>NW_023500913.1:3600000-4200000 GCF_013390185.1 Colletotrichum aenigma
GTTTGGCTAGGCGAGATTGACGTAGTGTTCGTCTGACGGTAGCTCGTTTGGATTGGAGGAGGGGGTGAAGCTGCGTGAGCTTGGCGTCAGCATGTCGGACGTCTCGAGGATGCGAAGATGGGTGGACGGTCGTACTTAGAGTGTGTTGACTTTAAACGAGGCGTCAAGTTTGCCTGGATTTCCAAACACACAACATTGTGTCTACTGTCCTTGAGCCAATGCTTGTGGTTGCCAGATGAGTGCTTTGTGCTTATTCTATCCTCATCCCAAGGCCTGGCCACTTCATCTTGTCATTCTCACAAGGTCGATGCATCGGTCGGTCGATCGGTCGGCGGAACACGCTTCCATCGTGCTAAGCGCGCAGTCTGCTTCGACGTCTATTAGAATCATTTCCCCAAAACAGCAGCCCACCAGACTTACCGAGATGACCTGGTTTCTGTCGATGGGCTCCGTGACAATGGTTCGCTGTTTAGTAACTTACTGTCCAGATCAACATACCGAAGCATCTTCCGGGTGAAAACGTCGAGCCAACGCGATCATCTGCCATACCATCTGCCCACCATCCCGCGGTTCTGTCCCCCACTTGCCGATCCCACGTGGATCTACAGCCCGAGCTCTCGTCCCGCTGCGGATGCATCCACAGCGGACCCCCGTTTCGGAGCCTCGTGTTTCTCTCCGATGGTTTGTTTCTGATAGATCTGTTGTACGCGTTGAGATGGCGGTGACAGGATGAACCGGCGGTTTGTGTTTTAACACTGGAACCACATTCACCAGGTTGACAACTTGATACCTAGGCTGAGGCTGGCCCGTCAGACTTGACAATCTCTACAACGAGAAAGAGGTGGTATGTCCCTAATCGACTTCAAATCTAACCAAGTATCGACAAGGGTGTTCTTCACATGCCTGCTTGTATATGAACCGACTCTATTTTCTATGCTTACGGTATCACCAGAGTGTCATAAACGCCGTATTTCCCAGTTGACGCAAGCCGCTCACTCCTTGGTCTCATCTTTCGGCCGATAAACCACTCTCTCCTTCAGCAGGCGTGGCGTATCCGGATCATGAGTAGGCAAGACAACAATGTCCGTCTGCCTCGCGTACTCCTTGATCTTCTTCAGACTCTCAAACGCCGTGAACGGGTCACTGTTCGCCCCATCCGGTGCCTCTGCATCCAGCAGATGAATGCCGTACGTCGCATCCCCAGCCAGAAGGTACGTTGTCTTCGTCCCATCGTCACTATCACCGACAACAACCAATGAAATGTGCCCCGGCACATGCCCCGGCGTGTCCACCGCGACCACCGTCCCGTTCGCCGTGATGGCACATGACCGCGCCCACGGCCCAACAGCCCTCTTCTCGTCAAAGTCCAAAATCCGCGGCTCAAACCCCGGCGGCCAGTCGGACGGGATTGCCCCCTGCATCGCCGCGTAGATCGTGTGCTTCCCGAACGCGTCCCAGTGCTCGCCCCCGACGTAGATTGGCACCTCCGGCGCCGCCGCCGCCAGCTCCTTCAGCCCGCCCGCGTGGTCGTGGTGCAGATGGCTCACGATGATCGCCTGCAGCTCCGTCGGCTTCACCCCGCGCTCGGCTAGGCGGTTGACGATGGCGTCCTCGGGGGCCACGTCGAACTTGTTGAGGATGCCCGGGATGGGGTTCCAGCAGGGGAAGTAGCCGGCGTCGTTGCACTTGGTGGAGATGCCCGTGTCGAAGAGGATCGGGCCCGCCGGGTGCCGGATGAGGAACGCGCCCATCGGGAGGGGCCCGAGCCAGGGTCCCGTGAAGGAGCGGAGCATGCGGAATGGGACGAAGGCGTTGGTGATGGGTTGCCCGCTCATCGGCTCCCGCATCCAGCATGTGCCGGTCGGAAGGAATTCTACGGAGATCTTGTCGTCGGAGCCCATGGTCGGCGATTTGATGCCGGGATGTCCAAGCGAGGGAAAGAAGATGGTACTAGACCTCTTGAAGTCTGGTAGGAGACGGCGCGAAGCAGTGATGGGGCAGACTAGAAAAGCTCAATTGTTTGGCAGGTAAACAAGGCTGGAACCGCTTTTTCAAGCATTTTCATGTCGTGAATATGCCCTGCAGCCTGCAGGTGGTCTGCATGGAGGAATGCGGCTGTCGTATCTCGGCCAATGGTGCGGGTCGCGATGTCTGTCGTCCTGCTTAGAATAGCTAGCTTCGCCACCGGCACTCCGCTTCCAACCCCTGCGGCTCCGGATCCTTGGTTTCGGTCTTACCAAAATATCGTCGTGCAGCTGTTGGTCGTGAAACGCTGACGAAGGCCGGGCATTCATGTCGAAATTTCACCCAATATTCGGTCGAAAGATGCCACGGCGTCTGGGAGGTGAATTCTGCATCGCTGCGGCCGCCCGTAAAACCTCAACATCATTTCATGACTTTCAGCCTAAGTTTGCAGACATTGGGGACGTAAGAAAGGTGTGAAGGCAATATGCTATGCATTGTATATACGCTCAAGGCAACTAGACCACTAACAGTGTCCTGGCTCGCCCGAGATCCTGAAAGTATGTGCATGAATCCAAGCTAATGTACGCTTGTAATATAGACAATTAGAAAAAGCCAAGAGGCTGCTTATCGCAGGAGGGCGTGAACGGTGGAGTTGTAGTTGTCGATGCAGGCGCCGAGGTAGGTCGAAGTCAGCGAGGCCGTGGTGTTCTTGGCCAGCTTGGCGAGCGCGCTGGTACCGCACTCAAGGCCGAGGACGAAGGCCTTGTGCATCACGTCGGCGAGGTACGGGGCCGTGTGCGTGTGGTCATTGGGGTAGTTGGCGTTGATGGTCGTCGCGCCGAGGTTCTTCATCGCCTGCGCGGCGTACTCGCCGTGGGGGACGAAGTAGAAACCCTTGGAGGGGCCGCCGAGCTGCTGTACGGCGAGCCTGGGGTCGACTGTGTCAATACCAATGTCATGTCATGTAGAGTCTTTGCGAGTGAGCTTACCAGCAGTAGTAGTAGAAGCGGTCGGCGGACCAAGAGAAGCTGCCGGACTCCCAGACGTTGTTGGGGGTGGCGGCTGAGATGATGACCTTGGCGCCCTGGGTTGGGGTTAGCTTCCTGCGTGTGATGGACTAGGCGATCGTTGAGCCTCACCTTGGCGTTCATCTTGGTTGCGGCGTTCTTCAAGTACGCAGGGAAAGTAAGGACGGTCTCCGCGACGCCGCTGCATCCATCTTTAGTCTCTGTTGCACTCACACATCTCACACATCTCACACAACAACTCACTTGTAGGTCGTCTGGCACGTCTGGGTGCCATCACCGAAGCAGTCGGTGCGGCCGTTGTCGGTGGTGCTCAGCGAGCCGCCGTCGTTGTGGCCGAACTCCATGATGACCCAGTCGCCGGACTGGACGAGCCCGGCGACGGTGTCGAAGCGGCCCTCACGAGTGTACGAGCGCGCGCTGCGGCCGCCGATGGCGCGGTTGTCGACCTTGGCCTTGCTGGTGTCGAACGAGTACTGCAGGTACTGGCCCCAGCCCTCGGTGCCGGAGCCGCCGCCGCCCTTGGCCATGGTGCTGTCGCCGCACATCCAGACGGTCGGGGTGGCGCGCTTCTCAAGGACGGAGGAGTCGGCGACGTCGCCGGCGGGCAGGGCGGAGGCCAGGCCGAGAAGGCCGGCTACTACGGAAAGAGTCGCACGCATGTTGTTGGTTTGAGATGGATCGAGTTGGAAGTGAAAGAAAGTGATGATTCGGCCAAGCGAACGAGAGAAACGGGGTGACAGCAAAGCTTTGTTAGAAAGTGGATGATAGCCTCAAAAGGAAGAAAGAACAAAGTCCACTTCTTCAGACGGGATGGGATGTTGGGATGTCAGGGCTTCTTAATGAAGCTTTCCGCATGAGCCGGGATTTGTGGGAAATCCCATGCTCCCAGAAAAAGACATCACGACCCTAAGTAAACCTTGTCCCTAGTCATAGTCATGGGCCAACCGTCGCTTGCTTCTCACCATCGACCTCCTCAATATCGAAAGGCAACAAACGTGCCGATTCCACTCGTCCGGGGTGGCTGCTCGGCCCATCATTGGGCGAGAACCATCGTGAACGACGTCCCAAAGCGGGCGCGGGCCTGGACAGTGTGTGCCATGTAAAGTGCGAGTGTTCACCCAGAGCGGAACGGCTGAACGCAAGCCAGCAATCAGGTGAGCGGGCTGAGGTCGCATCGAGGGCGCCGCTGGGCGGAGAGGAGTGAGGGAGTTGAGAGACTAGGAAACCCCACACGCAGCGTACCACGCAGTAGCTCTGCTCGTTTCGAACAGAACACCTGGGCGCGTGGCGTGCCTTGAATCTCCGTTCCTCGCTGCGCTCTGCAGTTTGTTCGGGCCCGGCTGGTCGGCTTTCTCACTCTCGAATGGGAAGAGGTTTGCCGCGGTGACCCCTTCGCATCCCCACTTCTTAAGGTAAGACAATCGCGCAATCAATCTGGCTTTGGGAAGAAAAAAAAAGGGGGCCCTATTTGGTTGACACGTTTTTCTGGCCTGCGGCGAACAGGAATCTCCGCCAATCGTGCGCTCTTGGAGAAAAAGCCGCCAGTGGAAGAGTCTCGGCCGGGATGCCCCAGCGGTAGTGTGCCTTTTTGGGACGGCAATGCAACACGAGTGCCGGAGACGCGAGGGGGAGTGACCAGGGAGGGGCATCGGGTAATACGTAACAAGGGGAACATTCAACAGCGAGGTCCCATTTCCTGTCCCCAGGTCGGATATCTCTTTGGGTTTGGTGCGAAACGAAACGGAGGATTTCCATGTTTTGTGAAGAGATGGTCAAGCGACGGGATAAAGGCACGCGAGGTTGGGGTTCGCGGACCCAAGACCGCCGTCTTTTAGCACTCTTGCCAGTCCTTGCAGGACGCCATTTGAATGCGGGAGATTGCCCAGACGGCCTGCCGGCATTTGAGCTGCCCCTCGGATAGCTCCAGGGCCGTTATGTTGAGCATTGTCCCGGTCGCCAGGTGACTGTGACTGAGATCAGATGAACTCGCCGTCTTATCCGACGGATGCCGGGTCGTGATTGGCGCGATTCGTTCCAATGCGACGTCTCAAGGTGGTCTTAAGCTTTCCGGCCAAGGATCATCCTGAAGGTTGGCAAAGCTTAAAGACGGGATAGACATGAATTCAGGAGAGTCGGCGTGAGCGAAGAACAACGAAAGTTAAGAATAGTGGTGAGCCTCTTGCATGCAGATGTCAACATGGGGGAGCCAGCTACCGTATATTATGAGAAAACTTTGACGAGCCTGCCAGAAAGCTGCACACTTGTCAAGTCGTGCACTTTCTCGACTGACCTTTTGACTTGATAGATTCTCTTTTGTGTGGTAGAAAGTTAACCGAACGTGTAAAGCCAGGGTCAAATTCTCGGGAAGATTGCAGGGTGAGCTACGATGCAGCTAAGGAAAGAGTATTTAGAGTGGGAATAAGGAAGCACGCCATGTAAGTTGTCTCGGTGTGTCGGTGGAGGTCCACTCATCTGCTCGGTGAGTAGGTCTAGACCTTCAGGGTTCTCCTATTTAAACGCGCCTGGCCACCTCCCAACCGCTCGAGATAACGGGTCTGAATGCTTGAATATTCAGCGACTGCAGGTACGGCTGGCGGAACCGTTTTCTGTGGCCAAGTCTAGATGCCATCAAACAACATCTCCCTATCCGGCGAATCTAGGTGAGATGATGCTTGGGCTGATTGGCGATTGGCGTAAGAGAAACCAGATGTCTCAAACCGGCGGTCCCTCAGCTGGAGAAGTTCTGATCATCACAGAATCACGACCAAAACAATGCTTTTCGTCGGCGCCAACGTTTTATCCAATGTAAGGAGACGGTGCCCTGAGAGTAAGACACAGGGGCAGAATCACCCAGCATCTAGATGACTCCTTCATACTTCCATGTCTGGCAATGAGCGGCCAGATTCCGTGGCTAAGCTCTCATTACCTCAAATCAATTTAAGAAGTAGGCTTTGAGCCTTGACCCCCCGTGGAACAACCCCGGGCGTAGGTCAGGCTTGTGACTTTGATACCCGCGCGCTACGTTTCTATCATTCTTCTAGTCCTGCTGAAAATGTTAAAGAGCTCTGAAGCGATGACTGAGAATTGTCACAAGGATAGTTACGTAAGACTAAAAGACAGCAAAGTAGGAGTCTAACGATGGGCGAGCTGTATCATTTTGGCCCAGAAGAGCGATCAGCAGCAGAACCTACTATGGGAGTTTTCAAATCACATTTGCGTGGCTGAGCCCCTTAAAAGTCGTGTCCCTACTGTACTACACCCGCAGACTTGCAATCGACGAGATAAATCGAACTTTTGTCATAAAGCATTACAACGAGTGCTGCGTTTTTAATCTTTCTTGAAAGTTTGCGGTAGCAACCCAAAAGATGGGGAATCATGCTGATGAACTGACGTAAGGAGGTAAAAGAACAACCAAGACCGCCAAAGTATGTGTCAGACGATGAAGCTAATTTTCATTGCGGCACAGGAAAGACACCTCATTGCGCAACCAGGCCTCTGAGGCAGGCATCCAACCAGCTACCCATATCACCCACTGCTGCGTCCTGATATCATTACAGAAAGACAAAGGAAATGCTGAATCAGTCCATGCACCCTTGTTTGAGCCACTCAAGATTCCTGTCATACGCCAGAACCCACGCCGAACTTGCTGTTCCGTCTCACCGGCTTCTCAGACTCCAAACGCTCCTGCCCCGATTCCCCATTCTTGTCCATCATAACAGAATTCGAATCATTGTATGTAACCTGAACCTTGAAAAAAAAAAAAAAAGCCTTTAGCATCCTCATCAAACCATCATATCGTTCTTCATCTTTTGTCTTACATTGGTCGTTCTCATAATGCCGTTGTACGTCATGATCTCCTCCTCGCTGCCGTCTGGAGAGTGACCCCTGATCTCGGTGTGGGTGCTGCGCATGTCCTTCAATGGAAAGCCGTTGCCGACGGTGTTGCGGTGATGCTTCGACGTTGTGCCGGTTCCGGTTCCAGTGCCGTACCCGGTGCCGTAGCGCGCATACTGGCTGTTGTTGTAGACGCCGTTGTCGTTGCTGCTTTTGTTGGAGAACATGCCCGGCATCCATTTGCGGAAAAGGGGTCGTAGAGCAGGGACGCACGCGGCGATGATGGAAAGGTTGACTTCGATGGCGCTGTAGGTGTCCCCGACTCCGTCTCTAGCATCGTAACCTGGGTCTAAGTTGTAGAACTTCTTTCGCAATTCGTGTACTCGCATGATCGCCACGACGATGGACCTTGGCGATTGTCAGTAAAATGCACAACGAAAGTCAGTGAGCCCATGGCCAGCGACTTACACTCCACCCGCTAGGAACACCACAATCAAGCCAATTTTGGCGGCCATGCGCATCTTCAATCCCAGGAAGATCCAAAACGGTATGGCGAGGACGAAGAAATCGGTGATGATGGTGATGATGGCGCTGACGATGTAGAACAAGGGCCCGTCGATCTCTCTCTGTTTCTTGACGCTCATATCCCAGAAAGCGTTGATGGGTATGGTTTGGAACAGGACCGTCAGAAAGATAGCAACCATCGTGAGCAGGTTGATCGTATTCAGGACGTAAATGGTCCATCTTACTCCGCGCTGGTGGCCGCCCAGTCTCAAGAGGAAGACGAGCACAGATGACTTGACGAGGGCCAGAATTGGGTTATAGAGAACCTGCAGAATCCAATTCCAGAACAGCATCGGCGCCGGGTCCCAGTCGGCGGGCAGCGACGACGTTGGAAAGCCGATGTAGTAGTACTTGAAGAACATGTACGTCGGAACGAGCAGCGCGAGAGAGAAGAGCTATCATCCACTGGTGTTAGGCAAGACTTTGCTCGTTATCGGCACACTGCCGAAGGATCCTTACCATTGCACCGGTCATGAAGTAGTCGTCTGAATATTTGGTCAATGGTTGTTCAAAGTACATGCAATGAGATTTACATACCGAGGCCAATCTGCTTTGTGGTGAACTTGCTGTACATTCTCAAAACGTAGCTCAGTAATGCTGTAAAGGTGAATAGGAACAGTATCGCCATCGCCACCTGCTGAAGAGGCGTTGACGGGATATCTCGGACATCTTTCCACTCGGCTTCGATGCCTCGCTGCCACAGAGACTCCATGACCTGGGATAACATCAGAAACTCCGGGAAAGAGTATGTAAATGTAAACTTTGAACTCCCGCAGCCTGGGCACTGAAGTTAAAATGTTTATCAGTGGGGGTGAGCAGGCCAGGGGAGAAGACGAACGGGGAGCTCGGGTGGCCGCGATGGGGCCCGTGGGATGGTTCGTGAGATATATACAGATTGATAGATCTCTATCGACCTCTTGGACGTAGAAAAAGGTCTGCTGTAAGGTTACACTCCGTACTGTCTGTCGCCGATGGTGAGATCGTTCGCTGGCTTGGGCTTCAACCTCTTTGATGGCATGTATAATCACTCGCTATCCCGTACGCTCACAAAAGGAGAAGCCAGTGTGGCTGACCTCAGTCGTCCGTCGGGTAGGCTTGAATGAAAGCCCATCGTGCGTCGCGTGGAGAAAAGAAACCCAGATTTCGATCCCGTCTGTTGGTACCCTAATCGTGACAGACGTGCAGACCACACAGCCTAGTTTCATACCTCGTCTCGCAAGCTCCCGGTCAAAGAAGTCTTTGAGAACAGGGCAGAATGAAGCCTAGCACCTCAGAAACTGGTTGGAGTTCTTCAAATCTCCGCTCCTTGGGTGGTATTGCTGAATCCCTAGCCGGAACATAAGGCGCTAGTAAAATGATTCAGGGCCTCTCCGCCGCCACCAAGAGGGAACTTCTGCCTCCGGCCTCCCACAGAGGATCTGTCTGGAAGGACTAGGGCTCTGCATATCCGAGACTTGGCTTCAGGAGACGGAATTCCCAAAGTTGTGAGTGGTCAGCTGCGGGATAGCGGCCGAGGAGTGCCAGGGGCTGGTCAGGGATGATGCGTTCTCGAACATGAAGGGCTCTCTCGATATCAAGTTCCTGCAGCTGTGTACTGTCTCTTGACAAGGATCAATCGTGCGATTTCATATAATGCAAAACTCTATTTGGATGGAACCGGGAGAAGTTCATCAGCTCGTATTCCTCGGGGATTGACGCTATTCATCCCATGATTGTTCCTGTCAGTGCCTCTCGGCTTCCCAGGAAACATGGAGTCGAGATGGAACAAGCCGACGAACGCACAGGCATAAAATTGAACATTTATTCATCATAGGACGATACCGTTCAGACGGTGCCAACGCGATGGAATCTTCACGTCCAGATGGATACTGTTGTCCTCACGCGGAGCTAGTCAACCCGTGGCGTAGCGTCGTTGCTGAAGAACCCCACGCTGTACGAAACAGGATTGAACCTCTGCATATGCGAACCCAAAAACTAGCGTAACGATGAATCTCTAGCATATTCCGTTGGCTACCTACCTGTTCGCTACGCCGCGAATACGACGTCGTCGTCGATTAGCTCAGTTCGCACTGAAGCACAATTTCAGTAAGGCGTCGCTGTACCCGGGAAATGGGGCCAGGATGTGAGATCAAAAAATGTGACTGAGGGCGGATGTCCTCTGCGTCGATACGACATTCTCCTCGTTTTCCAAGCCAACCGAGGCCCTTTCTGTTGGTGAAGAGGGCATGCCGGGGGGATTAGCGAGGTGGAAACTAACCCTGGCCAAGCCCGCAGACACGAATCGCACCAAGATGCTGACGACTCGGCTCACGACCTTTTGACTTAGCGGTATTGCTGATTTCCGCGTGTTACCTCTTCCCCAGACGTGGCGACAGGGTCCAAGGAAAGAGAGTTTGCTACGCCGCAGAGATGCAGTTGAAATTGCATGCAATCATGCAGCATAAAACGCCCCTTAGGTCGGCAAATAATTTCTTCGTCTCTTCTAGCCTGCAAACTAGTACATCGTGTCACCATGAGTGGTCAATCGGTATGTGCTTGGGGTACCCAGATAGTCGTGGGATTGATCTTGATTCAGATGGAAGTTGTCAGCGCTCACACAATGAGATCTGTGGTTGCGGGACAGCTTCCTGGACGATAGCAGATCACAAAATAAACTCGTATGCTTCCCGCGGAGCTATCCGCATCCCTTATTATGTGGATAAAGGCTGCGCAAATCCCTCACTCTCGCGCCCAGAATCCCATCTTTCCCTTAAGGGTCCCCTGATTTCTGCAGTGGAGATTGACTGACGCGGACAGCCGGAAAGGCAGCAGAGACGGGGGAGCGATGCGGAGATGCGGAGCCTGAAGGGGGACAAAGCGTGCAGAAGGTTCACCGGGGACCTTGCCCGAGATGAATGATCTCCCTTTCCCGACACTCTCTGCGCCACTCTTTCTTCAGGTCTGGACTGCATGTTCAACCTACAAGATTCGCAAAAGTCTGAAAGCGCTTCGGCCGCCGCAGAGATGTCAAATCCAGAGACGAACCTCGCGCCGGCCCGGCTGTGGCAGGTTTTGCCCACAGACTTCGCGCTTAGTTGCTAGTGGGTGTGCGCTGCGTTCAACGGCTGCGGCAGAAGATCTAGAAGAAGACCTGCATCCACGGTCTTGGAGAACCAAACCCTGCGCCGTTTGTCAATGCCGATGTTGGCAATGTTGGCAATGTTGTGCCGCTGCAACCTCCTGGCGCGGGGTTTTTCGACGCGCCACTGATGTTGCTCTCCTAGCCGAGACTTGGCCACAGCCTGGCCCAAAGAGACAAGAATACTAGATCCAAGTAAGCTGACCCGGCCCCCGGTGCATTGCCTCCCGGGGGCGGGCCCGAGGCCTTTTCTCGTCCTAACGTCGCCTTTTTCCACGTCCTCGCAATCTGGCTGATGTCGTGGCCGTCCCGCTATCGATTCCTGTTCCCCATATCCGCATGCATTGTCCAGGATGTGAGTTAGCCGACAAGATGCTATTGACCAGTCGGCACCAGAATGATCTCTTTTTCTCTCATGTTATCAACCCAACGGCATTATGTGAGGTCCGATGAACTGATGCAACGCTCCCACGTGGATGTTATAAATCCAAGAGTGCAGCTCGCTATGTCTGCTCGCCTTTTTTTCTCCCGCACCGCCAGCCACAAACAGGCGATCACAATTGGAGGTTTTGTCTGACAGGCACGCTCACGCCCACCTTGTCACGCCCTCTGTCCAATCTTTTTCAGCTCTCTGCAACCACCCATCGTTCTTGGCACGCACAATGTCTCGCCTCAGCCAGGTCCTCTTCCTGGCAGCCGCCGTGCCTCTAGCCAACTTGGCGGGCGCTCAGACGATCACTGTTGATGATGCCATTCTCGGTATGTTGGTTTCGCCTCTGCAGTCTGCATGAACCCCTGAGGGACAGTGTAGTGTGGGTGCCTGGCATCATAACTAACATCCCGCAGAGGCCAACGAATCGACCGTCGCCCCGGCTGCGGAAGCATTGACTGGCGATCTCTTGAAAGAGGAGACAGTACAGCTGACTGATGCTGTGCTGACCAACCTCACGGACCTCTCCCTATCTAATGTGTCTCTGTTTGACTTTGACACTACATCGACAGGCGAGAAGCGCTCTGGCTCGGCCCGCACCTTCAACAAGTGCAAGACATACCCTGGCGACCTTCTGTGGCCAAGTAAGCCTATCTGGAGTGTCTTCAACCTTCTCAGTGGATTTGCTGTGAGTGAGACAGTACCTATTGGTGCTTCTTGCTACGACGACTTTGGGAACTACGATGCTGCTCGCTGCGAGTACATCACCAACGAGTGGACGAACTCAACAACCCAGTAAGATGCTTACATCACCTATGTGAACTAGACTGATCATTCTAAAGCACGGAGGACCCGACGTCGGTGATGAGTCCCTTGTACCAAGGTCTCACTTGTATGCCTTCCGGCGTGAACAACATCTCTGCTGGTACTTGCACCGTTGGTGGCTACCCTTCGTACGTCGTCAAGGCTACCAACGTGGCCCAAATCCAACTTGCCGTCAACTTCGCTCGTAACCTCAACCTGCGCTTAGTTGTGAAGAACACTGGCCACGACTTCAACGGTCGCTCTTCCGGGTCAGGTGCTCTGTCCGTCTGGACTCACTTCCTCAAGAGTATCAACTTCTACAACAACTACAACACAGGATCCTACTCTGGCCCGGCCCTCAAGGTTGGCGCTGGTGTGCAAGGATTCGAGCTGTATGAGGCCGCCGAGAAATATGGCGTGACCGCAGTCGGCGGAGAAGGCATGACTGTTGGTTACGCCGGAGGCTACCTTGCCGGCGGTGGACACTCGCCAATGTCACCCAAGTATGGCATCGCTGCTGACTCGGTAAAAACAACTTAACAACTCTGCATGCAACATAACATCTCTAATCATGTTTCTAGGTCCTGAGCATTGATGTTGTTACCCCTGATGGCCGTTTCGTGACCGCCAACGAGAACCAAAACACTGAGCTCTTCTGGGCCCTGCGTGGTGGTGGTGGCAGTGAGCCTTTCTTATCAAACAACATTGAGACACCCTAGCTGATCATTTCCAGATACTTTCGGCGTCGTGACCTCATACGTTGTCAAGGCTTACCCCAAGCTCGACAACGTTGCCGTGATGACCTTCAGCTTCAGCACCGGCGCAAACATCACCAACGATGCCTTTTGGGCCGCTGTCAAGGCCTACTGGGAGGGCCTGCCTACCTGGAATGCTGCTGGCAACTATGAGTACTGGAACATTTTCCACACTGGACCGGAAACACTCACCTTCACCATGCTTCCCTGGTTCGCCCCCAACATGACTTTGCAGGAGCTCAAGGGCCTCACTGCCCCTCTCTTTGCGAAGTGGGCCGCCCTCGGCGTCAATGTTTCCCCTGTATACTCCGAACACAAGAGTTTCCTGCCTGCCTGGAAGGCCGGTTTCCCCAAGGAGCTCGTTGGTGGCACGGCTGCTAAGACTGCTTGCCGTCTCTTCCCTACCGAGAACTTTGCCGATGCCACAAAGTTCAATGCCACTTTCGAAGCAATCAAGGGCTTGAGTGACAAGGGCGGCGAGATTATCGGCTTCGGAATCACCGGTGGCCCCGGTCCCTACCCCGATAACGCCGTCAACCCGGCGTGGCGTGGAGCCGCCATGTTCGCCATCTCAGTCATCGGATGGCCCGTTGGTTCTTCCATGGAAGTAGCTGCCGAGAGATCCAAGCTCCTGACGAACGAGTGGATGCAGCCCTGGCGGAATGTCACGCCTGGAGGTGGCGGCTATGCTAGCGAAGGTGATGTCACTGAGCCTGACTTCAAACAGTCTTTCTATGGAACGGAAAAGTACGCTCGTCTTCTTGCGTTCAAGCAGAAGATTGATCCCAGCGGAGTGTTCTATGCCAACTTGGGTGTTGGAAGTGATGATTGGTACGTCACACGCCAGCTTGATGGGCTGCCGACGCAGAATGGTCGCCTGTGCCGGGTATGAACGGTTTTTACATAGCGTTCGTCTGTTATTAGACCAAGCTTCACTTATAGAGATAATTCATCGTCTCCATACTGTATTGACTATCAAAGACTCGAGCTAGTAGCTAAATAGCTGGAAATGACTGTCTGTATTCTTTGATCTGTTTGACAATTTGCAATTGGGCACCCTTGAGGCTCTTGCCTCGTCCCGGAAGTGCTCTCGGACGCTGCAAACAGAGTCCGGGGGTTAAAACCGGTCGCTGTCAACTAGATCTCGCTATGAACAACCGGCTGTCAGCGAATTCGATTCATAGGACTTGCTGAAATGACAAACAGTCGGAACTGCATGACTTACCATCTAGCAGTCGTATGTCCATCCCAAGCAAGTGCCGTCGGTACAGGCAACACAGTCCTTCTTGCCGTTCACACATTCCTGACAATAGAAGCCGTCGCGGGTCTGGCGCATTTCTACAGCGTTGCCATTGGTGGCAGGAGCAGCGACAGCAAAAGCGGACACGAAGCCCAGAGTTGTAAGTAGAGAAACGAACTTCATGTTGTTGAGCAGTATGCAGGAAATGGCTTTGCGTTCAGATACAAATAATAGAATGCGGGTTGAGATTGCAACATCTGCGCAACCTTCGATTCGTGGAGGCAGCCTCTGCGTTTATACTCATTGTCTCCTAACTGGGTCACGACTACCTAGCACTGCGAAGAGCCGTTGTGAACTTCGGGTGTTTCCAAGAACGATGTGCAATCACGTCCGGGTTGATGTTGTGCCGCGATCGGCAGTGAAGCAGCGACAACCCCTCACTTGAGGTTGGCAATGTGGAAAATGGCCAGAGAACGCGCCGAAACTTACATCAACTTTTGACACAATACGAGGTTGCGGAATTGAAATGCGAGAACATATCCATTTCCCCCGTTACTTGCAGCAAAGAGCAGGACGTATTAACATCTAAGTGGTGGGATTATGGGCGGGTCAGGGCCCAATATGGCAAGTCGCGAAGACGGCAGCATTGGCGTCGCCTGTAGACATATCCGATGTGCAGTGCATATGGGTAAACGGAAATGTCTAGATGAAATTTGCGACGGAAAAGGATTGAATCTTTATCGGTAAAGAGGCTCAATGCACCTCCTTGTCAATTTCAATTGTGTCTACGTCATTGGATGGCATAATTAGCCAGGACTCAAATCAAGTTGCCCATCACCGTCACTTATCGATGTTCAACCATATCCACAGTGGCGTCGCTCTTCTCCGAACTAACATTGGAGAACACGTCCACCTTCGTAGATGAGAACTTGCCCGCGCTGATACCTTGCTCAAAGAGCATCTCCAGCTCTGCAGGGGAGCGTCCCATAGGTTCGGGGAGGTAGAAATAAGCCCAAACCAGTTCGCAGAAACAGATACCCGCCCAGATGAAGCCTCCTTTCCCGCGAAGATTCCAGGCGCTCGGATTGAGAATTGGCGGGTTAAGAAAGTTTGCGCCGATACTGACAAGGAGGTACGAGTTTCGCGCGAGAGCAACGGTCTTGATGCGGAGACGTGTCGAGGGGATTTCGGCCACCAGACAGTAGCATACCGGCCCAACAGTCATGTCGTACGTGATTACAAACAGCATCAGCAGAGCACCAGAAGCCCAGCCCAAGCCTGCCGTTGGGGCAGGAATGCCCATGCAGCCGACGGTAAAGAGGATGGTGAATAAGATGCTGAGGCCAACGACGTAGAGTGTGCGACGTCCAATATGGGGCAGCAGAGAACACCAACGATGATGGGGATCGGAAACACCCATTGAATGGCATAAGGAATACGCCAAGCCCAGTCATCAGTTCGTGATAGCACACCTCGAAGGACTCCTGTGCTAATAAATTGCCCGATAACCCAACAGAGGTTGGTGTACGTGGTCATGCTAAAGTAGCCAGATGATTAGCTGTATGATCCCTTGATGGGGCTGTAAACAGAGGACAGATGATTTAGGAACCAAACAGAAAAAAGTAAAAGGATGGGATTACGGACATCGGTCGTAGCGCCATTGGTGTTACATCTGCAGCGTACGTAGTGGTAAGAGTCTGAAATGCTCCCCAAGGCAAACCGCACAGCATTCCTCCAGCCAGCAGGAATCCGATATTCTGCGCAAAGAAGAAAAGAAAGATGAAAGCGATGTTGAGAATCAGAGCACCAAGAAACGTCTTCTTGTAACCAAACCGCTCCGCAAGAATGCCGCCGAAGAAAAGGCCAATCATCTGGCCAACTTGAGTGCCGTTTTGCAAGCCTGACTGCCAAGTCGAAGTCAATTGGTAGTCGCCATTGGCCAATCGCTCGCCGAACCGCCTGTTAAATTGAGGGAGACCGTAAAAGTTGCCGATCAACGAAGTGTCGTATGCTTCCATGACAATGCAAAGTGAAAGAACCATCGAAAATCCCACCGCCTTCGGTTATGCCTTGAATGATTCGAAAACAGACATGTTCTTTTGATCTTCAGTGGCCGCTTGGGCGTCCTGAGAGACATAGCCCATCTTGCTCAGGCAGTCTGAGTTCTGGTTCTCCAAGGCTTCTGCATCAGTCACTGCTTCTGCCGACTTGGAGTCGCCTTGGCTGGAATGGTTCATGGCGTTGGCTGTCGAAGGAATCTGGAGAAACTGGGGAAGTCTGGGGAAATCTGGGTGAACCGTCTGAACGTTTCATTCCCAAACGCATGCTATATATATGTCAGGATAGAATTTGGGAATAGAATCTTCTTTGGAAGCACTTGTCAGTGATAACTGCCAAGATGCTGTTGGTGTCTTTGGTATTCCGTCCGTCTGGAAAAAACCAGGTGACTAAACAACGCAAGCCACGGGCATACTAGCCTGCATGGCTCTAGCTTCCTTGTTCTATGTGGATATGCGGGCAGGTCTGGGGAATTTTAGGCGACAAATTCAAGCGAAAAGGTCGGAACTGTGCCGTCGCATTATTTCTCGTTGAAACTCCCCATTGACTTCCAGTCTAACAGCTGGGCAGAATGTCAACAGCGTCTCGCCGGCCAGCAGATCAGCGCACGCACCCAGCTTCCCCACCTCCGCAGTTCGGTTGATTTATTCGGTTGAAATCCCCTTTGACATGCAACTGTCTTCAACTATCATGTATTCACTCTTGAATATCTCGTCGGAATATGTTCTATCCTGACAGTGATTACCAGCAACCGAACCATGGAAAAGCGAAAGACACGCGTGAGCAACCCCTGCGACGGGTGCTCTTTGCGGAGAGTACGATGCAATGGAGGGCCCCCATGCACCGAGTGCCGGAAGCGCTCTTTGAAATGCACGTTCCTTCGAGTTCCTCGCAAGAGAGGTCCGAAAGGACCTCGGATGAGTACTTCCAACAAAATAGTGCAGTACCAGGAACAGATTCGGAATGATCAAGAATTTCAATCAAGCACCGAGAGCCCGAAAACCCCACAAACACCTTTGGAGTCGCCTCTTTCAACTGGCGAAGATTGGCAAGTTCGACAACGTCAAAGACAATTTTCGAGACCGCAGAGCAGTTCTTTGGATAGCCCACAACTATCTCCTCTGGGGACTCAAGGTCACGACAATGCCAAGTTGCCACTTCGGCTTTACATCAAATACTTGACCAAATTTAAGGACTGTCTCATCTGGGTCTGGCCGATTGTGGATATCGACTCTTTGGTATCCCGACTCGTTAGCAACTCCCCCGATGACTACGAAGCCTACGCACTGGCTGGAGCGGTCTGCGCCACCGTCATCGCGCAACTTCGGCTTTCTCAACTGCGATTTTCGAAGCAAAATGGGTCCATGTCTGACTTAAACGACATTGCGGAAAGTTTTGCTCGTCACGCGCAACATTTGCGCGACCAACACAGTTACCGTGAGAGCGAGTCGATCGACTCCCTGCTGACCGCATTCTTCTTGCACATCTACTTTGCCAACACGGAAAGAATCCGAGCTGGGGCAATGTACTTGCATGAAGCCATTGCCCAACTTTCTCTTCAGAACCTACATCGTCCCGAAACATTCAATCAGCTTCCAAATGAGCAGAGGGAGCTCATGTTGCGGATCTTTTGGCTGGTGTTTGTCACTGAGCGGTATGAATACCCCCCAAATCCAGCTACAACCCCATTGAAAGCGAGTTAGGCGAGGCCAACATAGCTGACTCCTCTTCCAGAACCTTCTGTGTCCAAAATGGGTTTCCGACCTGCCTCTCACCTATTCAAGATTGGCCGTCTTTGGACTGCCTCATAACAGGAATAGGCGGGCTGGACCCATCATTTCAGATGCTTGCTCAGCTCTTCACGTTGCTCGATGACACCCTCCTGATGACAAGAGAAAGGCAAACACCAAAATCGGACCCACGCACCGAAGACAACCTCTACCGTGGGGTGTCAGCCATGGCTGAATGCAGTGTTTCAGCGATTGGACCGACACTCCCTGAAATTCAGCGAGTCAACGTCATGGTCACTTGGAACTGGATTCACATACTCTGGTGGCAATACGCTCTTCGACACTATCAGATGTCAAGTAACATGGATGACGCCATGCTGAGCATACTTAGACCCGCCTCAGTTGCTCACGAGACCGTAAAGCTTTTCTCGTCTGTCTCCAAACAGGCGATCCAGACCCATGGATACGGAATGGTTGGTGTCACCCCGGCATTTGCGTTGACATGTACACGTATGCATCGGCTAATCGTGCTCTTCCGGCGACACAGGAGCTGAAGATTTTCCGTATCGCCGACTCCTTAGTGGACTTGCTGGCTTGCAACAGGAGACTCCCGGGTGGTCCCAGGCCCACTGGCTCCGGCATGCTTCTTGGGGCGAGAGACACCCTACACGCCCTTCAGAGCGCCTTGATTCTTATAGGAGGCGAAGAATCTTTGTTCCATAAGAAGCTCCAACTTTTCATGGCCGAGGTACAGCTTCCAGTGCCTAGTGTTCGGCTCATAGGGCTTGCAGAGCCAGAAGCCCCTACGGACGATGGCGAGAATGAAAGGACTGTTGGGGAAAATCAAATATTCCTTCAGTATTATGTTTAGCGATTCACCAGCAGAAAAGGGCTGAGCCTAACAATGCGGGCCACCACGGAGAAACAACCATGTTAGCGATCATGTATACGGCGAAGCATCGGGAGCTCTTCGATCATAGTACAAAATGTACAGGACCAGAGGTCGTGCTTTTGATTCCCAACCTCAATGCATCCTTCTTTGCGTCTGTGATGTACCCTGTCAAATCCCATCTCGCTCCAACTACCCTCCTTATATTTATCGTTAATTCTTCGTCACTATTAGGTTGCTCCTACAGGTCGTGTCTGCCGTCGATAATATCATGACTACCTACCCCTGAAATCATTGTGGAGAAGGTCTCAGCGAGCATCACAAAGGTGATGAAAGCGAAAAGTTCTGGCGAAAAATTCAAGCGAAATCCCGGCGAACATTTCCAGATCGTTGCGGCTAAGGGCGGGGTGCTGAAATGGCACCCACGGCATTAGAGGATGGCACAGAGCAATGACCAAAACTAGTCGCTCTCAAATTTTAACGAGGTCTTTTTATGTCACCGCCATCATGACCTCCTCGCATTCTTCTGTGGACACTCTTCTGATCGTGAGGTGCACGACTACGACTTGGACACCCATAGAAATGGCACAGTTCAAGTTCGAGACGGACCCTGTCGCGGACAGCGACGCGATCATAATCGGGCCAAATTACCGCTTCACAGTCATCAACGACTTCGTTCTTCGATATGAATGGGCCGAAGACAACGTCTTCGAAGATAGAGCCTCCACGTTTGCCATCAACCGACGCTTTCCCCGAAAGCACAATCCTCTCATCAAAGAAAAAGAGCACCGCCTCGAGATCGTCACGCCGACTATCCACGTCTCGTACGACAAGAAACGCTTCAGCCCCAATGGCCTCACCATTGAAGTTACACATCAGACAACCATGTGGGAGACTACGTGGCGATTTGGAACAGAGCCAGGTTTCAACCTTGGAGGGACGGCACGCACTCTCGATGGTGTTGACGGGCGATGCGATATGGGCTCTGGGGTCCTTTCTCGGGCGGGCTTCTCAGTCATTGACGATAGCAACAGCATGCTGTTCGACGGAGAAGGGTTTGTCGCCCCGAGGAGACCGGGCGATCGCGTGGACGGATATCTATTCTCATTTGGAAGCGATTTCAAGGGCGCCATGAAGGCCTTCTTCGACATCTCCGGACGCACTCCACGACTTCCTCGATGGTCACTCGGGAACTGGTGGAGTCGATTCCACAAGTACACGGCTGATTCATATATCGAACTGATGGACAAGTTCCGCGACAAGGACATTCCGTTATCCGTTGCCGTCATGGATATGGACTGGCATTTGGTTGATGGGAATGAGGTGCCTCATTCGGGCTGGACCGGCTACACCTGGAACAAGGAGCTTTTCCCTGACCCGAAGGCATTCGCCGATGCACTGCATCAACGAAACCTCAAAATGACGCTGAACGACCATCCGCATGTCGGTATCGCACATCACGAGGAGCAGTATGAAGAGATGGCCGCCTTCCTCGGGCATGATACATCTGAGAAGACACCAATTCTCTTCGACCCAACAGACCCCAAATTCATGGAAGCCTTCTTCAAAATTCTTCACCGCAGCTTGGAGAAAAAGGGTTGCGATTTCTGGTGGATTGACTGGCAGCAAGGCCCCTACTCCAGTGTCCCTGGTCTAGACCCTCTCTGGCTCCTCAACCACTTCCAGTTCCTCGACCAGAAGCAAACTGATGGAGAGAACCGAGCTCTTACTTTCTCCCGCTATGCTGGCCCCGGTAGCCAGAGGTACCCTGTCGGCTTCTCTGGAGATTCCATTGTCACTTGGGACTCGTTGCGCTTCCAGCCTCAGTTCACGGCCACCGCTGCGAACGTCGGCTACGGTTGGTGGTCGCACGATATTGGTGGCCACATGCATGGCTGTCGAGACGATGAGCTGGTTGCCAGATGGGTACAGCTAGGTGTCTTTTCACCCATCATGCGCCTGAACTCTTGCGATACTCCGTGGGGATCCAAGGAGCCCTGGAACTATAGGCCAGCCTCGGAGCGCGTGATCACTTGCTTCATGCAGCTCCGTCACAGGCTGATCCCCTACCTCCACACTCTGAATACCAAGTTCGCTGAAGATGACGAGCCACTCGTTCAGCCTCTCTACTGGAAGTTTCCTTCGAGGAAGGAGGCCTTTGCATACCCCAATCAATACTTCTTTGGTCCATCCCTCGTCGCGGCCCCTATAGTCGACCCAGCCAACCTAAAGACGCTTCATGCGCCTGTCAAAGTCTGGCTCCCACCAACAGCAGCTCGCTATATCGACATTTTCACTGGAACCGTCTATGATAGCAACAGAGAGATCCAACTATGGCGCACTCTGACGAACATGCCAGTGCTTGCACCTGAGGGCTCCATCATCCCCCTGGACGCTGCGAAAATCCCGATGAATGGCGGAAAGAACCCCACATCATTCGAAATTCTGGTGGCTGTCGGCCAAGATGGCATGTTCACGATTATTGAGGGTCCTAGGGATGACTGGTCTGAAGACAGCGGCGCGGGTTTGGAGCGGTCTATCAACATTCAATGGAGTCAAGAGTCAGGTCAACTGACCATCGACAAGCCAGGCGGTCGAGACTGGAAAGTCAGATTCATGGGTGTTCTTGAGAGCGAGATCGGGTCTGGAGTCAAGGTGTTGATCGGGGACTCCGAGACAGACCAGGCAAGCGTCAGCCTGTCTGCTCGAGATCACCTATCTGCTGGGCTTCTGGTGCAGATACCGGTCGCTGCATTTTCTACGGGAGATAGCAAAATGATGATCCGGTTCGCTCAACCTCCTCGAATAAGTCGTGTTGACTTTACGGAGCGATTCCGAGATCTGGTGTTAGACTTCCAGATCGAGTTCGCTCTGAAAGACCCGATATTTGCTATCCTAACGTCAGACAGACCGTCCGCGGTCAAGGTCGGTGAGCTACTCAGCTTTCCCTGCGAGGAAGCTGTGAGAGGGCCTCTGTTGGAGCTTTTGGTGGCTGACAGTCGAACGACATGAGTGCACTTGAGATTAGTAGACGTAGACAGAAACAGAATTCACAGAATTTCGAAGAATCGATTTCCATTTGCCCGCATGACCTTCTTCGATTATTTGTATTCCACCTTAAAGTATGGGCATATCTAGCTGTCCCAAGATGGTGGCTCAACAATCCAATCCTTATGCTCATCGTCAAGCAAGCTGAAAGCACCATCTCCAAGCCCCTCGATCCACTTCTCTGACCACCAGCGCGGTGGAAGCCGTCGTGGGATCATGCAAAAGTACGTGAAGATCACCAGGGCCTCCTGTGATGGTTCGGGCTGTTGGAGCAAGGCAATGAAGTCTCCCCTGTGGTCTGACACATTGCTTACCAGGAGAAAGGCATGGATTGTTTCTCGGGTCTCAGGATACTCGCGCAACACCCCGAAAGTGGCTTCTAGTTCTTGAGCTGCATGCAAGTAAGTGGAAATCTCTGACGTGGAACAACGATCTTTCACAGTGTTCATGTGCCAAAGAAGCGAGTCGAGGTAGGGACCATGAGCAACGAGATCCCGGTAGGAGTACATCTGCACCATGTGCTCAATGAGGGGATGGGTAAGGCTGCGGCTAACGAGTAACGACGAGACCAGCGAGAGATTTCGAGAGCCTTTGAAGAGTGCCATCCAGTCTGGAGTGTCGTTTTCCGTCTTTCCGGTGCGACCGAAAAAGGCGGCGTGGGGTTCATCGGTCTGAGAGATGACTACACGGACGTTAGACATGGTTGCAATGTTCCTGAGTCCAGCCATGGCTACAGCTTACCATAGAATTTGATGAGAACGGAATACAAGAACAGGTTCTCTGCTGTTTCCGTACTTTTTGAATCATTATTGTGGTGTATCAACTCCCTGACAGTTGCGGCAGCCAGGTTGTGCTGAGTAAGGGCATACCGAACGAGCGTTTCGCTTCTGAGGGGGTTGACATGACCTAGGTGAACAGCCGAGAGAGCAAGAATGCTCCGCATGACATAATCGCAGCGGAAGCCTACCTTGGTGGTATTTCTGAGCCAGAAAGTCCGAAGTAGGGGACTGAGTGTGAGTGAGTCGTGGGTCCAGAGTGTCCAGTGATAGATCAGCTCTAGGTCCATCATGTTGAGGTCTGGTGCTTGACTGGGGGTGAGGGTGGGCCCGTCCAGAAGCTCATATTGGCGAAAGTTGCTGGTTGACTTGGAGTTAATGTCGCAATCTGCTTTCTGCTTGACACACTGATTGCATATCGGTTGCTCTTCATCGCACTGTTGGATTCACTCTTAGACACTCAGTTAGGAGTAGAAAGACACAGCTACTTACCTTCACCTTCCTCCTTTTGCATGTTGTACATCCTGTGCGAACCTTCCGGTGATTCTTTTTGGGCCCGCGACGCAGTGTAGGTAGGTCCTCCATGTTCGGGAGTTGACTTGAAGGCATATGGTCATGGCCGAGGCAACGGCGCTACAAATGAAGTGATTGTTCAACTTGTTTCAACCCCAGGCTGGGACCAAGAGCCGACCAATAACCAGGTAGATGATACTGACCGATTGCAATGTGCTCAATTCGATCAGTCGAAATCTGCGGCGCTGATGTGGATGGATGAGTCCGCCGAGACTTCAGGTCTGCGTGCTTCAGTCGCCCAGCAGCCCAAGCTCTGCCATCCAACCTCGGAAAGCCCCACTTCGTTCTCGCGACGAGTCCGAAGTGGACCCCGCGGTGTCTTACGGCCATCCTCGGATGACATCTCAGAGGGACGGGAGATTGACGGAGACCGGCATGCCAATCAGGTTTTCGATGATTCTGGCAAGATATGTTTGATCAATATCATAAAGAGTTTGGGGACTTCAGGGATTCTTTTGCACCGCTGTGTTGCCGGCTCAGGCCCTTCTAGAGATGGGCAACCTCTTTAATGTAAGCGAGCGCCCGTGTGAGCTCTTCCGTCCATGTTGAATTCTCTGTTCACTTGTTTTCACTCTTTCCAACAAGAGCCGTGAAACTTGTCAAGTTCTTTCTTTGCGTCGTATTCGTCCATTGGGATTGATAAAAACCGGCGATTTCCCATTAGTCTTGGGCCGACATGTCACCAATTCTTCCGCTCCGCCAAGCGTCTCGCCGCGAGCAGGCCGGCGAGAAGTCGCGCTCCCTTCCCAAGCGAAGCCCAAATCGCTTGTCGAATATCTAGTGTCAGTCACTGCCCTTTCCTTCTTTTACCAATACTACAAGCTGACCAGGGTCTTCGCTTCAGCACTTCGCTCGACATCATCGCCGACTGGGGCCGCCAGTGCTCAATGTGGCCTATGACGTTTGGCCTTGCCTGCTGCGCCGTTGAAATGATGCATATTGCAGGCCCGCGATGCGATCAAGATAGATTCGGATACATGTTTCGAGCTTCACCCCGGCAGGCGGATGTCCTTATTGTGGCCGGCACGTTGACCAACAAGATGGCGCCGGCATTTCGCCAGGTCTACGATCAAATGCCCGAGCCCAGATGGGTCATCAGTATGGGCAGCTGCGCCAATGGAGGAGGATACTACCATTACAGTTACTCTATCATGCGAGGAGCTGATCGCATTGTTCCCGTTGATATATATGTGCCTGGATGTCCTCCGACGGCAGAGGCATTGCTGTACGGAATGATGCAGTTGCAAAGGAAGATGCGACACGGGAGAAAGGCCCGCATGTGGTACCTCAAATAGAGAAAAGCATGGTCACATGTCCTTTCTTACGGCACTAGGCTGACTTGATTCGTGACCGACTCCGGTCCGATTTAACTCGTTGCAAGTGGCTTGGAAATAAAGGCGTTTGCAACAGGCGGTTGAGAGAGCTAGCTTTAATTCGCTCACCTGAGGCGCTGGCGTAGCCTAAAATAGTTACAGAGATGAGCTGGGATTTTCTTAGTTGGCGAGCCAGTAGAGACATCTTTTGATGAGTCAGCCAGCTCACCGTTGAGCGTCATCGATAAGTCAATCCAATTGGTCCCCTCTTGATCGGATGATTGTCTCTCTTATCTCGGAGTCATGCAGCCACCCTACCGAAACTTGAACTTTTCATCTACACGTCCATCTCCAAACATGGACTCCTCCGCGACACTTTGGGGCCTCTCGCCAGGTCAGATAAACGGCAAAGATGCGTCCGAGATACTGGGCAGTATTAGCATGGCTGCATTTCTATGTCTCTTGGTAAATGACTGACAGATTCCTTCCCACCATCACCGATCAGCGTGCTGAGCTCCACCAGTTTCCCCAACTCATCACCAACTACCAGCGTCAGAGTGCAGACAGCTTATCCATGGCATTCCTATTTGTGTGGTTACTGGGAGATGTGTCGAATCTATTGGGTAGGCAAATCTTCCGACATCTCCCGAGCAAGATCTGACATGCGTGTGTAATATGCAGGAGGTATCGTCAACCATATCGCACCTGCAAGTCTGGCCGTATCCGCCTATCTTTGCGTTTCTGATTCGACACTCATCTGCCAATGCTTGTATTATAACCATTTGAGTCGAAAACGCGTTCAAGAGACTGCGACGATGAGTCAAGAAAGACAGCCACTAATATCAACCGACATTAACGACACAGAGGGTGTGGCGCCCCACCACGCCTCGGCATTAGGCATCGAGTCATTCCCCAGCAGCCACGAGGTCGAAAGAGACGTGAACGCGAGCATTTTCCATTGGCGTTACAGTGTTGTATGCATCGTGCTGGTGCAGCTGGCTGGAGTAGCTGGCTGGGCTTTGCTGTACAAAGCTGGTATTTTAACGAACAGTCTGTACGCTTTCACCGCAAAGGCAGATGACTCAAAGTCGGCGATTGAAGTGTTTGGTTCGGTGCTGGGGTATTTTGGGGCCCTCTGCTATTTGTGGTATGTTGAATGAGGCCTATCGCCGAAGAAATCGCTAATTGATGAAGTGCTCGGGTGCCTCAGATCATCAAAAACTACAGGGGCAGGTCCTGTGCAGGTAAGTCTCCTAAAGCTATGGGCAACTGATATCACACATGCGCTCACATATTCCCAGGCCTAGCACCTCTTTTCCTCTTTCTGTCCATTCTGGGCAATTTGATGTATGGTCTCAGTGTGATCGCATACAATCAAGAGAGGGAATACCTCCTGACGAGTTTGCCGTGGCTTTTTGGGTCACTTGGAACCATTTTGGAGGACTGTGTGATTTTACTTCAAGTTTGGATGTATCGGTAAACTTGTACACGAGACATTGGCTAGACAGCTTAGAGTCCAGGGCGTAGACTTTATCGTCGTCAGTCAAGTTGCGATACAAGCGCGGCTTTAATTTCCACAAATTATAGCTACGATGCTAGATTGATAGATGCTTCCTTTGCTTTTGCTATTGCGCATGACCCCAGCCACATTAACCACATGAAAAAGTCGCCCGTTTCTTGAACTTGGTCAGCTTCAACGGAAGTCCGAACCCTGTTTGCGAGGGACTTGATGGTATTCGCGGCAGAGATGAGAAGCTCAAGATCAAGAGATCCGTTTGGGCTGTACGGATGGATGACCATATCCAAGAAGAGTGATATGGCAGCGTTCGTGGCGTGGTGTATACACGACCTGGATTTCTGGTCAGCAAGGCCATAAGTCACACGATCAGGTTCACAAACCATAGACTCCATGATGTCATATTTGAGAGAAATAGGCTCAGACACCGAAGGATAGATCGGCCAGCCTCAAGAGACAGGACGTAGCTCGAGTGAATCACGCTATGTAGATCAAGTGGACCATCAATCTGGCTGTCGTCGGCGTCGTACTTCCTTACAGTGGTATGTACAAAGGTCATCATATGCAGATACTCCAATTGCAAGGCAAAACACTTGGTGTATTGCCGAGGGTTTGTTTGGGATGTTGCGAGAAGGGTTTGCGGAGAGGCTGATAATGCCGGTCGAAAGTCTAGCGGTATCGACAGTCTCCAGCGTTCAATCTCTTCATCTAATTCCCGGATATGTAGAAGCAGAGTCGTGTCCTTAGCTTCGCTGACCGCCGGGGAGTACAGAAGCCTGTAAACCTTCTCTTTAGTTTGACTAAGGACGAGATCGCCCGAGAAATGCGGAACTGGCCCATCGCCAACCGAACTCTGGCGGTCTAATGGCTCATCGAAGGATCGAAGGTAGGCGTAGTGTTGGTCATAATCTTTTGGAATAGACACATCACAGAAAACAGCTGATAAGAGGGGCGGTCTTCCAGTGCGCAGCGCCAAGTCCTTGTCTGCAACATAGCATATCCAGAAGAGATTCCGAAGGTGAAGTCTCTTCTTCGCAGATAGAGTGGTCCCATCGTCTGGTGTATTGTTCGAAGCAGAGGTGTGTCCCCCTAAGGCAGACACCATGCTGCAGGCGAGAGGAAGATAGAAGCCAGCTTCTTGCCAGTGGCCATCTAGCGTCGAATGGGTATACTGACATGGTCTTCAGTAAGCTTCGTCATTAATTAAGAACTAGAGGCGCAATAAGGAAGACTTACTAAAGCCAGTAAACATTCAAGTATTGTTACGCTGTGATGTCCGGTAAGACTTATCAACTACTGACGAGCTTTGTTGGCACAACCATTCGCATCAATACCAGAGTAGCCATTGCCCAAATCTTTGCAGTGGCTCATTAGACTCAAGATGCCCAAAACAGACGCCAGAGCCGCGAGCTGGGTAGGTGAACTAGGCCTATCGTCTGACATGCCATATGCGATGTCGAGTGTCTCGTCGAAAGAGAAACGATCAATTACTGGGAATGAGAGCCACAAAGGGGACATTAAGAATGATGACGCAAGCTCACGCAGAACTTGTTTGTCAGGCAAGCTTGATACTCCGGGAAACGTGGAAGAGAAACTCGTTGATGGCGCATAATTGGATGTGAACAGTCGCAGCTTCCTCAAGTCGACGGTCTGGCCCGTTCTGGAAGAAATCCATTGGCGACCCTCTTCAGAGAAAGCATGTATGCCTCTGAAGAACCAGTTTGGGCCGATATGAGAGGCAAAGCAGGGAAAATCGGAAGTTGGGATAGAGGTCACGGAACTTGGAGATTGTCGCAAGCCTGGAAATTCTGTTCCTCGGACTGAATGAAACGCGGGCGTGAGTTCAGTCGCTGCTGGGGTCGCTGAAGAAGCCGGCGTCTCTACGGAGCAGCTTGTGGGGGTGACGAAGTTCAGCGCATCATCACGCCCCAGCGGCTGCGCAGTTGCCTGTGCCAGTGCCGACTCCAAGTGCTGAATGCGCTGATACAAGTCATGGACGTCCGTCAATTTTAGCCTGATTGAAGAATTAGCGTTATAATAACAGGGGAGCTTCCCCAGCAAATCAGTTGATTTTACCTGTTCTGCTTTGATTTACGCGGAGCTTCTCTGTTGAAAGTACATTCAGAGTCGTGGTGTCGGCACCAATCGCATGGAACCCCTGCTTCAGGTATCAAGCACTGAATCTGCAATCCAACTTCCAGCCAGCAGTGTTCAAAAATACGACAAGTTGGATATCTTACCTTTCGTCGATAACAGATGTCGCAGGCTCGTTTCGGCGACATGCTGAGTCCTAGCAGAATGATAGACAGAAAGTTGGCTCATCGGAGGGCACGGAGGCCGCTTTGTTGATGGCAGGTTGTGGAACAAGTCAAACTGACGCTGCTAGACCTTCGTCAGTGTAAAAATGCATGGTGACTAAGCGGAGGTCGTGCCTCCGTGTGTTCCGATTACGTGAGCGTGAGGCAGTAAGGTTTCAGTAGAGGCACATGTTGTGAGAGCCTAAGATTGTCGAACATGATTCATCCCTGAACAACCAACTCCGACACAATAGACCGATAGCCACCCACGATCTACGCCGCACAATTCTGCCCTCGGCTCGCATCACCAAACCTCGAATGACGCTTCCATCTTGGCCCACAGCCCTTGGCTCATGTATCCAGATAGCCAATAATTGCCATCTAAGTCCCGACCAATGATCACAAAGGCATTGGGTAGCCCGAAGCCCGCCTGATTGTTTTGGATGTACACCGGCCTTCCGCGACGTTGTTTGTTGCCAGAGTCTTTCGTTTTAACAACGCTGGAAAAGTCAAAGTTGAAGAGGTCGGTCTTGGTCCAGTTGGAGTATGTGATCATGTGCATGGATTTGTCTCCAAAGAAAGGGGGCAGCTTCATCTTATTCGAACGCACCAAGGCTGCAGCGGCTTCAACTTGTGGTGTTGTTCCCAGTTCTTTGATAGCATTTCGAATCCGAGACGCCATGTAGCCCACTGGCTCGTCGAAAACATCAGCCATAGTGCCAACCACGTTGATGAACCCGACTGCGTTTGAGAGGTAAGGTGCATCCATCTTGTTGGAGTCTGTAGACTTCAGGGGGAGCGGTCCGATCTCGCCACCAAGGGCCTTGCGAAGAGAATAGGCGTTGTTCAGGACGAGAGTGCGCCTCCGAGTCGATGCATTTTCTGGTAGATGAGCAGTCGCGATCTTGGTCCACCATGCGCACAGCACATCACCCTCGCTCAGGAATGATGTGGCATTGGACGGATTTGATCCATCTTGCAGCTCGGACGTCGAGTTGTTGACCAGCTTCTCCAGGAACAGTTTCGGAACGCGAACAACGCGAGTCTCTTGTTTACCGACGAATTCGAAGAGATTACCAATCGCCCAAGCACCGAGACTCAGGCTCGACATTAACTGCGACCGGAGTTTGTACGGTTCTGTCGAGTGGCAGCCAAACTTGGCAAGAGGATCAAAGTCAACCCCTGGCGCGTCACCTCCATACGGGGATGGGATTTCGTCATCTCTTCTTTGCAGCATCAACACCCAAGCGTCGAGAAGAGCCTTCTTTCCAAATGCGTCAAACAGCGTGTGAGGCCAGTAAAGCGTGACCAGAGTTGCATCCGAGAACGAAATGATGTGCAGTCCCAGCTGAGGCGTATCACTAGTCAGATAATCGTTGAGACTCAAGGGCGGATTGTCTGGGCGTCGCATAAGTGAGAGGTAACTATCCGTGTCTCCCATCACAGCTGGGCGCTTGTCATCCTTCGGCTGTAAATGTGGCAATTTTGAGGCTACTGAGTGCTCTCTAATTGACATGTGGGTGTTGTCGATTCTTGAAAATGACAGAGCAGGTCTTGTGCCACGTTCCAAATCGTTGATTTGGGGGAAGTGATA
Source organism: Colletotrichum aenigma (assembly GCF_013390185.1). Classification (NCBI taxonomy): domain Eukaryota; kingdom Fungi; phylum Ascomycota; class Sordariomycetes; order Glomerellales; family Glomerellaceae; genus Colletotrichum; species Colletotrichum aenigma. The sequence goes on from NW_023500913.1 coordinate 3,629,533, forward strand.
TTCCAGAGCACCCGTTGAATCCTTTCGCAAACGGGCTGAGAGTTTTCGCCATCCTTCCCGACAAGTAAGACGCTCCAGGCTTGATTGAAGGGTGTCAGCGTCCAGGACTTCGTCAAACACCAAGAGGGAGTAGAGAATGAAGGATCGCCATATTGGTGTGTCGTCAAAATAGTGAAGCGGAGTGACAGAGTCAGTCGAGACTGCCGCTGGGACTGAAGGCCCAAAAATGGATCCCAACATCTCGTTGGTAGATTGGATGCCTTTTGATAACGGCCATGATAATGTGAGAGCGAAGGGGAATAGATTGCTTGGTATTTATCACCCGGTGTGACACTCCACTGCTCACAGATTGATCACCTGTCCTCTGCATTGTCACCGCATGCTCGCCAGGGGACCGCGTACAGACAGCCCATCAATTAGCCAACAAGAATCTGTCTTTACTCATGGATAAGCTGGAAGAGGGTTGACAATACGAGTTCCATGCAGTCAGCATGCAGCCTGATTGCCTTGCATTGACCACGCTGGCCTGAAGATCAACCACCTGCATGGCACGGGTTGAAGATGAGAGTTAACGGAATAACATTGAAACCCCTGCTATCATTATTGGTCAGTTCAAACTTGCTGCTGAAGAAAGCAGTGGGGTTTTCAACTGTCAAATGTCGATCAGATTTGATTTCTACTCTAATAACTAAGAAGCTCAAATAATACACCTCCGCTAATGATGTGCTTGTCTTGGCCTCTGCAGGTCCGTCATCTGCACAAGGCTAGCTTCATCGCTATCACTGTAAGAGACCGTGAATGTCTTCTGAAACTTGATATGGCGGTCCTGAGAATCGACATCCGGGCTCGTTCTATCGACAGTAACCACGCCGACTGTTCGAGGCTGGCTGCGGGCGACCTTGGACCTGTTATCGCTCCCGTACTGTTGATAGTACTGACGCCCCTTGCTCCTGATTGTCGATCCGGAAATAGACGGGAACAACTTGACCAGAATCATGCGGATAGATGGTAGACAGGCGCACATGATTCCGACGATGATCTCGATGGTGCTCCAGATGCTGACCTCCATGAAGTCCATCGTTGGGTTCGAGCCTTTGGCGAAATCGACGAGAGATTGTAAGCGGATGATGCTCACGACGGTCACACTGGTACAAGGTTAGCCACGAGTCAATCAGGGTCTTTGCAAGGGTGCTTACAAGGTCCCCACGATGAACATCATTGCGACGCCGATCTTCTTCTTCCAGTGCAGCCTAAGAGCCCGCAGTTGCCATAACGGGATCGCCAGCATCCACAAATCCAAGGCAATGCTGATAGCGGCATTTGACCAGCTGATAGCATTGGCGTCCGCACAACTGCCTTCGTGTAGCCCGTCCCACTTGGTCCAGAAGTAGTGGATAGGCTTGCACTGGAAGACGGCGGTGATAACGAACGCCAGGCCCCACACGATGATGAATATCGTTGTTCCCCAAAGCATCCGCTGCACTTCTCGGGCAGGGAAGATTCGCATGTAGAAGAAAATGATGGCCAACTTGACGAGTGTCACCTGCAAAAAGTACAGCCAAGCCATGATGTAGAAGTAGAACAACACGTTGGTGATCATCTGCGGCGTCAGCGTGTAGATGTCTCGGCCGAGGCCATTCTTCGTCGTTCCATAGACAGTGATGATGGCGCTCGGCATGGCCGCAATCAATGTGGCCAAGACGAACCAGTCGTCCCAGCCAATATCGAGGCCTGCGAAGAAGATCTTGTATGAGAATCGAGCCAAGACGAAGACCGCACCCAAAATGGCCATGACGTTCGAGAGTATCACGTATTCTTGGGATCGGTCGCGCACCGGAGCGCCGCAATTCGTGAGGCTCGCATTTTTGGTAGCTGAAATATCGGCAGCGTTAGATGTCAGTCAGAAGGCAAGAAGCTGGGGAAAATATACCGAGAGCCTCGGGAATCGTGCAACTTCCCGTAACACACAGCGTGACGTTATACTGAAACGCTGCGTTTGTACATATGCAAGTCTGGTTTGTAGGAGCACACAGGCCACCTTGGAAAGCTTGAGCTATGCATTTTGTCTGTATTCACAGCAGGTCAGTCAATTGAGGCTGATGATGATGAATTCCGAGTCAGTGTTTGACGAGCGGACAAGGGAGGACGTACGGCGCAAACCGGATAGCTGGGTTTATTGGCGGGTGTTTGCTGTGCCGTCGCGATGGACATGACGGCCAGGACCAACACCAACACGAGTCGATGAAAGGATGCCATGTTTCTTGGCCGGCAGCAGGACTGCTGCTGGCAATGACTCGGATGATCTTTGCTTAAGAATAAATGAAAGCAATTCCCTTCACGAAGAAAGTCCCCTGAAGTCCATGTGGCAAAGCAGGGTTCAAAATGTGCGGCCGCCACGTCCCAGAATTGCTGGCGATTTGGTCAGGAATTTTAGGGATGAACACTAGTCTCCCTCGCTTCGGCTGATGATACGCTGCACATGTGGTCGAAGGATTGGCATCACATTGCCAGTTTGCAAGGCCATTCCCGGAGGCATCTGCATCACTTCATTCAGCTTAGCACATGTTCCAGCCAGATGAGGGCCGAATGAACCGTTGGTTGTGAGAGACTCCGCCCCCATGCCGCTTCTTGGCTCCCTCAAACGGAAGCGAGTCCCGTCCTCGCGTTCTGGCCAAGAGCCCCTGCAGCAGAAAATGCATTAACAAATCGAAGCCACCAGCGGCACAGCAGCTCAGAATCCTGCTGCCCGGAAATTAATACCCTACCAGATCTCGGGTTCGACGCCACTGAAGAATAGTAATGCACTCAACATCTTCAATCCCGTGGGCGGCACAGAAGCAATTCTACGAGCGGCGCGGACGGCAGGATTCATTCAGCAATCGAGGGTCCATCTGGTTCATCCCATCGTTGTCATTTTAGCTTCTTTTTAATTAACTTTAGATCTGGGCGCGCTGGGCTGAAGACTGGAGAAGATTATCCCTTCCCGCCCCCGCGGGAGCAATCATTCTTGACACCCATCGCCGCCGTCCGGGCCACCCGGTGTCTCATCCGTATTCCCCGGGTAAGGCCGAATCAGGGGCTCATGCATGGAATCTATGGGTCCATCGGGTGTCACTATCTACAATAGGAAGTTCTGTAATGGGGTCGTCGATAAGTATGCGTGTGCTTGCAAGGATGCCCGCGACCGCGTACTCGGCCGATCCAGTTTCGGGCATCCGGCCGCAGGCTATCGATGTTCGAATTTCAGAACCAACAGGTGAATATGGCGCATGAGAGACTCTCCAACGTCGCCGCCAACAATGTAGCAGACCAGATGGGGTCTCGCTCCGCCCCAGGCCGAGGTTGCGCACGCGTCGTTGCAGGGAGGGTGGAATTCGAGATGAAATAGGGACCAGCAGTGCGAGGGATATATGAGCTTGGGAAGATAATCACATCTGTCGTGCAGCTCACCTCTTAGCCACCCACCCCTCTCTCACTCACCTTTCCTTACCTCCGTTGACTACTTGCCCAACTCAAGTCATCAACATGAGGCTCTCTTACCTGGCCGTAGCCACCACCTTGGCTACCCTCACTGCTGCAGCTGTGGCCCCCAAGCAGCAATGCCACTGTCTGCCCGGGGATGCATGCTGGCCTTCGGTTTCGTCTTGGAACAGGCTGAACGACACCGTCGGTGGACGTCTTGTTGCTACCGAGCCAATTGGATCGCCGTGCCACGACCCTACCTATGATGCTGACGCCTGTGCCGCTCTTCAGGCAGGGTGGACAAACCCCTTGACGCAGTGAGTGCCTGAGAAACCGCGATCACTGTCAGACAATATGCTGATTCATCAACAGTATTCCTTCTTCGTCATCCGTGATGCAATCTTACTTCGCCAACCAGTCCTGTGATCCCTTCACAGACAGGTCCATTCCTTGCACCCTGGGCAACTATGTCAGCTACGCCGTTGATGTCAAGTGCACGGCGGATGTGAGCTATGCTCTCAAGTTTGCTAAGACAAACAACCTTCGCGTCGTTGTTCGCAACACTGGGCATGAGTAAGCTACATTCTTACAGATTCTTATGCTGTGACCTTGCAGTGACCTTGCAACAGGCGCTGATTTTCTTCAAAGCTTCCTTGGCCGGTCTACTGGTGCCGGAGCCCTGGCTATCTGGACCAACCATCTCAAGACCATTGACTTCACCACCTGGTCCGACAAGTACTACTCGGGTCCCGCTGTCAACGTCGGAGCCGGTGTTCTCGGATACGAGATGCTTGAGGCTGCCCACGCTAAGGGCCTCACTGTCGTGTCCGGTGAGTGTGCCACAGTCGGTCTTGCTGGAGGCTTCATTCAAGGCGGCGGACACTCTGCGTTGAGCACTCAATTCGGCCTGGGCGCGGACCAGACTCTTGCTTTCCAGGTTGTCACGGCAGACGGCAAAACTGTCGTTGCATCCGCGACTCAAAACACCGATCTGTACTGGGCTCTCAGTGGAGGCGGCGGCGGCACCTTTGGTGTTGTGACTGGCCTCACTGTCCGCGCTTACCAGGCAGAGACTGTTGGAGGCGCCGCTTTCCAGCTTCTTGCTGCTACAACCACTCCGGAGAAGTTCACCGCCGCTGTCTCCAAGTTCCATGAGCTGCTGCCCAACATGACGGACAACGGCGCTTTTGTTGTGTTCCTTCACAATTCTCAGTTCCTGGTCCTGCGACCACTGACCGTTTGGAACTCTACCGCTGCTTACGTTCGCGATGTCGTTTTGGCGCCGTTTACTAAAGCCATGGAGGAAATCGGTGTCACTTTGGCGGTGGCCTACAGCGAGCTGTCCTACCGTGATCACTACGACCGGTACATGGGTCCTCTCCCTCAGGGCAACCTCGAGGTGACGAGGTACCAGTTTGGCGGCCGACTCATCCCCCGTACAGTGCTTGAGAACAACAACGTCGAGTACCAGAAAGTCGTCAACAACCTCACGGCTAACGGCGTTCTGCTCGCAGGTAGCGTCGGCCACTACGATAAGCCTGCGGGTGCCGCTAGCAACGCTGTGCACCCTGCGTGGCGCAAAGCTGTCATGCAGCTGCAGCTCATCACCAACTGGGACAATGCTGCGCCCTGGGTTGACATGGAGGCTTCACAAAGACGCATGACGGAGGAGTTTATGCCGCTGATTACCTCTGTGACTCCCGGAAGCGCGTCGTACATGAACGAGGCAGACTTCAGACAACCGGACTGGCAAAACGCCTTCTTTGGCGAGAACTACAGCAAGCTTCTCTCTATCAAGAAGAAGTATGATCCTGAGTCGCTGTTTTACGTCCTGAAGGGCGTGGGCAGTGAGGCATGGACTGTTGGTTCTGACGGCAGGATGTGCCGCGCTTAAGAGTTTTAGTAGCAAGACGTAACCTACTTAATACATAAACATAATGCTTCTCTGTCAAACCTTGGAAATTTTCATCTAACCTATCTTTAAACTCACTTACTATCATCTCAGAGCGTATCGGGCTTCCTAAGCGTTGGGTTTTGGACGACATCATCCCGTACCCTGCTCAAAGGTAGACACTACCACTTGTGTCACTGATCAGGCCGCACACCTTGCCATAATTATCTTGGCTTGACTGCATGCTTGGCTCTTAGATGTGATTCAATAGTATTTGAGGACTTTAATTGATCCTGTCGATGGTTCGACAATCCCTTCGCCGGTGAAAACTCACTCGCAGCAACGGGACGGCTCGTCGCTGCCGATCAGTTGCGGCAAAGAAGCATAATTACGAGGCATGCGTGGGCAAGCGGGTATCCGGCCACCGTGATTTGTGCGGTCCGCTGCAAAACGGCCCCTTCTCCTCTTTCTCACAATTTTGTGGTCCTCGGCCATGCATGAACTCGTGGTCGTTGGACCAACAGCCCTGTCGCAACAGGGGACTTGCGGGCGTACCTTCCCCAAATCGCAAGAAAGTCGTGGTACTTGTGCGAATGCCCACTTCATTCGAGATCGTCATGCAGAAAAAGGTTCTTTCGTGATTGGATAGGTGTCACCTTCGCCCGGCGATGGTGAGGGGTTACTTAGCGTGGACAAAAAGAAATGTACATAAATAGGGGCTGCTGTAATTTTTGGCTGTATTTCTCGGATGTCGAATACCTACCTTGAATCAACAGGAGCAAGTATGCAAGACCCAATGCTTGTTGTTGGCTTCCTAGCCATACTCTGCGTCATTTATGTGGCAGATAGGCTGGTTCAATGGCGACGAAATGCAAATGTGGCTCCCCTTCCTCCTGGGCCCAAGGGACTTCCGTTGGTAGGGAACTTGCGCGACTTGCCCGAGCCTGGCGTTTTGGAGGCAGAACATTGGGCGAAGCTTGCCGAGTATGGTAAGCTTTCGTATTCTCCGACTGTTGCGCACATGCAAAGTTTGCGCGCAGTGGCTGAACGGACTCTTGCTAAGATGAGATGGCTACGGATAGGTCCTGTCAGTTCGATTACTATCATGGGCAATACCCTCATTTTCGTCAATGATGCTCAAATGGCTATTGACATGTTGGACAAACGGGCAACATATTCATCAAGGGCGGGATTCAATTTCGCCGGGGACATGTGCGCACATTCGAAATCGTTTCTAAGCATGTGTTGTAGACTGACACGTCACCAGCATTGGCTGGAGCAAAACGACCGCGGCATTGAAGTACAACAGCACATTGCGTGCGCATCGCAAGAACTTCGCACGTATCATGGGTACAAAGGCACTTGCTTCACAGTATCACAGCTTGCAGGAAGCTGAAGTTGCCTACTTCCTTCAGCACGTTCTTGACAACCCCGAAAATCTGAGAGACCACATCAAGAGGTGTGTTGACCAATCCGCCGACAAAACCCACTAGACGCAGCTTACTGATATTTCTAACGACAGACAAGCCGGCTCTATTATCCTGAAGGTTGTCTATGGCTACAGCGCCGAGCAAGAAAAGAGAGATCCGCTCATTGACATGATCCAACAATGTACCGAGGATTTATCCAGCTCGGGTGTTCCAGGCGCCTTTCTGGTCGACATCATCCCAAGCCGTGAGTTATCAATCCACAATCTCAGCAATATTCAATGTCTTTGTATATACTGCATTTTAAGGAGATTCTGACGTCTTTAAGTCCGCTATGTTCCAGATTGGGTTCCCGGAACAGGCTGGAAGAAACTGGCTCGGAAGTGGGCATATGAGCTAAACCTTGCAATCGAGACGCCCTTCGCATTCGTGCAGCGTCAGCTAGCTGAAGGAAGGGAAAACAACTCATTTGTGGCGAATCTGCTCAAGAACAGCGAGAATACTGCCGAGGACGTGCGCGAGATCAAATGGGGTTCATCTTCTCTTTACACTGGAGGTGCCGATACGGTAAGACACTGTCTTCCTCTTTCTGGGATATAGCAGCTGGCTGATTCATTGAAGACTGTGTCAACTGTAGCATGCTTCTTCTTGGCTATGACGATGTTCCCCGAAGTTCAAGCCAAGGCCCAGGCGGAGATTGATCGGGTGGTGGGCACTGAGAGGCTGCCTACCCTGGACGACCGGGATTCCCTGCCGTATGTTGAAGCTATCATGAAGGAGACCCTGCGATGGCACTCGGTAGTTCCCACAGCTCTTCCCCACACTGCCGACGAGGATACTATCTATGCCGGATACCGCATTCCAAAGGACACAATGATCATGCCCAATGTTTGGTGAGTTGTTTCTGGAACGGCATGCCTGGCGGCCTGGCCTGATCATAGACTAACGCTAATCTCCCAATCGTAGGTGGTTTACCCATGATCCCAGCATTTACCCAGAGCCAAATGAGTTTCGACCCGAAAGATATTTGGCAAGTCCTGGGCACGAGCCTGAAACCGACCCTCGTAAATTCGTCTTTGGCTTTGGTCGACGAATTTGCGCGGGCAAGACTTTTGCCGAGAACACGTTGTTTCTGGACTTTGTGCAGTCTCTGGCTGTATTCAACATTCGAAAGAAGTCCGTTGATGGCCATATAGTTGAGCCACAGATGAAGAGTCTTCCCGGTGCAATCAGTCATTTGGCGCCGTACGAGACGTGTGTGGAGGCACGGTCTCCTCACCACGAGAAGATGATTCGTGCTCTTGCACATAAGTACCCTTGGCAAGAGTCGGACGGAGAAACACTGAAGAGGATTGGAACGCCAAAGACGGACCCCCTGCCGATTTGATTGAAGGATTGACAGGGCTAATGCTATCAGAATACTCATGCGATGGAGGTGATGGAGGAATAATCCGGCCCCTCCAAGTTCCCTTTGATTTCGTAGGTTCATCTAAACATGACTCAGCTTGCTGATGTCCTGGCTCAGTAACGAGACACGAGCAAGCCATGAACCTTCATTTCTGGGATAGTAAGATTCTCTTCATAGTTTCGGTTCATTCCCATAACTCCATTTCTTTTCTCCCACCGAGTTTGGCGCAGACTAGCCGTTCAAGCATTTCCGCCAATCAAACAAATATTCACAAATGTGCATACTGCAAAATCTGCATAGGTAATATAGGAAACTCCAAGTTCGGGCTTAGTCGCTTTAGACTGCAGGTGATTGTGGCTGGTCGCTGATACACTTCCAATCGAGGCTCTATTAATGCATGGCCTATCCAATAACCACATCGGAATGCCGCGCCTCAATTGCTGACATGTCAGCAGGGTAAGGCTACGACGCACCCTGAAAATTGAAATTCGATCACGCATTCTTTATCTCCCGTTCAGGATGAGCAGATCATAGACGGAAGACTCTCACCCACCACGTACAGCCATGTCTCTTGCCCTTCGTCGTGCATCTCCACTAAAGACGGAGATCCGTCTGGCGCAGGCAGTCTCCGAGTTTGAGGCTTGCCTCGACACCAAGCAAAAGGCGGAATTCAGAAACACTCGGGCAACGGCTCGGATGAGCCCTCCAGCCTTGAAGGATGTAATGCAAGTCACTGCTGAACTAGACCGGGAAGCACATGAGAAGCACAAAGAATCTAGGTCATTCGGTCCTAGATTCACGAACATACTTCAATCAGTACAGCAATACGCCGCTCTAGGAGATGTTGTTGTAGGAGGTTCTCAGAATTTGATTGCTTGCGGCGTATGGACAGCAGTCCGCATGATGCTTCAGGTGAGCTTGGGGGCCAGAAATGATGGGTAACTGTAACTGATACTTCCAAAGCTGTCTTTAGGACATTTGTCCTATCTAGAGAGGCTCTCCGAACTATTCATGGAGGCTGGACGCCAGGCTCCTCGTCACCATGCTATGGCACTCATCTACCCAAAGTCACAGGCTTTACAAAAGAACATGTGCGAATACTATATTGTGGTTGTTCGAATATGCCAACAAATTCAAACCTTCAGTCGCAAACCTAGGTTGAGCCGGATGATATCTGCTCTGGACGATTCCGAGTTGAAGCGACTTCACTCTGACCTTTCTCTATGGTCAACTTCTATCTCTTCACAGATTGAAGTTCTATTAAACGAAAGTCTCGTGAACGAAATACAGCAAGCTTCGAAGACCAGAGTCCTTCTGACTAGGTGGTCAAACTCTGACGATTATCACAGACGTCTCGAGACCAAAGTACGATGGCTTGATGCTTGCTCAACATACGACTATCAAACAGCCTGGAAGCAAACCCGGAAGAAAGGGACTTGCTCCCTAATTTCAAGTTGGAAAGAATATCAATCTTGGAAAAACGATGCTGCTTCCTCAGTCATGCTTCTCAGCGGAAAGGTCGGTGCTGGGAAGTCTGTCACGATCGCCAACCTTGTGGATGACCTCAGTCTCGAAAGGGAGTCGGTGGTATTCTACTTCTTCTGTCGCCATGACAATCCGGAGAGCTTAAAGTGCCAAACAATTTTCGGTAGCCTCACCCGCCAGTATCTATCTGAAATCTCCGTTGGGAGTCAGCAGTTCATAGACGACATACCGAAGCTTGACATGGCGGCAATGACAAGAATCATGGTATCATCCACTAACAAAAGTAGGACTTACGTCCTTATAGATGGCTTAGATGAATGTCGTTCTGAAGAGCGTCGCGGTCTTCTCCAATGTCTAGCTGAAATACAAGGTATGCCAGGCTGGCACCTTGGACTTTCTGCGAGGCTCTCAGCTGAAATTCTTTTTGGAAACGATATAATCATCACATGGCATATCTCCATGCCTAACCTTAACCCTGATTATGAGAGATACGTCGACAGCGAGCTTAGTCGCCGTAAGGATAGCGGCGAGCTTGTCACAAGCGATGCTCAACTGATTACTGAAATCCGTGAAGCACTTCTCAAAGGGTATAATGGCATGTAAGTTTTATTCGCACGCACATTTAACTACAAGATCCCTCAGCTTCTCCTCCTCTTGTTTCTTTCTTTTCTCTCGATCGCAAGGGGTATCCTAAGGGCCTTACAACGGATAGAGCTTGCCTGCTTATGCGTACTGTATTATTACTCTTCTGTTTGATACATCTGCCAGCTGATTCTTCAATCAAGCTACAATTATGCAAATATGTCTTACTGTTTGACTAACTATGCAATAGGTTTCTTTGGGTTTCTTTGCAGGTGGATGCTGTATGTTTCGAGGCTTCCGATCACGACATTCGACAAGCTCTTGCCTCTCTTCCCAAAGACCTAGCAGACATTTACACTCGTATACTGAAAAGCTCCGCAAAGCTAGACCACAAAGGATACCATGTGCGACTTTTCAAGTTCATCACCGCCGCGTTTGAACCGTTGAGCATCGATCAAATCAAGGACATCATGAGCGTAAGGATTGGCGATACTTCCTGGGATCCTAGTAGACGCATCAACGACGTCATAAAAATATTAAAGTTCTGCGGAAGTTTGGTGATGATCGACGAAGAAGAGCAAACCGTCCGATTTGTCCATCACACAGCACGACGCTTCTGCCTAGGAGCTTTAGGCGGAAGCCTCTACGGAACTCTACCATTCACCGAAATAGAGGCGCATCAAGAACTCGGGGAGACTACTGTAACGTACCTGAACTACGGCATTTTTGGCAGACAGTTGTCAACTCGAGTTGTTCCCAACATCGATGTTCGCAAGATTCCAGAGCAAATCAGTCATGCAACCATTGGAAGCCCACGCTTTGCTAGAAACCTTTTCAAACGAACGCCTGCAAAGCCTCGGGATATTGGTCCAATTCTGACAAGGCTAGACCCGAATTGTACGACTGGAAACCGAAGCCAGGGTCAACACCCATTTTATTCCTACGCACAACGCTTTTGGCTTCTTCAATCAAGGCACATGATCAAGTCAAACATGCGCAGCCTGTGGGATCGATTGGCGCATGATCCCGATGCCCTGAACATTCAGGTTTTGACCTTTACTCCTCACCTAGTTGGTCTCTTGGATAACATTGAGGCTAAGGACTTCACACCCGAGATCGTAGGTGTGATTTGGGCATTAAACTACTCACACGTGTTCTTGTTCGACCATCTTGTGGGCTCAAAAAGGGATCATAAGTTGACCGTGCGGGGGCTCGTGCGTCAAATCACTCTCTTTCTTAAGTATTTCAAGGCCTTTTCGACCCAGCCTGCTGAGTTCATCAGTGTGAGCATGGTCTCTGAAATGACGTTGCGTCTGCTCCCTATTGCGATTGAATTGGGAGCGTACGACGCGGTTCAGCGGATGATTCAATGGGTGTCAGCTGACAGTATACTTCTTCAATCCGGAGAAGAAGATATGAGAAGACCAACATGCTTGCCAACTTCGTCTCGGGAGGACAGTATTCGGAGCGCTGCCCAAATTGTCAGGTCGACTTGGGATATGCGCATGCTCCGTCTCCTGGTCAAAGGAAGGCTCAGCTCGTTTGGAGACAATACTCACATGATCGAAGGTTTCCTCAAATCTCAGATCCCCCAGGAGGTTTTGCTGCGAGTGTGTCTATTATTCACACAAGCTGGTGTTCTTCTAACAAGCGAGAGTCTTGACACAGCATACGCAATATGCAATCACTTCACAAGCAGCCTTGAGCTAAACAGCGACTTGACGTCCGCGGCCCTCAATGGCATGCTGTCGAAGGTGCACGTGGAGTCTGCCCCAGTCTTGATCTGCAGCATATTTCGACGAGCCTGTTACAGGGGAAATTTAAAGCTAGCTTACTTGTCGTGGCCGAGCAAACACAACCTCAAAGAGCGAAGCGACATAGCCTCACCGTTTCAAGGAGACGAGATTCAGTTAACCCTTCAAACCATGTCTCGGCAAAGATCCAAAATAGCTCATAAGCTACTCTCCGATGAAAAGTTCCTTCAGCGCCTTGTTCATGGACCTGCCCTCGACAGAGCCGTTGACCTCAAGGATTGGCGTTTGGCAAAACGATTGGTGGATCTAGGGGCGGACCCAAAGCAGTTGATTCAACGTTGCACACAAAACGAAACTCTTCATTATTGTGTCTTAGCGATTGATTTGAATGGTCTCGATTTCTTGCTCGGCATTGGGATGGACGTCAATCAAGTCTCAAACGGCCCGAACTTTCTTGGCTACGCACCCGCCGAACTACTAGCACGAGGTTCATCGTGGAGTCGCTACCACTCTTTTGGGGAACTGGTGACTCGTGGTGTTGAACCAAGACGCTATTCCAGGCGAGATACATGTGCTACGACTTCAGACGAACAACGCCAACGCCTTATGGAGCGTCTCGAAGACAAGTGGTGTTCGACAGAAGAGCTGATTAGTCTGCTACTGACCGAAGAGTTATCGCAAACCGAGGTGTCCGATGGAACCAGTTGGACTGGAAGGGTCGTATGTATGGTCACCACTTATATACGGAAGACGGTCACAGCATGCTTTTCGTTGCATTCGGATGGGCACGGACAACCCTCAGATGTCGAGCAGTGTCTCAAACGCCTTCGTGAACTCGACAATTATATGCACGACACCTTGGAAGGCACCAGGCGCTCACCCTTTAATCACTGTGAGACTTTGTGGTCACTTCACGAGATTGTTGGCACCGTAGAACTTCTGCGTCAGCCACAAGGGAAAGACGGGCGACAATCACCTGATCCTGGTCGGTTCAGAATACAGACTATGCTGCTCGAAATTGCCGACCATGTGTTAAGAGACATGACCGATGGGGATATAGATTCACCTGGTTCAAGTTTGAATTCCACTTTGGATGACTTCTGTTCTACTTTATCCCAGAGGCAGATAGCGGGCATTATGCCCTGGTCAGATCCTGCATTCTCCTCCTGCAGCGACTTTTTCCGGCAGACCTTGCGGCCTGCGTTTGAGGAACACAACCTGCCATGGGTTTTCCCATGCATGATATTTCTAGGGCAAGGCTACTCGGTGGGCATGTTGAAAGATGTTCTTATGACTTTACGGGGCAGAAAACTAATTTCTTCTTTCCCACTATTTGATGTGGCGCCCTCATTACTGGAGGGATCAAGTAGAGCTTTGCAGTTCATGGGTTGCAGCGAACGTGAAGCGCAATATCTGTACGAAAGGTTTGGGAAGCATTTGCCGTAGATTCTTTTGCTCCGTATACGGTTGCCAATGGTTGTCTGGAATTTTCGCATGTCTACTTATGAGTGGTCATAACCTCCATGTAGTCAGAGACTTTGAAGTTTAGTTACGAGACCACGCACGTCAATTAAGGGGCAAATTAATGATGAGAGATCAACTAAATTGAAAGGAAGTCCGATGGAACGGTCTCCCAACATTGATCTCATAAGCTCGGCATACGTCTAGCGATTTGCCGACAGGTCATGTCCATGACTCCCTCGTAGCTCAGTTCATGAACGTCTGCATCGGGATCGCTCCGTGATCAAAATATCCTTTCAAGCGGCAACCTAATTCAGACCTCATCTTACAGATTTGTATCCTCTCATAGATGCTACTGTGTTTTCAAAATTAGGCGATGTGTAGTTATCTGAGGCCTTGCTACGACAGCAAGAAACAAGACCTCATCACTAGGAACAACAACGCAGTCCAGCAAGCAAGACTACTATCCGGATGAAGGCAAGGCGAAAATTGTTCGTAGGTTCTGCGGGCCTTGATACACAGTCAGTTACACTGCGGAGTATCTCTCCCTCAACACTTAGGGTCTTCCTAGCGCACAGCACGAACCTCTCGATGATTCTCCCTACCCTCTCGTATATGCGTTCCGTATGTCACCAGACACGTGAATATATTCCCGCTCGCCTGCCATGAGCCCGACGCCCTGCATCGGAGAGTACCAAATCCGGTCGTTCACAGCTATGTACAGTGGAAACTCAAAAAAAGATTTGGGGACCGCATCGTCCGGACAATCATAGCGTCCCAGATTCTGCCACGACTGAACCACAAAGCCCCCGTGGTTCGCAATGATCGCATAATCGATCCCGCAGCGGCCGCAGCTGCCCGTCTTCTCAGTGCGCTTCCTCCCGAACGCGTTCTTGAGGCCAGTGGCCAAGTCATTCCCGCCGTTGCTTACACTGCACAGGTGCTCGCAGAGCCGGAAGGGTTTAAAGTGTGCCAACTTCACCGCCCCCCGACCCCGAGGCCCTATGAACTCCATCCTGGTGTGCAGAATGAACATCCCCGACACGATCTTGGGCGTCGACTCCATTCTGACCGCGCGGTACTGCAGCTCCTTCGTACTGTCCACCATAGGCTTCTCCTCGACGCCCGTCAACAGGTTGCCCAGGCGTGCCCGCACCTCGTCCGCGCCCGCCGCCCCAGCCTGCAGCATCCGCGCCATCTTCAGCGCGCTCTCGACGTGCGAAATCTTCAGCCCCAGCCCCGGCCGGCGCGGGTAGAGCGGCATAGGCCTGTCGCAGCGCCGGGTCCTCGGGCGCGGCGGCGGATCTCCGGCCACGCGGTGCAGCCGGCCGCAGCTTATGCAGAGCCAGTGGTGCGGCCGCACGAAGGCGACGCCGGCGAGGAAGGATTCGATCTGAGGTTTATCGAGCAAGTCTGGCGAGTGAAAGACGCGGCTCCAGGCGGCCTTGTCCATCCCGAAGAGCCGCCGAGCGCGTCTGCAGGTTTCGGAGAAGATGTACCGATCATGCAGCTCCAGGTGGTCCGCGATCTCGTTGAGCATCTCGGGAGGGAGGCTCATGAGGCATGTGGGCTCTGTGTTGCAGAGTTGAGTATCTGCCATGACCTTCGTCAGAAGGCCTGCGGGTTCTGTGTCGGAGAGTTGGGTAGCCGCCATGGCTTTTGTCAGATGGCCAATGACCGATTTTGTACGGATATTGTGAAGCTGATCCATCCTGACTCTGAAATGGCCGTAAAATATTCGGAAATCATTTGTCGACACAGTCAATGTTGACAGCAAAGCAAGCGTTAGACTTTTAAACTCAACCAAGTGCAAGCAACCCTTATAAAGCCGTTGGGTCTAAGTTCCGTGGCGTTTCCAGAACCACTTGGAATCTGATGAAAAGTACGGCGGGCTGACCTTGACGGCTAACAACAACTCAAACTTTCTCCCGAAGTTCGTGTCTCTCTATAACGGAACAGTGTGTCAAATGGATCCCCCTTTTGCTTTATAATATCAAATGAATTACGGCCTGACAATATCACGCCAGCTCTTATGGCCATCATGTCGGAATCCAAGCCATTACGCCCAGCAACTTAACCAGCTTCCTAGGTCACCATGTCCCCGCTAGAAGCTTGAGCGTTCGCAGCTCGCTTCTTCCTGTACTGGCTTTTGTAGGCGTGAACTTTGTGCGTTCAAGATTTGTTTTGGCTCAGGCAGCAAGATTTGCCCCAAGAGATTGAATGTGCAGCATCTCCTGCCCGAGCCTCAACTTTACTTAACCTAAGAGGGTCGAGTCAACACCCAGAGCCGTACGACGTCTCTCTGACCCAGACCTCGAAAGCCACACATAGCCTAAAAAGTCTAAGCTTTCGTCGATTTCGTCAGAGACATCCCGTCGACTGCAAATGAACTGTGAAATACTCCGCATGAAGCACGGGGCTCTCTTCTGACGTCCTCTCAAAAGATCACTTGCTAAGATTTTGAGGCATGCTGAGGGATCATTTTGTCCTGGAGTCACCTGGAGACAGCGTGATACTTGTATGTTTCTTTTGCCGCAAATAATCTCCCCCACTTATCCAGCCACACCATACTCGCAGGCCCACGACCAGCTGAGGTTGCCTACATCACACTTTAACAGCCAATAGGCCCAGCTAAATCGACCACTCTGTAAAGCCTCGTTGAGCCGTCGTACGAAGCTCTGAGATGCCGTCGCCGTAGGCGCGACTCAGTCATGTCGGACACGCTTTCACGTCACTGAAGGCGAAGAGGAAATGGAAAACAGAAAGAAAAATGCGTGGATGCTGAGGATTTGTTTTTCCATTCTGACGCCGCTATGAACGCCGCTTCCCCTCCATTACCACGGGTTCGCCCGAAGGCTGTGCTGTGCTGGGAGATCTACGTTTTCAAGGCGATCAAAACGACATCTCAAGGATCTGCAGGGTGAAGGAACGGGAATGCGGCCTACCCCATGGTCTGTAATACGTTCACGCAAGAGTATTTCCCATTCGCCAGGTTCACCGTTCCTACTGTCTTTGAGTCCTGTTGCCTTGCCTGAGACGGTGCCGGCGCCCATCTCGATGACGGCCTGCCTCGGCCAGCGTTCGGCATCCGGAGGACTCCCGCGGATAGTAGTTCGAGAGACGTCAGAAATGGGACTCTAAACCGTCTTCAACGGCGTCATCACCGCGTTGCTTCTATGCGTGTACCTAAACAAGACCAGTTCCCAGAGTGCGGATTTACCTGGTGCATAAAAAGTGCCCCTTGAATGCATTGGCCGTCCCAAATCGCATTTCCCTCGAAATGAAGTCCATGATATTGGACCATCTGTATCCAGAAAATCAATTCCCATCCATCTCCAGTTTACCTCACCGGTGTTCATCCATAGGTACACAACTCGACCCCGTAATCAACTCCATCTTCTCTATAAAGTAACCCCCCCACAGAGGACAATCAACATGTCACTATTGCCAACAACCTCGCCGCCTGACGTTGGATCCCCCAGAAGAAGCTGCGCAATCTCCGGGTCTAGAAGTCGCTTCCCCTCAGTCCTTCTTTCGCATGACCGTCAGCCAAATACAACTCTAAATGCAGCCTCAAAAGTTAACCATACTTTCATCGTTATTAGCCGTCTGCAATTCCCCAAAGCCTGCCCATCTCCGTAGTTCATCCCAGCCTCACTTCCCCCAAACCCCACGCGGCCACACAGCTTAGCACTAAAATAGCATCCTAACCTCTTTGAGCCCCAATGTTTTTCTCCCCTTTCTCCTCGGCAAGCTTCATGCGGAACACGCTACCCGGGACATGTCACCGTTTCAAAACATCGGGCCATTATAAAAATCGGGTAAGGAAAGCCTCACTGAAAAGAACCAATAACCCACTGGAAAATAAAATTCTTCTAGAATTTCTGTTTCTACAAGTGTGAGTCTTGTCGGTAGCAAGGCAAAAGACGTGGAACAAAGAAAAGTTAGGTATCAAACACAGAAACAAGCAAAAAAAGCACACGCCCTCAGAAAAAGGGGTTCGCGCAAAAACCCAACTCATACCAACCTTGACTCATCTCAACCTTGACTCATCTCAACCTGCCCAGAGTAAAAGGCTCAGGGTAGGGGTCCGTAAACTCCGTGCTCAAACCAAATAACCAGCTGTCGCCGGCGCAAACTTCTCTGAAACGCTTCCGCGTCTGCTTTCGCAACCCGAACCGCAACGAGTCCCTCTCCCCATCCGAACGGCCATTATGATGACAGCAGGACTGCCCAAATCGCAGCGCACCCTGACGGGCCAGGATCAGCCAGTAACCCTCCTCACCCAGAGCGTCGTCGGCTCGTACTCCGCATTACGATCCATCCTCTTGTAGGCGCGATGAAGCTTGAGGCCTATTTCGTACTCCTCGCGCTGGACCTCTGCCAGCTCAACCTTGAGGGCCTCGACCTTGCGCTTCTCCGCCTCGCGCTTGCGTAGCACGGCTTCGCTGGCCAGGATGCTGTCGGTCGGCATGAGCTCCGTCATCTGCTTGATGGCTTGGTTGATGTTGATGCGGCGATTGCCAAGTGACTCGAGACGGGCGTTGAGGTAGCCTACACGATCGTTGACCATGGAGGTCTCGGTCGGCGGCGGCGGAAGGGCCTTGCTCGTGGACCAAACCGAGTCGGGTCGACTGGACGTGCTGTACATACTTGCGTTACTAGTGCGGGGTATCGGCTGCTTCTGGCTGGGGAGTTCTGATCGTGCAGGAGCGGGCAGGTCGTTATCGGGGAAGGCGCTGGACATGTAAGGCGAGGACATGGAAATAACGAAAGGCTTGTCCGCGTTGATGGCGTTGCTCGTGGATCCAAGAACAGCCGGACGCTTGCGGTTCATGACACCGTTCTGCTGCTGGGGCGAAGGCAGCGCGGGGACCGGCGGAGGCGCGGTATCTGTCGACTGACGAGGGGTTTGGTCCGCCGCGCAAGTGGCATAGGTGGTGACGCTGAACCGCGACGGGGGCTGGTCCCGAGGCTCGTTGGCCTTGAGGGCTTCACCGGGTGATCTCGGTGCGCGAGGCGGCGATCGCTCGTGGGTGCTGACGGGCGGGACGGTGGTGGCCTCAGAGTAGACGCTCGAGGAGTATGACGGCTGCGGTGCGTGAAGCGCTTGCGAGTTGGCAGGAGGAGGCTTCCGTCGAATGGCCTTGTCTTGGCCGAGATGTGCATTAGGGGCAGCGGGCAGGCCCGGCAGGGGTGCAGGCTGTCGGGTCGTGACAGGCGGACTGCTAGCGGCTTCGGGCGTCGCAAGTACGGGGGACTGGACGCCAGCACTGGCCGAGTTGGGCGGGCTGGGATAGGAGGACTGAGCGGGCGGAGGGGTTCGAGTGGCCGAGGGGGAGGGCGCGTTGGTGCCTGCAGTAAGCTGGCGGGGGGCGTTGAGCACAGTTCTGACGGTGGGCGTCCTCGACCGCGGCGACGTTTCAGATCCGGAGGGGCTGACAGGGGAGAGTGGTGAAGAGACGCCGGCGATGGGCAGCCGAGGCCCAACGGCGATGCGCCTGCTGCTCCTGCGCGGGATGCTGAGAGGCTCCTTGGGCTCCGTGTCGCGAACTGGGTTGACGATTGCAGTTCGTCCGCTTTGATGAGCGCCGCGCCAGGGCGGACGCTCGTCGATGGACACGGGCGCAGTTGCAGTGGCAGATGGACGTTCGTCTGGCTGCTGGTGCTGCTGCTGGTCCTTTGGATGGTCCTTTGGGTTCCCTGCGCCGACGGGCCGCAGCCTGCGCAGGCGATCGGTGAAGGTTTGCTGTGCCTGGGGGGCATTCTGCATGGCCCTCATGGCGGCGGGTGACTTGCCAAAGGGCGTCGGATGGGTGAGTCCCTGGGCGTACTCCTGTGGTCTGACCTGGCCCGCACGGCCCGTGTCGAGGTACGTGGGTTCGCCCGTCATGTCATCCCACTTGGTCTCGCGCTGGATCCGCAGGCGTTGCTGGGATTTGGTCTCTCGCAGGGTGTGGGCTGCGGCGTCCTGGTTCTTTCTGCGCTCGCGACGCATCATGGGGATGTTGCTCTTTGGGGGCGTGGGCTGCTGGCCCGTATGCTGGTCTTCGAGAGCGAGTTGCGACATGTTGGACGAGTCTTCTATGGGAGAGACACTCCGGTGCTGGTTGAATGTTCTGAAGCAGAGGCACATGGTTAGTCCCGGGCTGGCGCTGATTCACTATCCAAAACCCACGTGGGGGAGAAACAAAAAAGCTAGAGTCAAGGATTGTGTCGGACGAAGATTAGACTCACGCGTCACCACGAGCGTCCAAGTCAGGAGAGCTCGGGGGAGAAATGTCCGCGACGGCGGAGGAATAGGTATTACGGGCAGCCACGTTTGCGAAGTTGGGCGTGACGGGGGAGGCGTAGGAGTCGCGGTTGAGCGAGTAGATGGAGGAAGCAGGCCGCCAGGAGCCGGAGGGGTCGCTGCCGTCGTTTTCGATGCGAGCGAGACTCGGGGGAGGAAGCAGTTCGTCGAGATTGCTGCGGGAGCGAGGAACGTTAGCCAGTGCTGCTTGTAGAGAGGAGAAGCTGCCGCAGGAGAAGGAAGAGGAAATGGTGTCGAGATTGCGGGAGAAGTCGCGATGGGCGAGAAGGAGACGCGACGACGAGGTTGCGGTCGCCATTCTCGTCGTCGCCGTCGTTTTCGCGTTGGAGATTGGACAAGTCGCGCGTCGGAAGCTGCAGCGGCCGATACTCTGATGCTGTCTGGTGAATGCTTCCGGGTTTGGAGCTTGAGCTTGAGCTTGGGCGAAGACGTGGAAGGTGGGGAGGACCTCTTCTTTGCAATCGAGAAGGAGCGACCTGGTCGATGTGGTTGGCATTGCAGCTTCTTCTTTTTGCATTTCGGGTGTTCTTCGTCGTCGCGTCTCGTCTTCTCTTCGTTTTCTCCTAAAGCACCACGGCCCTTGCCTTCTCCTCCAACATCACGATACGCGGCACAAAACAGGAAAAAAAAAAGAGCACTCACTCTCCAGATGGGGTATCGGTCCTCTGTCCAAATCCACGCTTCACCTCGAACTTGGGAGTCGGCGGCGATGGCAGGTTGTGGTCGATACCTAGTCCGCCTCGGGGGTTGCGCAGGTCTTCGGGCCAGAACTTTTGCTGGTTCGTCGACGAGTTGAAGCCACCAAGGGCCGGTTCGCGGTTCGAGTTGTTGTAGGGAAAGTTCCTCGGCGGAGCTCCTCGAGGTGCTCCTCTATTTCCTCCGGCGCCTCCTCTTTCGGTGCCGACGCCGCCTTGTCCTTCCTGTCCCCCTCGCAGATGCACCCGGAGATGCTGCGTCTGTTGCGGTTGATGGCGTTGATTATTGAGGTGCTGCTGCAGGTTGCTGTCGTGGTGTGGCGCAGCGTGTGCGTGTGCTTGTGCTTGTGCCTCTCGAGACGAAGGCAGTGACGATGATGCTACACGATCACCAGACAGTGATTGAGGCTGAAGCTGAGGTTGCAGCCGGGACTGGCGGTAGTGCTGTCCTTTGAGCAGAACCCTCTCGTGCAACTGCGGCGGCGGCGTCAACTTCTTTTGAGAAGACGAGCCGGGTCTTCCACTCCCTGGTCCGTATCCATGGCTGCTGCTGCTGGTGGTCCCCGTGTTGCGGCGGCTGCTCATGGAAGGTGTCGAACCCGAACTCGTCCCAGGCCCCATCGCAGCTCCTTCCACTAATTGCAGGCCCGTTATAGCACCCTGCCCCGCCCCCGTCGCCGCCGCCCCTCCACTGTGACCTGACCGCGCGCCCCTGGACCCCTGTCCCGTGGCGCCAACACCACCGCCAACCCCGACCGTTGCTGGCCTCGCCGGATAACGGTCCCACATTGCCAACCTCTCAGGTACTCTCTAGTGCCTGAACAGCAACAAGCACCCGGAACCCTCGACAAGCGACCCGTCGATCAGGCAGATGATTTGCCTGCTCCGTCTCGCTAAAACCACCTCTTAATTTCCCTGCCCGATATCACCGTCCCGGTAATTAGCCAACTGACTCTCTGTCTCTGTCTCTTTTCTCGCTGATTTGCCTTTCCGAGGCCGATAACGAAGGGGATGTGGCGTGGCTTTGATGAATGCGACTCCTTGCGTTGCGTTGTGTTGCGTTGGATCGTTGTCGTGACGGGATGTCGACCAACCCTCCCCGAGTCGTCTTCGAAAGAAATACTCAAAGCAAACAGACCCGAAAGCACCGGCGCAGGCCGAAATAAATACCTTCCCTATCCCTCACAGAGCAAACATCAGATCAAAGAAACCAGAAAAGACCCTCAGACACACGGGAAACACCTACCCTCGGGCCACGGCACACTTCAAAATCAAATGACAGCCCGCCGTCCGCTCGTCCCTTCTTCGCCTCTGACACGCCTTCGGGGGGCCCTGCCCGTACCAGCTTTGTCTGCTCTGCTGTTTGGGCGCGCCTCTTTTTTGCTTGAGAAACGCGGTTACAAGTTGTTCTGTCTGATGTTTCGGATCTTCTCCCGAGGGGGATCTCCCTGGGCGGGGTTGGGTTGGTTGGTTGGAAGACGGGATATGCTTATCGCCCTTCGCACGTGTGTTCTAGCGGCCCCCGATGCCTTCCGTATTCTTCTTTCCCTCTTGTGAGTAGACAAAGGACTCCACACGCGCGTGCATGAATCTGTCGAGATTCGTCTTACGAGGTCCGTTTCGTCGCAACTTGTCGCGTGTTCTTTTCCCTCTCAACTGAAGGCTCGTGACGGACGCCGGTTGGGCGCGGATTCTCGGTTCGGAGGGTTGTGATAGTTGACTCGACGGGAAGACCCTGGCCTGACACGCGCGCTTGTCTGTCGATTCCGGAAATGTCGAGGAAAGCTTGATGCCGCATCGACTAATCCGTTACTGTCGTCTTCGTGGGATATAGATATGAGGTCGTGTTCGCGTTCGGCGACGGTTGGGGGCCGTCCGGCGTATGGATCACACAAGGTATAATAACCTTGCCAACCCTCGGTGTGATGATATGCTTTGAAGAAATATGACCGATATTCTGAGGCTGGCTCTATATCGGGACGTCGTGTCTTTTTTGAACCGTGTAATACGTCACAGGAGGTTCGCGTGGGTGTTTCGTGGATGGACGGTGGACAAGCACAGGCTGGCTGCGACTTACAAGAGCCCAAAGGTTCGTGATGTCGGAAAACGAGCAACACCACCAAAGAAGATAACGAAAGAAGGCAAGTTGTCCCCGAAAAGAGAACACTTCTTCAGAACAAGAAGAAACAGGACAAAAAAGAAACAAAATTCCTCAAGGGCTCTCAGACTCGAGGGGAGGAGGGGGGGCGCCAACAAAAGCAACACCACAGGCTTATTAGATCGGTGCTAAGGGTGCAATCCAATATCCACATGTGCCCTTCGTCTGCAACACTAAACATCGATGGCCGAGATCACCAGGAACAAAAAACATGGAAACTACCGTCCGGAGACGAAAGGGGAAGGAGTGCGGGTTCTGGGTACCGCTGCATCAGGATTTTACCTCTCCTCCCACATTTCCTCCGCAGCCAATGATCTCGAGTCCTGCCGTGGTTCCTGCTGCAACGTTCGCGGTCCTGTTGACAGTCGAGACACAGGGCAAGACGGCTGCCCACTGCAGGAGGGCAGGATGATAGGGTCCGTGGGGGCGGAAGAGCGAGAGAGAGACAGATACCTCAGAAAGGGTGAGCGAGCGAGTGAGTGAGGTCTCAGCTTCAGACGACGCCATCGCTTCATTGACAGCCCGCCCGCCCCTTGAACATAATGCCCTGTTCTTGGCATCTACGGACCTGCAGGAGAGAAGCTACCTAACTTGCCTGCCTACGCGCTGCAGACTGGACTGCACACTGCATGCCGCTGTCAAACAATTCACCAGTCACACTGCACCAACAGGCCAGGCCCTAAGAGAGTGCGAACTGCACTGCAGCAAACAAGTCCAGGTGACAGACAGACAGCATACATTCAAACCTGCAACCTGCAGGGTCAAGACACACACGCACGCAGCTCCAAGAAGCGGTAGGTAGGTAGGTAGGTAGGTAGGTAGGTAGGTAGGTAGGTAGGTACCGTACCATTGCAAATCTCCCGCCTGTAGCCCGGACGCGACGCCACTCCACCCGGATGCTTCATTGGCCCACGACCGCTCCGGCGGACGTTGGTCTACCTAGACGACCGGGACCTAGGCCCCTCTGTGCGCCTCTCACTCACTCTCATCCAGTCAATCTTGTTCGTTGCGGTGTTTCTCCCTCTCGCTTCAATGCTCAGAAGTCTTTCATTGCCAAACAAACAGCTCCTGTAATTGATAGGCCTCTCATGTTCCACCACTCAAAACTTCCTAAATGAAATGAATATGCCCAAATATGTTTCATCGCTCCACGAGACAGGACACTCAACCATCTGAATATCGCCGGCTCTCCACAAATTTTCAACAAACCTCGAACCGTCCTCAGCCCCTCTAATCCCGCCATCACGGCATCGAAAGCAGTGCGATCCCAACCGTAAAATGACCCAGGGACCGGTTCCTCCGTTTCACATTGACTGCTCCCGCCAGACACTAAACGCCAAAAACGCCACCAATTCTTCTGCTCGAAAGCTTCTTCTTTGTTCTTTTCCCTGTCCTATTATCTCCTTTCTCAATGTCACATTCACCACAACCATCCAGTCCCGTTCAATCGTGCCCACGATCAGACCCCCTCCCCGGTTTTTACCTTTCCATCAGATCAAGCCACACGACCAAGCTCTGCCTTGCTGCCGCCAGGGTTGGTGAATTATTAGGTGCCCAAACGCACGGCTCGCTCCCCGTCAGGGGCACCAACCACTCAAACCCCCCGTCCAGCACGCACGCGGGACACCCACCCATCTCACCACCCTCATCTCAAAAGCCGGGATGTCCCCTCTGGCGCGGGGTTCACATAAGCATCACATCACCTCACCTCGCCCTCTGCACAAAATCTCCCCAAGCTCCCAGATCCGCGGCACCGTTCTTGATTGTCCTACATTCTGCCAGCCAAACCCCCCCACCCCGTTCCATACATTCCAAAGCCTGGAACTTGCGGCTGTCAATCCCCTCCGACATACAACCATCACCACAGTCACAATCCACCTCAACCTCAACGTCCGTCCACTCTAGTTAATGCACCTCTGTCACCCGCCAGTGCCAATGCCAATGCCAATACCACTGCCACATATCAAATCTCCCCCCTCCCTCCCATCCACCCACCGGACTAGACAAATGCAAATAGCACACAGGCTTTGCTGGCCGCGGCACAAGCCACCACCACCCTCCGCGCGGTTGAACTGACACTGAAACCACCCCTGCTCAGCACCGTCCGATCGTGCGCGACGCAAGCTAACTGTCATTTACACATCCAAACCATCTTACTCCCACTGGACTTATTCTACCCGTGCCTCTGTGTTACTCCTTATCCCCGCTCTCTCTGCTGTATCTGTCATTGCCCCGTCCATCAGATCAAATCATAAAGAATTCTCCGTTCTTAGGCTCAGATTTAGGCTCAAGGATTGAATTCCAATTTCCCAATGCTTGCCGGCGATGATTCCAGAAACATGATTCCAGACAACTTACAATCGGCTCTGAATCATCGGAAGATAAAAAGAGAGAACCACATGCCAACTCCCGTCATTTCGGCATGTCAAACCCAAGGCTACCTCCGACGTCCGGCGAAGGAGGGGGGATCAGAGCTCATGCAACTCCAACCCACCCCCAATAAACATGCCGACCCTGCATCACTGACGATCACACATCACCCTCGCATGCGCAAACAAAAGGCCTCTTCTAATCTTGTTTTTTGTCCTGCTCTGCAAAAAGTATATCGCTATGCTAAGGGTCCAGACCACCGCCGCACAACTCGCAGGGACCTCCTTATCTTGGGGACGTCCGGGTAAAAACTGCAAACCTGCAAGATGGATGATGGATGATAAAAAATCGAAAAGAAACCCCTGATAACTGATCCTCCCAATGCTCAATGCTTTGTCGAATGCATAAACGCCGCCGCCAGCCCGGCAAGAAAACAGATGCATCCCGACTCCAACAGCTCGGTTGAGAAAAACGCCCCTGCTCCCGTCATGTGAATGACCCACCCCTTGGCATCATCGCACGCCGTGCTTGGAATCAAATCATCGCTGCTCAGCCTTGAGCCCCGGGCCGTCCCCAACCTCTTCCGTGCCAGAGTCCGAGTCCGAATCTGATGACTCACTCTCAGAGCTACTGCTGCTGCTATCGATCTCAATAGGACCGTTCATCTGCCGCAGGAGCTCCTGCGCCGTCATAGTTCCGCCTGGGACCTTTGTCGGCGATGTCTTCTTGGCGGGCTCGTACGTCTGCACGCGGTAATATCCCTGCTGGAATGACGACGTCGGCTGCGACGCCATCGTCGGGTCCTCTGTCGCCGCCGTCGCGTTCGAGCCCGTCAGCCCGCCGCCTATATCGGCCACAGCAACCTGCTTGATCGGCGTGCTCTGCGAGGGCGGCTCCTGCGACTGCGTGACGCTCGCGTCTCCGGCGCCGTTGACGCGCGCGCGCTTGTCCGCGTGTCTGTAGGAGGAGGCCGGGGTTCCCATGCGGGGAGTCGAGCCGTACCCCATCGTATCGCGCTCCGCTTCCATCTCGGCGCGGCCGCGACGCCCCCGAAGCTTGATGCCGTACTTCTTGCGGATGGTGCTCTGCTTGCAGGCGAAGGAGTTGCGCAAACTTGTGAGCTTCTTGGTGGTGTCCTCCTCCGTGAGGCCGAGCTTCTTCGCGTCGGCAATCTTGAACTTGAAGTCCTCTTCGGCTCGCCTCAGCTCCGAGAGAAGAGCCTCGATCTGGGGCCCCGTGAGATGGGCCATATCTTTCGCACGGGGGGTCCCGAGGGGAGCCGGTTGGTTGCTGCTGGGGAACGATGATTGGGGTGTCGACGTCGGGACTTGGGACATGGACTGGTGCTGGGGAGTCTGCACCTGCACCTGGGGAACTTGACTAGGTGCTGGACTTTGACTTTGGGAGGCGGTGTAGTATTCAACACGTGGGCGCTTCTTCGAGACCATTCCTGGAGCGCCGGGAGCGGAGTAGGACGAGGCAGCAGCTCCTGGGATGGTCTTGACATTCTGGACCATCTCCTTGGACACCGGGCCAAAGTCGCCGCAGACCTTATTCATCATATGATACTGGAGTCCCGCGTGTCCGTTGAATGACTGGCCGCAATGAGGGCAGAGAAGAAGATGATCGCTGTTGCCGAGAGCAACGAGCGGTCTCAGGCACAACCTCTTCTTGACATGCTGTAGACAGTTAGCGATGGTCTGGGATATCAACTGGGCGGGGAACGTACATGAGTCCACGATTCAACGTTGCCAAAGATGCGATGGCAGAAGGTACACTCAGGCCTGTCCATATTCTGGGGCGCCTTGGGTACAACCACATTCATGGGATTCAGCCTGTGTGGGGGTGGTGCGTCCGCTTGAATGGACGCCGGCGTCATGGGCTGGTGGAAGCCAACTGGCCGAGCCGCTGCCGCCGGCGGAGGTGGAGGCGGAGGCGGGCCGGGTGCGGGCGGTCTCTGCATTGAGCTCTGGGCAGGAGCGGTAGGGATAACGTGCTCGTTCTCGACAATGTCGTTGGCGTCGTACCCCAAGCGGTTCGCCCGGGCGAGGGCATTAACGAGGCGCCGGGCTTCGATCTTGGGCAGCCGCGTGACGAGGGCCTTGTCGAGGAAGTGGTCGCTGGCCTTGCTGAGGATGTTGTCCGCCAGCTCGTCCAAATCTGCC
This sequence comes from Colletotrichum aenigma, assembly GCF_013390185.1. Taxonomy (NCBI): domain Eukaryota; kingdom Fungi; phylum Ascomycota; class Sordariomycetes; order Glomerellales; family Glomerellaceae; genus Colletotrichum; species Colletotrichum aenigma. The sequence continues at coordinate 3,656,704 of NW_023500913.1, forward strand.
GGCTTCAACCAGCCGACCAGGTCGGCCTTTCCTTCCGAGACTATGCGTTGGCCAAAGTCTCTGATTGCTCTTTTCAGGATGCCACCGTCCGCACGGTGCATGGCGACGTTCATCTGGGTATTGTTAGCATGCTGGCAAAAAGTAGACGAAACATCGATAGTGTACGTACGATGAATGCCATGTGATAGTGGGAGCCTAGTAGACACTTCTCAAAGTCGTCTCTAACCGCTCGACGGACTGCATCTTCGTCACACTCGGCGATGAGCGTGCACAGCTTCGTGTAGTCCTCCGAGAACTTCTGCGACTTTGCAATCTCCTCCGAGGATGGCGTCTGGCCGTTGCTCAAGGCAGGAGAGGCCGACTCCGGCACAGGTTTGGGCACATCATACGAGACCTTGGGCAGCTCTCCAGCAGCCGCCGGAGTCCCATTCACCGCTGGCTGTCCTGGCACCGGGACTGGCACCGGGACTGGCACCGGCGTTTGCTTTGGCGCAGGCGGCGGTGGTGTTGGAGCGGACGGCTGCTGCTGCGGCGCATACGGGAAGATGGGTGGTGAATTTGAGGATGCGCCTGCACGGTTCTGGGTGTGTGATGCTGCGCTCCCAGGGCGAGAGCCGTTCTGTTGCGGGGCGTATTGAGGCAGCTGCCCCCCGGCGGTGAGCTGCGGGCTCTGCGCCATGGTCGAGGCCATTGGAGAGAGACTGGCCAAGGTGAGGTTGCCCTGTTGGCTGGAGGTGAAGCTGGTGATGTAGGTCCTGGTGGTGGTACCACGTGACTGACACGAGATCGAGGTGCGTTTGATGTCCGAACTGAAGTACTCGCTGCGGGATGATCACAGGTCGAGGACTGATTGCACTTGATTGTGCAGACGCAGCAAAAGAATTATCACGAGTTGACGCGTCGCAATTGACGTTGTACGCGGTATCAATCAACGTCTGCCACTGCGAAGAAGATCGTCGTGAGAAGCACGTCGCGTTGAGTGGGTGGCGCGGGCAAGGAATGGGGTCCAGTCGAAGTGGTGAAGAAGGCCAAGTCAGGAGCGCTACAAGAGGAGAGGGCTCTTGCTAATTAGAAAAAACTGATTAGCGTCAAATGTTATAGAAAAGCGGGGCGTTATAGAGCGTCCAGGAAAGGGCAGGCGCTATAATCAAGTCGCCAGGCGCGGGCCTAAGGCTGCACGGGCCTGCACATATAAACCTTAATGTAATCCACAGACGGCTCTATTGGAGAAGTGCAGGGAGACGTGTGGCAGAAGCGAGCAATGCACCCAATCAAAATGGTTTCCCACGTCAATGTCTCTCAAAATGGGCACGCCTTGAAAGTCTGTATTTTTAGATGTATTTTCGCAGAGCTTAATAAAGACAACAGTTTGGTGTGCTATTTGACGTGTCGCACATGCAAAATTAGCCTTCTCCGGTTGCGTGTCAATGACCTGGCTGCTTAGCACTGCTTTCACGCGGGTCTCTCTGTCGCTGGACCGGAGAAAGAGAAGTTGATGGATCACAGTGAATGCGAAGAATTATTCTGGACCAAGCCCAGCATCGTCATTACGGAAATAGCTATTTGTAAACATACTGGCCATACCCAGTCGTCCCGCGAAGTCATAAACCAAGCCCACTCATCAAACGACCATCTGTACAGCCGCTCCCTGATAGTCCTATCCAATCCCAGCCTCATGACAGGTCATTCATTCCATCCATCCGTCCATCCAGTTCCCGGGGTATCAGCCGTATCCAGTCGTCACACACGCCACGCACGCACTTAGATCTGCTCGCCAATACACGCCAGCATGAGGCGCTGGTAGTCGCCGCTCGTCTCGCCCTTGATCCTGCTCGCCAGGCTGCGGTTGTACTTGGCCTGGTACGCCCCCTTGACGTTGGCCAGGAAGTTCTTGTCCCAGTGGAAGCGCACGACGCGCGCGACGAGCAGGTGGTCCTTGGTGCCGAGGCCGGCCATCGAGTCCTCGAGGAGCTTGGCCGCGTGCATGTACTTGTCGACGGCGTGGCGGAGCTGGAAGAGAAGCGCGTCCTCCATGTGGCCCGAGAACTCCTGTTCGTCCTGGTCAGCATTAGGTTTCCGCTGATAAAAAGCACAAACTGGGATGGGGGTTGCGTAGACTTACCTTCTTGATGACGTCCTCCAGTTTCCTCCTGAACTTTTGCTCGTACGCCTGGTTGATGGCGCGGATCTGGTTATCGTTGCGCGTGCTGAGGATGCTGCACACCAGCATCTCGTCCGTGCCGATCTTGCCCTCGGTGGCGCGGTACAGGTCCATGACGTCCTGGTCGACCTGCTGGGGAATCACCGGCGCAGAGTCCTCCGCGCGATTGGCGCCTAGGACAATGAGGAAATGCCTCTCCGTCTTCATGCTCAGGTCGCCCTTGACGTCGTCCTCGAGGCGGCGCTTGAAGGTCTGCTGGTACGCGCTCTTGATGGCCTGCATGTCGGCGTTTGAGCGGCCGAGCAGCACGTCGTTGAGCACGCTCTCCTTGGTGCCGAGCCCGTCCATGGCCTCGAACAGGTTGTAGATGTCGGAGCGCAGCGGGCCACGCGCGACGGACACCATGCCCTTCTGGAACCAGCTGCTCGTCTCCTTCTTGATGTCCGTCTCGAGGTCGCGCCTGAAGTTGCGCTGGAAGGCGTCCCTGATGGCCAGGATCTGCAGGGGGTCCTTCGTGGCGAGGCAGCGAATGAGCGTCTTCTCGTCGGTGCCGAAGCCCTTCATGGCGTTGCGGGCGGCCGTCGCGTCGGGCGTGGCATCCCAGTTGATGATCTGCGGCGGGCCGTAGCCGATGGAGGCGGGCGTCGGGGGGCCGTAGTTCTGAGGCGGGGGAGCGCCGTAGGACTGGTTCGGGGGCGGGCCGGGGGGTGCGCCGTAGCCGCCGGGAGCAGGCGAGTGGCCGCCGTAGGGCGACGGGGGGATCGGGGGCGGTGCGCCGTAGCCGCCGCCTTGAGGCGGGTATCCACCCTGTGGAGGATACTGGCCCGGCGGAGGGCCCTGAGGGGGGTAGTGACCACCTTGAGGAGGATATTGGCCGGGAGGTGGTTGTTGATAATAGCCGCCCTGCTGAGGGGGAGGATATTGGCCGCCCTGAGGAGGGTAGCCACCGTAACCTCCCTGGGGAGGGTACTGGCCGTAGCCCCCGCCATGCGGCTCTGGTCTGGTGGTTAGGCGATCGCTGAGGACATTGGCGGGAGGGTGGAACTTACGGGCGCCGTAGCCGTGCTGGCCTGGATAGGACATGGATATTTCGATGCGACGCGTAGAGTTCACGAGAGCCGAATTGGCGATGTCGGGAGAATCGGCAGGTGGAATGCTGCTGGAATGCGGGAAAGTTGCGTCACGTAGGGCGGGGTAGTGGTGATGACTGCGGGGCACAGAAAAGCTGCGAGTGTTCGTGGGCGGAGGATATGTGAGATGTGTAAAGGAATCGGAAACACGGCTTTGGCAAGCTCTTGGGATGCTGGGCGGCTTTATTTAAGGTCTTGGGCCGTCCGTCTGTAGGATGCGAGGCGAAGGCGAAGAGCGACGCACCCGGCGTGGCTGTGAATAAGGTACGGTAAGGTATGGTCAGGTAAGCTACCCGTACCTAAATGGTAATAGTAATTGCGTGTTGGGATGTTGGAAGTTGGAAAGGCTTCCTTCCCGCTTCCACTCCTTCCACGAGACGGGGTCCGCTCTCTCCTGTTGGTCCGGCCCCGAGTCAAAACGCGACGGGGAAGGAAACGGCTTGAATGGAAGCAGCGCCTTACGGGGATTAGACGATGAGGTGAGGGTCCGTCGAGTAAGCTTCATCAGGCAGCATTATTGGGCCATTTTAGAGAGAGACATGGATGACGAGGTAGCTTGGTAGCGCCCAGTGGTGGTGGAGGGTGGCTTAGTAGGCACGCGCCCAGCAAAAAAGCAGTGAAAGGCCCCGTGAAGGACCCAACGTCATTGAGAAAACCAAACCGAGCTCTCGGCGCGGCCTTGGGCTGCAGCTCCCGCTCCACAAACATCACCAATTGTTTCCTCGCACGAGCCACCCCGCCCTTGTCGAACCCTGCCGAGCTGCTGAAGCGCCACAGACGTGCGTAATCTGGCGGAGAGGCGTTGCACAGCCAGAACGTTGTCGTTTCTTTCGGGTTGGTTTTTGGTGGTGGAACACGCGTGTTTGTGACGCTGGGAGGCATGGTTGTTGAATCATCATGGGCAGTGATGCGCTGCGCTGTGCGATCTGGTGATCTTCAGGTGCGAACGGACTAGAGAGGGACTAGAGAAGACAAACACATCCATTGCTGTTGCTGAATCTGCCTTGCGAGGTGCTGCACCGACGTTGCAAGTCAAGCACGTTCAGAGAGTGGGTCAGACCATTGCAGAGAGGAAAATGAGAGAGCAGAGAGGCGACATGTTCGTGACGCTGCGCAGGGGCAAGCCACAGATGGCTGCGGCGGTGCTGTGAGCACAGCCACCGGTCATCGCCGGTTCCTGGATGAGGTCGACCCATCGTTCCCGAGTTAAAGCCGACACTTTATTTACGTAATCAAAGTCCTGCTTATGTCACCCAGTCCATATCAAGATGTTTATGTCATCATCCAGGAACACCTCGAGAATCCACCATTTTCATTCTCAAAAGTCAAGGCTCGCAATGTTAGTCCAGTCCACTGCAACTACGCATCTGCCGTCACTAGGTTCACGTTTCACTCTTGCGTACGCCATCTCCTGACTTGTGGGACGTTATTCCGCCTTCTTCCAAGGCCTAGACGCTCCTGTTCAGCCGAGCAGCATCCCTCGAGAACGCGGTGGCTGGGAAACCGTCTCCCGCCGCCTCTCATTGGCCAGCCCGCACCCGCCTCGGTAGACTAACCGATCCAGCCAGCGCTGTCTTGCGTGCTCGCCCCCTGTATGTCCCCCCCGTGGCCCCCATCTTCCCAAGCCTGTGCCTGGCTTCTGGCTCTGTGGCGCCTCTCTTCCCACCTTCCGTCCCAGCCAGCGCGTGGCTTCACGGGCCACCCCCGCCTACAGTGGACAGAGACCCCTGGCCAACCAGCAGCACACTGGCGGAATTACCCCTGGTGACCCTGGATTCGCTCCAAACCGCCTTGGAACAAGAAACCACCACCACCACCACCAAAGTTGCTTCCCAACCACCAACATTTCCATCGCCAGCTTTTTTTCCCGCCTGGCTTGTGGTCCCTTTTTCTTGCCCCTGGCCCTGTGAGCAACCATCCGACGAGTGTCTCCAGCCATCTGCGTTTGCTAGTGCACCGCAGTAAAACCACATTGGCTCCCGCTCCCATGTTTGCTTCTTCTCCCGTCCTGTCCCCTTCCCTTCTGCTTCTCCAGTTTTCTGTCATACATTGACGCCAGATCCTCTTCCGTGATCGATCGGCAGCCGCTTCTCCATCCACCGTGCGTCCTGTCTATCTGTCTGTTCCCGTCCTCCCGTCTGTCTGCATCTGCCCATTGAGAGCTTCAACCAGCAGAGCAGCAGCAGCACTACAGACACCAAACAGCAGCAGCGGTGGCTGTTTGCTGCCTCTTGATCCCTCGTCAAGATGCATCCTCCTGCCTCCCTCGCCCTGCTCCTGTCCCTATCCACGACAGCAAACGCTTTCCCCGTTCTCGACTTCCTGCTTCATCCCCGAGATAAGCCAGCAAAGTCGTATTCCGTCGTCAACGTCGAGGGAAGTCCCAGCACCGGCTCTCCTGATGTGGTCACCGTCACCAGGGAACCGGCCCAGGTGACCGTCACCGAGCGTGTTAGCGACCCCGCCACTCAGATCTCGTCTGCAGTACAGACGACAACGACCACATCCATCATCGTGGTCAACGTCGATGGGACAGACGCCCCGACGACTGTGACCATCACCCCGACCCAGAAGCCTGCCCCTGAGCCAACATCAATACCACCAACAACACCACCACCAGCTGCTCCCCCGTCAAGCACCGCTGCCCCCGAGCCACCAGTATCATCATCAGACGACCCCCAGCCGTTGCCTTCATCAGAAGCTCCTCAGCCATCGTCAGCCTCATCCAGCACTCCTGAACCTGTTCCCTCGCCGTCTGCCGAGCCCTCGTTTTCATCAGATACCCCTCAGCTGTCGTCTGTCTTGCCGAGCACTTCTCAGCCCTCGCCATCATCGGAGGTCTCTCAGTCATCTTACTTGGCGACAAGTACGCCTCAGCCATCGCCATCATCTTTCTCGACAACTTTTGAACCGTCGAGCACCGTGGAGCCAAGCTCTAGCCCGGCACCGATTACATCCGTCGACTCTTCTACGCCTCCCGCTGCACCGTCCACTTACACATCTGAGGCCCCTGCGTCCTCTTCACCCACGACGTCTTTCGCTCATTCGAGCATCCCCATCAGCAGTGCCCTGGAGAGTCCTTCATCGCCAGTTGCACCTTCCACGCCCGTAATTATTGTCCCTCCTCCATGGACAGAGACCCCGATCATCCCAACCTCAGCTCCTGCGACATCAGCGTCGGAATTCCCACCCCCTGCTCCAACACCGTCCATCAACTCAACATCATCCGTCTCGACATCAACCACTTCATCAGAGCCTGCCTGGACACCCAGCCCCTCCTCCGACACAATCATCGTGCCGACTACCCAGCCCGATGACACTGCCGCTCCGACCAATTGGGCCCAAGAGACGGCCACGCCTCTCCTCCCGTCAACCTTGCTCACCAGCATCGTCAGCGTAACCACCTCCCCTTCTCCCGTCCCAACATCCACCACCACCTACAACGACGGGTACTGGACTCACAGCTACGACGACGGGTACTGGTCAACCAGCAAGTACCCCGACGGAGAGCCCACACCGACTCCCGCGCTTCAATCATGAAGCGCTCTTCCGCATTTTCCTTTTTTATTATAGACGACGACTGATTATCAGACGATCCCTATGTTTTTGCATGCATGCGCCACAGCGCAACTGATTTGACGCGAAATGGAAAAAAGATTAAACGTCTTTATGGGACACACGTTACTACTAACGAGACCTGAGAAATGATGGTTATATCCAGGGCGAAGCCGCCTTCTGTGTGCGTGCTGTGATGAAAGGGACTTTATCAGCACCGACCAAGAGCTGGGAACGCGCTGTCATCATTGGGTTTCCTAATGTTTAATCACTTAGAATGTAAATAAAACATCACAAATCATCACTTACACCTCGCTTTCCCAATACCAGTGTGCCGCATTTCCATTGTCTGCCCAGACCGTCCACTTGTTCGTTCAGGCCTTTCAGTGACCTGTCAAGTCCGAGTCCATGTATTTGAGACATTGCAACTCACAGAGCTTCCCGCCATGAAAGACCACTCTTCCGCTCCCAAGCGAGATTCTCCCGACGGCAACTCATCCCCGCCAAAGCAACCGCATCCCGAACCCGCGACAGTGGCTGCCATCCAACGCATGGCCAAAACGTGCACCTCACGAGCGACGGAAGCCCATAAAGCCCTGTCTCCCGCCATGTCCTCCTTCCAGAACACCGCCCGCCAGTGCCGTCTCAATCATCTGGGCCGTACTCATCCTTCTTCCACACATCAAGCAACACCACATCTTCAGACATGGAACCCAACGACAACACCAACAACCTTCCATACAGCTCCCACAGCCGCGACGACAACCTCACACCTCCCACCACCAACACCAAGCCCGACCCGCCGCCCGGCGTCGTCGCCGGCTCCCTCGCCATCTGCGCCGCCTTCGTCCTCTTCGGCTTCGGGTGCTACTTCCTCTCCCGCTGGCTGCAGCGGCGCCGCGCTCCGCAGACGCCGAAAACCCCGCCAGGGTGGACCCGCCAACGGGTACATGGCGTGGACAGGAGGGCGAGGGGGAAGTTTGGGGGTGCTGTGTGATGGTGAGTCTTGGTAGGCATGTGAGAGAAAGAACAAGACTGACAACTCAGCCAGTAGGGATGTCCCCGATAACGCTGGCTTTGGCACATGGAACGCGTTGCGGTGTTGGGAATCACGAGCTTGATGTCATTGTTGGTAGCAAGTTGGGATATCGCGGTGTTTGCCTGAAAAAATGGGGGACGACGGTGGATCGCGAGGGATTTGCTTCCGTATATATCCGGCCAAGTCTTTAGGTTATTTTTCTTTCGACAAGCCTTGAATATGCATAAATTTGTTTGTTGTCTAGTCTACTTGTTGCAACTCGCGGTGTTGGAGTTGTGATAGGTCGGAAGGGGGCTGGTAGCGTTGAGGCTAACGCAGCTAGAGACTTGGGCGACTCAACCAACTCACGCAACTCATGAACCGGTTCGTGGGGGACTTGGCATGTGTTCATCCTGAAATGACCAAAAGAAAGCATCTTACTTGACGAGTTTCATTTACTTTCCATGCATAATCGTGCTCTTAGTCGGGTTCCTGCAGGATCATGGAGCTCTGCAACATCTTCAGTCCATGGTGCCGATCATCCGTGCCACAATAGATAGCTTCCTCACAACAGTCTCTGTAAGCTAGGCCGCCCGCTAACACTGCGTATTCGGGCAGGCACTTAGGCTATTAGCAATCGACTAAGGCCTATTTCCTCCCATGCATGCCTTCCTGCGCCTGCCTCCCTAGCCACACGCGGCTGCAGAATCCGCCCTCCCCTCGAAGAGCGAGCTACGCCTCACGACCCAATGACAAAGCTACACGTTCATGAGGGCATTTAACACCTGACAGCGCAGCAGCTGGGATATCCCATCCGAACAGCTTCATCCGAAGAGAGTCTTATCGACGCAGGCGCGAGAGAACACTGCTGAGCTGCAATTTTTCGAAAAGCACATGTCTAAGTGAGGACGGCGCATGCACATGGCAGACTCATGTCACGTCTCAGCTATCATGCCATCATAGTCTCGTCCTGTGTCTTCCTGGACCCATTGGCTCAGGAGCTGGTCCGCCAAGCCAAGCACCTCGACGGGAAAATATATAGGACTTACGAAGGTTTCGTAGGGCTGGTCCGCGGCATGAGACGAACCACCCACCCTTCCTCTTTCCTCGCACCGAGTCCTGGAGACTCAACTTTGTGGTTCATCTCATCTCCCAACACATAACGAGACACACCAAAGTCTGCCAAAATGTCCCCCCAACCACATTGCGGCCGCAAAAGCGCCCTCCTAACCCTCCTCCTTTTCTTCACTCTCCTCCTCCGGCTCACCGCGGCCGCCCCAGACCCATCCCTCCTGAACACAACCCTCGACATCTCCGCGCTCTACCAGTCCGCCGACGCCACCTGCGTCGGCTACGAGGGCCAGTGGAACTGCCTCGCCGACAAGTTCCAGCGCTGCACGGCCGGCAAGTGGACCGCCGCGCTGTCGTGCAGCGCCGACGAGGGCACGCTTGACAGCAGGGACACGACGACGACGACGACGTGCTCGCCGCTGGGGAGGACGGATCTGGTCGAGTTCGCGGGGGAGTGCAGCGCCGCGTGGGGATACGGCGGGGGGAGCGGATGGGGGAGTGGGAATGGGGGACGGTGTAATAGTAATGGGTGCTATTATGGCGCTGGGGCGAATTTGACGGTTGAGAAGTGGGTTTATGCGTTGGTTGTTGGTGTTGTTGTTTTGGGGTTCTGGTGAGAGGGGTTGGGGGGTGGTGATGTCTGAATAATTGTATCTGAGGAGAGAAGGAGACAAGCCATTGGTTTTGGAAGGGGGAGTAACACATAGACGTTCGCTGGTCAGCCTGGACGGTATTGTTTCTTTTGTTTTCAAAGCAAAGTAATTGTCAGTCGACGTTGTCTCATTTGTAGCATTCATAGAGTCAGCATTTTCATACAGATACAAGCCAAACTGTCAGAATTGTGAACACTTGAGTGCCAGACACAAGCTATCTTGCATCATGTCGTTGATACAATTGCCTCCGGCTACCACGGAAGGACTATCATGAAGTCAGAAGCACGGTTTTGAGCCCTGATAACGATAGGGTATTCTTTCCATTGAACATCGTGTCTAAGACTTTGAGAAATAGTAGAATTAATTTGGTGAGTTAGGATGTGCTAGTCGAGAATGCACTGTGATAGTCTGTCAGGGTCATAGCAAGCAAATTTTGGGAAACGACCATGAAGTAAGGTAGAAAGAGACTTGCAGGCACCAAATTTGAATAGATCTCACGCAACGGAAATAAGACTCAAGTTTGAGGCTGATCGTCTCACATCAACTCGGCAATCCGGAACGCGGCAGTTGGTCCACAGATCGTCCTCCACGAGGCGGGTTTGCGCTATCGTGACGTCACCCCTTGGCGCATCACCGGACCAGGTTTGGCAGCGATGACATCGCATCAGCTTGTGCACCTCTTCAAATATTTATATTTCTCACATAGTATTTTCCGTAAATACATTTGAAACACAAACACGCCTTTCTGGACTCCTTTTCAGAATCAAAATATACCCGAAACATCACCAATATGGCCGCCAACACCAACACCGCAACTCTCGACGCCGAGAACGCCTACCAGAGCCCTACGGTTCCCCCAACAAATGATGTAGCTCGCGCCAACACAACTTCTACCACTGGAGCCGGCGTCGGAAGCACAGTAGGCAACAATGCCCACGTTGCCGGCAACCCCGCGACGCACGCTGGCACTCACGCACCGGTCGGCGGCGGAGATGCGCCGACAACGCGTTCTGGAGGCATCGGGGGACAGATCAAGGGCGCACTCGCCCAAGGACATGTCAGTAGTTTATGACGACCTGCCGAGGCTCGCAATGCTAACGACCAACAGGGTGTTGGCGAGGTGCTGAGGGGCAAGTTCAACTCGGCGGTTGACACTGCGGCCGGCGACACGGCTGGGCAGGCCAAGAACAAGAACATCGCCACCGGCGGAGAGAGGGAATTTGCGGGCAAGGACTTTGTGAAGAAGGGTACCCTCGACAAGGCACTTTAAGTCGAAAACCCGGACGGTCATGATAAGTAGCGTTTGCGTTATGATATACCCACAACATTGAGTTTGGATCTGTACCTTGAGAACCCGTCACAGAGATTGTTCCGGAGAAAGAGGATTCTTCTTCTTAATATCTAATTTCATGGCCCACGTCAACGTTCATTCATGCTCAATTTTCCCATCCTCTTACATCGTGTTCCAATGCACAAAAACAGCGCATTTACAATCATTTCAACCATGGACGCACCGATCAAACACCCGGACGACATTATCAAGGGTCAAGACTCTGTCAACTCCACTGGTCTTGAAGACTCCCTCTTTGCAAAGCTACCATTGGAAATTCTCTTCCAAATTTTCGGCAACCTCCGCCCACACGGTCGCTTCGTTCTGTCTCAGACTTGCAGAGACCTTCGGTATCTCACCCATACCGACTGGAAGGCAACATATGCCAAGTTTCCGCGGCAGATGCAGGTGGGATTCTTGGCGGATCTTACTTACAACCAAGCGAACCGCTGGCTATGTACGATTTGCATGAAACGTCATGGTGTCCGGGACTTCAGGAACATCGACCAAAACTTCTATCGCGAGCTGCCCTGCCTGAGGAATCAGAGGAAAGGACACATGACCCACGCGTGCATACAGCTGGCGACGAAGGCTGTTCGACTCCAGCACCTGCTCATCAGTGAGCTCCGGCCGGAGGCCCTGCTGAAGCCCTGGTATTTGCCTCAAATCCGGTCCTCAAGCTACATGTACGAACCGCTTCTGAAGGCAGTGCCGAAGGTTGTGGACGGGAGGTTTATCCTGTTTGTCGAGTTCAACTTTGTGTGGGACAAGCGTCAGGAAACACCCGCGCTGACAGATCTTGTCGAATGCCATTACCCATTCTGTGCCCACCTGGGAACAGATACCCGCCATGCTAGCCACCTTGAAACCAGATCTCTCTTTGGTTCGAGTGCCGATAACAAATATTTTGAGCAGCTTGTGGCAAACGACACTTTGCTGAGGCACGTAGAAATCGTCAATGGCATCGTGTCTCACCAGGTTGAAATGTCGCCTGCTTCCCCAGGCGCCGATTTGATGGGGACAATCGGCAAAGCCTTCGAAAAGCCTGGAAAAGAGTACAATGATCAGTGTGATATCTGCCTGACGGACTATAGTATCCGGGCCGAGGCAGGTAGACTGATATGCCGAGCTTGGATCGACTACGGAACTGGCGATTCCCCTGCGGACGATGAGTGGCAGGTGCAATTTGGAAGCGAACTGATCATACCTCACAAGACTGGCAGTGTGAGACAAAGATACGAGAAACAGACTTCCGCTTTCAAGAGGCGTGCCGTAGAGGGCAGCATATTTGGTCGAGGACCCGAGGAATTGCTCAACACGTAATTCCAAAGACTTACCTTGGAATAATGAGAGTTGCGACTGAATGAGCTGATGGGCTTAGATAACGAAGCGAAACCCGGCCTGTCGCCTTCTGGAAAGTCATGGATGCCTGCTAGAGGGAGGCTTCACGTAGGATTCCTTTTCCGACACAGTCATTATAACAATACCTAGCAGCACGGGCATGTCTTGAAAGACGTGTTGTCAAATAATTACAAGCTGATTCGTAGTAAATTAGAATAAACATGTGGTCAACACTGCCGTGTTCCCCTCCATTGATATCTTGAGCACTCTTCTTTTGTTGTTCTTCCTCTAGAGCGTTGATCTACCAGTCCTCTGCCTACCAGTTGGCATAAACTGTACCCTCATATGGCGTTAGACTGACACCATCTCTGTTGATGCTCTTCGAGGTGCTCCCAAGCAACCTTTTCCATCCATCAAAACTAGGTTCCAACTTCAACACCTGCTCTCGATCGGAAAAGTTGAGCAAGACCACCGCTGTCCTCCCATCATAGCTCGTCATGGTATATACGTATACATCCTCGCTGTCATCAAACTCGCCAACCGTGTCGAACCGACCGTAAACAAACACATCCTTCTCCTTGCGCCGCATGTCCAGCACCTGTCTCCAGTATGCCAATACACTGCCCTCGTCATATTCTTGCTGCTCAACATTCCACTCGTCGAAGTCGTCATTGACGCGCATCCACGGTTTGGAACCCTTGGTAAACCCGCCATGCTTCTCTGCCGTCCACTGCATGGGAAGTCTTCCGTGGTCTCTCGCCTTTAGCCTCATCTCCCTCATGACGTCGCTCATATCCGCCTCGGGGCCACGCTTCTGACGCACACTGTCGTAGTAGTTCTTCCCCTCGACATCGATGTAGTCGTCGACGGTCCACGACTCGGGCGCGTTCGCCATGCCAATCTCCTGCCCCTGAAGAAGGAACAGTGTGCCGCATAAGGTGCCGAGATGGGTCGCCAGCATTTTCGCCGCAGTTTTTCTGTGTTGGGGCAAGTCGGACGCGTACCGCGAAAGCGAGCGGCCGGAGTCGTGGTTGTCCATGTAAATCGCGTTCCACCCGTCGCATCTGATCATCGCCTTCTGCCACATGCCAACAATATGCTTGAGCTTCGAAGGACGGAAGTCGTCGCGCTCGTACTTGTGGTTCGGCCCAAAGTCCATGTCGACGATGTCGCCTGTAAACAGCATGTTCAGCTCGTGCCTGTCCCTGGCTACGTACGAGGCTACGCTGGCTTCGTCCTTGGTGAAGCCCAGCTCCCCGACAGTCATGCAGTTATACTTGTCGAACACCTTCTCCCGCATCTCGCGGATGTACTCGTGCATGCGCGGGCCGCTGGCGTAGTACAGTGCCCCGGGTTGGAACTCCCTGTCCGGGAACGCCACCGGGGCGTCGGGGAGGTCGGGGTGTTTCGACATGAGGTTCATGGAGTCGATTCGGAAACCATCGACGCCCTTCTCAAGCCAGAACTCCATGTCTGCGTACGTGGCGCGGCGCATGTCCTCGTTAGCCCAGTTGAGGTCTGGCTGGGAAGGTAGAAAGAGCGAAAGATAGTATTGCCCCGTGTGCTCGTCCCAGGTCCAGGCACTGCCGCCGAACAGGGAGGCCCAGTTGTTGGGTGGTTTGCGATTTCCATCTGAGTCGTACTTGGGGTCCCTCCAGAAGTAGTAGTCTCTCTTGGGGGATGTTCGAGATGATCTAGATTCGCGGAACCATTCGTGCTCGTCGCTGGTGTGGTTGACGACTAGATCGAGGAGAACTTTAATAACCCTCTCGTGGCAGCCCTGGATCAACGTCTCCGCATCTTTGATTGAGCCGTAGGGTTGGTGAATCTCCCTATAATCTGAGATATCGTAGCCCATATCATTCTGGGGGCTCTTAAAGATAGGTGAAAGCCAGATGGTGTCGGCCCCGACCGACTTGATGTAGTCCAGCTTCGAGATGATACCAGGAAGATCACCTAGACCATCTCCATCAGAGTCCAGAAAGCTGGCTGGGTAGATCTGATAAACCACAGCTTCCTTCCACCACTCGCGGTCAGGGGGACTGTGCGTTGCCGGCATGACTGCTGCGATCGCAAAAGAAAGAAGAAGTTGGGCAATTGGAACTCGAACCATCGAATACGGGAATAAGTGGACGTAGCGACGGCTCTTATGTTCACATTGAGGCTCTTAGCAGGGGCGTCTAATACCTAGGTACCAACATGCGGTCCGGATCCCGGCGGGGTAGACACGGACGATGGGGGTTGCTCGGGTGAACTTTTGAGGCTCAGAAGGGTGAATTATGATTCGTTGGGCAACGCCACTTCGCGAAGACTAGCGCCATGGCCTTCAACATGAGCATGAATTTCAACAGAAGCAACACCAAACAGTTCAGCCGTGGGTGAACTTCGACTTACGTGATTCTGAAGATCGATCTGCCGTTGGAATATCCGCAATAATCCACATCGAAATCCTTCCACTAAGACTCAAAACAAGTCTCGCTAAAATTCTCGGTCGTAGAGGTCAAGATCTGGATCATTAAGTTGTCACTTGACAGAGTGTGGCTTTCGGGGCATCGCCGATAGCCTTTTTCAACATAGTTGCGATTGGAAGGGCGGTTTACAACAGCGTCAACGATCGGTTCGAACATTAGTAGCAGTAACAGTAATGGAGGCAACAGGACTAACGAAGATAGTAATGGTGACAGATATAGAGACGAAGGAAACAAGGACAATAGAGATGACGACGACGACGACGACGACAGGGACAAAGACGACAGCAGGGACAACAGCAAGAGGGGCGACAACAGAGACCACGGCGACAATAATGGCGAGGTAGGCCATTTAGTTACCGAGAATGTACGACGGCGCCCGAATACCCAGAAGTTATGAAGATCTCAGGCTTAATACGCACTTAGTCCATGGTAAAATTATGTTTAGTTGCAACTCTTGCGACAGCCACCTTCGCCGCCATCTTCCTCACTTCCACCGCAAAGGCCGGCAATAAGTATTCGAAGACATCTGTCATCAGAAAGCCTGGATGCTGAGAATGAAACCACAGAATCATTCTAGGGTCTCGCTTCTATGGATCCCGTCGGAGCACTCCTTCGATCATGTCACAAATTCACAATGGGAGAGTTCTTTCGAGAATGCAGAAGTACTTGTGAATGCGAAATAACCAATGACAGTTCAGCCGTGCCCAGCAATTCAGCGATTATTTTAGCCAATGATAATTCACCCATTTCTCCCGCAGCCACTTTGCCGGGATCTAAACCAATCGAAATTCAACCATTTCAGCCGAAGCTACCCCATCGGGAATGCCATGGGTATGCTATGAGGTACAGCATCGCCGACTTACACGGACGATATCTCTTCTTTCCACAGAGAAAACCAACCATTTTCTCTCTCCATTGCGAGAAGTCCCGAATTCTTGGAGACGCTAGCGATGTCTCTCCACGAAATCTCCTGTTCCCCGTGGGGACTGGCACCATACCTCGTGTCTCCGGAGGTGGATCGGAGGCCGAGCACGCAGAGGCAATGTCCATGTAAGAGGCTCAATGGAGTTGATATAAATCGTCGCTGTGTCTCTTCTCTTTTCATTGACACTCTCTTCAGGCTCCCGAAACATCTCAACAAACCCTAATTCTTTCTTAGACCCTCCAGCTATAAGTAGCCCTCCATGGCCACCAAGTCGACCGAGTTGGCGATAGCCAAGTCTCCTTCTGCCAACCACATCGAGAAGTCTGCTGCCGAAGTTGACGAGGCACTCAAGGTCACCGTCGACCAACCAGACCTCACACCCAAGCAACAGTACCAACGTCTCTGGGCCAACCTCAAGAAAGATAAGCGATATGTGTTTTGGGCTTTGTATATCATGTCCCTCGTCTTCGGATGGGGGTATGATTCTGGTCTGTCAGGCGTAGCTATCGCCTTCCCTGAGTTCCGCGAGGCCTATGGAAACTACTATGCAGCAGGAGACCAGTTCGTCATTCCTGCCCTCTGGCAGTCGCTCTGGAACGCGGCAAGTACGATCGGTCAAGTGCTTGGCGCCTTCCTCACCGGTCAGTTCGCCGACTATACCGGTCGAAAGGCCGTTCTATGGACCGCCGTTATCCTATCCTGGGCGGCATCCTTCGCCCTCGTCTTTGCCCCTAGTCTTCCTATCCTTTTCGTCTCGAAGCTCCTCTTGGGGCTGTCTGTCGGCTTGTCGACAGCCACGCCGCCCCTATACGTTACCGAAAACGCCCCGGCCGCCCTCCGAAGTACACTCAGCTCACTTACCAACGTTGTCATTGTTCTTGGGTTTTTTCTGTCTTCCATAACTGGGTGGGGCTCGTCGAAGATTGACGGACCCTGGAGTTATCGCCTGGCGTTCGTCATGACTTTCCTCGTCCCCACACTATTCGCCATCGGACTGCCGCTCCTACCAGAGTCGCCGGTCTGGTACGTCAAGAAGGACAGAGACGACGACGCCAGAAAGGCAATTCTAAAGCTTTATGGCAAGAATGCTGACGTAGAAGAGCGGCTCCACTTTATCAAGTCCGAGTTGGAGACGGAGGCGGGCGAAAACACCGCCGCCAGCCAAACCAGCTGGAAAGCCATCTTCACAAAAGAGCACCGATACAGGACTCTCGTTGCAGTTCTCGGTTTGCAGTCGCAAAATCTGAGCGGCGGGTACTTCGCAAACACTTATCAGACGTACTATTTCGAACTCATCGGTCAATCAGACCCCTTCGGACTTACGGTGATCTCTTCGACACTGCAATTCCTTTCTAATTGCTTCGCCGTCTCCGTCTCCGACGTCCTTCCTCGTCGAAAGTCCCTAGTTGGTGGTGGCACATTGCTGTGCTGCTGGTCGATTATCATCGGTGGCACTTCTCTCGCTGGAACTGGCAACAAGGCAGCAAACATGGCTCTGCTCGCTTTCATGATTACATGGTCCATGCTTTACACTGCAACAGTCGGATGCTTCGGTTGGGCGGTCGCTCAAGAGACCGCCAGTCAAAAGACCAGACCCAAGACGATCGCGTTCACCTTGGTCTGCCAGCAGCTCACAGCCCTCTTGCTGTCTTCGGTCTTTCCCTTCTTTATAAACCCGGATCAGCTCAACTGGGGCGGCAAAGTCATGTTCCTCTTCGTCGGCGCCGAAGTATTCATCCTCGCCTTGCTGTTCTGGTTACAGCCAGAGACGAAGAATAGAACCTACCAGGACATCGACTTTCTCTACGCGAATCGCGTTCCTCCCCGAAAGTTCGCGAATTACGTCGTCGCGGACCGTGTTCTTATTGAGAAGGCACGTGCTTGAGTGTATGTATGAAGCCGCCACGGTGCAGCAAACGGCGGAGTGTGCTCCCAAACATCGCTCACGGTTCAGGTCTGGTATTATTGGTAGCCACATGTTAATGGGAAGCTTTTGATCCTCATTGTCGATGGGCAGAACTCGCCCTCATTTTCGCTGAATATTGAATCCAAATTTGACTCGTGGGGTAACCTCTCCCCAATCGGAAACCGATGCGCCAAGTCTAAATCTAGACCCAAGACGGTCTAGACTTTAAAGGGGGACCGAGCCCACCAACCCCAGATTATTCTTTGCGCGTCACTCGTATTCGCAGGCTCCTTCAACGTCTTCTTGATATCTTCTGTTTGTGCGTGCTCGAGGGGAAATGTCGCCAGAAACCGCGTTCCTGGGCATGAGAAAGGCGGCGGCTAAGGTCCGACAAGCGTGCGATACATGCCACACGCGCAAGATCCGATGCGATGGGCGGCGTCCGTGCATGAACTGTCGCATCGCCAAGGTCGACTGCACGTACTGCGCAATCCCGAAGAAGACCGGACCAAAGGGACCAAGATATGGGCGAAGACCAGACTATCGACGACAGGCGGCACCGGCTCCAGTTCCTCAACCGGGTTATCCAGAACCTGGAGTTGGGTGCAGTGAGACTGGGCATGCTTCACGAGCGAAACCACCAGTACCTGCCTTGCCTCGGAGTGCATTTGGGGTAGATAACGGCTTCCAACCGTCGCCTCAAGTATCGGCTGATATGATCAGACGATGTCTCGACGCTTATTTCAAACACAAATACCCTATCACACCAATGCTGGACCAGCAACGCATGGAAGAATGCGTGCGCGTATATCCAAGATGTCCCGAAAGTTATGGCCTTCTCATGTCGTGTTGTGCCAATATCGCTTTGGACCCCGAGATACTATCAACTCCTGCGGATTTATCCAACCTACAACAAAGCAGTTCAGCAGGGATCAACCTTCCCCCGGTTGACTTCTTCCTCTCAGAGGCGCTGCGATCAAGAGGATACCACAATGTCGCCGATACGCAGTCGCTTGCACAAGTCCAAACCTCATTCTTCCTTTACTGCATCTACTTCTGCCTCAACAATGACAACGCAGCATGGTTTTACATCCGTGAGGCCATGACCATTCTGCAGACGCTACGATACCATGAAGAGGCAACATACAACGAAATCGCCGACGCTTCCACCAAAAAGTACGCGCGACGCATCTTTTGGGTACTGTTCATCACAGAGCGAGCATATGCAATGCAACGGCACCGGCCATTGACACTGCAGCCCATGTTGGATCTTCCCCAGATCGACCCGCTCAGCCCCGATGCCAAAATTCTGCCCGGCTTCCTGGAGCTCATTTCCCTATTCCGGCCTTTTGACACGGATTTCATCGCCACGTGGAACTCATCTACACCATCGTCGACATCGAAATCGGCAGAGCCTGAACAGTTGGCACGGCTGCAAAACACTCTGTCAAATTCACTTGCGAACGTGTCCAGCTTTTCTCCGATGCAGCAGGCCGATCTTCTCATCACCCGGGAATGGCTGAAAGTCATTGTGTGGAAGCTCTGTGTATCAAGGACGCTGCTATCGGGGACCGATAGTGAGGACAGCATGTCGCTCAGCTATCCCACTACCATCGCTCGAGATACCGTGCTCGTCTCCAGGCTCTTGCCCACCACAGCGTTTGAGGCGAATGGCGTCGGCATCTTGGAGAAGGTGTTTGATGTTGGATGTTCATTGGCCGACCTTTTATCGCTGAACCCACCAACAATAATCACATCAGTTATGGATGTCGGGCCTATTGATATATTGATGGAGACGGTGAGGATAGCAGGGCAGAAGTTTGGAGACGGTTACAAGCATTTGGATATTTTGGTCGATAAGGCGAACTTTTGCCTGTTGATGAATGTAGATAGAAGTTTACCTTTACCAGCTGATACGTCACTGGTTGAGGTAGTAGAATAGCCAGATCTCCCGAACCTCGGGGATTTAATGTTTGAGCCGAGAAATGCCCTCCATCGCCATCATCGCCCCTGGCCTCCAGGTTTTCCATATAATTCCGTTTGCCTATCTGAGTAATATTCTCCCGAAGCAGAAAAACGGACTTTCGCCGACTAAAATCAGACCTGCCAAACTGAGAAGCCCCAATTTTGGTTCTATGAATGGAAATAGTGGAGTGCCATTGACGTGCATGAAGACGGCAGCAGGATGGATCTCCTCTACGATTTCATTTTAAACCTGATCAATAATCCTGCCGTCCTCCTTCCTTACTATCGTGATTGCATGATCAGACTATCGCTTTAGATCCCACATTTTGCCCACTTAGTACAGCAATGCCACGCGCTTCACCTCAGCCCTACACCGAGCAATCCGGTGATGTTGTCGGCACCGCACCGCTTGATGCCTCGTGATTATCGTGAACGCGCCCATCGACGCCATGACCTCCGCCCAGCTCTCTGCCAGACAGGGGTGAATGGGTCTTCACTCTATCTTCCAGCCAGCAAATTAACACGAAGTTTCAGGAGCATCAACAACTGACTCGGGCACCAGCCCTACGCGGCTCTCACAGCCAACCAAATGGGCATCTCTACTCCACCGTTCGTCTCGTTAGCCTGCGTCGACTGGCATAGCATCCTGCTTTTGAGGCGTGGTGCTCCCTACTCGCGCTCCCGGGGGTCCGGATTCGGACGGACTTTGCGGCCGAGTCCCCTTCGCCGATGGGGCACGTCGGGTCCTAAGGGGCTCTGCCGACCTTGCCGACTCCGCTCAAGCACGCCAGCAACATCCCATCGGTGCCGAGACTTCGCGTGGCATTCAGATGGATACCAACTTCCTAATGCGATAGTCAAGATGCATTAGCTCGCCAAGCGGCCTTGGTGATGGGGCTCGCGGCGGTGCAAGACAGGAAGCGACGAAGTGGTGCGCCAGAGGGGTCGTCCGTACAAAATGTGATCATGTTTCTCCTATCTTGCAAGTTTGCGGTGTGCTCTTCGATGCCCAAATTCCAGTTACTCTTTCAATCCACACAGGCAGCCACTCTTTCTGCCGAGTCCATTCTTTTCAAAAATGCACCTTTCAGCTGTTTTTGTAGCCCTCACTGCGGTAGCAGGGGTAACTCAGGGGCTCCAACATCGTGATGAACAGGCCAATCACTTGCTTCAGAGAGCTGAGCATTACAAGCATCAAGCAGCTCACTACAATGTCGTGAACCGCCAGGCAGCTGGTCCAGTCACGCCCACCATCACGCCGCCCCCGACGTTCAACTCGACGGGTATTCCGACGACGTTTTCCACGCATATCTTCACTAATACAACCACGCACCGAAACACTACTACGTCTAGGTCATCCAGGTCCTCAAGCTCGCGTACGTCGAGCAAGAAAAGCTCTTCAACCAAGTCTTCAAGTACGCGCAAGTCTTCATCTTCATCGTCGTCTTCGTCCAGCAGCGGCACTGCGAGTACCACTACGACAACATCCAGCTCCAGCAGTTCTACCGCATCATCATCATCACCCTCAAGCTCCACCCACACTTCCTCCACCTATTCGTCATCATCGTCCTCCCCTTCATCGACGTCAGCTTCGGCGTCCTCGACGAGTTCGAGCACCTCTTCGGCAAGCAGTTCCGCCCAGCCATCGTCCAGCAATACACCGTCGAGATCAGCTACCAACTCCGCTCCGTCACAAACTAGTGAAGCCGAGAGTAGCACGCGGAGCATTAGTAGATCGACTCAGACCTCTTTCTCGATCACGTTCTCTTCTGGCGTCTCCTACTCCATCTCCTACAGCACAGCACCACCCATGACAGATGCCAATGGCAACCAGTATGAGCCTGTCGTTCCTATCGCCGTCCCAGCCGCAGGGGCCGGCGCCGTTGTCCCTCCCGTTGGTGGAGGTGGGGGCGGGGGTGGCGGAGCCGGAGGGGGAGGAGCCGACGATACCACGACCACCTCAAACTTGCCTTCCAGCACCCCTCTCAATGAGCCTTCAGATTCTCCTTCTAGCGCCCCTCCTACGTCGGCTTCCCTTTCGTCCAGCCAGGGGCCATCTAGCACAGTTGCAGCGATTGATACAACCTCATCGCCGTTAGTAGTCATCACATTCGAGCCAACTGCAACGACCTCAATCGTTGAGGTCGTTACCGAACCTGCCGCATCGACAACCACGGTTGCTGCCCCCGTGCCTTGCTATGTGAGTATCCTTATCGACCCCTCATACTAAACACAGAGCTAATCCAATCGATGTAGAACTATGAGTGGATGTCGTATGGATGGTGCTGTCCTGGTCCTGACTCGCCGTGCGAAAACAGTTTGGGCACCTGCTACTTCGATGGAAGCGGCGCGACGAATGTGTTGCCGAATACCGCCGCTTGCCCACCAGCACCTGATGCTAGACACTAGGTCACGATATTGAAGTATTAAGAATATCCATTGAGATGAAAATAATGAAATACCCAGTTGCCATTCGCCTTGTATTCAGCCTGAGTGCCGCATTGTGAGGAGCGTCTCCGCCCTCTAGCATCGCCTCAAGAATGACGTACAATGCAACACAAAAGGCGTTCCTTCAATTGAAACATGACTGAAATCGCGTCTTGGCAAGCTCAAATAGTGAAGAGCGGTAGGGCAGCTGTCACCTTAGCTCCCTGTCAGCAAATACCAAAGTACCTCAGCCGGACCTCTGTGCCACGCCGATCGCGAATCCTGCAGGGCAAGCAAGCTTATTTTTAAGCAATCTTACCTAGCTATGGTAAGGCCTCCACGTCATATCTCTACGCATCTGGCAGAAGGGATAGATCGAATTCTCCTAAACAAACATGATAAAAGCACGCCGGCATCTCAGTAGTCACACAGCTGTTCACTCATAGCACAAGTCTATTGTTGTTGCTGAAGCATTCAGCAGCGGATCACTAGTCTGGGCGTCACTTCTGATTTGTATTTTCTGGGTCTCCCCATACTATCACAATTATTTTTTTTTTCACTCTGAACGTAGACATGGGCATATTGTGGCGGACTACCGGCTTGTTAGTAGGGCTCAGCTCCACCTTGGGAGTTTACGCCTCCAACGCAGGATTGTACCCGCTCGCGAACCGTGGAACACTCTACCATCGAGATATATGGAACGACTCCACCATTGTCCCAAATGCCGTAAAGGAACCAAATGCGACCGGAAGCTGGCCAATCGTCGGTATTGACCTTTCTAAACCATTAGTGAATCCACCGGACTCGACTCTGTATGGCCGAGGTAATGGTTGGAGCATCGAGGTAAAAGTTGCAACCAATAGAACCAATGGCGATACGCCCAAAGAGGAACCTGAAAGAAACGCCGTATGGAACATCAACCCTGTCACCATCGACCTCGAAGGGCCCAAGAACGCGTTCGAAGCGGGCAGCGTCAGCAGCAACTACTCCTTCTGCTCGTATGTCTGGAATGGAATCAGCGACCCGTACACCAAGAAAGACTTGGAGACACTGGACAAAGACACAGATGGCTCTTGCAACGGCTGGATCTCGAATATGTGCATTGAGGATTTGAAGCAAGCGGCCAGAACAGCGCGATGCAACTCAACCAGCGGTGACCTGATCCACAAACCGGACAGCTGTGGCAAGAAGATAGACCCCCTATCATACCTCATAAGTAAGACAGTCACCCTGTTCTCGTATGAGCTACCATCTAACACCAAGTGCAGAGAACTTGACGAACCAGACAGAGGCAACAGCAAACAACGACACCGGTCCGATTTACAGCCTGTACTCATGGGTGGCTGGAATTTTCAACGCTTCTGATGAGAAGGAAACCAACGACTCCTACGACGAAGCACTGACAAGAGTCTGGCCTGTTGTTTTGTCGTTCAACTATGACAATGGCGAAAACCAGACGGACTATCAACTTTTTCGATGCGTCCGAGCAAATAACGTCGTGCAGGGGAGTCGTGAGCCCGACGGCTTTGGTGATAGGCCCAACATGGCAGGAACTCTCGAATGGTCCGTCTCTACGATGGCTCTGGGATTAGGCATTTCATTGGGGATCTCTTCTGTGTTTTGAAACTTCTTATGTGAATGCTTTTGTTCCTGTCTTTCATTTCAAATACCAGGCGCTCAATGGCGTAGATGAATCTTTTTTGTATTGTGTGTAGGGATCAAAGCTTAGAGGGCACTTATGCTGTCGATTCAATTAAGCTCTTGCATGGGCGTTTTCCATTGCTTCATGTTTGCTGTCAGAACATGTAAATTTGGGGCAAGACAGATGATTTTTTGGCCTTTACGTGCAACGCCTTTGAGGTGACCTGCAAGATTCACCTCATGACAGTGCTACCAGCTAGGTGGAGGGGGCTGGTATTGAACATTTGCACACCAGTGAGACACTCGGTTCTGATAGAAGCGATCCTGGATGCTTATGTAGCCAAGCAGAAGAGGAACACTTTGCACCGCAAAAGTGAAGCGATGGCACCTCCCTGCATAAACGAGCATCTCGGTTAGCCGGAACCTTGCCTTCAAGCTGAGTTTTGCCCAAAGGTTAGGTATTGTACGTGATGAGTCTGCATACGTTGCATCGTACTAAGATGAAGATTGCTTCTCATGGTGAAACTTCAATTTTTGGCCACGAATGAGGCCTCGCAATTGGCACATTGCAGCGCTACCCTGCGGATGACTGCAGCTCGGTGCAGATCAGCGATGCATGCATGCATGCAGATTCCGTCGCCCGAGTGGTCTGATCTTGGAATGCAGAACGTAATGCTGAGCATGCATTTTGTTATGCTTAAATTCAATCGAAAATCCTCTGAAATGCTCATTATCTACGCTGTCGCATTTGTCCTCTCTTTCTCATCACAGGTATGGTGTTCGACGCCGCGGATAGCCGGGGCAAGCCCTCATCGTACGCCCGAGATGCGGCAAGGACCGAAAGTTGTACGTCACCCACACCGCAAGAATCTATCCTGGCATCATGGGCTGATTCTAGAGTCTTCAGATGAGTCGGTTGGAGTGAGCAGCGACGAAGATGCCGACTTGAAACGCCTCGGTCTCCAATCTCCTACAAAGCGGGACATTGGACTTCTTGAGATTATTGGCCTCGGATGGAACATCTGCAATAGCTGGTCGGCTATTGCAGTTACGCTATCAATCTCAATTGCGTCGGGCGGTCCGGTCACTTTGTTGTACGGCATCATTCTCATCTTCGTTCTTGGGGGTGCCTGCGCTCTAAGTATGGCTGAGATTGCCTCCGTCTATCCGACAGCCGGAGGCCAGTATCACTGGACCAGCATTCTTGCACCAGAACGTTCTAGTCGCGTACTAGTAAGGTCCATGCGCAAATGCATAATCGCGCGCGATAGCAATGCTGATGGTGGATGCCACAGAGTTACTGCTGTGGATCAGTCAACTTCCTGGGCTGGATAGCCAACGGAGCAGGCTTCGTCATACAGATGCCGGTCATGGTACTCTCACTAGCATCTTACCTCGATCCTCAATACATACCGGCAACGTGGCATATCTTCCTGCTTTTCCAGGCCTTCAACTTTACATTCACTGCCTACAATAACTTTTTAATGAAACGCACAGCTTGGATTCACGACTTGGGGTGTAAGCTTCCTTGGGAATATCCACCACACTTAACTCGGCCTTAGTCTGATTTTTTTTTTTTTTTTTTTTTTTTTTTTTTATTAACGCCATGGCGGCAAGGGCGCAGCCGCCCTTGCGGCAGACCTCCCGAAGGGTATGTGGCGTGGAGGGCCGCAGGATCTAGCTATCTACTGTGTAGTACACGCCTCTTCCTAGCGTCCTCCAGATCTTGCCCGAGGGCCACTATGTGTTCTATCCGTCCCTAGTTCCCACTGGTGCCCTAGTTCCGTTATAGCAATCTGCTGTCCTGATAACTATAGGTAGTCTGTTGTTGAGAGGATAGGTTAAGTCCTATCTATTAGTAACGCGGGCAGATCTTCTGGAAGAAGTCTGTCACGTCAAGGAAGGCCTGGAAGCCTTCATAATCGGTGATTAGCCCCTTAAAGTAGCGCTCTAGAGAGCCTATAGGTCCTAGAGGCTCCCTTCGACTATAAGGGTGGAGGATAGGCCACCGTTGCCTCCTCACTAGTGTCTTACGGCAGTAGACCAGGTGGTCTGCCTCTTTAGCCTCCCCGCAGGAGCAGGAAAGCAGTGCTTCTGTGTGGTTAAAGCGTTGATGATACTGTTCGAAGTCTCCGTGGCCTGATCGTGCTGCTAGGAGATGATGAAGGGTAGCTCTTGGTAGAGCTAGTTCAGGAGGGCAGCCAAGGGTGGCCTTAAGCCCCAGCTGGGTATAACAGGGGGGTGCCTCCTTCTTCCACCATTTTCTATGCTGGTGTTGTTTGCGTTCTTGAGCAAGCCGCTTGATCCCTGATAGGGTCGGCAGTAGGCCTCTGGGGACTGGCAGCGTTGTGCCCTCCTTAGCTAAGCTGTCAGCCTCCTCGTTTCCTTTTATCCCTTGGTGCCCTGGGGACCAGTGGGTTTGTATAGTATATATCCTGGCTGCTGCCTGGATCTCTAAGAAGGCAGCTTGTGAGGAGTCTGGGATGTTGCCGCGTATCCCCTGGATGACACTGGTGTTATCAATACAGATATGTATAGGCTGGCCTTGGGAGGTAGGAAGGGCCCTTTGGAGCCCTGCCCTCGCCCCCTCTGCCTCGCCATCAAATACTTCTGCAATGCTGAGACGGCCGCACCCTTGGGCTATCCGTTTGTTTCCGCGGTAGATAACAAAGCCGAATCCCGTAGCCCCATTAGTGGCTTTAGAGCCGTCTGAGTAGATAATCGTATGGTTATCTGGCACAGTCTTAACCCAGTTCTGAAACGCTTTAGCTGCCTTCTCCTTATCCTGGCCAGCTGTAGGGTCTTTTGATCCTGAGAGGTGCTGTGGCTGTAGGAGCATCGGCCTTGGGCACTTAGGTAGGAGGGCTGCTGTTCTTTGAAGCCTTGTTTCCTGCCGCCCTAGCTGTGGAAGCCTAGGGACTAAGGGGTTGTGTTGGTCAACCTTCTGTAGGCGTGTGGCAAAGCGTAGGCGGGCTGCCTCAAGGGCTACTTTTGCTGTAGGCAGGCCAGCATCTCGGAGGAGGCTGCTGGTTGGTGTAGTCCTCCAGACAGGCAGGATAGCCCTTGCTGCTGCTGTGATAACCTTTCTAACACTCCTAACCAGGCCCTTCTGCCTCGTACTGACAGTAGTTACCTGGTTAGTGGTGCTGCTGCTAACTGCAGTGGTGCTGCTGTTCCTAGCTGGCTTACTTAAGCCTGCATACCAGGTCTCAGCTCCGTATAGGACTGTAGGAAGGACACAGGCAATAACAGCTTGGCGTGCTGCAGCTGCTGGGAGCCCTCCTTTTGTGTTTGATAGGTGCTGTAGGAACTAGGCTACCTTCTTTGCTGCCGCTACCTTTGTATCAACATAGTGCCGGAAGGTGAGTTTCCTATCGAACCAGACCCCTAGCCATCGTACAGGCTTAGTTGAGGCCTTGATAGTTAGGTCCCTTGCCTGTATATCTGGTAGGTTATTTGACTGGTTGTGTTTCCTGCTAAAGTGGATTGCTTCATATTTAGCTGGGTCAAATATAACCTTATTATCAGTGCCCCAGTCTAGGATCTGAGTTATCTCCTGGCTAAGGGCTGCAGTGTTTCCCTCCAGGGAAGGGCCAGTAGCCAGCAGGCCTATATCGTCTGCATAGCTAAACCGTAGCTTCTGATCGTCAGCTAGGATATCAGCTATATATAGCAGAAAAAGGATAGGTGATAGTGGCAAGCCTTGCAGCAGTCCACAGGATAAAGGGAAGTCCTCTGTGGTAGTATCCTCTAACCTTACCCGGGCTGTGCGGCAAGAGGTGAAGTTGAAGATCAGTCTAATCAGACTACTAGGCCAGCCCTGCTGTCGTAGCCTAATAGTAAGTCGATTTCGTAGGACAGAATCAAACGCCCCCTTGACATCCATTGTCGCTAGAGTTGCAGTAAGCCCTGAGTCTAGAGCTCTTTCGATCTCATAGGTTAGACAGGTTGTCAGGTCGACTGCAGCCCTCCCTGGTAATGCCCCAACCTGCTGTGGGCTAGCAACTCCTTCCAGAATAGTGAGATATGCCATCCTCTTTGCTATCAGCCGCTCTAAGCCCTTGCCTAGGCAGGATAAGAGGGCTATTGGGCGCCAGGATCCAGCCTTTGAGAGGTCTGCTTTTCCCAGCTTCTGGATCATAACTACCTCTGCTTTGCGGAAGGTCCTAGGGAAGTAGCCTATCTGAACGCAGGCCTGAAAGAGCTGCTGTATAGGAACACCTATCAGGCCCCAAATGGATTGTAGTAACTTTGTAGTAATCCCATCAATCCCAGGGGTTGTAGCCTTTGTGAGAGTTGCCTGGCGTACTTCCTCAATATTAACTATCTGCTGCCAGGGTATTAGACGCCTTGGAACTATAGGAATAGCAAATAGGTTCCCATGGAAGTCGTCTGTAGCGTCAAATCTCTCTAGTAGGGCCTTCCGTAAGGCTTAGGCTTTATCATAGCTGTTGTTAAAAGCCTGTCCATCTACCAATAGAGGTGGGGCTTTAACAGCTAGACCAGACTTACGCCAGCTAAGTATCTGATATAAGTTCTGGTTAGACCCAGCCTCCTCAATCTTAGCAGCCCAATAGGCGCGTTTTGCCTTCCTGACTGTGGTCAGAAAGGCCTTCTGCTCCTCTAGGATGGGCGGTGGTATTATTAGCCCAGGTTCTTAGGCTTGCTGACGCCTAGCCTCAATAGCTGCTTGGTGGGCCTCTGAGCACTCCTCTGTCCACCAGGGGGCTCCCCTGCCCTGGTTAGTCCGTCTCTTCCCTACAGCCTGGATAGCTGTAGAGAGGAGGCTGACTAGTTGGGTAGCTAGGGAGTCTATTTCTGCTGAAGTAGGTGTATCCCCTAAGGTAGGCAGGGCTAGGATCCCTACTTTCACTAGGTCGGCTAGCCGGAGTAGGGATGAGTCTGAGACCACAGGGTGGCTAGTCTGACACCTCAAGTCCTGGGTTTTGCTTATAGGTATGGTCGTTAAAATAGCTTGGTGATCAGCCCCTGGATGTAGGTGTGGGCTGATGCAGGCCTCTGTAAAGGGGATATTTGAGAAGCTGAGGTCGAGTATATGCCCATGGGTATGGGTTGGAGCCCCAGCTACCCCAATAAAGTTAAGATTACAGCCTTCAGCCCACTCTGCAATATTGTCCCCTCGGTTCCGGCTTTGGGAGCCAGGTTCCCAGGAGGAGTGGCGAGCATTGAGATCCCCAGCAATAAGGGCTCTCTCCGGCGGTTGATAGCTTAGGAGGGTATTTGTTGTGTGGTTTGTGGGTTCACCTGGTGGTCTATAGACGTTTGCAATAGTAATGTCGCCCGCTTTGATCCATAGGATATCCCTTGATAGGGTAGGTCTTTGCTGCTGTATTTGTAACCTTAGACTTTTGCGTGTGTAGGTCATAACCCTAGGCCTTGTGTCCCTGCTGTTCCAGAAGTCAACTGGTACGTAAGAGTTATAGCCTGGGTGTGTGTTGATTTGCATCTTATCTCTATAGCCTATCCAGGGCTCCTGGATCAGTACTATATCGATCTGATCTGCCCAGCAGAGCTCTAGGAGAGCTGTATGAGCTGGGCTGATCTTCCCCACGTTACACTGGGCGACCCGTAGTACCCGTGGGGTAGCCATTTTGAGCCTACGGCTCTGAGTCGAGATCGAGGTGGGTATAGGCATTAATAACGTTGTAGTCAGGCTTCTGTGTTACCCTCTGGCTTCTGCTACTGCTTGGGAGCGGGCAGATAGGGCGGTTGGTAAGGGGGAGGGCTTCAGAGTCTTCAGCCTCATCCTCATCCATACTATTGCTGCTTCCAGCTATGCTAGCAGTATCTGCAACAACAATTGAGTCTTATGTAGGTGTGAGGGGTCGAGGGCGCTTAGATGTAGTGCCCAGCCTGGCCTCTGCTTGCTGTGTGCTGCCTAGGGAGCAGGCCTGGCTAGCTAGGAGGTCATCTGAGGCCTTGCCACCAACCTTCCGGATCCCTCGCAGTTCCTTATAGGTAGGTATAACAAGTTTTCCATTAACTAGTAGCGGTCTGGCTGGGCAGTTGGCATGGCTTGCTGGGAAGGGCCCATAGCAGTTAGCACACTTAGACCTGGCTAGGCAGATCCTATCCTCATGCGAATCTAAGGGCATACTGCAGTTCTCACAGAGGGGTTGCCGGGTGCAGTAGCGGTTTGAGTGGAAGCCCTGGCAGCCAGAGGAGTGTCGTTTAGGGACCTGTTTCCTAGGGGGGAGCAGACGAGCTGGGCCTGACTGGCCGAACAGGCGGAAGCCTTCCTTAACTCCCTGGGGGAGGGCAATAATCAGGCTTTGCGTAGCTGTGGCTAGGTCAGGGCTATCTCGGGTTGGGCGCCAGGAGAGGAGTCTTTGCTTTGTCTGTAGGAAGACCTCTTCCTCTATTTGGATTCAATACCCATCCTACTTCCATCTAGGCTTATGAAGTATAGGGGGCAAAAAGGGATAGAATACTGGTACCATCTTATAGGCACTTCTACCTTCTCAGCTGTGAGACAGTTCTTAATCTCAGGGGCCCTCTGAAGGAGTAGGGCTTGTATCTCTTTGTTCTGGGGCCTCAGCGAGAAGCCAGTAGCAGTATGGCGAACCTCAACTAGGTCTTGTGGTTGTAGGTTGAGCTCTTTTGTAACTACTATTTTTACTGAGTGAGGGGCTAGGGTTCTGGAGGTAGGGATATGTTCGGCAGGAAGCCTAACCAGTAGGCGGAGATCCTGGGTCTGTTTTGGCTTGTTTGCGTAGTTGGTGGCCTGCCGGCCTGTTGTTCGGCTCGGCCGGGGGCCGGGGCCGGGGCTGGGGCCGGAGAGGGATCCACCTTTAGTGGAGCCTCCGGCGGCCAGGGCGTACGTTTTTCCGGGGCTGGTAGGGGTGGGTCCAGAAGTTTCTGTGGTTGCAAATCTGGCAAAAGAGTCGATGAGGTCCTGGGCTGTAGCCTTCAGACGTGCTGGAGCCGTCCCAATAAGGGCATCTAGGCCTTTTGCGAGGAGGTCCAGGGCCTCATCTCGGAGGGCCCGACCTTCCCGGGCTTGCTGAAGAGCGGCAGTGGCCGATTGTGGCCCTCCTCCAAGGGGCCGGATAGGGGGGGGCGTGAGGCCCCTCGGACGCGGGGGTAGGGAGGTAAGGGGGGGAGGGGTCTTCGGCAGGTTATGCATAGAGGATAGGAGGCCGTTAGGGCCCTGCGAGGCGCCCGCGGCTGGCTCTGAGGCCATCGCGGGCGAGAGTAGGTTGTAGGGGTGGATTTGGTGGTGTTAGTGGTAGGGTGACGAGCTCAGCGCGGCACTAACAGTGGGTGCCGGTGGGGTGGTGTCGGCCTTAGTCTGATCTGCTTCGTAGTTTTCATCTCCCTGACGGCCTTCTTTGTCATTACTGTCACCTGCTTGGCACGTTCGACTCCTAAGCAAGACAGCACTTTTGTGTGGACAACATTTATCAACGACAGCGGTTGGTCCTCAAAGGGCATTGTCTTCTTCACCGGCTTGCTCAACCCTAACTTCATCTACTCCGGCTTGGATGGAGCCATTCACTTGGCCGAAGAATGCAAACACGCAGCCTCCAGCATCCCCAAAGCTCTGATTTCCACTGTCACAATTGGATTTGTGTCAAGTTTTGTGTTCAGCGTGGCGATGTTATACAGCTTTCGCGACATTGAACCTGTTCTCCAGTCTCCGTAAGTAATGCACCGAATTCGGGTTGTCTGAGATTTGAATGGCATGAGTGATAACAAAATCTGCCATGAACACAGGTATCCGATATTAGAGATTTGGTCGCAAGCCACAGGGTCATCTGCTGCGGCCACAACCTTCGTGGTGACTATTGCCGTATGCGGCTGCTTCGCTTGCACAGGTGCTTTACAAACAGCCAGCCGACTTACATGGTCCTTCGCTCGAGACGATGCGATAGTGTTTTCATCATTTCTCGGCAAAGTTAGCCCTCGATTCGGCGTGCCTGTCAACGCACTCATTATGAACTCAGCTCTCATTTTCATCTTGGGCTGCGTATTTCTTGGGTCTTCGACAGCGTTCAATGCGTTGGTCGCCACGGGTCTAATTCTTCAACAAGTCAGTTTCGGTTTCCCAGCGGCTTTGGCTCTGTATCACCGATTCAAAGGGGCGGCAGCATTTGAGAGGGTTTTACCAAGGTGTAAGTTCCGACTGCCACAGCCTGTCGGGGTTGTTGCCAATGTTTTGACAATCGCGCTGGGTCTCATTGCATTGATTTTCTACGATTTCCCCGTAGTAATGCCCGTTACTGCTTCAAATATGAGTAAGAACATTGCGGGCCAGTTTCTCAATGCTTTTAACTGATTCAAGAAGACTACGCAAGTGTCGTCATAGGAGTGATGGGACTTTTCGCCATCTGTAGCTGGTTTGGTTATGCGAATAGGAGATACAAGGGACCAAGGCTGGATTAGATTAATGCCATGAAGACAGGAGAAAATTATCTAGCTAGTCTTGCTGAGAACCGGCTCTGGGCTAAGTTGACTCCAGTCGAGAACGCTTGAACAGACACCAAAAAAGTTCTTGACTGAAAGGAGGCGTATTAGAGAGTCAATACGAAATATACGCATCTTCTGACCAGAGCCCACAAGTTGAAGTTTGGTTTCCCTGCTCCAGCATCTATCAAGCGACGTTCAGGACAATGCCTAGATCGATGTCTGCCTGGACTTCCGATCGTCCATGTAATGGTAAAAAACCACGTATCCAAGCAAGAAGTTGCCGATCGAGAGCGTAAGAATCACCGTATATAGGACAAGCTGAGACGGGTTTGGTTCTCCGGTCATATCGACATTGGGGCGACGATCGGCTTACAAAAGGCCCAAAATGAGGACTGTCAAAGAGAATGCTAATGTAATCATATACAAGAACACATAATCCAATACCCAAGAGATACAAACTACCCAGGAGAAGAATGGGCGGGATATGCCATATATAGGTCTGCACCAGACCCGGATTGATTGGATCTTCGGTGGGTTTACAACGCTCTAAATGTCCATCGGGATCTGCCATTTGACTCAATCGTTGCCGTAGCTTGAATGGTCCGTCAGCGTACGTGCTCAGGCGATGCAAGCCAACCAATTGCTGTGAGGATGCCCCAATTGAGCACAGTGATACAATGAGTGCACTGTACCAGAGAACCCTCGCTACCTTTGTAGCAGATGATTCCCCATCTAGATTCGTGAATTGGTTCCAAGTCAGGGAGCTTGAGATGACGCTGCTAATCAGAGCTGCCTGCGTAGAATTAGTCTCTGATTGGGGCGAAATGTTATCGGAGTAGATGTATTACTGTGATTAAAGTCACGTTCAGTTGCGAAAGTGTGTAGTCCCTCCATGCGACCGTCAGCTGGTCGCGAAGCCGGGCGTCTCGCTCGTTAAGCAATCTTTGAAGCGGCGTGTAGTTGTTTCTCCACAGGGAGCAAAGGAAATAGATCATGGATGTGAAGATATCTCCCGTCAGCCGCCACAGCCGACCCCATGCGCTGAGAACCTCAAGTGTCATCGTGGAATAATATCGAGAGTATCAGTGTTCAAACGAGACAATTTGCGTACTCAATCAATCAAAAATGAGGTCTTTTGATTGAGATATGAAGTTGAAGAAATGGCACCAACCCAAGCCGTTACCCCATGCGCTTCTTTTATTCGGGCATGGATGGGCACATCTTACCCCGGTTCCACAAGATCGATTGGAGTCAAGCTAGAGTCAGCCAGGAGCCTTCTTGAGTTGTAGACGTGCCGAAAAATGCATGACAAATGTTTCCTGCAGATGTCTTCGCTGATAGCATGCAGATTGGCTCGCTGTCTCCAATGCATATGCTGTGCTACAATCCACGGAACACGTAAGTCCAATGAAGTAATGATAGCTCTCTATGAGCTAGACTCGTGTGCATGTGCATCCTTGCAACTTAAATCAGCTGTCATGAAGCAGGATACGCTGGTGTGTAGTGACATATTCAAAGGGTTGATCTCTAGGAATAAGGATCTATAGATAAGGTAGGTAGCGAATGAGGAAGGCATGCGCCAACGTCTCAGTTGCCAAGTGACTGGTGTGGTAAAACCCAAGCATATCTCACGGGTACTCAATGGCTGTTGTAGCTGAAGATAATCCGAATCATCCCCCAATCTAGATATTGTAGCAAATTACAGATGCTTCCTGCATACCGGGCATCGCAACCGCTGTTCGGCGAATGTGGGTCACACCAGCTCGGAGTCGGCCGGACGCACGGGGGACATTGACCCCGAAGGTGGAGTGATTCAATTCCAAGACTGCCGAAGGCGATGCACGTGAACAAGACAATGGGTCTATTTGCGGCATAAGTTACAGTTCTTTGGATGCTCATTTGACGACCAGTAGCCAAGAATAAGAAGTCTCCTGATGCTTCGGTCCAGAGACAAATCACTACAATCTCGGCGCCGTGGGAAGCTCAATCGCGGCACAGCGTCAACGCCCAACACGATGATTGGTTTCTTACCCTCAAGCCACCGCTAACTGTAGAATGCTTCCTGAGCTATCACACTAGGCATCACACATTTTCGTCAGCGCGGTGTGTTCCAGCGCTCCGGCGGCTTTGGCACTTGATCCTTACCTCCGCTTTATCACGCCACTTTCAGCTTCAAGATCATCATATAACCACCTTAAATCGTTATGCTAAATTCAACAGTGTTCAAAAGTATAATGAGTCCGTGGATGTCGTATCGAAGTCGAAGGTATTATAGTCTTCGGCAGTCAGAACCAGCATGGCATCATCTACCCAGCTTCCCGCGACGATGTGCGCGGCGCAATGGCGCACCACCACCGGCAGCATCGAGAAGAACCTCAAGCTCGTCACCAACGCACCACTCCCCAAGACTGCCTCTTCACTTCCCAAGGACTGCACGCTCGTGAAAGTGGCCTACGCCTCCATCAACCACGACTACAAGCTCGCCGAACTTCCCCTCGTCAACCGCATCTTCCCCAACCCAGCGATCCCCGGAGTGGACTACTCGGGCACCGTTGTCGCAACAACTCTCACCACACTGCAACCTGACCAGCGTGTATTTGGGAGGACAGAGATGCACAAGTGTGGCACACTGGCCGAGTACGTCGTGGTAGGAAAATCAGGCATCGTACCGGTCCCCGCCGACGTATCGTTGAAGGATGCGGCGTGTGTCGGCATATGTGGTGTAACGGCAATGCAAGCACTTTCTCCCTTCGTGAAGGAGGGAGACACGGTCTTGATCAACGGTGGCAGCGGTGGCACTGGGATATTCGCTATCCAAGTTGCTAAGGCTCTAGGCTGCGCTCGAGTTGTTGCCGTCTGTTCGGGGCGGAATGCCGACTCTTGCCGGAGTCTTGGAGCTGATGATGTGATTGACTACAAGAAGGGGGATCTGGTAGACACACTCAGGAAACGAGGGGAACAGTTTGATCACATACTGGATACGATGTTTCTTAATACGGAGTTGTATTGGCAAAGTCACCATTATCTCGCCCTTGATGGGACCTACGTGGCGATCGGTTTGCCTTTGACAGCCCATACATTCAAGACTTTGATTTCGATTCATTTGCTCCCAAGGCTCTTTGGTGGCGGAAAGAGAAGGTTCAAGTTCCATTCAGTATTCGCAAACCCGGAGCACTCCCTACAGGTTGTCAGATGGATTGAGGAAGGCAAAGTCAAGCCAGTGATCGAGGATGTCTTTGGCTTAGAGGATGCTGGTGAGGCTTATGCGAGGATCAAGAGTGGAAAATCAGTTGGAAAGCTGGTTATCGCAATTGGTGGCGACGGTGGCACTGCGATGTGAGATAGGAAGACACATCCTGGACTGTCAAGTGGTTGTGAACAAAGTATCGCTTCAACTCTTTGCGGTTGATACTGGGATACAGAATCTTATGGCGTAAATAAGTAGTAAATAGCGTATTGACATCCTATAGTCCTAAGCCAATTCCGAAGCGCCTGTCCCATTCCCATTCTGTAATCCAAACGCCAGTCGTGAACATGATACAGGGAATCTAGTGGGTGAGCACTGCTCCGCCTATCCCAAAGGTGTCAGTTCCCCTCTAAATGGTCTTTGAACCGTATCCCGCTTGTCCTCGTCAACCTTCCAAACACCCTTAGTATGTTTATCGTGAAGCTGCCAGTTCACAGGCTTGGCCAGCTGGTGGAAAACGTCGTGTTCCGACCCAGGGATGCTCTTGAAAAATAACGGCTCCCAGGTCTCTCCCTTCTTCTTCTCTTCCGCTCTCATGCGTCTTTGCGCCTGCTCTACCTCGCTCTTCGCGTTCACCGTCTGCCGGAAGTCGTTCTTCCCAAGGCCTTCGATGACGCCAGCCCACGCCTTGCGCGACTCCCAAGGATCTTGACTGGCAATCGGCTCGATCTCCATCGGCGCAGGCAAGTTCTCCAACGCGTCGACCTCGTACTTCTCGATAATGTCGCCTGTCCTGCCGTCCTTCACAGTCCAGCCCTCGCTCCAGACACCCTCCAATGAGTAAATTGTCGCCTTCTTGTCGTTCTTGTGGTACATCCTCGCCTGGAAGAAGTTCTTCTTTCCGCTGAACACGCCCGTCCCCGAGAATTTGATCTCCGATACGTACCCCGTGCTCGAGACGATGTAGTATGTGCCAATCACCTCGGGGTACAAGCAGGCGTTCAGGAACCCCCGAACCTTTACATCGGGAAGCGGCACCAGGTAATCCTCGTTGTACTTGTCGATGTGCACCACCGCGTGCCCAATCTGGCGAATGTTGACGCTGCTCGAAAACGTCATCTCGACGCGCGCGTACCCATCCGCCCGGATGCCGTGCTCCTTGCTCGCGATGTGCATCGCCGTGATGGGCGGGTGGTGGCTGACCTGCTCAGCCACCAGCTTCGTCGACGCCTTGCCCTCGTTCCAGGACGCCAGGAAAAGCTCGCCAAGAAATGCGTTGAGGGGCTTCTTGATGCTGACGTTGGGGGCGCCGGCGACGTAGAATTGGCTGCGCATCGCGATAAGGATCATGCGCAGCACCTTCAACGAGCGCTTCTCTGGGTCCTGTTCGAGGGCCGGGGCGACGAAGACGCCTGGTCTCTGCGACCAGCAGTGGCCGACCTCGACGACTGACGAGGGCGCCAGGAAAGACGGCGGTGCGGTGACATTGGAGAGATCGCCTTGTACTGATGAGAGGAACTGTGGTGGGAATGTCAGCGGCGATGCTTGAATCATTCAGGCCAGGCCCCGCTGGGAGACCCGTCAGCGATTGCTGTCGCTGAGTAGCTTACCTTGACGAGGTCGCTGATGCGAGACGAAAATGACTTCGTATCCATGATTGTGACTTGTGTCTCTGACCGATTGAAGTTGTCGTATCCGTATTCTTCTTCCCAATCAAGATTCCACCCAAGATTCGTCTTCTATAGAGTGATGTCCTCTTCCCGAATAGAGTCGCGGTTTCGCCAATCTGATGATAAGCTGTGTTGATAACGGTAAGAAATAAGGGTCAAACACCCTCTTCCAGGGAGCTGTCGTGCGGCCTGTGACTGGGGTTTCAGCTCTGTTTCAGCCAGCAACTGGGCGTCGTCCAAAACGCAATTGTTCTGCAAATCAGTGGAGATGAATCGTGCTCCAGCAGCAGTACGGATATATAAACGGGCTGTTACACCTTGGTGACCTCGGCTGGACAATGGTCGCTATGAGAGTTCGATAGTAAACACGCCAAACAGATGGGACTGCAAAAAGGGGACCCTTATCATTCTTGAAGTGCAAGAGATGGGCTGGGTTGCTGCGTTCTGATATCATTCCCCTGTCTCATCAGCTGGCATGTGAAAGACGCACGACAACAGCACAGCGCGCGTCGTGGTACATGTCTGCTGTCTGTTGCTGCAGTGCATGCTAAGGGTCGCCCTTCAGAAAAAGCACCGGTCGCAACCCGCTCCCAATGTTGCGCTGCGAAGAAGCGTTGACCACCCATATGACACAAGAGACTCTGGACACGACACCAGGCAAGACTCGACTCCGTCTGAAAACGCGGCCTCAAAGCTTACCCCCTGCGACCTGCTGTAGCCGCTGTTGGCTTGTTCAGCTCCCAGCTCACCAAGAAACGCCGGCTGGGCCACCACCCGGGCGCGGACTGCTGCGCCTCCCGGGGTGGAGGGGTCGAACGAGTTGAGAGCTGCTGCTGCTGTTGCGTGACGGCTTGCCGCCGGCGCAACATCCTCCCGCCAGGGCAGTCCAGGTCATCGGATCGGATGAAATGCACCGCCAAGCGGCATCGTGAGTCTCGCCGACGATCCCCGGTTGGCCAGCGCTTTCGGATGATTCATTGATTCGCATATCGGGGCCGGTTTGTTTCTTGGGTCTGCGAGCCACACGGCACCATATCCGGCTGGGGGTCGCTTCTTTTAGCACACATTTTCCGTCCCATTTGTTTCCCGCCTACCCTATTTAATCGAGACAACTTGGAATGAAAATGGCACGGCGCCGGATGTTTCTTTTCATAGGTAGCCCTAGCTAAGCTTAAAAACGCGCGGTCCGCTGCTATACCAAACCATTCCAACACGCCGGCGCTAGGGCACAGGGCTGCGACCAGCGCTGCATGTTTTCTGACGATTTCCCCCTCATGCGTCCAATCACTGAAACACACTTGGCCGACGGGCTTGATCTTGCTCTCCCGGCTGCTGGAGCTAGGAATCACCGTGGCAGCGTGCAGCGACTAAACACTAGTCTTCTCAGGAGGGTTCGCGCTTACAGCTCCTCGGAAACCTGCTGTTCGCCCTTCTCCGGACCCTGAATCGTCTGCGTAACTTGTTCGTCGCCATCTTCTTCGATGGTCCCAACAACGTAGTAATCTCTCACCAACGCAGTACCGTTCTTCACCATCTCCCACACCTCGGGCGCGCAAGTGTCAGGCTTCAGCACATAGCACGCGGGGTCAGGCTGCGCAGGCGGCACGTTCTTGATGTGCCAAATGTCCAGAGGGCCAACGGTCGCCAGCTCATCAGTCACCGGGATCAGCCCGGTCGCAATGTCGCGATTGAAGGTCGCCCGCATGAAGATCTCGTACGCCGTCACGGGCTGGTATGACGGCACCTCGTGGCCGGCCTGGAACACCCGCGAGAAACTGTAGTTGCCGAACTGCCGCGTCATGCCCGTGATGCCGTCCGGCGTCACGAGCGGGGCGTACCCGGCCTTGGCGAAGTCCTCGGAGCGCTTGTAGGGGATCGTCACGCTCACCCTCTCCCCGCCAACCCAGTTGCATGCATAATCGCGATCACCGTCTACAAATATGTCAGAGACCCATTCGTACGTCGTACACTAATGCGCCCCGGGAGTGGGACGGTAACTCACACATCATGTGAACCTTGACTCCGCTGTCGAGGAGATACCCAATCGACTCGCTGAACCCGCCCAGGATGATGTCTACACACACGGTATCAGCTGTACGTTCATCCAGAGTGGCCACCTCTATGTGGAAGGTAAGGCTGCACACCAAAGTTCTCATTGAAAGCCCTGCCCACGGCGCTCGAAGATTCCGAGTAGTTCACCGGAACTCCGAGAGAAGAAAGCACCTCCCCGTCGATGAGGTATCCGTACAGATGCGGGGCCGGGAAGGGGTCGTGCTTGGGATGGCCGATGTCGTACCACCCGTTACCGATTGACTGGTAAAGCCCAACAGCTTTATTTTCGCATTCGCTGGTAAAACCGCCACAAATCTCTGTGTAGTTCTTCTTGCCGCTTGCGAGCAACGGGCCGTGCTCTTTCAGGGCGTCTTGGCAATCAGCCATCTGTTGACGGCAACCGTTGGGGCGGGTCCAGTTGTACATCAGCTCATCGTAGATGGACTGGTTGAAGACTTGGATGTCGTATGTCTTTCGGCTCACGACTTAGCGTTCACTCAATCTTAAGACGCGCGACCCCGCGGCAAACTTCACTCACATTATTGTATGGGAACGTGATCCACGTCTCAGCCTGGATGACAAAGTCAATGAGGCCATTGACGATGCCCAGAGTATCGAGGTGGATGTAGCGAGCATCCTTCTCAGGCGAGCTTCCGTTTTGGATCAGCTCATTCTGATTTTGGAAGTGCTTCAGGATACCAGGTCCGTAGTGCCCGCCATACGACTCAGCCCAAAGACTCACTTTGTCGTCGATGGGCTTGTAGAACGGGAACTCAAAGAACCAGGTCTGGGCAAAGTGCCACAACGAATGAGCAGCATGCGCCGTGGTGTGGGCAGTTTTGGACGTGTTCTGGCTCGACGCAGTACCATATCGGTAAGTCCAGTTGCCAGACTCCGGGATCCCGTCGCTGAAGTTGGCGGGGAACGACTCCATGAACCCTTCCTCGTTCATATGCGCGGTGAGATTGGTGAGAACATCGTAGGAGAAGCCCACTTGGTTCGGCTGATCGATGTAAAGAAGGTTCACCTCATTGTTCCAGCTGAACGGGTTGAGTCGCGTCGTCTTGGAGTCCTCATTGACGAAGCACGGGCCGTTCTCCTCAAGCAATCCCATGATGGAGGACGCGCCGGGCCCGCCATTCAGCCAGATGGCCAGCGGCGCATTCTCGGGCGCCTTTCGGGCCTCGAAGAACCAGAAGAACCTGCGCGTTGGTGGTAAGCCCCCATCGTCTGATCCCAATGCGCGGGAAACTCACGTGTTGATTGGGTAGTCCTGCGCCTCTCCGTTCACATCATCCAGAGTTCCGGGCGGCAGGTGGACGTAGCCCGCGTAGCTTCGGACGCCAGGCGTCGTCTCGCAGATTCCTGGCTATCGGCGCAACGTCAGCCCCGATCATCCCTAGGGCGTCACGTCAATTGATTCGGAACAACTCATCTTACCTCCTTGTACGAGATGGTCACATTTTCGTGAAATTTAGACTTCAGCACGGTGACACCCTCCGGCTTCGGTGGGAATTGGGCCCCGGCTAGGCCGATAATGCCACCGAGCAATAATGAGGCGGGAATCATGTCCGCCGATTGAGCGATTGAATGCCAAGATGGCCGAGGTGATGGGTAACAGGTCGCAGTGGTGTTTTTTGGTCAGACTTTATGAAGGCATGTATGACTTCCTAGTACGTATGATGTGACGCGTTTCGCACACGTCCTGAAGGATTCCGAGAACGAGTAATTTGCGGGGAGATAACGGGCGGCCCTGGGCAATGATTCGGCGAGCCTGTTTGACCTTCCTCTTTGGACATCGCAGCGGCAGAACGGCACAGGCCAGCTTACCTGCAATCAACAATCGCGAAAAGTTTGACTATCACGACAGCTCGAGAGAACGCAAAGCATGACGAATTCGATTCGCACTCATTTTAGAAACTGACATGCGGATTCAATTCTTCACATCTGGTTGGCACATGCCGCACGATGGTCCTCATACTTGATCAGTGGTAAACACTGAGCAGACGTTGATGACGAAACTGATCCCCATCACACCGACGACGAGGTTCTGTACCTTGGATGACAAACGTGTCAAGCCTGAGAGCCGCAAGAACTGCATGAAGCCTATCCATCTGCTAAATCCTCAAAGATGTTGCCTGCTCGCGCCTCACTGTAATGCTAACATTTCGATCGAAGGAAAGAACGGGAAATCTATTGGGTATACCCGACATCAAACCATAAACGAACGCAAGCCCATGTGCTTCCTGTGTGCCGCACTTGAGGCCTTCAAAGTCGGTCTCGAACCCCCATGCAACGCTTGCTCCAAACCATGAGAAATTCCCGCTTCATGCAACAAAAAGAGGTAGAACATACAACGTAGACATCCAAAAACACCATAACTTCGCCACAATCTTGTCACACTTCTCGTCTCTTCTCGCGACCGTCAGAACCGCCATGACAGACCCAAACCCCATCGGCACCGCCCATCCAACCAGACCGAGATTCCAAAAGTATGGGGACACCGCCGACCACATCAGCACTGCAGCAGCCAGTCCTACGCGGGACGCCTTCTCTCCGTAGACCAGTGGGATGGTCTGTCGTCCTCTGGCCCTGTCGCCTTCCATGTCAGGAAAGTCGAGAGCCTGTACGGTGGTTGCGATGGCGGCTCCTGTTAACCCGATCCAAATCCAAGCTTTGGGCAGGAGCTGGCCGCCCGAGATAACCTCCAACGATCCCGCGCTGAAGCACATGATTCCTCCAGTGTTTATCAGGTTGCGCGACCAGATATTGATACTGCTGCCGTCGAGATCGTTGTACGTCCATAGTAGAGCCATCATCGTCACCGACGGCGTGAAGCCACCGATGAACAGACTCATACCCATCACCAAGGGAATGATAGTGAGTAGCAACTTCTGTGCTTGATCTGGCGTCAGTCTTTTCGCAGCGATAGGCCGCCAGGGTTTGTTCAGCTCGTCCTCAACGACGGATTCCGGGAGACGCTGGTTCGAGATGCCGCAGACGATGAGGTTCCCCCATATCCAGAACACCGAGAGGGGTAACCTTTGCAACGCCTCATAGGCAGTCGGACTTTGAATCGTCGTGAGTGTTTCATGGCCGAGGACTGCGGCCACGAGAAAAATGATTTGAGGTACTA
Source organism: Colletotrichum aenigma (assembly GCF_013390185.1). Taxonomy (NCBI): domain Eukaryota; kingdom Fungi; phylum Ascomycota; class Sordariomycetes; order Glomerellales; family Glomerellaceae; genus Colletotrichum; species Colletotrichum aenigma. The sequence continues at coordinate 3,698,773 of NW_023500913.1, forward strand.
GAACAGTTTTGATGTCGCTTCTGGTGAATAGGTACAGCGTTTTCAGATGGAATCCTGCGCGTCGACCCTTCATAGCGTTAGTGATAGCCGCTAGCTCATTGACGGGAAGGATCTTACCCGACACCCGCACGTGGATGAATCCGATGATTCTGACATTGGCACAGACTGGTCCAACGGCTTTTCCAGCAGCACACGATCCTCCTGAGCCGACATATTGACTGAAATCAACAAGAATGCGCAAAGAGGAAGATGATCAGTCAGGTTGCATCGGTTTCGCAGCGTTTACCGGCGCCTCGATGCGTGGCCCGGGTCGCATTATGAGTATTTATGATTTAAGCCTTCTTACCGAGGGTTTGGGGAAGTCCGCATTGAAGCTACGAACGACATCGGCCAAAGAGACTGATATGGAAATTGTGACGACATCGTCTGAACTTTCAAGCTTACTGAGCCTCATCGTTCGGAGTTCAAAAGCGGAACGTGGAGGACGGACTTTGGTTCTCAGCCGGTCATCTGGAGCGGACCCGAAACCCTAAGGGAAAGTCTAGATTAAAGCCTTCTCCTTCGTGCTGGGCTTGCGAATGTTAGAAAGGCACTTTCTGGTTACTTCTTTTGACCTTCCGAGAGGTCATGACTGATTGGAAGGACCAACCCAAATATTACGGACGACATCACATTTTCTTGCATGGGCTAGACTTTGGGACCGTATAGCTTGATCTGTGATGGACAATGTCTCTCTTGATATTCGGCAAGCTACCGCACACAAGATTCAACGGAGCCCCAAATGCCAGCTGTCTCCGTTATGGATAATTTCTGCCCATGAATGCCGGCCGGCGCACCCGGCGCTCCCCGTCTCTCAGACTACATCAACTCAACCACAACCGGACCGCTCGCACGAGCCACATAATCATCATCATCAGAGAACATTGTAACTGAAAAGGTGTTTATTTCACTGCTATCCAGACATTACTAATACTATTCAAAGTCGTAAATCATGCGTCGTGATTCCTTCCACACAGTACATTACGGAAATCTTACGCTTGCACGGGAGTGATGGTGGTGGAAGCCTTCAGGTCTCTGCTGCTCCAGCCGACGCTGAGGGTGAACTCGCCAGCGGGGATAACCCACTGCTGGGAGACAACGTCCCAGTAGCTGAGGTCACGGCGCATCAGCTCGAAGCCGATGGTCTTGCTCGCGCCGACGGCAAGGGGCACCTTCTCGAAGCCGCGGAGCTGCTTGGGAGGAGTGCCGGCGGGGGTGGTGTCGGCGGGGAAGCTGACGTAGAGCTGGGGCACGGCGGCGCCCTCGAAGTCGCCGGAGTTGGAGACGGTGACGGTGGCGTTGAAGATGGTCTCCCAGAGGGCGGGGTTGCCACCGGGCTCGACGGGGCGCTCCTCGGGGGCAGAGGTGATGTTGTCGGCGACGGCCTCGGCGGCGAAGTCGGCGAGCTCGAAGGTGGTGTAGCTGAGACCGAAGCCAAACTCGTAGCGGACGGTGATGTTTTTGGCGTCGAAGTAGCGGTAGTCGATCTCGAGCTTCTCGTCGTACCAGCTCTGCCAGTCGTACTCGCCGGTGGTGTTGATGGCAGTAGTGGGGGGCGCGTTGTAGTCGGTGCCGTTCAGGGCGATGGTGTAAGGAAGACGACCAGAGGGGTTGACGTCGCCGTAGAGAACATCGATCAGAGAGTTGCCGCTCTCCTGGCCGGGGTAGTGGTTGGCGAGGATGGCAGTGACGTTGGGGTGGTCAGCCCAGGGAAGGGTGTTGATACCGGAAGAGTGGGTGATGACAATGGTGTTGTTGCAGTCCTTGGCAACGGCCTCAACGACATCGTTACCGTTCCAGTCGACGTCGAGGTGCTGGCGGTCAGCGGCCTCCTCAGCCCAGGTCTTGAGGAAGACGAGGCAGACCTCAGGGGTTTTGGGGATCCAGAGATCGCTCATGTTGGAGTTGATGATGAGGGTGTTGTTGAGCCACTGCTGGACAAGAGCACCATCCTGAGCCGCGCGAGCCTTGATGGCCTCAAGAGGAGAGACGAGGTAGGTAAGACGGCCAGTTCCGGAACCACCGCCGGCAACGAGGGTGCCGTACTCGAAGTCCTTCTGGTTGTAGAAGCCCTGGGTGTCCTCACCGGCGTCGTTTCCGAAGACGGCGATGGACTTGGGGGCCTTGAGGGGGAGGGCCTTGTTCTCGTTCTTGAGGAGAATGGAGGCGGCAGCACCGTGCTTGCGGATGATCTCGCCGTGGTTGTCGCGGACGTCACGGCTGCGCTCGCCGGTCAGGTTGAACTCGCGGACCCAGGTGGACTTGGGGGAGAAGGTGTTGAGGTCACCGCTGGAGGGGTCGATGGAGGGGAAGTCCTTGTCCTGGCCGAGCCAGAAGTAGGGAGTCATGATACGGAGGATCATGTCGTCGACGCGGGCAACGTCGAGGGTGCCGTTGTTGACAGCGAGGGTAACGTTTCCGCCGAAGAAAGAGCCGGAAGCCCAGGCCTGGCCGTAAGATCCGAGACCACCGGGCATGTCCATATCCAAACCGGCCTCAATGGCAGCAACACCAGTGTGGGTAGCACCCCAATCACTCATGACGTATCCCTCGAAGCCAAGCTCGGTCTTCAGGAGACCGTTCAGGGACTTGGAGTTCTGGCAGCCGTAGGAGCCGTTGATGCGCTGGTAAGAGCACATGAAGGAGGCAGCCTTAGCCTTGACGGCGTTGGCAAAGGGCCACATGTAGAGCTCGTGGATGGTGCGGTCGTCGATGTTGGAAGACAGAGCCTGGACGGTGATGTCGGTGTCGGTGCCGTTGGGGTCGAAGGTGGGGTTTCTCATGGTCTCCTGCTCGTTTCCGATCCAGTGCTTAGCAGTAGCCTGGACTCCGGCGTCCTGGTGACCAGTGATGGTCTGGTACATGGCGATACCGGTGAGGTAGGGGTCGGGGGAGAAGCCCTCCCAGTTTCTACCGGAGTAGGCAGAGCGGCCGAGAGGTCCGGCGACGGGGGAAAGGGCGACGTGGGCACCCTTGGCCTTGAACTCCTTGCCCATGGCGAAACCTCTCTCGTATAGAATGTCCTTGTCCCAGGTGGCTGCGGCAGAAACACCTGCGGAGAAGACACTGGCGTAATCGGCTACACGGATGGAAAGGGGTCCATCCTGAAGGCAGAGACCGTTGAAGCCGAGGCGGGGGACAGCGACGATGTTACCGACGCAAGGTCCAGGCTGACCGGTGACCATGTCGGCCTTCTCCTCAATGGTCAACTCGTTGACGAAAGCCTTGGCCTTAGCCAAAGCATCCTCCCAACCGTTACCGGTGGTGTTGGCTGAACATTTTCTTAGCAGACGCTCTTGCGATAAGGTTCTGAGAGATACTCACGAGAGGGGTATACGGCCGGAGAGTGGCCATAGGGACCGAGAATGGTGGTGTTCAGAGGCTGAACGTATTCGAAGGCGTCTTCGCCGCGTTCGCCGGCGTCGTAGGCCTGGCCATTGACGGCCGGAGCCAGCAGAAGGCCGGAAAGGATGAGAGACAGAGCGGCGGTCATCTTGAAAACCCTTTGAGTTGAGGTCTGGCGCTTGTGCTGAAGATCCAAGAGCCTCATCTCACGGGGTTACATGACTCTCTTTATACATCCTCGTCTGCTCCCACGGCTCCCGACGTCAGTTCATCGTGATTTCCCAATTTTCCATCAGACCCGCGACCCGCGGGGGGGCAGGGATCCGAACCATACCACCCTACTGTTGCCTGCCCTCGCCCTATCCATCATCCGAGTTTAATATGGCCCCTCCGAGGACAAGGCCGACGACATGGACCTTCCTTCCCACATCACCGGGCCCCGCGCGGGGGACTGCAAAGGTCGGTGAAAGCAGCGTGATCGAGGCCTCATTGGTAATCCAAGTCGTCATGGCACGGAAGTCGGCCCCACACCGGTCGTCACCCGAAGGGCCAAGGTGGGATTCTAGATGAAGTTCGGAGAGTGCTACTACCCGTAGATTACCCAGTAGCCAGAGAAACGGAACAGACCGGCCAGCCTTCCCACACGTGGGGGAGGCGGAATGCTGCCGAGCCCCTGGTTCTCGATGCTGGTGACCACACATCGTCATATGGGGTGTGGAGATCCAATACCGGCCATGACTAGTGATCAAGGTGTAGCCTCAGCCGTAACGAGACAATATTGAGTCATTGGTCCTTCTAGAAAGAGATCTGCTCAAGAAGGCTTTACTAGGCATGCACCGCTCGAGGCTGCGGCCAACAATCGGACTTCAAAACTGCGTTCCACGCCTAAACCCGCGGAATCGCAGTAGTTTGACATGCTGTCCGAGTAGTAGCAAAGACCGTATCGGTGCTTGGCGCTGTCATGTCGGGGCTTCCGTCGCAGCACTAGAAGTTGAAAATTCCGGAGAAATGCCGCTGCGAGTGACAAGGAACACGAGCCGTTGCTGTGGGGAAGGCGGATCGGGTGACAGCTTGGAAACCTGGAGAATTCAGCAAGCTTGTTTTTCGTGCGTGTGGCCATCGACCGGGTCCCGACCTTAAACCCAGCCTCCCCTCCCCTCCCCGCCCCCGCCGTCGAAGAAAATTGAAGTGGGCAAGGCTTCGTGTGGAGGTCCGACATTGCGCCGACACTAGCAGGACCGGAGTGCAGGACTCTTCACAGAAAATTTCTCGTGATGGCGGTTGGAGTAGCATGTTTTGGGGAACAAGACGGTGTCCGGGGCCAAAGCCGTGGAACTGGTCGACCCAAACCGGAGGAAAACAATATGCCATCCCCAGTTTTCCCCGCACATGTAATCGGCCCTGTTCTGTCGTCCTTGGGCCACCCGTCATGCTACTACCCCAATGTTTATGACCTGCGGGGTGCATTTCCGCATCTGATATGTAATGGAAAAGCTGAACTGCGCCTACAAACAGCCTGCCGGCGGCAGAACACCGGCACTTTGGGCAACGGATCGTCCGATTGGCGCAGGGAGCGGCCTTGGGCGCTCTTGTCCCTCCCTCCTTGCCTGTTTCCAGGAATCGGGAAATCGGGGAACGCGTGACGGGGACAGGTTGAGAAGGGTAATGCTTTCGCGGTGTGGCAGGTCTCGTGACGAGGATACGTCATGTTAATACCACGCGGAGAGAATAGCGGCAATTAGAACCGTAAAGAGGAATTTGTGGGTTATTAGGCCCCCATCAAGCAGTTCAAGCAGACCACTCCCATGGGGAAGCACTTGAGTTTTGTGGAGTTGACCCATACAACAATTGGAGAGCTTTGGAGAACCCCATTTTCTTTTAGCGGAGAGGGTTTGTCAGCCCTTTGAAGTTTTTCTTGAGCTCGTGAGCAAAACATGAGGTGAGGGCTCACGTTGTGGAAATGGAAGTTTTCGGCTTTGTGAACATTCGCCGGGCCAGTTAACCTCGGGTATTGGCGCTGGTCGCATGATGGAATTGTGGATTTGCCATTTCCACCACAACGGCTCTTCAGCTGTTCGTGATCAATCGTCTGTTTATTCCCGGACTTTGGGAAAGACCCGACAATTCCAGCCTGATTGCTTTCCCGGTTTGATCATGACTTCCCGCTTTTCAGCCGGCCTAAACTCGGCGGCATGGCAAGTGAGGTGCAGACGTCGAAGATGCGCTTCAAGTTGCCTTGGGATTATCATCAAGTACTACATTCATGATGCTAGTCTAGTGCTATGAGGTATTAGTTGATTCCCCAGATATCGAGCCAAACGATCGAACGCAGTCCTTTGTTCGGACTTCATTCTCGCCTTGCTCAATGTTGCGCAATTTTCGTACCAGACGCTAGCCCTGGGTGTTTCCCCCACATCGCGATGCCGGTTACAACCTCGGCAATAGTTATTACCATGGGATGATGCTCTTACACGTTCAGCTTTCCGTTATCAAAAATGTTCTTTTTTAAATTTCTAGCATGGTTCATTCAAACTGAAGTGGTTGACACGGATCTCTGAGGAAACTGTACTGTTGTATTCCGATCTTATGATCGGGGCTCGATGCACAGCACGGACAGTTTGCCACCGTTACAGTAGGAGTGCAGATTCGATCAACTCCGCTTTTTAAGCTTGACGTGTCTCAGACATAATAGCCAACATCCATCTGGCATTCAACACAGGTCCATATACTTGGTTGGCCATTGAAACATTGATTCTTCTTGTCATTGGTCTGGCGAACGGTGTGATCTCAGATCTCTAGGATCTGGATCTGCGTAGATGGTAAAGAGAGCCAATTAGCATCGTTTCCTGTAGGTTCCCGTGTTTAGCTGCATGGCGGGTGCATGTTTGATCATTTGGCCACGTTTCAACGAATAGCCTAACGGCGTCAGGCATATTTCATTAGCAGTTGTCTTATTGTAATGGCAGTGTCTTTGCGTAAGGGCCTTTGTAATTTTTGTACTTACACGTGATTCCTTAGTGTCACGTTCACTGGAACCCCCCGACCCATGGAGGTTGGGGACCTGGGCAGAATATCCAAAGGACCACTTCCTGTCGACAATAACCCATAACTAAGTAGGTGAAGTATTGTAGCATTGAATCAGATTGGCGAGATGTCACTCTCCATGTATGATCAAAAGGAGCCGGGATGGCTTGTTCAGGGTGTCAGAGCCAGGGGCGGCTGGTTGGAGTGCTACGTTGTTGATTTGATAGCTCTACATTGAAACTGATCGATCGTTTGCGTGTGAACGAATAGTAAACATTCTCCTAACGTAATCTACTTTTTCATTCTAAATGATATCAAGACCGCAATGACAGAGGTCTTGATACACACACTTTGAACGTTGAAGAACGTATTTCTCGAAATATCAATGGCAAAGAACAACGTGGCCCAATATTCCGAATCCTGCGATTTATCTACGAAGAAACTGAACGACCCTTCAATACAACATTGAAGCAAAAAGTGTTTCACGGCTGGTGTTGACCTCATTGTCATCAGAAAATATTGGCCAAGGTCGGAGACCTCAAATATTTGATGTGAATTAATATGCGTTTTCGGCAAGGTATTACTATGTAATCGCTCAAGAACAGACATGCTGGATCGCTGGATTGGACTATGAGGTAGCCCTTCAAGCAGAGCTCTCAGCGGCCTTGATGATGACCTCGCTGGCCTTTTCAGAGACAATGTACAGGGGCAAGGCAATGTAGAAACCAGGGATCTTGGGGAAGACACTGGCATCGACAACTCTCAGTCCCTCAGTGCCGCGAACCTTGAACTCAGAGTCGAGGACGGCATTGGGGTCGCTGTCAGGTCCGATGGGGCAGGTGCACGAGGCGTGGTGTCCCCATGTCTCATCCTTGAGGAACTGCTTAGTGGCATCCTCGCTGGTAACGTTGGTTCCAGGCCAGACCTCAGGAAAGCTTCCGTCAAGGGGAATCAGGTCAGAGAACGCGCGGCGACCGAACTCGAAGCCCTCGTAGGTGGCCTGGAGATCCTTGTCGGCCTCACCAGCACTGTTGACTCCCGAGTCGTAGTAGTTGAAGTTGATGAGGGGCATGTCACGGGGATCAGTCGACTTTAGAGTGACGGTTCCGGCGTTGTTGCGGCTGTGGGCCTTCAAGACGATCCAAGCCCAGTGCTGGGCGTCAGCGAGAGAGTCGGAGGCGTAGCCGGGGAAGTAGCCCTTGAACTTCGCGGGGGCACCAGAAACAAGCAGATCGGGCTCATCCTCGGCGACGGAAGACTTAAGAATGATGGCGATGGCGATCCCGTTGGTGGCGTAGACTCCCTTGCTGATGGGCTCGAGACCCTTCTGGTACTGCTCGAGGCAAGGATCAGGAGAGGTCTCTCCAAAGGTGCACTTAGAAGTGATGACGAAGTCGCTGGTGGTCTTGCCGATCACGGTAGCCTCATAGCGATCCTGCATGTTGGTTCCGACACCGGGAAGGTCGACGATAGTGGTGATGTTGAAAGACTCAAGCTCCTTCTTGGGACCAACACCGCTGAGCTTCAGAAGCTGAGGGGTGTTAAAGGCACCCGCAGAGATGATCACCTCCTTCTTAGCACTAACACTGCCGCTACCAGTCGAGGTGGCCGATCCGGAACGGGGGTCAGCACGGTACAGGCTGGCGCCCTCCATGAAATCAACGCCGGTAGCACGGGGCTTGTCGCCACTCTGGTCGAAGTTGATCTTGGTAACCTATTCGAATATTAGCATGGCCAAAGCAGATGCCCGGTCATGGTAAGATATTTACCAGGGTGTTGAGCTTGACGTCAAGATGATACTTGCGGGAGCCATCTGAGTTGACGGCGTTGGCAGTGTTCAAGATAAGATCGCGAGGACCGCCACGAATAGAGTCGGTCATGGCCAGAGGAACCTGGTAGAGACCAGTCTGGCTAGCCTGGCCGGGAGCGTTGATATCACGAAGCAACACCTGGCCAAGTCCAACAACGGTGCTGACGAGAGCGGTGAGGATAGACTTGCCCATGGCGGTTCCGGCGGCAATGATCAAGGACAAGAGCTTCTGATCCTCAACGACAAGGGACAGCGAGGTCAGAGAAAGACCGAGCCAGCCAGAGAAGCCATGGCCGATAACGCTGTTAGGCAGGTACTGAGCGTTCTCAATCTTCTTGAAGTGCTCTCTCATGTTCGTTGCGCTCCAGGAATCGTCACCGGTGAGAGTGGCGATGTTGTTCCAGTCGGAGTCGTGGGCTGTGATACTGATGAGAGCGTTGTGGCGAGAGCAGCTGCAATTGATTAGCCATCTCATTCTCTCCATTTTAAAGATCTCCTTTCGACATACCCGCCCAGGGTTCCTGTGCGAGGATACCAGACTCCGAGAGGGTCAGCCTCAGCAGGGGGCTCGAGACCAACGTAGAAGCTGCCATCAGGCATCTGATACGTCATCTTCGAATCGCGCTTCTGCTGCTCGAGATCGGGGTAGTGGTTGACGAAGTAGTTCCACCTGGTGTCCTCGAATTCGGTCGACATGAGATGCATGGCCGGGACCTTCTCCGTCCAGCTATCACCAGAGTCACCACCGGCATCGATCAGGAGCACCTTGTAGCCAGCAATGGCGAGGTTAGCAGCCACCGGGCCACCACCAGGGCCAGATCCAACGACGACATAGTCATAGTCATCGAGGGTGCCGTTGTCAGCACGCCTGCCGATAAAGGGATCATGGCGAGCCTGGTTCTTGGGTGCCCTCCAAGGAACCGCACTGCGTCACACAAAGTCAGCTATGAAATATCACCAACGCCAGTATAGCACTGCCTTACAAAGCAGAGGCCGAATCGGCCAGTAATGAAACGAATGTGAGAGCGAGTGTGGCGCGCATCGTGAGTCGCGGGTATAAATGAGTGACAATAGGTGGGCCTTGGAAAAAGAATGAATGACTCTCAACAAGTCATCTGCAGCTTGACTGACGATCGATGACTCGAGGTTACTAGACCGACAGCTACTTCAAAACTGCTTCGAGACGATCCGAAGAGAAAACGAAGCAAACTCCTTGAAGCTTAAAGGAATCTGCCAAGCGGCATGCCGAGGTCCTTTCAGCCTTGCCCCTAAGATGTCCAGTTGCGCTAGGCGTGTTGGTGGTCGTTGCAACAGTCCGATACGACAATTCAAAAGGGGTAGTGGCCGCGAGTTCCATTTTTCCTGCCAGGAGTGCAAGTCGATCTTTCCTGAGTTGCGGCTGTTGCGTGGACAGGGTTCTCCACCGCCATCTCTGGTCTGCGGGATTGCGGCATTCTCTGAGGTCGAGATTGCGTCTCGCCACGAGGCCGCCTCCCCCGTTCCCTCATTTTGGTGGACCCTTTCATAATGACACAGGGGTTTGTGAAAGGCGAGATGAGCGTTTCGTCGTCGCCGACGAAAGCGGCTTGCGCTAAAACAGACGGGATCCTGAGAAACAACTCTGTTCGGCACCCCAGTTGCTGTATCATGAGTTATCATCGGATAATATTATGCGCTAATCTTTGACAGCCATCAGCGTGGTCTGATACTGACTTTCGGACGCGTCCAACAACCCGTTTAGCCCGAAAACTGAAGCCAAGCCGATTATCTAAGGACTTTGTCTCACGATAATCGGCATAAGTCAGTCCATTCACATCCATTAGGGGCTGCGAAGTGCCGCTTGCTCGACGATACAGGGAGGTTGACTCATGCCGACTTGGGCAGAACTTCACTCCAGTCTGCATGCGAGCGGATGGCGTTGGAGCCGATCGTAATAACAGAGAAAATCACACAGACAGGGCCTGAAAAATGTGGTAGCACTGGACGTGGCCCCCACGACAGGCCAGTTGAACCTTCGAGAAATCATCGCAACTCTGCAAAAGGTAAGAGATAGAGGGTCTCACTCAGCTTTTGCCAGGGTTGATAAAAAGAGGTGAAGAGTCTGAGAGCCCAAGCGTTTAAGACAGTTAAGATCGGCACTTGTTGAGGAGACCCCTGACAGCATCCTTGCTAGGCTGATGCAACGGCTTTTCCCCCACTGGCCCAGTTGACAGGTCCCCACTTGGTGGGCATCCTTCCAACGAGGCCTCACTGGACGACATCAAATCTCGAAGAACCCGATCCTGTCGGATGTTACCTGCCTTGCATCTCTTGGAGGAACCTGGCGTCCGCGGACCTCATCGGACCTGCAGATGACGATGTGGTATACCGATCTGGACAGGTTTGGTTTGCAAGAGGGAGCAAGGGGTACGGATTCGGTGACAGGGGAGACTCCGATAATGTACTGCACTGGAAGCGTGGATGATGTCGATAACGACTGATTACTAGTCTACTATGTGGTATCTCAAAATAACGCTCATGATGTCTATAATTACATTAACGGAAGTACTTTTTCGTGGGCTCTCTCCTTCCAGCCTGGAGCCATAATGATATGTGGCCAAAAAAACAAAGGAACAAGAATCGAACCATCTACACAGATTCATGTGGCGTGGCCAACTTTCTGTCGGATGATGGGCGTGATGATGAGTGTTCATTCGTGAATGGTGTGTGGTTGAGCTCGATGAAGGACGCGTCGTCTCCACGTTTTGACCTGATGGTGAACTCCTTCTTGACTCGGATCGCCTTGAGAGAGGAGGCTTTCGAAGAAAGTTTGTTCGAACTTGACAGAGGCTTCTGGTTTGAACCCGAGAGATTGGCGTAGTTGGACTTTTGCTGCGTAGTACCGAAAACCTTGGGGAAGACCAGACTGAACAACGAGCGAATCGCGGGCATGCATGCGCAGATGATGCCGACTGGGACCTCGATGGTACTCCAGTAGCCGACCTCCACATAATCCTGGGTGACGTTGCTGGTGGTGGCATAGCTAGCCAGAGACTGCAGTCTGACAACACTGACAATGGTAACACTGCTTGATGTTAGATCTGGAAAAGACAAAGCTGCGAAGGAAACGACTTACAAAAAACCGACGCTGAACATGAGCATGATCTGGATCTTCTTTTTCATGGACATGGAGAGCTTGTAAAGTTCACCCAGAGGGAGGATCATGGTACCGAGATCAAGAAGGATGTTGAAGACTGCCGCTGCCCATCCCTGAATGTTGATGTTGTTGCACTTGGCCTGGTACTCTCCGTCCCATGCCCTCCATGCACCATCGATAGGCCGGCATTGGAAGATCGAAATCAGCTCGAAGACAACAAAGTACGCCACATTGAGTCCGATCATAACGTATGTCGCAATTCTGATCTCCCTGCGGGGAAAGATCTTGAGATAGAATAGCAAGATCGAGATCTTGGTGACTGGCAATGCTCCCAGGTAAAGCAACTCGTCCCAATAAAACAGCTGAACACTATGTCAGTCATGAAATTGTAACGCAAACAGAAGATATGCTCACGTAGAGGAACTTCGTCACGTCATCGGGACTGACATTCCACATGTCTTTCCCAAGAGCTACTTGTGAAACTAAGTGGCTGTTAGTGTGTGCTTCAACCGCGGCTGTTTGCTGTTCGTGACTTACTGGGAATGGACAATGCGTTGAGGGGTATCATCATGCCCACAGCAATCAACATTACCCAGTCATCAGGTCCCCATGTCTGGGCACCGAGGCATAGTCTGGCCATCACTCTCAAACCGAAGCCCAAAAGCCCTAGTACGAGGAACACGACACCAATGACCCATACTTCTTTCGTTCGGTCTCTTGATGGCGCATTACATGTGTGTTTTGAGTAACTTTGCACAACTGGAAGATGTTAGTGATGCATGATCATTAAAAAAAGACTGGAAAATGACTTACGCAGTGCCTCTCGTACCGTACAGCTCTCATGCACGCAGAGCGAGATCTTCGCATTCAACTCAACGTTGGTACAGATACAGGTGGCATTCGTGAGTGAGCACGTCGACTGCAGTGTTTCTTGTTGGATGCATTCCAGCTAAGGCATATCAGTCATTGCACGATCGACATCTTTCGCGAAGGAAACATACACCGCATAAGGGAGGTGTCTCCGTGGACGCTGCCGCCGAGGTGGTGGTGGTGGTCGCCCCCACTACCACCTGGACGCCGAATGCAACCAGCGCAGCAAATGTAAGGAATCTCATCTTCACGTCTTCACCAAAAGATAAGAACAGACAAGAATACGAAGAACAAGAAGAAAATGAAAGGAGGGAATGGTGATCAAAAAACCATGTGTTGAATACCAGGCGATGTCAGTTGTTTATTCAACTTCGCTTTTCCCGGAAGGAAATCCCCATCCGGGGCATCCTTTCTATCTGCCGACGAGGCGAGAGGCGTAAGGCCAAGCCATCCTAGCCCCCAAAGGCTTCCCGTTTCGACGAAGATTGGCCCAGGCTGGTTCCAGTATGTTGGTAGGGAACAGGGTTTGATCAAGGCAATTGCATGTTCATCCAAATCGTTGGTTCGGCAGGCCTCCTCAGTGGGCGGAAAAGGCGGTGGAATCGGCCCCTCTGCGATTCTCTGTCGAAAATCACAATTCCGGCCTGTGTTATCCATGCAACTCCCTGTAAGTCGCCTATATGCGCCCTAGTGGGTTTTCTGAGAATGCGACTCTTTGGAAATCTCGAACGAATTTCAAAAGAAGGAACGGATCTCGCCAGAATTGTATTCCATGAGAGCAAGTTTCCCAAATCGAACAGCATTGCAACATGAGCAGCCAAGGGGCACCAGACTAGCGAGCTCATCATCAGTCAGATTGACCAGGTAGTGTTTCGGAGCCCTGCCGCCTAGCCACGTGCCCGCTTTGGGTACTGGAGCCGGCAACTGGTCAGGAGCCTCGTATCTCAAAGAGTCGAAAAAGTCCACAGAGGGCTGTCCGGATTGTGGGTTGTGCTCAATGAAAATGGGCGATGTCGCGAGCCCCAGAGCTGTGGATGTCGTAGAGACCCACCTCATCTGAATACCCCTTGCCGAACGAACCGCCGCTTTTCTTGGGCGATTGTCGCGTACGGCGGTCTCAGGGTTGAAAGAAATAACACGCCGTATTAATTGAACGTTGACAGAAATGAAGTCGCATAAACTCCGAGCCTTTTTATCAAACCCAAAGGTTATTCGCCGTGCGGAAGTTTCAGCCCCGATGTTCACAGTTCGTGAACCATTGTATGTTGTTTGCTCGAGCTTTCGTGTTCCGTGCCATGGTACTGGGACCAGGTTGGTTGGAGAGGCTGCATCCTGCAGGGGCTGCAGCGATGTGCCCTGCTTTGGGGAACGACCAGGACGGCCGGGAAGAAGACGCCGCTTCCGCCCTTGGATCAGCGCTTCTGCAGGTTGATCGACAGCTTCATAACGATCTTGTTTTTTATCCTTTCACAACGGCTTGCGAAACTTTCTGACTGCACCGCCGGTGACACCGTCGAACTTTGGGGGCTACAAAGTTCGAAAATGGGGTCATCGGGGAATTTGATTGCAGATCGACGCTGAGCCAAGATTGTGACATTGGCATTGCCCGATAGGAAAAAGGAGGTTCGTTAGGTTATTACAAGGTTACGTTGACAGGCTGACAGCTTTCTAGGGTCCTGGGGTTTTGTACCGGGGTCCGTCTGAGCAACAGGCCTAGTGCATCTTTTGCACAGACTGAACAATGACTTGTGCCATGGGCTTGGAAATGACCAATCAAGAGGCCTGCGATTTGAGGATCTCTTGTGCTGGCGATCTTTACTTCCCACGAGAATGAGAGTGGGAAACACGGCCTCGTTCCTCGTCACTGTGTGTCGCTCTTTTCCTATCCTAGGAGAAACCTAGGTTCACAGATTTTGCACTTACCGGGAACCTCGGCACCTGAGCCGTCGATGCCGTTTCTAAAAGGAACGACCAAGAAGATTGTTTCGATTTCCAATCTTTTTACCTTTCCGGAGGGTTATGACATCTTGCGGATGCCATCATTATCATACGTCACTCGTTAACAAACCAACACTTTCGCTTCTCACGTTCCTTTCATAGTCACGACACCATGAAGTCGCATTACTTCCTTTCTCTTTTGCCCTGCCTTAGCAGCGGCGTCCAAGCTTTCCCGGCTTACATGAACGGGCCAATCTCAGATGCCGTTGCTTCCAGACTTTCCGACAAGTTGGCCGGCGCATTCCACGAAGTTCACAAGAAGAGATTATTGTTCGACCCATTGACAGCTCCGATCGATGTTACTGGCGACCACGAGTTCATTGCTCCCGATTTCGAGAATGGCGACCAACGAGGACCGTGTCCGGGTCTGAACGCTCTGGCGAACCACGGCTACATCGCACGCAACGGAGTTACGAGTTTGGTGGAGGTTACCGCGGGGATCAACACAATCTTCGGCATGGGTATCGATATCGCCTCCATTTTGGCAGTGATGGGCACTGTTTTCGTTGGAAACCCTCTGTCCCTGAACCCGGGCTTCTCTATCGGATACGAGTCTAGTGGTTCCCAAAACATTCTGGGCAACGTTCTTGGACTTCTCGGCACGCCCAGAGGTCTCAACGGCTCTCACAACATCATCGAGGGAGACTCGTCTCTTACCAGAGGCGACTTGTACATGACTGGCGATGCCACGACAATGGTCATGGACCAGTTCCAGACTTTCTACAATATGTCTTCAGGGGAGGGCGACTACAACTTCGACGTCTTCGGCGCTCGTGCTGCTGCGCGCTTCAACGAGACTATTGCGACCAACCCCAACTTCTACTACGGCCCCTTTACCGGCATGATTGCACGTAATGCCGGTTATCTCTTTGCATGCCGCATGTTCGCCAACCATTCAGCTGAGAACCCCACTGGTTTGTTGAGTAAGTATCGCGGGAGCTCACGAAGTATACAATCGAAGAATGCTGATGCTGTTCAGACAAGGAAACTCTGAAGAGCTTCTTCGCTGTTCAGGGCGAAGAGGGCAACCTGACGTACAACAAGGGCTGGGAGAGAATTCCCGATAACTGGTATCGTACGCCTGTTGACTACGGTCTGGTTCAACTTAACCTTGACCTCGTTTCTTGGGTTCTGAAGTACCCCGAGCTCGGAAGGTATACAAATCTGACAGACGTACACACATGTCTTGAAGTCATCTGCTAACGTGAGTACTACAGCATCGGCGGCAACATGGGTGAAGTCAACAGCTTTGCTGGAGTCAACCTTGGAGACCTGACAGGCGGAGTGCTCAATCTCACGAAGCTGCTGGAGAACAACAACCTTTTGTGCTTCGTCTTCGAGATTCTCAAGACCGCATCGCCTAACTCCTTGTCTACTCTGTTCTCTATCATCGAGGTCCCCCTCAAGCTTGTGACGGACGCTGTTGGCGCGGCGGTATTGAACCTTGCCTGCCCCGCTTTCAAGGACATGATGGTTGGTGGGCAGAGTTTTGAGGATGGCATCAAGGATCAGTACCCTGGTGCTAAGCTCTCAGGAAATGTACTCTGATTTTCAGAAGACGCAATGTCACTGCCGAGTCAGTGCTGATGCTTGCGATCTCACGATGCCGGATTCAGATGCAGAGACGTACTGATACCACAAATAATGATGGAGCGCCGACTTGCCACTTGTATTCTTAATTATCTAATTCTCAACAGCTTCAAACCTGGCTAAAACTCTTCGACTCTGGCACATGTATATCTTTGACTCCATTTGTTGGTTCTGAGACTTTGTTAGGAGCATCAAACAACAAAGAAGGAAATAGTGGTAAGAATGAACCATGTTTCAATGGTACAATCTTGTAGTTAAGGGCCGTATTATTTACGAGTCTCGATAAAGCTACCACCGTATACCTCAGATACTAGGCTGCCAGAATACACCAATGATATAAGCAGTCATTGTATTAGTGTCATGTCTATTCAACTTGGCGAGTATCGTCGGACTCGTCGCAGAACCCGAATTCGAAAACAGCTTACTTGTAAGTTTTATGCAATCTAAATACATTTCTCAACACAAAAATACGTCACAAAGATACGTTAAAAAGACGCCTTCTTGCTCAGACCGAAGGCAGAGAACAAGGGGCGGAGAAATTAAAGCCACCTATCAGCATTTCATAGTGCGGTCATCGTTCACCCCAATTCCTGGTCGTCTATTCCAACTAAGCCTCCTCGATCGCCGACACAGGACAAACCAGAGTTGAAAACGTCCGTGGTGGCGCTCAGCACCGTTGGCTCTCATCCCCGGTGTCGACAGCTTGAGCCATAACATTCCATTTGTCGGTTTTGTGAAAGGCTTGCCCACTGGCCAAGTATTCGAAGTACGGCGGCCCAGTGCACTTCCAGTAGGCAGCTTCTGCGCCATCGGCAATGTGGCGATAGGTATCAAGAACCTTCTGCTTTGTCTGTGGCAGAGGTGTTAGGGCTGCTGCATATGATATCAGATTGAGGGGGGGATTTTGATTCTTACATCATCATTGCAGAACCAGATACCCATGTTCTGAGAAGGCTTTAGTGGACGAACATTCTCAACAGTCACAATCATTACTTACCCAGGAGCAACTGACACGGCCACTGTCGATGGGAGTTAGTGATGTTGAACGCCGTATTGAATGAGACACTCTACTTACCAGCTTCCCGGACCAGGACCTCCCACGGGTTTGCCGGGAACCTTGCGCAAGTACTTGACACCTTCCCACCATGCTGACACACTTGCTTCGTGTAGTTTCTGACACTGAACGTCAAAGTCTCCCAGAGGCAACGGATCCGTCGGATCGTTGGCCAGAACAGAAGAATAGTTTGCTTCAAGGTGCAAAGCGTGTACCATCTCAGGTCTCAAGGCCTCAAGCTGACGAACAACTTCTTGGACAGAGCCGTTGAAGTGTTCACCATCAATATCCCATTCGGGCTCCCAGACATCGTACCCTTCAATGGGAGCCTTGAGGGCTTGGGCCTATAAATAATCAGTCAGGACCGTCACGCCGCACAGACAGGTATTCCTACCATGAACGCCAAGGGGGCGGAAAGAGCGATGAAGTTGGCCAAGCGCATGGTGAAAGAGAATCGATGGTGTGAGGCGATTTCAGTACTGTCGGTGTGCAAAAAAGGAATGTTGGACTCTGAAGAAGATGTAGATGTGGAGGGTATGAAGTAGGTGGAGAAGAGGCTTCCAATATATATTTCGTTGCGTAGCCAAGAAACGATGCGTTCATACCGGACCGTGTGCAGGGGCAGTTCATCTCCAAGTGCGCCATGTGCTTGAGCTCAATACCCGACCTCTGCCTGATTGTCGAGTCTACTGTCTAGACGTTTCTTGGAAAGAAGCAGCTGCTCCGTTGCCAATTGCCATGAAGTCTCAGACCATGACCAGACTGCAGATACGATGGGGAAGGGCAGCATTGTGGAGAAACAAACATTCCATCACGAGTATCCTCGGATCAACCGGTCGACAGGTTTGTGTGGTAGCACAGGTCCATCGAAATACGGTGGTGACAAACAAATAAAACAAAACCAACAACATCACAGTTGAGCTCTATGGGGACATGCAACTACATTTCGACTGCTCAATTGCAATTTTGTTGACGCCATGGTTTGTCCACTTTCCAGATCAATACGCGATACGTCCTTACGGCCAGCATTTGGTAAGCATGACTGTACGTGACGGGAAAAGAGCTAGCTTGATACTTGTTCAAATCGGAAACCAAGCATAGCGCTGCAGTCAATCTTCGTCGAGGCGGCATTTTCTCTTAGAAACAAATCAGAAGACCTAGGTCATGTGCACCATATTTCGGCTCGGCGCGAGATTCCACCTCACTCCGTTGGTCTTTGAAGATGATATACAGCAGATCCTTTGACCACTTCCTGGTCTTGTTCTCTGGGCTTCAGCAAGTGGACTGCTCGTATCAGAACCAACAAACGCACGGACTTTAGCCAATAATCTTGCAGTTGAGATGGGAGTCTCTCATGCATTTGTAGGCTGCAATCACTGACCAACAGTTTGTCTGTCCACCCCTGTTTATCACGGTGCCCTTATCAAAGTGAGAGTACAAACTTGATCACAAACGGCATGCAGACTCAAGATGTTGCAATCAAATCAATTGAGAACAAAGAGATGAGATGCGTTTGTGAAACAAGCAAGCATTCAGTCAGCTAAAGCCATCGTCGAAAATCCATTACCAGCCACTTGGCGATCTCATGGATATTTGTGACAGAAAATACGAGGCGGAACCATCATCGAAGCCCAATTACCGCTTGTAGCGCCGTACATAGCCATACAATAGGAATTATCTCTTGTTGATTGGGTTTGTGTCAAGCATCGTCTACATCCAATGTCGACGGGGACCAACCCCATCGGGGCCACATATTACCATGTGGGTTGGCGGAGTAAGGTGAGATGGAAGAGCACACTATCTGCAGCTCGGAAAAGGACGGCAAATAACAGTGTCTGTTTGTTCCAAATTAGGGGACAAACGCAACCAAGTATTTCAAAACACATTCATCATTCGCTTGTCATCGTCTACTTCGTCAATCTTCTTGTACATAGTACTTTACAACTTGGCGTGCTTCTCGTTGACGAGAACGTATCTGTAACGTGCGTGACCAGCCTCCATATCAACAATAGCCTGGTTTGCGTCCTTGAGCGGGCGCTTCTGGACCCAGGGCTTAACCTTCTTCTCGACGGCGAGATCCAACATCTCACGGATATCGGAAGGCGAACCGATACCGCTGCCACCAACCTTGATACCGCTGGCGAGCAGGGTGAAAGCGTTAATAGCGGGAAGGTTGCCTCCATCAGGAGCACTAAGACGGCAATTAGCATTCGTCCGGCATGGGCGCAAACAAGGATAACTTACCCAACCTGGATGAAGGTGCCGTAGACCTTGAGCAGTCTCAAGTACTGCTGGAGGGGCATCTTGTCGCTAGAAACCGTGCAGACAATCAGGTCGAGGCTGCGGGCGTACTTCTTCGACCAGTCCGCGTCATCGTCGGTAGCAATGTACTCATCGGCGCCAAGCTTAAGGACCTCGTCCTTTTTAGAAGCCTTTCTGGAGATACCAACAACCTTGTCCGCACCCAAAGCCTTGGCGAAGAGAACACCGAAATGACCCAGGCCACCAACACCGACAATACCAACCGTCTTGCCGGGTCCGCAACCATTGTTCTTCAACGGGGAAAAGACGGTGATACCACCGCACAGCATAGGCGCGGCATCCTCAGAGGGCAATCCCTCGGGGATCTTGATCACAAAGTGGCCGTTCGTTCGGTTGTAATCGGCATAGCCTCCGTAGGACTTGCCCTCGCCATCGGGGTACACGGAGCCGTAGGTGCTAACGTTGGCACGACCGCAGTAGTTCTCGCGTCCGATCGAGCACTCGGGGCAGTCGGACTTCATGCAGGAGCGGGCCTGGGCACCGACACCGACGCGGTCGCCGATAGAGATGTCCTTGACGTTCTTGCCGACGCGGACAGCCTTGCCGACAATCTCGTGGCCGACGCAGCAGGCTGTTTGGCGGCAAGGTTAGTACGCGGCATTTTTCGAAAGAGAGGGGTCTGAGCAGGCGGGGTAAAACACGACGAGAAACTCACGATAAGGGGTCTCGGCCCAGCCCGAGCGCAGCATGTGAAGGTCGGAACCGCAGATACCGCAATGGGAAATCTCGATATCGACATCGTCCTCAGTCCACTTCTTGGGCTCGAAAGCACCCCATTCCATCTTTCCGTTCACGCTGTCGGGGCTGTGGCCCAGCCATCCCTCAAACTTGATGTCGGACATGTTGATTGTTGTCTTTGGGTGTTCTGACTCGCGGAGTTGGTGTGGTGATGCTATCTTCTTGCTCGATACGTATGCTGAATTGTGAGCTTGTGGGTTCGTAGATGCGATTGGGATTACGAATTCAAGACAGTGAATGGAGCGAGCATGGGGCAAGCTATATACAGTTCCAGCTCTCGACCGGAATTGGGTTCAATGACGGCATCTTCACGGTTTCCGCGAGCCAGTGCCCCATTTTTGTTCATAATGTCATCAAGACGGCAGCAAGGCCGGAGTTAGGATTGCTGCTAGCTGGACTTAAGACGGCACTATGCCTCTTCGACACAGCTTCAGCGCCGGCACGGTTACGGGGGACACTGCCGCCGCATGGGGCGGCCGTCAATGCCGCAGGTTGGGTTCGAGCTTGACTCTGGTGCGCGGTTCTGGTGGGAAAAGTATCATGATCCAAGCTTCAAGCTAGGGGCCCGCCGTGCCAGCAACGCCGCTAGCTTCGTTCATTGGGTATGATGACACAAAAGAGAAAGAGATTGAGTGTGGGCTGTTATCAGCGCTGCCATTGGAAGCTTCTCCCTTGTTGTTTCCCCGGCCTAGCTCCAAAAGTCCGCTTAAAATCCCCCCAGCTTGCAGTATGCACGAGTCAGATAAGGTTCGGCATTTTTTTTCTTGGAACAACTCAGCTGGCATGCTGGCTACAGCGGGACGAGCTGCAAGAATACGGCGCAGACGGACGTAGAGGGAGAGCTGCAGCGCGACTTGCTGCGACTTGCTGCGACTTGCTGACATGGAAGACGATGTTTCTGATTAGCTTCTAGCTTCGTTGCGTCCATGTAAGGTGCTTATTGCCGATCGTCCCGTGTGACGGCGCGACTTGTCATTAGATCTCATCGCCACATTTAGCATTTCCAGTGGAAACCAACCCCTCACTGTCTTACCTCGCTTCGGTGATTGTTACTAATCCTCTTTGGCATCGGCGATAGGCGAAGCCGATGGCTGACTTCGGGGATATGACCGCATGACTTTGTTGATCCGCATGCAATCAGCGGTGAGGCAGGTACCGCTCTAAGATTCCAAAGTCTTCTGTCTCCTGGCACTATCCCACCCAAAACGGCTTGGCGGCCCCGGAGATAGGCTTCGCAAATCTGCGTCTCGCAGCCGAGGCACTCAGATAAAGACAATGAAAAACTCCGCTCCGCCTGATGACAGTTGTCAGACGGACTGAGGATCCGCTTCTTTGTTTGGTTCGTCTCCTTGGAGACTCAAATACTGGGTGAACTGGAGTACGGGGAATCGCGGTCTAGAACGCCAATGCCGTGGACCGTCTCCGTCCGGCGAAGCATTGACGGAGTTTGCTCCGGTGCCATCACCGCTTGATCGGCAAACTGCTGGAAGCTAACGGACTATTTGTCAGGAACCACGACGTCACGTCTCGGCACTTTTTAGTCAATTGAAGACTTTGCGACGTCGAAAAACGCCGACCGGAGTATTTGCTAGCGGGACGAAAGCTATGTGCAAGAAGGTTAGATATGTAGAAATTTTGGGACAGCACCATCCTGACCATTGAGACCAGCAAGCCTGCCATTTGGGTTAAACAGATGCCCGTATTCAACCATCATCCGTCATCATTTTACAAGCACTGAGAGTACCAGTCGTTCACAAAGGTGCAAACATAGGGGCTGGCACACTTGGTAGGCCCAGTCCATCCGCTACCTCCGCACTGCCCCCAGCGGACTTGCTCCGAGCCTGATGCCGCAGTCGTCGTGGTCGCGCGAGATGATGTCGTCGAGGTGACCAAGGTCGAGGTACGGGTTGTCGTGGTCGGGGGTACAGTCGTGCCAGCACCGCCAGTGGCAGCAGCAGCAAGGACCGAAGAGACGGACGTGTACGCGGGTTTCTTGGCGTAGTTGGCGTCCCAGAGGAGAGCGTCGCCCTGGCCGCTGAAGGTGTCGGGAATCCAGCTGTACTTGTCTGTGAAGCCCCAGATCGTGACTCCGACACAGCCGTCGACATCAACGCAAGACCCGACAACGTTTGCAAAGTCGTTGCCCTGGGTCACAAGGGCGGCGCTGGAGGCCGGCAGGCTGGAATGACGGATGTCGAGCTCGGTGTATGCGACCTCGAGGCCAAGGGCGGTGAAGCGGCGGAGAGCGGTCGCGAGGGCAGAGCGGCCGGGCGTGCTGCCGACGATGAGATGACCTTGAAATCCGACGCCATCAATGGGAGCTCCGGCGTTCTGGACGATGGTGGCCGCCTCGTAGACGCGGTCCGTCTTGGCGCCGTTGTACTCGAGGTTGTAGTCGTTCAAGTACCTATTGCGGGTCAGAATGATGTGGCTTCACATATCGCATCACTTAAGACAAGTACTCACAACTTGGTGTTGGGGTCGGCAGCCCGGGCAGCTCTGAAAGAGATGGGGAGGTAGTCGGTGCCCAAAGTGTTGTAGAAGACGCTCGCACGCCACGTGCCATCATCTGCAGCTGCCTCGTTGACGACATCCCAGGCGTAGCACTGTCCCAGGTAGTGCTTCATGACATTAGAAATGTGCGTCTGGATAACTGCTGTGAGAGTTGCGGCCGTCCATGATCCGCTTGACACCCAGTTGGGGAGCTGAGAGTGCCTAAAGCTGTTGTTAGTGGCAGCCAACGCCAAACATAGCTCGGGAACCGTACCAAGTAAGGGTGTGACATCTCAGGATTTGGCCATTGGCCTTAGCAATGTTCGGGACCTGTCAAGACATTCGGTTCAGGCGAAATGATTCTTTGGTCTTCCCATCAGTCCTGTTCAACTCACGATATCGCCCGACGTGTACGAGAATGTGTTCTGGCTAGGCTCGGTGTATGCCCACTTCTGTCCATTCTCGGGTACCACGGAGCCGAACTCAGCCGTGTTGTTCACGATGGCCATATACGTCGTATCCGTAACTCGTTGCTCGTTGACCGCCGTTCCGAAATACTTCAGGCCCGCTCTCACGGCCAGAGTGTTCAGCTGAGCAGAGGCAAGGCCGGAGCCCAACACCAGCACGAGAAGAGTCTTGGCATACATGTCTGTGCCTGCTGTCGAGATCAAGAGAAGACGGTCTGGTAAACTGTTGGCCGCAACAACATTCCGAGAATGCGAAAGCAGTTCAACTTATAGACGATCATCACCAAGAGCAGCCTTTCAGAGATGTGGGGGAGGGTCGCATTTTCGACGGCTTCAATGAGCATTCCAGCCGGTTGGTGGGCTAGATCTCCAAATCTCCCACGTGGGGATGCGTCGACGGGCCGGTGGAATCAGTTCCCGTCAGTGAAAGACACATTGGACGATTATCGTGACAGCTTCGCTTCTGCAGGCTAGATCTGCGCTAGTGTCATTTTACCCATTCATCCGGCTTGGTGATCCACTTGCTGGTACGCGCCATCACCAGATCTCTGCATGTGTCTTGCCCGAGCTTTCGCAACTTAGGGATCATGCGGAGAAACAGCGTCGCGCGCCGTGGCCAAGTCTGGCCCCAACTGACTTGGCGCGCGGAGGGTCTTCCGAGAATTTCTGTGCCTGGATTAGCGCGTCAGGTACGGTGGGTAAGACCGGCGCCATCTGCGAAGCTTGCGCCATTAGCAAGCAGTTTGATTTGAGTGCGAGGGAGGCTGAGGAAGAAGAAAGCTGCACAGAGGATGGTGGCGCGTCATCGCGTGTCTGTTTGTACTTTGCGAACCCGGAACCCAGGGTCGCGCGTATTTCCACCAGTTAATACAGCGCTAGAGCACTGCATTTCGGATTTTAGGGGTGCTTGGTTTAATGAGTTTTAAAGTATCGGCACCCAGACGCCAGGGCTCCGCGGTATTGGGTATCTGTCAGACTTCCAGGTTCCAACACATGCTCCAATGGCCGCAAGATGGTTTTAGCCTAAACAACTCTTGTTGTCTACGCCGTCGACGTAGCACTGCAGTAGCTGGCCGAGACTTGCTGCCGGGACGCCGAGAAGGTTGCGCACCACCGTCTTCAAGGGCACGGAGACTAGCTGCGATGTACCGACTGCCGGATGTGGGTGTTCGGCCGATAGGAGTGGGCCTCTTCAGTCTTTTTTTCTTTTTTTCTCGCTCTTCCTACCGGCCCTAAATCGTGGAAGAGTTAAACTGGTGATGTCTACTCAAAGTGACATGCTGAAGACGTCTCGAGTCTGCGCTCTAGCATTTTTCAGATTCAAGCCACTGTTGTTGGCCAGACAATACGTGCTATCGTCAATAATGATTACTCAACTTCACGAGAAGTCTTTTTCATTCGCATCCGGGCGGAGGCCTCGGGGCCCACTCAAGACCCTTTGCTATGTGCATAACCGAAAAAGTGTTGATCCCACCATAGGACAGAAGCAAAAATGCGATCGCCCACTATGTCTATCATACCGAAGATAAAAATTAGCTTAATCCTGCTAAAGAGCAAAAGATTATGATCAGTGGGAGGCTTGAACTCCCGGCCTTGGCATTACTGAACACATCAGATGATATATTAGTACCACGCTCTAACCAACTGAGCTAACCGACCCGCTTTCGAGTTGTTGATATGAGTTCACCATGCCGCTGAAGATCCGCAGGTTCACGATCGCGCTGGACAGAGAACATGGTCCACAAACACATGTCGTTGAGAGGCACACAAAGAAAGGATGATGTCTGGTAACAACGGAATGGATCGCCTTAACACCTCGTGTTCAAAGGGTTTCTCTTAAACGACCAGATGTATCCAGACATTGTTCCTGTTTTAAAGCCGAGGACAAACACGCTTGGATGGACTCAGACGATGCTGGAGAGGTCGTGTACCTACACAATTCAACGCGAAGCTACAGTGAATGGACTTTGGTCATAGTCTAGAAACAGCTGGATTGGTACCAGAGGCTATATGATTAGTTTACTTATCATGGCTTGATCCATCTCTGCTCAGTCTTTGCTTGCGTCGTAGGGGCCGCGAATCACCACAAGCTCCTTCTAAGTTCACATTCACAAATATCTTCAGCCGCTTTCGGGCCCAAGGTCAACAATCTGCTGCAGATGCCACTCATAATGACACCACCTAGACGAACCGCTCCGGAGGTTCCACGACCTCGGAGTCGTCCAGCGTCTTCAGCCCGGCCGCCGTCTATTTCCTCTGATGTGTTCCAGTCATGGTCGAGTTCTTCGGGTTGTCTTTCTCTTACAGTGACGGTCGGCAACCCCCAGGAAGGCTCTCGAGATCAGAGTAAGCCGGCCATCATCAGAGTGAGCAACTACGAAATGCTCCTTTCAGATGGCTCGATTGAAGTTCTTCGGAACGCAGATGGTCAGGTAGTCATCACCTCCAACTCCCCAGCCGGTAACGACCCTGGCCCTGTTGCTCAGGACCCGGAAGTACAGCCCCCAAGCCCAAGATCAGATTCGGACGGCTCGCAGGTGAGCCTGACTGAAATAATAGACACTGGAGCCATCAGACCTCTCGCCTACTATGCATACCCATCCACCCCTCCCGGCGCTCCCATGCGCCCGCAGCGCTCTCCGCGACGCACGCGACGTGTGGCTGTCAGGGCGCATTTGAGAAGAGAGACTTCCTCAGAACCGAGTTCGCCGTCTCCCCTACCCAGAGCAACGGCTCCTCCCCCTTACTCCCCTGGTGGGTATTGGACGTCGACAACCGAAGAAATATCAATCATGGAAGAAATCGTCGATGAAAACGGCATCCTGATGATCTAGCCTAATGTTGAGGAAGTTTCGAGCCCACCCAGCGGGGCTTTTTACAATAAGAGAGATCATCTGGCCTAATGTTTGGCTCATTATGGAAACCCGAGGAGTGGTGAAGGCCAGAAAATTGCCATGTTGTACATACGGAACTTTTTCAGCGTTTGGTGTTATCTTAGAATAAAGGCAAGGGAAATACTTAGACAAAACGGATTTCACAAATGCGCCTCTTTCTGCCTCGACTTTGCTCATGATTGCCTCATCAACAAGCTCCCTTGCGCTACCCCCAGTCTGGCTTAGGGACAAAAGCTCCGAGACACAGGCACGTGTCCAACGGTGGCTTGAAAGCTCCAATGATCAATGTCTCAATCGGGATAGATCCTCCCCTCCCGACCCCAAGCCCAACATCCTCCCGCCTAAACGATCCAATCCAGGCCATCCAAATCTCTTTTGCACCTCTGCGGGCGCGTGGCTGGAACCACGTTTGTGTGGCTTGTGACGTCACGATGAAGACGTCACGGGCGGTCCAAGCCGTACAGCTCTCACAGCTAACAGCTGCTTGGGTTAGCCAGGTCTCAGGCAGTCGCGTCACCTGCCTTTTGGCCCGCGTGCAGATAAAACCAAACGGAAGACCGAGAGGTTCTCAAGCTAAAGCAACCTCAAAAGCTCTCGAAATCACAATTCCCCGGTCGCATTTTGTGTTGTCAATCTCTTGAAAAGCAACAAACAAAAAACCAACATCAGCAGTCTAATTCGCTACGCCGCTGCAAGCCCGCTAAAATGTCGTTCACCAAAGCTTTCGAGGACCTCTTCAAGAGCTTCTACGAGCTCATCGCCTCCATCTTCTCGACATTCTACCACATCCTTCAAGCCTTCCTCAATGCGATCATCAACTTCTTCACCGGCATCGTCAACTTGACCGCCGACGTCTTCTCCGGAGTGGTGGATGTGGTCGGCGGAGTGGGCAAGTTTGTCTTGGGTAAGTTCCCCGCTGATCGCCGGGGCGCCGTTAGCGACGTAGCGTCTCTACATACGCTTGAAGCTAACCACAATCATTTCTGCAGGCAACATTGTCATCATCGGCATCATCGTGGGCGGCGGCTACGCTTACACTAGATACACGACACACGGAAGACAGGTTGCGGCTGGAAAGAAGACGGCTTAAACATTTGCATCATCAGACGAACGTGTTTGGTGGTAGGGAGGGTACCAAGCTTTAGAGGGGTGCTGGGAATGACGCGCATGGGATTGACTGGCTGAACGCAGGGGACTGCGATTTGACTTTCCAGCGACGATAGCACAATCGCGTTATGGGCTGAAACGAAACAGTTCAATAGCATAATACCAGACCATTTCTATTTCAGCAAAAGATGCAAAGACACAAAGACATAACAACGCAACTGTTCTCGGTTCAACACACGCTCGGTATCTCGCCGTCTTTCGGCGACGGACTCGGCTCCGCCGACCGTATGGTCTGGCGGATCTTCACCCTACTGAGCCCCAGTAGCGCTCACGAACCCCGGCACGTCTAGGGCTTCAGCATCACGGCAAGATGGCCGAGCGGTCTAAGGCGCCAGCTTCAGGTTAGAATCTGTCCTGCTGGTGTGGAAACACGCGCGAGTTTGAATCTCGTTCTTGTCACAAAATCCTTTTGCCCCCGGCGAAAGATGTCCTTTTTGGTGATCACTTCCTAGGTACAGGGTCAGTCGCTAACGCAGGTGCCTTGGCCAAGTGGGAACATGACACGATAAGTAGTATTTCACATTAACTATTCTGCCCACGCCAATTCATCCCCTATCGTTATCCAGCAGCGAGTAATGTGCCCTGGGCAGGCGGTGGAAGTTGCCCGCTCGGCAGGTCTTAATCGCAGACTTGCGTGCCGTGTTCAGCAGATGTAAGCGACAGTCACTAAGGCGCGAAACAGGAACGCGTCTAGGCTTATCTTATTCGGCCATGAGCAATAGGAGACATTCTAAATAAAACCCCAGTACCTGCACTTAACGTGGAGTGCTGGGTTTTAGCTGGCTGTACGCACGCGACACCTGACTCGCACGCCAAGAATAGCGCCCATCGCGTGCTGAAGACTCCTGAACGAATGCTTCGGCTTGCCTGTAACCCTACACGACTCGCGACATGACCCTGCCTGCCCCTCTGGGTTTAAATTCCGGATCAGCACATTGTCCAAGACCTTAGGGCTTGGTTTTATATCTAATCTTAAACGTCCCATCGGGTCAAAATGCGGTGGGATACCAATGAGCTTTTAGGATTCAGGAATCATGCGGTAAGCTCAGAGCCAGACAACTAGTTGATCAGTGCTTCGAGATGTGCACCGCCAACGTAGTTGTTTAATGATGGAATACGAGCACAACGTGAGCGCAGAAACTGAGCCGGGAATCGATTTGAAGTACACTGAGGAATCCGAAATAAAGTCGTGATACACTTCTCGTTGGCTCAATTCGTGCGGGACAGTACCTTAGCCGCTTACAGCCCCATCCCACGATCTGAACAGAAATTCCTTCGAGAAGGATGCCCTGCATTCCGCGCTCCGCTAGCTCCCCGCGCGCCCTATGGCGGACAGGGAATCACAAACGTCAGTCTGTCACATGGCGGTGGTCCCTTTGGACTGTCCCGGGAGGAATATGGGCCCAGAGTGGGCTGTGCTCTATTTTAGAGTTGTACGTGAACGAGAACGAGGCCACTTCACTCGCTAAGACAAAAGCAAGGACGCATCGACGGCACCACTTTCTCTTGGCTGATCGGCTATGGACGAGTCGTGATTACAACTGCCTCATCCATTGGATGGCAGACACCCATGCGATGATTTAGTGCTGTCAGCTGAATATGAGGCTTCTCCTCCATCAAGGTAAGATGACCATGGCGTATCTCCTCTACTCGCTTGAGTCCTGAGTATACTGAATAGCTTAGTGCCTTGGCGAGCTGTATTCAGTTCGCTGGGCCTGAATTTACTTCTGCTTCATGAAGATCTTTCAAGATGGGGAGACAGGTCAGCGGCAGATGTCTCTGGCCGAGCTTGTATCGTTTCAATTCCTCGGGATATTTCAAGCTCATGATAAACACTGCTTTGGCCATCTTGTGGTCACCATGACAGCCACTATCACTGGATTACCCTTGAAGACAATGTTTGCCTCTGTTCCTCTCAAGGAGGTGCCTAGCTGCAAGGTCACGAGTCGGTACTCAAATGCCCTGTTTAGGGAGTCTATATTGGAGCGAGTAAAGCAACTATCCTGGCCTGAGCTGGTAAGGAGAACGGCGAATTCGGGCAATCGCCGGGCGGACAGTCACTCCGATGATAGGCTCGCCTGTCGCACATCCGCGGCAGTTGACCAATGGGAACCCCAGCGCCCCTTTTGAGCGCCACAACTCTTCGTTGGAACCTTGAACATGAGCGAACTGTGGGTAGCAGCCTACCCAGCCTCATATGGGGTAGAGATTGGCTTATCCAACTACAGATGACCCTATCCCTGCGAGCCGTTCATCTGTTCTCCACGACCTCCTAGCGAATGGACCAACGGGGGACCGCAGCATGAACCACGCGGTCGAATGTATTTATCAGAGACTGCCTTGGCATGTAGGTAATTTATTTTATCTCAACTAAGGAAGGTGGAAGTCGAATCACTTGATATCAGTCCTGTAAGTCGTGATCGCAACTACATATAAGATCTGTTGGAAGAGAACATCACCAATGATTGTACCTAAGTTGCATATCACCACACTCACTTGTTCAAGCCAGCCATTCTCTTTGAGATAGCCTGTTTGCGTTTCGTTTCGTCAGTCTTTTCAGCTTTATACCATGGTTTCCGCGATCTCCCTGACACGCTTGCTCTCTGTGTTGGCCCTCCTGCCGGCCGTCGCTCTCTCCACACCACTCACTCTATCAAACCTCAAGAGACAAGACGACCCTATTCCAAACAGATTCGTCACCGACACGACAGACGCCTTTTCATCCGGCGACTATGGCGACATCACCTTGACGAACTCTACATGCGAACTCGTCACGATTGAAGGTCCTTTTGGGAGCATCCAGTCGTATCAGACAGGGTTTGAGGGTGCTCGGGTCATGAACCTGACTTCCGCTGGCGGAAACCGCACTTTACTTCACAACGCAAGTCTACTCACCAAAGATTGTAAAGAATTTAACCTAGAAATTGACGAAAACTGACCGATGTTCCAGTCTGGCACTGATACCAGCGATCACTGGAGGGCCTTCCGCGGCAAGGATGCTGTCGTCTTCGGGAATAATGAGCGTGTCACAGAGTTTGCCTTCCAAGACAGAGGCGAAGGCCTCTATGCCGGCTTCAAGATCGTCACGGACACTGGCAGGACCCAGTACGACACGAACTACGCAGCCTCCGACCCGAGCATGTACCCGCCATGGCTGAATGTCCCCGTCGGCTCCGGGATCCTCGCCCGCATCCGCGTCTACTACTGTGAAAACGGTATGGTGGGCCGCTTGGGCGTCGATTTCATCAACGACATCGAATCCGTTTCCATCAGCAAGATCGAGTTTAATGGGTTCACGAATAATATTATGCCGGCCGGTAAAGGAGAGACAATTTCCGTCGGCTCCCAGATTCTTGATGCCCGCAACTCGAGCACTGAGCAGTGGACTACACTGATGACAACCGATGCTGTCACCAAGTCTCACTCTGTCAACGTCGGCAAGACATGGTACGTAGGCGGCAAGGTTGGGCTTGAGGCCGAGGCAGGAATTCCTTTCATCGGAAAGTCCAAGGTTTCGGCCGAGTTCAACTGGCAAGTTGGCGGTACCAGCGTAAGTTTTCTCCTTCTTCAACTTAGCAGCCAAGTCATCTAACGAGCCGTCGCGTCGTAGAACGAAGAAGATCTGGAATCCGAAACCATAACCAAGTCATCCACTGTCCACCTCAAGTGCCCTGGTGGCAAATACTGCGTCGGCACGTCCTTTTATACCAACTTCAAGATGAACGTTGACGTCGTGGCGACGTTTCGGGCTAAGACCAAAGCCGGGGCAGAATACTTCTGGAAGCAAAAGGGCTCCTACAATGGCGCGGATTCTCTCGCACTGCAACTGACAGTCGACGAGACAGAGGAGCCCCCTGCTCCTGTCCGTCGGTCTGCGGTGGCGAGGAAGTCCTAGGCCACTTACCATCTATCAGCATCTGTCATCTGTACTTTGAGCCACTTGTTTCACTCTGCATTTCCAGCGTATAAGGCATTGGATACCCTCACGACAGTACTGTTTCTGTTTTGGACTTTGATTGGCCACTCGAGTCCTTGGCCAAAGATAAACAACGAAGGCTCTTTCATTCTGTATTTAGTTATATCAAACATGTACATGTACAGACATAAAAACCCACAAACCCAGTCGTAAATAACCGAGACTGAGTTTCTTTTAGTCTTTGCAGCTTGTCTGAGTCGCTGCTTCGCCAACTACAAGGTCGTGAAAGCAGACGAATAATCTCACTGGACGCTGCAAATAGTGCCTTGATGCGCAGATGGGCACAGGTCCGTTTGGGCAGCAAAATCTGTGATCAATTTGAGTACACTGATTGTGGTACTAAAGACTTCGGCTGATCGAAGTTGAGGATAGCAGATTCTGGGGCGGGCAGACTCGCGACAACGGTTTCCAGCTTTCACCATCGGAGATACACAACTCCGTCTCCCTGTTCTTACGACTTGGCAGTCCCGCATCGTTGAACGTAAATGCAAAACTCGTAAAAGATCCACAGCGGCACGCCGAGTCGCCGACTTTTAGTCCGTAGTCCGACCAACTTTCTGCATGTACGATCTGTGATCGGCTCTCGCCAGCTGGACTGCATGCCGCATTCTCAGCCTTCAACAGGCCGGCTGCATATTGCATCCATTCTGACGAGCTAAAATTTGAGAAGCTGCAGTATTCCACCGGCACGGAGCCAATCAGTTGTCAACGGCCACCCAAACCGTCCAAGCCGCCGTCTTGGGTCACCTCCGTCCCGTTTCCACCTGGCTGCCAAGGGCCAGCCCGGAATCTGGTATCCACTGCAAACGCACAATGGGTACTGGTCCAGAAATTTACACCGTCTTTCAACGACTCAATCCGATATGGTGTAGTGGCCAACATGATGCCCTCTCATTAATTTGCGCGGTTAGGCATAGCCCCGAGTTCGATTCTCGGTTTCGGAACATTTACGTCTCTTTTGCCCCTTCTAACTTTTGGTCTCTGCTCTCGTACAGCAGGTTACCGCCGGCGGATACGCTTTAGTAATTGCTGCGTAGGTATCCGTACTCTAGAGGCTACAGAGCATTCCCTACAGTACCTGTTAATAATTTGAGCTCGCAGGCGGTAACCTGCTATGTGGAAGCATAAATGAAAAGTTGGGAGGAGAAAAGGACTCGTGGTGCCATCCCTTTTCCTTTCCCCCTTTTTTTTTTTTTTTTTTTTTTTTTTTCTTCTCACTGTCAATATGTTTGTCGCACCTTCTTCACCTACACTGGTTAGCCCCTCACAAAGCACCATAGAAATAAACCAAGTCGCACGATTCTCCCATGAATTTGCTACACATTTTGCGTGTTGGAGGCTTCGCCACACTGTAATAAGCTTAAGCCGATCGGTACCGCCGTTGGAGCTGCCAATCATGGCCGCCAAGCTGTCGATTGTGGTCAGAAAAGCTTGGTTAGTACTGAAGAACAGGGGTTCATCTGATGGTGGACTGCATTCCGATCCTTCTGTCTTCACCACTTATCCGAATGGGTATGTTTGGCCGACGGATGTCGCCAGAGTTTGTCGGTTTTCAATGTTCGGTCGAACGATCGCCGACTTTCCCCGTGACTTGTTCGTATTCTTTTCTGTCCACTGCTGCTAGCCGCTACTGGTAGATAAAGTCTCTACCGCCGAGGTCCCATCACTTGGGCCTCCCACGAGCCTGCTAACTATAACGCTACGTACGTACTACATTGCAGCTGGTCTGATAGGTGGACCGTGAAGTGGAATTGGGATCGCCAAATGCCCGACTTCGAGGACACGATCCACCCCCGTCTGTCCGTGTAGTGGGCAGACAAGCTCCGGCTTCGCATCTTCAGGAAGCGGAGGATGCCGTCAAGCACCACCGCACCATGCGAAAAGCAAGAGTTCCGCAGACGTTTTTGATTGCTGACACATGTGCGTTCTACAGCTCACTTCTTGGATAAATCACTGCAACCCATCACGAGCTTCCGGATGATGATGCCGTCTTCTCGCACTCGCCCCTCGGTCACAGGCCGGCCAGCATCCACCCACATTCCGTCCTAACTCCCCGCACCCCAAACGCCATGGTCAGCACCAAAAAGTGCGAACAACGAGGAAGGAAAAAAACTCTTCAGAACCGGGACATCCCACTTTGGCGGGTAACTTCAAGTACCGGTGGGCGGACCGGACCGTTAAAGACGTCTTCAAGAGGCGCATTGTCGCCGGCGGCGCTGCACTACGCAGCGTCCGGAGGGGCTGGCGCGCTTCTGACCGACCCTTTCATCAGGATGAATCCGGGAACTGGCACATGCCGTTACTCATCTCCCACGCCCCCCCCGGATCACTCCGTCCAATCCGAGGTCGCTGATGTCAAGAATCATCTTATCTGATCATCTAATCCCATCTAATCTGATCCCTCGAGACCCCACCGTTCTGTTCATAGCGTCTTACACACGCCCCAAGATCCCAGCTAGCATGACGCTCACCGGAGGGACTTTGATCGCATCCATGTCCCGCTTGTCACTCACACGGCTTAAACCGCGTTCTTCATTGGAAAAACTTTACATACCACCCTGTCAAGCTGGAGGGCTAAAAATTGAGAGGTATTTTTTTCACGCCCACGCTTCACGCCGATTGCGACATTACGTAGCTTTTGGTTTTGGGAAGGTGTGCAGATCGATCCAGTGCCTCTGCTTACCCTAATACCCCGCCATGCTTTTCTGGCACTATGTCGTTTTCTTCTGCTCGAGGGCGGAAATTTTCCATTTTCTGCTCCTTTCCTTTGTCGTAGCTCAGTACGGTCGGACTGCGTAGGCAACTGAAACACCATGTTTGGCGTGTCGAACTGGCTTATCGCGGCCACCGTGGCTCTGGCCACGGCCGTCTACTGGATCTTCAAGGCCTGCTACATGCGCCTTAGGTTCCGAGGTCTCGTAAGTACTCTGTGACTGGCTCTGGTGTTTTGGCATCGTCAGACTCTAACTCACGTTCTCCGTCAAGCCTCAACCGCCAAAGCACTCATGGATCTGGGCGCACACCCCCATCTGGGAGGAGGTAGCTGGAAAGTGAGTACTCTCACCTCTGCCGCGGATTGCAATTGCTAAGAAACGTCAGGCTACCTCTGTTCACACATCCTCAACATGTCTACACCTACATGGCGCAAAAGTACAACCTGGGTGGTATCTTCTACATCGACATGTGGCCCTTCTTCGACTCGCAGGTCGTCATCACCGATCCCGATGCCGCGCAGCTCGTCCTGACGACCACCCCGTACCCCAAGCACCCGTCAATTGAGAAGTTCTTGCGCCCCTTCACCGGCGTCGACAGTATCGCCGCCTCCAACGGCGAGAGGTGGAAGTACAACCACCGCATGGTCGGCTCCGGCTTTACCCCGACCTACGTGAAGCCGATGGCCGGCATGATCGCCGAGCAGGTCCTGATCTTCCACGAGCGCCTTCGCGCATTCGCCGAGAAGGACGAGTTTTTCAACATGGAAGAGGAAGCGGCTAAGACCATTTTCGACGTCATTGGAAAGGTCGTTTTCGGTTTCTCTCTGGAGGCGCAACGGACCGGATCTCCACTTTTGGAGGATCTGAGAGCGTCCATCAACCCGGCGACGACCTTCATCAGCACAAAGAACCCGTGGAAGAAGCGCAAGGCCGAGCAGGGTCTGCAAAAGCTCAAGGATCGCGTCCGGAAGGTTCTTGCTGATGAGATGCACGAGCGTCTCAGAATTCTGCAAGATGAGAAGGAATTGCCCAGCAGACGACAGGTCAAGTCCGTCTTGGACCGCATCGTGCTCGACAGAATTCAGAGTGGCCCTGGTGCTACTCTTGACGACCCGTTCATCGATACCGCTGTTACAAAGTGGGTTCCCCCTTCATTCATATCTATGATTACATGCAATTTTCAGTATAATCGACATTGATACTAACGCCACGCAGTCTCAAGGCCCTCCTCCTCGGCGGTCACGGCACCACGACCGACACTTTCACCTGGGTCACCATGTTCCTCTCCATCTACCCCGACGTCGTCGAGCGCCTTCGCAATGAGCACAACGAGCACTTCGACCCCGACTTGGACAAGACCGTCGAGATGCTCGTCGCCAACCCGACCAAGACCAACGATATGGAGTTCACTAACGCTGTTATCAAGGAAACGCTCCGTTTCTTCCCTATCGGCTTCACTATTCGCCAAGCACCCAAGGGCGTCACCCACCTCGACTGGAATGGCCGCCGCTGGCCCGTCAAGAACCTCATGGTCATCCCCTGCGCTCACTCTACCCACATGGACCCCAAGGTGTGGGGCGAGGACTCCAAGAGCTTCAACCCAGACCGGTTCCTCGGCGAGGACGCGAGGGACATGCATCGCTTTGCCTGGAGACCTTTCGAGCGTGGACCCCGTGCGTGCATCGCACAGGACCTGGCCATGGACGAACTGCGCATCATGCTTCTTTTGACCGTCCGTTGGTTCGACTTTGAAACTTTGGTGAACGGCACGTCTGAGAGAGTTATGTACATGGATCTGGACAAGAAAGTTGGTGATTTGGCCTTCCAGATGGTTGGTATGGAGGCCAGGCCAAGACATGACATGAAGATGAAAGTCAAATTGAGGAAGTAAGGACGGATAACAGCGACAAGATATGTCCAATCAGCAAGGGCTCAGAACTCACAGAACTTAAGAAATTGGAACAAGCGGTCGTGTCCGTCGGTGGCCCTCAATTTGGTGTACGAGATGATGCAGCTGCAAAACCGATGCGTAATGAGATAAAACTAAAAATGCCTTTTCCAACTTTTGATTCGCCAATTACGCCCGGAATGCATACTGGTATGAAGCTGTGCAACTCAGAAACTTTCTGAACAGAGTGACGAAGAGGACGAAAAAGCAAATTTGAGAGAGTAAAGGGCTGGTATAGACCAAAGACACATACGGGGCTTCAATAACACACATTCAGGAAGCGCCCGGGGGCCTAACGCGAACCCCATTGCGACATGTGTTATTGCATTTAACTTTATAACAGTGACAGACTCCAGTTGATACTTTATCGCACATGTTTAAGCAGGTTTATTAACGCAAATATATCCCCATCAGAGTTCTACATCAGTTGAAACACAGGAAGATAAAGCAGAACGCGCGGTCTCACCATGCCCCAAAGCGAGCCGAGGGGTAAATGATGCCCACCAGAGGCACCGGGACCCTACAGAAATCAAGCATTTCGCTGAATCATAAGGCTTACTGTTCTTGACAGCCATTTTATAGCCCAGCGCCGTGTCTCCTTTATTAGAGTAAAGCACACTTAGTGTTGCAACAAGCTGTGTAGTTCTCGAAAAGAAAGAAAAGCAGGCAATGTCGAAGAACCCATCCCATATATTAGAAGCTCTATATCAGTGGTTCTCAATGACCCGCTCGGCGAAGCAAGTGCACTATTTCGTCGTTGTCGCTTGACACGGCGATATCCATCGGTGTCCGTCCAAGCCAATCTCTTACAACAGTAGCGCCGTGTTTCAGCAGTATCCCCAGTATACCTACATGGCCGCATTGAGATGCCAAATGCATTGCTGTGAGACCTCTGGCATCCTTTGTATTTATGTCAACCCCATGCTCGAGGAGAATGTTGACAATGCGTGTCCAGCCCGCTCTTGCAGCATCATGCAGTGGCGTTGCGCCCGAATCATCCAATGCTGTGATATCAGCCCCTCTGTCCAAAAGCAATTCCACTATTTCTACCAGTCCACTGTGAGCTGCGCTATGTAGCAAAGTTCGTCCGAGGTCAAGTTTAGTATGGACATGTGCACCACTATTAAGGAGCAGCTTTGCCATCGGTGCGCAGCCAACCTGGATGGATTACAAGAGGCAACATCTCCCGGTGTCATCGACGGCATTTACATTTGCCCCACCGTTGATAAGGAGCCTGCACATATCCAAGGCCTGTTCACCTCGACGAGCGGCCAGGACGAGTGCTGAGTTGCCTGATGAGTCGCATGCGTTCAAATCCGCCCCCATCTCAGTCAAAAGCTTGCACACCTTCACATAGCCCTGAGAAGCAGCAAATAGGACTGATAGCCAAGCAATCTCGTCTGGATCGAACTCCGATCCACTCTCAATAAGCATTCCTGCCATACTTTCATCACCATTGTGTACAGCTCGCGATAGCGCATTGGCTGACTTATGTCTAAGATTGACATTTGCTCCTTTGTCGATCAGGAGTCTCCCCACAGCTTCGTTGCGAGCCTCTGCAGCAAGCATCAAGGGACTACCATATCTGCCGATGAAGTCCAGATTTGCGCCTCTTTCAATCAGCATGGCAACAAGGCATTCTCGTATGCCCCGTTGTCGCGTAGCATGTGAAAGGGGGTTCCCATCAATATCATAAGAGTTGATATCTGCGCCTTTATCAAGAAGAAGCTCTACGACATTGCAAAGCCCCCTTTCCGATGCTGCTAAAAGCGGACTGTAGCCGCAGCGGGGCTGAACATCGGCTCCTTCATGGATAAGCAACATCGCAATGTCTTCATCATCCTCACATATAGCCATGTAGAGCGCGTGTCCAGAATCGCTAGACGCGTTTAGACTAGCCCCCTTGCTGATGAGCAATTCGATAAGAGGGGCATCTGATGTTTTGATTGCTAGGTGAAGTGCTGTGTGCCCATGCATATCGAGGAAGTCGGTCTTTGCCCCATTTCCAATGAGCAATCTTGCTAACGCAGCATTGTGATTGATCAAAGAAAGCTGCAGTGGTGTTCCCAAGGGCCCAGTACTGTTTAGGTCTACTCCCCGATCAATCAGAATCTTGACTAAGTCAAAATCTGGAGTATTGATGGCGAGGTTCAGTGCCAAACGGCCATCCCCGCCACATAATCTGGGATTAGCTCCTTTGCCAATCAGCAATTTCATCAACGCAACGTTGGATTCTCGAAAAGCTAGTACGAGCGCCGATACTCCGTCCGTGTTGGCATAGTCAATTTCTGCCCCGTACTCAATCAGCAGGTCAATGACTGTCTCTTTTGCAGGTGCCCACATTAAGGGCGTCTTCCTTGTGCCGTCCACTTCATTGATGTCCGCGCCACTGTCAAGCAAGAGTCGCAGAACTGGCTCAAGGCCAATTTCCGAAGCTCTCGAAAGCGCCGTCCGACCCTCTTGATCAGGCTCTGAGATAGAATACCCATTCCAGAGAAGAAGCTTGATGATCCCGACACGGCATTCTTGAGCAGCCCAAGTTAGAGGAGTCCGATTCTGAAAGCCTTGGAAATCTTTCATTAAACCGAGGCCATGAGTTATATCAGCGCCGTCCAAGATCACTGTATCGGTGT
Organism: Colletotrichum aenigma; assembly: GCF_013390185.1. Lineage (NCBI taxonomy): Eukaryota > Fungi > Ascomycota > Sordariomycetes > Glomerellales > Glomerellaceae > Colletotrichum > Colletotrichum aenigma. The sequence goes on from NW_023500913.1 coordinate 3,736,991, forward strand.
TCAAAAGACCCGCGACAGAAGACTGATTGCCGTGAGCCAAGGCAGTGAAGATCGGGTAACGATATCGTTCATCTGGCGACAGAATATGTGTCGATGGATGGTCTTGTAACCTGGTTGTAATGAGCCTCGAAAGATCTTTGTCCGCGAGAACGTAGAGAATGTCTGCATCAGCCGTGTATCGACGGATGCGGTGTTTCTCGAAATGATTGTGCACCTCAATCCATTTTGCGACAGAAAACTGGGATATATACCAGTTTTGAGGAATTGCCTCTGCGGCCATATTGGCATGATAGAGGACATTCTGGCTTGCGTATTTCAAGAAAGGAAATGTTTCCAATATGTCGCCTTGAGCCTTAGCCTGGGTGCCCATTGATAGTCTGCTGCATTCCTCGTACACCGAAGGATGTTTGAGGTAATAATCACAGCTTTCCTTCAAACGTTCATGAGTCGGTACGATCCAATCAAAGCCCAACTGTGGCCAGAGCTCTCGTAGACCCCCGGACTTGAGCAGGAAATCGCGAACAGACTCGTGAATAAATTGGACAATGGGTGGCTTGGTTTTTGTCACCTCTGCCAACCCTTTTGAAGAACCAATCACGTATCTTTCGGCGTTGTTAGACGCCTCCGTACTTTTGAGGTACGGAGGCCGGCTGTCCGCCAAGTTCTTGACCAACAATCCGGCCCATAAGGCGTGACTGAACTCCTCTGGTTGAAGTGGCCTCTTAGCGCAGAGGATCCACAGAACGCAAAGGAGGAGACTCTCCCTGTTCACTTCATCACGCCTCAGCATGTCCTTGAAAAGCTCGTTCAGACCACTCGGGATTTCATCGAGTCGCTTTCTCAGGACCATTCCGCCTCTAGCATGCTCGTCGTTGAGGATGTTGATAACAAGAACAACCCAAAGGAAAACACCAGACGCCTTATCCAGAAGCGTCGGCAGTAGTTCTGCGCGGAGGCCAGGGTCTTGAATACGTAGACGGCTTTCTGAGTAGTTGGCTAGATCCTCGCGGTGGCCAGACTGATCCTCCAAAACAAAGGTGATGCCGCGGCGGACAACTATATAGGGATAGTGCCTACTAGAAAAACAGATTCTAAGTTCGACGTTTTTCTCCGTCGATTCTTCTGCCAGATCTTCGAAGTACTGCACCATGTCCATGACTTGTTGCTCATCGCACTCATCTAGGGCATCGATGAAGCAAGTACATGAGCGCTGGCCCAGGGAAAGAATCGCGTCGCGGAAAATTTCCTTGAGAATGTCAATAGGGGCGCATTCCTCAGGGTCATTTAATTCAAGTTCAAGGTTGTCTAACACTGATTGAAGTTCTGGACAACATTGAAACAGCTGTAGGAGGATTGATCGGAACATTCCGGTGATGGACTTTTCGATTTCCTCTCCCCGGGCGTTGAAGAAGAATGCGACAGTAATCCAATGTGGACGAGTTTTGCGCATGATTCCATAAGCATATTTCATGATGGTTGACTTGCCAGCTCCGGGTTTACCACGAATCCACAGAAAACCATGGTGCTGTGTCAACCTCTCAGCATCTAGCCACGCCTGATGATCAGGGTGATTTGAGAACCATCGACAGGTTTTCGCATGGGCCACCTTGATTGCAGACTGTCGAGAGTCTTTCTGGTCAAAGCTGAGCGATTTCAGGAAGTGCTGCCGAAAATTAAGGGGTGATTTCGTCACTTCGTCTAAAGTAAGCAACATTTCGAGATATTGGCATTTAAGCACACATCTTACCTACAGAAACGTCGCCAGGCTTTCCACGAGTTTGAATTGAAGAGAGTACTGTAAGTAGCTCACTTGCATACGGAGCCGCCGTAGCTGCCGCGTACCTCTGCCATGACTTGTTTTTATGGGAGTCTGCGTAGTCGCATATCCCTCGAATTGGCAGACACGGAATAGAATCCATAAGACCAGCCGCCTCCATCTCGAAACACAACACATCTAGCTCTTGGGCGAGGGTGTCGCGTTGTAAAGCACTCTTCATAACTTGATTCCCAGATGCTATACCGCCGTGATGTATGACTGGCTCCGTCCGCTGACGTCTGGGTACTAACTGAGATCGGTCGCATTGACCACAGTCAGAAGTCGATGACGCGTGGTGGTAGGTTGGCGGGAAAAGATCGTCCGAAAGATGTGGATGAAGAAAACCGTGATTGTTACGGAACTTTTCTTGTAGAATAGACATGATCGAGTTTCCTCCCAGCTCTTGTTTTGCTCTCAGAGTGGACACAGCTGTTCCGAGTAGCTGGTGTGGAATTCAAGGAATCGCCGTTCGGTGGATCTGGCCGTCCTCGTGAATCTTACTCAAATCATACTGCATCACCCTTGTTCCAACGATAACGTCTCCCAGTCGTACGTCGGCTTTGTGCGGTGCTCCTCCGCCAATGCCCACCATTAAACCCGCACGAATCCTAGGAAATGATCGTTTCAAATTGTCCACAACATGAGCCGCATTGACTGTCCCGTAGTAACCCGCTGGAAGACATGTAATAACGACATCGTGTTGATGGATCCGTCCTAGAGTGTAGGTATTGCTGTCATCTACGTGAGTCGGCAACGTTGGATGTACTTGGTCAAGCATTGCCTCAGCAGCTGCCATCTCAATGTGGAGAGCACATATCCAAGCGACCGTGTATTGATCGTGATCCCTCAGAGTTGAACTGATTGAGCCTTCTTGAGAGCTGCTGAAGCCCTGGTTTGAGATTTTGTGACGCTTGAAATCATCAGCGGATTCCGCGGTCACGACTCGCCAGCCTCGCTTCGTGTCCATGGTGTACAGCCGCGCTAGGCACCAATCGCCACGAAGATTGCTGCGACCAGAAGGCTATTGGGGCTGGAATCGAGGACTGAAAGTTTGGGGCTTTCTTCCGAAACGAAGCCGGTGTTGCTAGCAGTCGTAAGAGCTTCCACTCGTTCCAGAGAGAAAAATCAACGCAAAAATGGATCCCAAAAAATGTAAAGGAGGGGGGAGGGACTGATAGCTGCCATAGGGAGTGGGGCACAATCAAGCTGACAGCATAAATAGTAGTATGGATGCCTTACCGTGATCAGAAATAGGCGGCTGCATATGAACACTTACGATAATATGATGGAGCGAATTGACTGGCCAAGGTAGGTGCTGACGCCTCTGGTGCCCAGGATGCGCCACAATTGAGTCCACCGGTCAGCTGATGTCTAGTGTGGTCTGGTCTGGTCTGGTTCTGGTGTGAAGTGTAGTCACTCTCTTTTGAGGTCTTCAAGTCCTAGAGGAACTCGATAAGTTCTCGAGTGGGTTTAGTAAAAGTGTTTCATGCCCAATCTCTGTATACTACTACAGGGAGAAATGGAAAAATGGAAAATTGAGGAGACACATTCTCAGGGCTCGGCGTGATTGGCCTAGCGTCTTTTATGAGATGTGTGAATTCGTGGATTTGCGGATTTGGGGGTTGGCGGATGTGACCTAATGGTGCGCCGTACAGCGTAGAATCACCTCGGCGGCAGGGCAGAAGCAGGCTGTGCTGGGGATAATTGGCTGCCAGATCTCCAAGGCTCCAACCATTGTTCAAGGTGCCCGGCCATACGATGCAGGCATGACCAATCGGGAAGTCGTGCTTTGGGCTTAGGGTCTCTCCCCCCCCCTTCCCCTTTTTCCATTTGATTTCCCCAAGGCAGACCATGGACATGGGTTAATTTCTGCAACTAATTCACATTTAGTATCCTCGATGTGACCTGGTTATTTGGGCAATAGACGAGTGGTATAGAAATGCGGGCAAGTATCGCAAGCACGCTTAACTAATTACCAAATGTTGATGATGCTCCCGTTGCAAGAGCTCTAGGGAGATTTGGACGCAGAGGTCAAATCACGTGCTCTGAAGATGGCCGATTCAATTCCTGGAAGGGATCAAAACTTGGACTCTGCTTCGTAACACGCGTGAAGTGTTTCCCCCCCTGCGGCCTATCCCTTAACCGAGTAGGTGTCGTGGGCCTTGACGCCAGCATTGTTGAATCCATATCGGTTGCTCTCGTTAGCAAACAGAATGATTAGAAGAGGAAAAGAGACACACAGTAAAATAACGTAAGGAACTATGAAAGAGGCTCGGGTGATACCAAAGGGAAGTAGCGTTTGACAATGCTCGCCACGTACAAAGTTGCAGGAACCGTTTGCATCTTTGCACTCGGACGGATCGTAGTCAGATTGTATTGCACGAGCCTGTCGATTATCCAGCAGCTGCACCGACTGCTATATGATATATGACCCTTGACTCTTCGGTGGCTTTTCTACAAATTTGATTGATGTAATTTTGTGCCCAGGACGCGAGCTATTCCAAGTTGTCACGGACATCGCCCCTCGCCCCTCTCTACATCAAAGCAGTGCCTTGCAGTGGATCATTATACCATGAAGCTGCTGACCTTTGGTTTTTGTTCTCTCATTCGTATAATCCAGACAGCACATGCGTCCGGAGGCTTCATCGATACCTGCCCAGAGATTCGTTTCTGGGACCCGGATTCTCTCTGGGGAAACAAATACAAAACCTCGCCATACCTGGTCGCGAGGTGCACAAGCAGTGACGGCGATGACTATTGCACATGGCTACCATTGACAATGTGTTATTCCAACATCGATGGCCAACTTGTGGCTCGAAGTCAGTAAGTTCAAGCCGTTTCATCCATCTGCCGCATCCGTTGGTCGCAAGGCCGTCTCTCCACAGGAAAATATTACACACCAAAAGGGTGTCCCAACTCAAGCTCAAGCTAACGGTCTCGTGTCTCAAGTGGTGCCTTCCACAAAAGCTGCCAGAGATGCGAATATAATGACTTGACGACGGAATTGACATGCTTGTGTCACCACGGAGAATATCCAAAGCAGTGGTCAGAGCCGACTGTAAATCTGAGTAGGTCGTTTGACGTGACCATACTTTTGACCCGAAGACTGATTGACAATCATGGGCAGACAAAACCTTGAAGAACGACGACGGGAATCTGGGCTGTCATGATATTATTGGCTTCTCAATAGGATGCAATGACGTGGAGTTCATGAAGCTTCGCGAGGTCAAGCTTATGGGACCAGATGGGCCAATTGACACATGAAATCGATATTGTTCATTCTCTCTTTGTCAGGCATAAAGTCTGGGCCAAGGATTTGGTCAAATGGAATTCCCCATGTGTTGGGCATGGGATATCTTCAATGCCTTAGTAGCTCAAGATGCAGTCAAAGAAGTAACTCCATAGATTCCAACTATACAGAAGTTTGCAATCTCATTCAAATTAGACAACTATTTGTCATTTGGAAGCGTGACAAGGTTGGTATTCTTGAAGTTTCGTGGAGGAACCTTCCGCGTCCAGAGCTCGTCGATCTCGATGTAAGTGCGGTCTTTGGTCTCAGGAACCATGAAGAAAATGAAGACGCAGCATACGGCTAGAGTGGCACCGAAGATGAACGCCACCTTTCCACCGAGATTACCTGTTTCGATTTAATCTGAATGCTCATCGTCAAGGATAAGGAAAAGATATTACCTTGATCGGGATTAATGGCATAGGGCAGACTCAATGTCCAAATTGAGCTTGATAACCCATTTGCAGTGATTGCAAGGGCTTGAGTTGGAGCTCTCAGTCGGCTAGTTGCTGCCTCGGTAGCGATGGGCCATGCGACAGCGCCGAGGGTCCCTTGATAGGCTTGACTTTGGTCAGTGAACTGTGATTGCATGCTTGCCGACTCCATCTGACGGAATCACTCACAGAAAGACCAAATGGCCATGAATACAACCTGCGCCCAGACTGCTCCTTGCGTCTTGACCAGCGAGGACGCACCGATAAGAAAAAGCGTTATCGTGAGGATGATGGATCCATAGAGAGCTGTCCCCCGGCGACCGAAATAGTCCACAAAGAACCATCCAACAATATTACCAATTGCCATCAGCCCAGCTAAGCCAACTGTGGTGTCGAAAGATGCAGCTGGCGCCATGCCAGCCAACTGGAAGTAGTCTGTACAAATCAGTCAGAAGAGTCTTCTCATGAGAGACGTGCACAACTTACAACTCATATAACCCACGACCCATCCCGGGCCGCTGGCATTCTGAATGAAGAACATGCCAATTGCGACCAGAGTCCTTTTTCTAGCAGTCTTTGAAAAACATTCCAAATACGACCCCTGCGAGTCATTGTCTTGATTCTGTCGAGCAAGCGACTCGTGAATCTCGGCCATATGCCCATCATAATCGTACGTAGAATCGTGGAGTCTTTCCAAATTCTTTCTCGCCTTTTCAGCTCGGCCGTGCGCAACGAGCCAGTAAGGAGACTCCGGAAAGAATGGAAGGAAGACAAGAGCCACCGCGGCAAAACCCCATTGTGTTGCAAATAGCACTTTGTATGCTCGTGCATCACCATAATGACTTGCTTCCCGCATGACACCGTAGCCAATGAGTTGACCGAGAACGATGGAGAAATTCATGCCCGCAGCAACTGATCCACGAATGGTGAGGGGTGCCATTTCAGAGGCATATGGTGGAGCTGCTGTCGTGAAAACTCCTAACGGCTACGCGAACAGTAAAGTCAGCTTTCTGAAGTCGAGCGACGACGAGAATACACATACGAGACCAGTCAAGATCTTTCCTCCTACAAATTCGGCAAGGTTCTTGCTGAAGAACTGTAGAAAGGTACCGGCAATTGAGAGAACAAATGCTGCGAGAACAACAGGTTGGCGGCCGTAGCGATTGATAGCAAAACCAGCCACAAATGCACCAAGTGTCATGGCTTAATAACACATATTGTAAGTTTGAGATCGACAATATCTAGAAGGGCACTGTGTCTCACCAAAGATAGTGGCTGCTTGGAAGCCAAGTTGCCAGGTAGCGCTGACAACGTAATCATCCCCGTATGGCGTGCCAAAGTCTTTGCGGAACTCGGTGATCGACACCACAATGCCGCCTGCTAGACCGTCGAAGCCCCATGTGATGCAAAGGAAAAACATGTAAAGACCTGCTCATTCAGTACAAAAGCGTTGCTTAAGGGGCGCTTCCACGCAGGAACTTACACCACACGAGTGGCCATATGTTTTCTTTGATGGATTCCATCCTGGTAAGCGAATGTTGCCGATGCTCGAAGCGAGCCGCCAATGACGAAGTTGCGAGAACGGCCGGCTCATTTTCGGCCCCATCTTCGACATGCGTCGCGGTGGTCTCCTTCTCCTCTGACATCTTGTAAGTGACGTGTAATCGAGGTGGGAAACTGTCTTAGCACGGTAATGGACGCCGAAAGTGCTTGCTGTTAGAATTGAGCTGTCCAACCACAACAGCTGGATTCCAGCATAAATCCTGACATGAAGTTTGTCTTACACAAAGCGGCAGAAGCCCTACTTTTCAGCTTCACTGGTATAGTTATTTCTCGATCAGCTTCCTGCCGAAGTAAACCCGTCAGTCACTTCGGATTCCATTTCTATGCCCGTATCTTGGGATATGCTTTTCCGTCTCGTAGTCTGAACTTGCAATAGTTCTCAATAATGGCCATGTTGAAGTCCTTGGCGTTCCCATTTACCAGGATCGAGTCATTGCACCATGCCATCTTGAAACCCCATGGGGAAGGGGGTACCGCCTTAACCCCGAAAACGCGGATCCGGTTTTCCGGCATGCTCCCACCCCCGGGCCATGGCCGCGTCTGGGTCTCAGCGTGATCACGAACTGGCGTAAATGGGATCGCCATAGCCACCACGGCAGAGCCTCGGCCCAAGGACTCCAATGGGATGGGTTGTGGTCTCATCCTTCCAATACTTCAATTGTCTGGGCAGCTCGGCGACTAGCCAAGAGCATGATAGTGTGCGTTCTGCAGCGGAGGATTACGCCGACTCCAAAGCCCGATTGGAGAATCCGACCCCGCATGACAGGTATAGAACTCGATTTTGTGACCACTTGCATGAATTCGGCGTCATAAGCCCGTAGATGAGCCGAAGATTTACCCTTCGAATGGCAATCTTAACCACAGTCGCGTCCGAGTGCCGCAATATGAGGAACACATGGTTGCCATCCTCACCTGAAATCTGAGTCTAGGACGATGCACTAACCTCTCCCTCACCCGCGATTATCGTTTTTGATTTACATTCACTATCATGACTGCTGCACCTTCCGACAAGGAGCTCCTAGCTCTTCTGTCCCAACTCACAATAGCCGAGAAAGTGTCACTTCTTTCAGGGAAAAACACATGGGAGACTCCTGAAATTGAGCGTATTCATGTTCCTTCACTTAAGGTAATCTTCCAAAGTTGCATTCCGCCAGCACCGTCAACTTCCTGGTACTAATATTCACCAGGTTTCAGATGGCCCAAATGGCGCGAGAGGAGCCCAATTCACGGACGGTACCACCGCCGCATGCTTCCCAGCTTGTGTGTCTTTGGCAGCTACATTCAACCGTAGCTTTGCTAGACAGATCGGCGTCGCTCTCGGAGAGGAAACCCAAACCAAAGGCGCATATGTCCTTCTTGGCCCAACAGTCTGCCCTCATCGGTCACCCTTAGGGGGTCGCAACTTCGAATCGTTCTCCGAGGATCCGTTTCTCACCGGAGAACTCGCCTCTGAATATGTGTTGGGACTGCAAAGTCAGCGTGTTGCGGCGACTGTGAAGCACTTCGCCATCAATGAGCAAGACACTCGGCGATTCACTGTCAACGAGACGGTATCAGAGCGAGCGATGAGGTGAAATATTTTTTTTTCCCTGCCTCGGTGGAACCGCCACGGCTAATCTTGAGACTAGGGAGATTTATCTCCGCCCCTTCGAGATCGTTGTCAAAAAGGCTGATCCATGGTGTATCATGACGAGCTACCCCAAGGTCAACGGTGCCTACGTCGACGACCAGACCACGTTTCTGAAAGACATCCTCCGCGATGAGTGGAAATTCAAAGGGCTGGTCATGACCGACTGGGGTGCCGCTTCGGCTGCTATAGCGAACGGTATTCGAAATGGGTGAGTAGCAACTTGCAAAACCTACATCTCTCCTGACTAACATGCTTAAGTCTCGATCTTGAAATGCCGGGACCACCGCACCGGAGACAACCTGCTGTGGTACGCAAGCTCATTGAGGATGGAAAGGTTGACGTCAATGATATTGATGACCGTGTGCTACCGCTTCTCAAGCTCCTACGCCAGACTGGCAAATTCACCGATAGGAGAGAACCCGTCCCGGAGCACGCCATCAGCCGTCCACAGCATGAGAAGCTTATTCGTGAAGCTGGCGGAGAAGGCGTAGTTCTGCTGAAGAACTCTGACGGCGCTCTTCCTCTTAAGCCATCTCATCTCAAAAATATCGCCGTGCTTGGGCCTCTTGCAAAACATGCAGCTGCCCACGGAGGCGGTAGTGCATCATTAAACTGTCATTACAAGATCAGCCCCTTTGATGCTATCAAGTCACGCCTCCCTGATAGTAAACTGTCATACTCGAAGGGTATGTTGCTAATTTAACGCTCAAACTCGGGACAGTGCTAATCAATGCTTCTGCCGTAGGGGCCCACGTCTTTCGTGCATACCCTGATTTTGTTGCCGGAACAAGAAACCGATTGGGCAATCCTGGCTTCGCGGCGGACTTCTACGAGAATTTGGATCTTACTGGAGAGCCGTTTTATACCGAGCAGTACCCTAGAGGAAGCTTCATGACTCTCATGAATGACAATGTTGTCAGCGCAAAATCCGCGAGACTTAGCACCGAATACAGCCCAGACGTAAGCGGAAAGCACTACCTCAGCTTCTCGGGTATGGGTCCTGCCCGACTCCTCATCAATGGCGAGTTTCAATGCGAGATCAAAGAAACAGCAGAGGCAATGTACTTCCTTCTAGGCGTACAGGAGGAGCGGCATCTTCAGTATGATTTCGTTACAGGAAAGACTTACGACATTGTCATTGAATCAACAATTTCGCCAGTTCCGAACGCAGAGCTGTATCTTGCGGATGACCAGATCGCGGTGCATCTTGGATTCGTCAGTCAACAGGAGATGGAGGCCGATCTACTGTCCGAAGCGGCGAGTTTCGCAAAGGACGCTGAAGTTGCCCTCATCTTTGTCGGAAACACTCCACAATGGGAAACCGAAGGCCAGGATATGGCCACCATGACCCTCCCAGCTGACGGCTCCCAAGACAAGCTGATCGCTGAGGTCGCCAAAGTCAACCCCAACACCATAGTGGTTATTACCACGGGAGTGCCGGTAGAGCTGCCATGGCTTGACAACGTCGCAGCTGTCGTCCAGGCTTGGTATGGTGGGCAAGAAACTGGAAACTCAATCCTTGATGTGCTTCTTGGCGAGGTCAATCCGAGCGGGAGGCTTCCCATGTCTTGGCCCAAAAAGAATGAACACACAGGGTGCTACGGCCACTTTGGCCTCGACAGTTGGGACAGCAGAGAGGTGGAGTATGTCGAAGGTGTCAACGTTGGCTACAGGCACTTCGATTCTCAGTATGGCACAGAGAAAGAAGTCCTGTTCCCATTCGGTTATGGCCTGAGCTACTCCACATTTGAGCACTCGGCTTGCGCTTTGTCGGGCACCCTTGACGCAAATGATGAGCATGCCAAGATTACTGTCGCTGTCACAGTCCATAACACCAGCGACGTCGCAGGGTCTGAGGTGGTGCAAGTCTACGTGACGCCCCCGAAATCACGGACCGGAGTCGAGAGACCACCGAAGGCTCTTGTGGCGTTCGACAAGATTCATCTGGATCCAGGTGCACAGAAAGATATAAGACTGAGTTTCAAAGGAGATGGCGCTGCGTTCTGGTCCGAGGCTGAGAGACTGTGGGAAATAGAGGCGGGTGAGCATGAGGTGCACGTCTCAACAAGCTCTTGCCCAAAGGATATTAAGTCAACTCTTGTGTTAGATGTCACGGAAGGCTTTACTTTCCGCCCCTGAATATTTGCCGGATGAGGGCGGTTATACCAATATAGGTTGTATGCCATTAAAGGATAAGCTGCCAAGCAACTCGTGGTGTTTAGGATCCCACGTCCTGGTGAAATTGATAAAATTGTCTGCGTCTATAGAGAAACAGTGGCTTTAGTGATCATGTAAACTACGATTGACGTAACGCTGAAGCCAAGACTGAGGTAATGGTCACGCGGTTGTGGGGGAAGTGCGATTATCATGGGCGAGGGAATAAGGTTTTGTTAGTGACTGCATCTAAATGAAATTCGACTCATGAAACACAGTCTTTAACGTTGAGACGAAACCGCCAAGACTCATTTCTGGGGCTACTGTAAAGAGCGGCATGTGCCTGTGCCAAAGTTGTGGGACTACCGCGAGAGTCTTCCCCGAAATAGATCCTTCAATGGCGATGAACAACTTCAGGCGAGTCATGGTGTAAGCGAACTAACCGAGCAATACGCGCACCCACTTCGTTATTAAAGGCTGCGAACTCATCCATGATGGAAACAGCATTTGCTTCCTCTGCAGACCCAACCTGCAACTATTATCTCTTTCATCATGAAGTTAAGCAGCCTTGCTTGGATCGTTGCTGCGATCCACATCTCAACGGCAGCTGCAGCCGTTAGAGATGTCCATTGCTTCAAGTCACACCCAGCTGAAGTAAGAACACGAGACCCTGATTCCCTCCCAGAAGACATGGAACTAATGTTGGACCAGTGGGAGAGCAACTGTGGTGAAGCTGATAGAGCGGCTTGCAGTAGTCGTTGCGAGGGAACGGTGAGTGATAAAAGTCGTTCGTGTCTGCATTGCTGGCTAACAATGCACAGTGTCAAACAGCAAATTCCATTTCCATGGCCACCCCTGAGGGCAGCTGCGACTGCTGGTGCCACGGCTAATGTGCGAAGACGAACAACCTTTTGTGGCATTTTAGCGGAGATATGAAAATAGTCAGATCATAGACTGAAATATTCTACTTGGAAACTGTCCCTCGTAATAGAGCGCCCCAATGCACATGTGCAAACCTTTTGCCTGGACACAACGCACCGCTTTATGCTGTTCATCTCAAGTTAGAGGCTAATGGAGTGTGGCAATAATTGTACAAGATGCTGACCTTGATGGGTTGCTTTCAGCCAAAGGCTGGAACAAAGCGTGCTTGCTGTGCCCGCTGCAGCCTTCCATAACCTCTGCACAAGTGATTAGAGCCAAGGTGCTATTAGTATGTATAATGGCTTGAGAGTGAGATAGCGGGACGCAGAGCAAGTTCATTTGTTTACTAGTCGTCGAATGTAGGACAACAATAATACGGTCTGCACCTGAGTCAGTGAGTGCGGCGGTCTGCTTACTGGCGTGTAGAGAGAAGTAATATAGAGGATAATCGATCATGGACAACACCTACAGTTTTGGTGGATTAGCGGAGTTAATGCAGGAACCCTTTATCCCCGTGATTGGCAGGGTTCTACAGGGGTTTAAAGAGTTGTTGATCTCCGCAAGTCCGCCTCGGTTTCCTGAGTCAGTCCGCAATATTACGTAGTTCGCTGGAGCTATGCTAAGTTCTGGACCAACTTTCTGTGTTACTGAACAGTCGGCTATTTGGGAATAGCAAAAGCTTAGAGGCCTACGATTGATGTTCTGATCTAGAACTTCGATCACAGATCAGGCTTCCCGGATTTAACGGTTATCAATCCGTCCGTCTGCGCGAAATGCGCCAATTCTACCCTCGTTGATAGCACGCATTCTAATCGTACACCGTACATCTTCATCATCCGCAACATCCGTCACAGCTTTGATGCACTGAGACCACAAAGGAAATTTTGGTACCTTCACCCCTGGAAGTTCCATGTGCAGTATGGGAATATGGCGCATGTGGGCTATGAACCTATGTGCTCGGGAGCAAGAAGTAGTTGAACCCGCCTTGTTCCACGTTTATGACATGATCAAGTCCTCAACTCTCATCTATCAAGCATCTATCTTGCTTTTGTCTTCTGCGGCTAGCGTTCAGCACTACATTCGACCCCAACATGGAGCCCACTCTCGGCAACACTACCAGAGCCAGCGACCTAGTCCGACATTATGCTTCAGAGGTTGCTGGGAAAACTATTCTCGTTACCGGCCCGTCCCCCGGCAGCCTTGGTGACAGCTTCGTTCGTCAGGTTGCAGCTGGAAAGCCGGCCATGTTCATTCTGGCTGCCAGATCCGTTGCCAAGCTGCAAGACTTGAAAGATGAGCTCAAATCTTCTCATCCGGAAGTCAAGGTGAAAACCCTTCCGTTGAATCTTCTCTCGTTCGCCGACGTTCGCAAAGCGGCCGAGAACGTCAAGTCGTGGGACGATGTGCCGCATATCGACATACTAGTCAACAACGCCGGCATCATGGCGGTCCCTTATGCCTTGACCGAGGACGGGTTTGAAAGCCAATTCCAGACAAACCATCTGAGCCACTTCCTCTTCACCAATCTCATCATGGACAAGCTTTTGGCCTCGCCTTCGGGAGCTCCCAGGGTGATATGTGTCAGTAGTATGGGACACAGTGTTGGCCACATTCGCTGGACAGACTACAACTTCAACGAAGGAAAGAACTATAACAAGTGGTTTGCATACGGGCAGTCAAAGACGGCAAACGCTCTAATGGCCCTCGGCCTTGCAGAGAGACTTGGTCATAAAGGACTTCTGGCATTCTCTCTCTGCCCCGGCCAAATCACCACCAACCTCGCAAGTCACGAAGCTGACAATCTGGCGGCCTTTATCGGCGATCTCATGGAAGCCCACCGAATTTATGGAAACAAGACTATGTGGGGATTCGACGGCGTCAGAAGGAAGGATCTGGACCAAGGAGTTTCGACCCATGTCTTGGCCGCATTCAACACGACTGTCTGCGCACCGGCTAACAACGGGGCCTATCTGACCGATTGTCACATTGCTGATCCGTACAAGGAGGAAGTCTACCCTTGGGCTACCAGCAAGGTAGAGGCTGACATGCTGTGGAGGTTGAGCGAGAAGCTTGTTCATCAGGAGTTCTCTTACTGATGGTGGCGTTGGAAGATATTGAGCATGAAATAGTCTTAACATCAGCGGGACTGTTCTTCATCCTATATGCGCAGTGATCGGAAATACGCAGTCATCTTGCGTGAACACATCCATTTGAGGTCGCCGTGCATGCGAAGAAGCGTCCAGCTAAATTCTCTCATACTGTTTGAAGTTTATTTGCTCGCTTTATTTGTCAGAACTTGAAATGCGGTCCAGCGGAATCTCTCAGCTCCATCCCCGAGGGCCAGAGCAGCAAAGTCACCGGCCGACTGCCGGGTGGGTCCGGTCCGGCAACCCCACTTTGTACACCGGCCCGGGTGATCATGGCAGGCCGGGCCGGGAAAAGTCGTGAAAATCCCCGCATCTCGTCACGGAAGCTATGCACGATGTGGTTACACTCACCAATCATTGTTTAGATCCCCATATTGGCTGAGTTCAAGATTTCTATGGATCCCGGTTGGGGCCAATCAGTTTCTCATCATTTGCTAGAGATCGGGTCGGTCCGTGGGATGTTCAAACAGAATCGAATGTGTCCTGATTTTCTACCCTTTTGAGCGGGTTGTCACCCTACTTATTACGTTCGCTTAGATGTCAAATCGGGCAAGAAGTTTCACGATCCGGGCCACCCGGCTGCCGGTGATCTTAGCCCCCGCGTTTCCCCGGGCCTCGGCTGAGGTCCCTGCAAGAATCGGGTGATGCGAAATTGAACGCAACGCAGTGACTTTGTAAAAAGAAAATTGCGGGAGAAGACAAAGAATCTAGAAGCAATATTTAAGAGAGCACTCTTCGCACATTGTGGCCCTCAGACTTGAACACTTGGCTGAGCCTGCTTGCATCGCATCTTGATACCCCACATCCAATAGCCAAACAGCCCCACAGCAACTCAACAAGATGGCCGACATCTTTGCTAAACTTCAGAACAAGTCCCTCCTGATCTCATCTGGTCTCGTGGCCGGTGACTGGAAGAACGGCCAGGATGGAAAGACTTTCCCAGTTTACGAGCCATCCAGCGCGACAGTCCTTCAAGAGATCGCCAACCTCGGCAGACAAGACTTTGTTGACGCCATTGAGAGCGCCAAGACGGGAACGGCGAAGTTCTACGAGTCAACGACGGCAAAGGAGCGCGGTGCCCTTTTGCGAAAATGGTACGATCTTGTTATGGCTAATGCTGATGATTGTAAGTGCTTCGTCAAGTTGTCGTCGACACTGCCTATGAAGCGAGACTGACTTGTCTTCAGTGGCCTTGATCCTGTCTCTTGAGAACGGAAAGACCTTTGCCGAGGCTAGAGGCGAGGTTGTCTACGCCGCATCTTTCATCTCCTGGTTCGCTGAGGAGGCGACTCGCTCTTATGGCGATACCATCCCTTCTTCCTACGCTAACACTACCGTCCTGACATTTAAGGAGCCCGTCGGCGTCTGTGGCATCATCACACCGTGGAACTTTCCCGCCGCTATGATCACTAGGAAGATTGCACCTGCATTTGCAGCAGGATGTTCCGTGATTATCAAGCCCCCAAGTGAGACTCCCTTCAGCGCCCTGGCGCTTGCTAAGCTGGCATTGGCTGCTGGCATCCCGTCAGACTGCCTCCACGTGGTCCCGACTAAGGACCGAGAGGCTTCTATGGAGCTCGCAAACAACCCCATCGTGAAGAAGCTCAGCTTTACCGGCTCTACCGGAGTCGGAAAGATGCTTACCAAGGCTGCTGCGGGAACCATGAAGCGTGTAAGTATGGAGTTGGGAGGCAACGCCCCCTTTATCGTCTTTGACGATGCGGACATTGATCAAGCCGTCGAGGGCGCTTTGATCTGCAAGTTCCGTTGCTCGGGCCAGACCTGCGTGGTAAGACATTCTGAGTGGTTCATCCTCGCATGACAATGCTAATTGAATGCCATAGTGCGCCAACAGACTGCTTGTCCATGAGAAGGTTCAAGAGGAGTTCATCAACAAGCTTGTTTCCAGAGTGCAGCAATTCAAGCTCGGCCGCGGCATCGACGATGACACCACGCAAGGTCCTCTAGTGAACGCCGCCGCCGTCGAGAAGGTCGATGCTCACGTTCAGGATGCTCTCAAGAAGGGTGCCAAGCTTCACACGGGTGGCAAGGCTCCCGAGGGCCTGAAGGGCTACTTCTACGAACCCACCGTCATCAGCAACGTCACAACCGATATGGAAGTTGCACACGACGAGACCTTCGGCCCCCTGGCAGCTATCTTCTCTTTCAAGACGGAAGCTGAGGCTGTTGAGCTGGCCAACGCAACGGGATACGGTCTTGCCGGATACTTCTTCAGCAAGGACATCTCCCGCGTGATGCGTGTTGCCAGACGTCTGGAGTGCGGTATGCTGGGCGTCAACACCGGCCTCATCAGCGCCGCTGAGGCCCCCTTCGGTGGCGTGAAGGAGAGCGGCCTGGGCCGGGAGGGCAGCAAGTACGGACTTGCCGAATACCAAAACATCAAGTCCGTCACCATTGGCAATCTTGGCTTCAACTGAACGTTGAAGATCTTCTCATCTGGGCCAGCAGGCAACGAGGCGGATGAGATCTTGCCATGCGTGGTAGCTTCACAACTAAGGGTTTTGGGGTTAAAAAAGTTATTTGTATCTATATAGCGTTACGTATCATGAGATTTTGCTTTCATCCGGTCGTCGGATCTTGATTATGTCGTTCAGATCGCGTTCGCATTGAAGTGGGATGCTCGAGCACGATTAACCCACGAGCTATGACTGACATGCATGCCTGCCACACAGACGTCACCGTCCCTTCCCATAGGCTGATAGATCGCATCCCGTTGAAACAGGTTTCGTCATTCAGATGCACAATAGGCTTTGACTGATCTCTTTCATCTCATTATTCTTACTCGAGCCATTAAATCGAACCACCATGCCAATCTAATCTTCATGATTACTCCGTACAAGCTTTCCATTGGTATGCCTTTTCTCTCCAAACTCCAGATGCACCCCGAAACGCAATGACCGAACCCAAGATTTTCCCATGCCGATCGCCAGGAACTCTACCCGGACATGACAACTCCAGTTTTGCAGGCTTGCTTTTGAAGGTATTCCCGTTGCTCCGGTTGAAGAACGACCAACTCTGTTTTCGCAATTGCCGCTGCCGTAGCGCCCTTTGCCAACTCCTCTTCTATGCGCTTCAAACATTGATTTGCCGGGGAGGGCCGGTGGACTGTTAACAGCTTGACAGTGCTCGTTGCCCGCTCCAGTGCTTCGATATTCCCTCTGTAGGCCTCGCAAGGGCCTGGCACGGTGATGTCTACCTTGCCCTTTGCAAGGCATCTGACTAGAGAACCCAGAAGCATGCTATTGCACTCTTCCGCGTCTGGTGAACTGTGATAGTACCCCTTCATGTATCGGCAGCCTTCCTTAAGGCATCTGTACAGGATGACGAACGGTTCGAGGTTGGCGGAGATCAACGCTTGGCGGTGCTTGATGATGTTTTCTGCGAAGAGATATGAATTAGCTCTTGTCGGTAGTTGTGATATCCAAGGGTGACTTACCAAAGACTTCAGGAGGCCTCAGATACACGATCCTCTCGAGGGGAAAGTTGTAGCCTTCCGTTCCTTGCTTCCAAATTCGGCCAGAGTGTCCGAAGACCAACCGACCCTTCAAGTCAACGATGGACTCAAAGGTGATTTTCTTGTACATCTCCTCGAAAGTCTCCATGTCGCCGAGTTCCCATGCAACACACAGCAGGTGCGCATTATCTTTCTGATGCTTTACGCCCTGCATCCAAGAACGTGCCCATGGTCGCGTGATCACGGTCATGTCGTACTTCTCGGTAATGGTCAGGACGTCGTAGAGTCGCATTAAGGTAAGCTTCTCAGGAACCAGGTTGAATCGGCCATGGACGATGTTCAGAACAATCTCCATGGCTTCTGTCGCATCTTCGGGAAGCTCAACACGCCATTCTCCACCATTTTCTTCAGGGCGCGACTCCATGAATCCACCGAATAACATTGTCTTCAAAACCGGGGAACTCCGGCCGAGCGCCCTTGAGCAAACAACAAAATCTTGGGGGCTCTCGTCAATCTCGCTGCCAACATGCAGCCTAAGATCGCCCTTATCGTCAAGGTATATGGTGGGTGAAGAGATGAGCCCCGTGAGGGGCTCGGTAAGCACCATAGTGCAAGTGGACATGATGAACCTGTCGTTTGAGGATTTGATAGTGTTGATGGGCTTCCGAGGAGAAAAGAGACAAGGTGATCAGCGAGATCAGCAAGCGAGGCGTCTTAGATGCAGCCGAACCGCCAGATATCGTATCTCATCTGAGGTTCGTCCTAAAGTCTCAATTCTGCCCGTCGAAGGGCCGTCCGGCTTGGGGGCGCACGCGGTTGGGTAAATATGGCCGTCGCGCAGACAGTCGCGCAATGCGTCGCGCGGGCCAGGATGTTGCCTCTGCGGCAGGAGGCATAAAGGGGACCGCAGATCACAACGTGATGACCCGATGGCATGACTAGTTCATTGTCGGGAATCTGACCCTTTCTAACTTTGGAAAATGGGGACCACGATGATTGGGACGATATGTATTGTGTCTTAGACTATGCGTTATACCTGTTGGTCTCAAGCCGCCCAATTGCACTGCCGCCGTTTGTGCCCAACAACGCGGGAACCCGCCGGTTGTCAGAGTACAAAGGGGGAGGGAAAGGCTAGCGACCGTTACAAACGGAGAGGGGTGTGCTCCAGCCCGGGTGCTACCCTGGGCCTTGGAAATCTCATGTTTTCCCCCTCAAAAATCCGGGTTTTTGGACAAAGCCAAACAAGGAACGTGGTGGAACGGCGGTCGGAATAATAAAAGAAAGCAGGGCAGAAAAAAAATTAATGGGAACAAATTCAGGGCCCGTTCGGACCTGACGAACGGGGAACATCGGGGCCCCTTGTCCACCGTTACCCAGTGTGGCTGGCAGTCGCACTTGGTACAACAAACAAAACATGTGTTACGCATTCTGACTCGGGGGTCATATCAATTGCAACGGCTCTTCTGATATAAAGCTGGATGTGGAACCACCAGCCGAATTGCTTTGTGAGACTTTGAGCTTGGGCTTGCGACATACAAAACATGGTTTCGTCATTGCTGGTTTCTCCCGTAAACCTACCGGTCGAATATCTTTCCTGGATTCCTTGGGACATGAATCGCTGTTAGCGCATGGCACACTCTCAGGATCTGTGCCGACTCGTGCGGGTCAGCCACTTACAAGATCCAGTTGGGGTCTAGGGTGCCCTTGATCAGCTTCTGCATGGCGGGAAAAGCAAAGGTCAGCCCGATCGCCGAGAGGGATGTCCCCAGCAACCCCCGCCTTCAGGGTCCAACACACCATAACGGTAATCGTATCATTTCCTACTTCGGACAACAGGGCGTCCTTCTTGCCCAAACCTATTCCATGCTCGCCCGTCGAGGTGCCGTCCATCTCTAACGCGCGCGCGACCATGTTTTTGACCGCAAGTTTGGCCATGGCGGCTTCTTCAGGTATGGTCTTGTTGTAGGTGATATTTTCGTGGAAATTGCTGTCGCCAATGTGACCTTTGATACAGGCGTTGAGACCAAGTTTTTGCGCTTCGTCCTTGCTGGCCTCGACGATGTCGGCCAGCCGGCTGAGAGGGACGGCAACATCAGTGTTCCCTGCAATGTTTTTCTCGTGTCAGCCAACGCAGCATGAGCGGCAGCTATTAGCCCCCACCGGCATGCACGACAGTTTTTGTTTCTGGATGATTTTGATGCTGTGCAATTATGGCAAGTGGAGTGTGCGGAGTAAGTTTTGGGCAGCACGGAAAGGGGGCCAGGGGGAGGCACTTACACATCTCCTCACCCTCCTTGCGCATAGCTAGCAGCGAGTAGAGCGACTCCTTCCTGACCGACCACAGAAACTTCTGCTCACGCTTATCTTTAGCAAACTCGAAGACGTCAGGGCTGTAAGGCTCCACGATTCGCTGAACGCTGCTGATGTTGTCGTTGACGGAAGTTTGTGTACCGGAGAATTTGAAGAATAGGGTTGGCTTTTCTTGCCAGACCCGTGGCCTCGTGGCACCGCCCTGGTTGATGATACGCATCTGAACTTCATCCATGAGCTCCAGAGCCGCGACTGGCACCCCAGCGCGTATGACGTCTGCTGCAGCTGAGACGGCCTGTCTGATGGTCGGGAAGGGAACGACTGCGACGGAGAAGTGGTGTGGGACAACGGCAAGCTTTAGAGTTGCTTCCGTGACGATTCCAAGGGTGCCCTCCGAGCCAACGAAGATGCCATTAAGATTGTACCCCGCAGAGCACTTTCTCGGGCGGCGCCGAGTCTTGACGACGGATCCATCTGCAAGGACGACCGTCAGGTTCATGACCCAGTCTCGCATCGTGCCGTAGCGTACAGCGTTTGTGCCAGAGCAGTTTGTGCCTATCATGCCTCCGATCTTGGCGCTTGGGGCTGAGAAGAGTCAAGGATTCAGTCTTATTGCCCGCATTGATGTTACCGTTACCTGGAGGATGGACTCTTACCGGGGTCGATGGGGAAGAAAAGCCCGCTGTGTTGCTGGGCAAGCTGTTGATTGAGGTCCGTCCAACAAACGCTCGGTTGCACTACGATATCCATGTCATCCTTGTTGAACTTCACGATCTTGTCCATGTGTGCAAAATCAATGCTTACGCCGCCAAAGGGCGCTGTGATGTGACCCTCGACACTGCTGCCACCGCTGAAGGGGATAATGGGTACCCGCCACTTGTGGCAGATGCGAGCGATAGCACTGACTTGCTCCGTGCTTCGGGGGTAAGCCACAGCAACTGGTAAAGTGTCGAGGTTGACGGAAGACCACTCTGAGTAACTGTGAGCGAGGAGGTCTTCAGTATCAGTTGAGATGACGTGTTCTGTGTCACTCAGCTCCCGTCGGATTTCATCAACGGCCTTGTATGGGTCAGGTGTGACTGTATTACGATACTCAGAAACAAAGACTTACTTTGTCCATGTCGTTGAACGTTGCATAGTTAACCGCCGGCAACCTGTCATCGTGTAAAATCGCGTTTGTTGTTGGTGACTTGTTGACACTCTTTGCGACCGCGTACCCCAGAGTCGCTGCGGCTGTGGCTAACAGGAGAGACGCTGGGTTCAGCCAGCTTGTACTCCGTCTTTCGTGTCTCGCGCTGCTAGAGTCTTCCGTATTATGGGGTTTGAATCTGAAGGGATTATTACTCAGTAACCTTGTAGCCGGGAACCCATAGGATGGAGCCCGTCTTGGAATGGGTCGAACGGAGGATCTGAGCGAGGACATGGTCCGCATGTTGCAGCATTAATTCGACGGTGTTTTTTGTTGCCAATAGCAAGTGTATTCACTCTGTTGGTAGTCGTCCATTTAAGGAGTGCTGTCAGGACGGGTCAGGGTGCCGGAATGCGGAGGCTGACCGGGTCAATTGCGGAGTGATGCGGGGGAGACTCGGCAGAACCTCATGATAACCAACCAACCCCTTAGGCTCGGTTTGGGAGACCGCTGCAACGGATCTTTCATCCGGGGCTGACATGCAAGCCAAGAACTGGGTTTGATTTCCCCAACGACAACATACGCGGGCAACGACCTCTCAGCTTACGCACAATTGGAGTCTCCATTCGGTAACCGCCACAACAAGCAGATCATTGCAGTATCGGCAATCTCACGGAGCTTGAATGCTCCTGCGAAAGAGCGTGATGTAGAGCCGAAAATGATTATTCCCATCTAAGGCCGTCGCCTAGGAGACCCGTGGATATTGAATATCTCGGCTTTCGATTCCATATTTCCTTTTCCCGGGTGCAGGACGGGTGTGAGGTCAGGCAATCGTATTAAATTCACAGACTGGCAGCCAAGCCTTGAAGCCATGAGCGACAGCAGGTTAGGGTATTTAAATAGCCTCAGGGATATCTTATCTTCATAGCTGCCATACTGGTCGATCAACAGTTTCTCTAATTGATCTTTACACCTCAGCCTTCACCATTTCAGATTTCGCCATGTCAAGAAGATCCTCCAATGTGACACCGGAAAAGATGGGAAACGAAATTGACCTCGGAGCTGAAGAGGTTGAAAACCGACCACAAATTTTCAGCATTGACCCAGATGAAGAGAGAAAGGTTGTCCGAAAGCTCGACGCCGTCATCATGCCCCTGATGGCCGTCGTGTACTTCTTTCAGTGTAAAAAGTCCATCGTCCTTGAATCGCTTTAGCAGATACTAATCTCTTCAGATAGATCTCGATAAGCAGTCGATCAACCAGGCTGCCATTTTCGGGCTTCGGGAGGATCTCCGCCTCACAGGAGAGCAGTTTTCTTGGGCCGTATCACTGTTCTATCTCGGCCAGCTGTGTTCGGAGTATCCTGCAGCTTTCTTACTATCAAGGCTGCCAATCGCTCTCTATGTTGGCATCACCATCGTTGTTTGGGGTGGAGTAAATATGTGCCTCGCAGCTGTGCACGACTTCGCCGGGCTTGCAGCTACGAGATTCTTCTTGGGCTTCACCGAAGGTGAAATAATAATTATTTCGGCCTTTGACGACATCCATCTGACATGTTGCAGGCACTGTTTCGCCAGCTTTCATAATAATCACTAGCATCTGGTACAAGCGGAATGAGCACCCCATCAGAGTCGCGACCTGGGTCCCTATGAATGGAGTCTCGCAGATTGTTGGCGCGCTCCTGATGTATGGTATTGGACATGGGAACCTACATCTCGCTGCTTGGCGCGCTCTCTTTCTCATTTGCGGTGCTCTGACATCCGCCGTGGGGCTCATCTTCATCTTCATGATGCCTCGAGACACCACAACAGCCTGGTTTCTCGGCCCTCGCGAACGATAAATCGCAACACAGAGACTGGCTATCGATAGAGCCACACGAGATCATACTGAATTCAACAAAGCTCAAGTTCGAGAGACACTCATGTCGCCGATGACTTGGATTTACTGCTTGATTGCCCTATGCGTCACTTTGACAACCCCAATCATCAAGGTAGGAACGACCTTTTGCCACCCCAACAAAGCCCATTCAAGGACATGTACTGAAAGAAAGTTTTCTCCTTAGTTCAGTGCTACGGTCATCAACGGCTTCGGCTACTCGAAATTCCAGACCATGTTGGTGGGCATGCCCGCGGGGGCAGTCAACACCACAACAGTGTGGGCCAGTGCCCTTATTCCACGATGGCTTCCAGGAACGAGGGTGTATACCGGGATCAGTTTGCGCTTCGTGCCATTGCTCGGTGCAATTCTCTTGATGACTCTGCCAGCCGAAGGTGCTGAGTGGGGCATTGTCGTCTCAACTTGGCTTGTGGTTGCAGTTCAGCCCTGTTGAGTACTGGAGCCAGCATCATTGCAAGCAACGTCAAAGGAAATACTAAGAAAGGCATAGTGTCAGAAGCCTTTTTCGTGTCGTACTGCGTGGGCTGTATCGTGAGCCCGCAAGCATGGACACAGGACGATGCGCCACGATACCGGAAGGGTTGTATTTTGAGCATTGCGGCGATGGTGTGTCTCATCCTGACGTTTGCCGAATACGTTGTCATTGTGAAAGCGAAGAACCAAAGTCGAGATTCCAAGGCTAATGCAGGGCGGTCTGAGTTTTCAGCGAATATTCCGTGGAATAATGACCAGGTTGGACTAGTCGTGAACTCCGACTTGACGGATGTTCAGGACAAAGGTTTCCGGTACACCATTTGAATTCTGTCTTGAAGGAAGTGTTTCAACCTACATGTCGACGGCTATCCCTCGTACTTTGATCGAGTCGACAGCAATAGATGCCAATGCGTCTCAAATTGTGCATAGGCCGCCTCTTACCTGGTCCTCCCGAGATTTCACGAACGCCAGTTTGCAGCCTTAACCCTACAGGAGGGACCTCTTTGGTCATCCGCTGGTTTCAAGGTTCAATTTTTTTCAAAGGATGTGAGAACCTCTATGGGTTTGTCTACACTTACGCATAAAACTACTTTTGATCTCCATCCCCCTCCATCCATCCCTTGTCATCAAAATACCATTGGATCATCTGTGCTCACTCGCAAACTATTCGCGCCGCAGATTATTTCTCGTCAACTCACTGTCGTCTTTTGGAAAGATGGATTTACTCGGAACAGTAAAGACACTCATCCTGATCCGCAAGATCAGGCCCGAGAACGTGAGGCGTCGCAGCATTCCAGAAACGAAGGCAACGCATAGATATATCGACCCTCCGAGTGACGTACCACAGAGATATCCCGCTCATACAATCGTCAAGACCACCAAGTATGCGGAGGATCGTCATGTCTCTACCGTCTATTCATTGGCCGGCCATACTCCGATGCAGATGGGCAAGAGGTGGGATCAAGGCAAATTCCAGCCCGCCGTCGACGTTTTAATGGTCGAGCATAAAGACAAGCCAGCGATTAACGGAAAAGCTCGGTTTACTTGTCAAAAGATCACAATACAGCATCCCGCCTTGATCGAGATCTTAGGACTGATACTGGAGAACGAAGGCTTCCATCTTGACGGGAGCAAACCTATCGTTTTTACTCCCCCCTTCCGCCCATTGTACATCTGCTACGACGAGATAGTTGGTCTGTGCGAAAATACGAATGATGACTTGTTGAAGATGTATCTGGGAAACCTACTTACTACGCTTAACGGCATACTAGGAGAGACGCGGAAGCAATCACACCAACTCAAAGCCAGGGGGCTAGTCAACTTCGATCTCGCATGGACCTATTTCCCCAACGGTACTATGGTACGCAGCAGCGACTGCAATACCAAAATGGTCTTCAGGGTCGTGGGTACTTCGTACAAGAAGTCGGAATCTGGCACAGCCCTCGTCATCTACGGCGAAGCGCTCAGATTCGACGGCGAGTCCTTCGTCTGGATGGTCCACGAGATTTCCATCCATGAGTTCTCCGGGAACAAGCCAATTCTTGGACTGGAGTGTTATCCAACCGAGTTTCA
Source organism: Colletotrichum aenigma (assembly GCF_013390185.1). Taxonomy (NCBI): domain Eukaryota; kingdom Fungi; phylum Ascomycota; class Sordariomycetes; order Glomerellales; family Glomerellaceae; genus Colletotrichum; species Colletotrichum aenigma. Next base: position 3,761,801 of record NW_023500913.1, read on the forward strand.
TCACGACCCGAAACTGTGCGCCGACGGTTGCTGGAGAGGGGCAAAAGGGGGCTGGTCCTCGGCGTGGAATGTTGCACATACAAAGGCATCGCGATTGCTGACGTGGACGAGGTGAAGCGCAATGTCGATGGCCGCATTCTGATGGACGTTGATGGGTTCAATAAGCATCAGACGAAGTCGAGGCAACGACAATGGCGATACACGAATCGACCGATGATACCGCACATAAATGAGCAAGACACCAAGGACGGTATACACTTTATGAAGAAGGAGCAGAACAAGAACAAAAGACGGCCATGGTTGAGGGCTTTGCTTTGAGGAATAAGTACGACAGCTAAGTAATGGACCTGAGGAGACTCGAAACAGGCATCCAGGCAATTATTTCGGAAGTCACAAAGCTTGACGACTCCTTGGATATTGATAAAAATGAACAATGAAAGGATGGATGAACACTCAAAATTTGGCCTACGGAGTAGGAGAGTTATTTAGTTCCAAATTTGAGTGATCCGCAGTTGTTCGTCATTGTCGTTGCAAAATTCAGAAAGTAGAACTTGAAGATTTAAGGTAAATATGCATGCTGAGCGAGAGTCTCTACAGCGAATGCTCATGACGTCGCGTATCTTCCCAGAAGGGGAAGTTTCCCAAAGCTCGTAGCCCCTACCAGCCCCAATTTTTAGCGCCTCTAAGCCTTCCGCCCCACCGCTCGCGACTTTCCGACATCGTCCCATCGACAACAGTCCCACGGATGCGTCTCCCTTTCACAAAAACAAACCATAACACCCGCTTCCCCTGACTGAGCTGAACTGCGATCGCTCCTTGGCGCGGCGGAGCTTGAGGAAGCCTGCCAAACATGGATGTCGACTCGGAACCGACACCCCGACGAGGAACCCGCAAACCGTCCAGCCCGCCTGCCAGTGCCCCGGCCGCGAGACGCTTCCGTTCGGCTTCTCAAGCCGAGGCTGCTCGCACGACTAATGCGTGCCAAATTTGCCGCGACAAGAAGGTCAAGTGCTCGGGGCAACGGCCATGCAAGTATTGTGCCAAGCGCGGGCTGAATTGTGTGTTTGCAGCGTCCGAAAAGAGGAAGCTGTATTCCGTCTCGTGAGTCCCTTTCCAGTGCTGCAATACTCCGACCAAATATGAGCCGCATCAATATAAGAGACTAGGCTGATTTGAAACTCGAGCGAATCAGACAAGTCAGGGAGCTTGAAGACAAAGTCGCCTTCTATGAACGACAAAACCGAGAAAGGTCCGCCCCGGGAACGGCATCACCACAGCCGGCATCGCCTGGGTGGCATATGCCTCCAGACGACGTGGCGGAAACGCCTCGTGTCCTGCGTGGGGGTCCGCAAGAGGAGTCTTGCATCTCAGTGAGCTTGCTTTCTCCAGAAGATCTCCGCCCTCCAATGTCTCAGCCCACGTTCTCCCCCACGTTTGAGAGGATACGCGCCGTGGAGGTCTTGCCCGCGCCCACGTACTCACCAGCGCGAACTGCAAGGGGTGAGTGGACCTATCACAATTGTCCATTTGCACAACTCGTCGACCCTCGGATACTGACTCCGACAGCCATTGCTCCGGAATCCGCACTCTCGTCGTCCGAGACTTTCGGCTCCGAAATCAAGACGCTTCTTGTGTCCCGCTCAAATCCTGGCTCCGCCGCGAGTCCTTCGACGAACACCGGCGTAACTCCACTCCCGCACATTGACCGTCGCGGCTTACTTGAAGCTATTGGTCCCTGGCCCACCGAAGATGAGGCGCATGCGATGTTGGACACTGTTGTGTTCAATGTTGGCATCTCGCAGCAATTATTTGATGTCCGAGCGTTCTCGGATAACCTCGCCGTGCTGTACCAAGAAACCAGCGCAAATTTGAGGCTTACTGAGATCTGGATCGTGGAAGCCCTTTTGGTATTTGCTGTGGGTAGGCTACTCCAAAGCAGGGATGATGAAAATGGGGATCTTCCAGGGACGAGGTTCTTTCAGGAGGCAGTCAAGCGGACTCCTTTGCTGAGTGATTTGAGGAAGCATGGTATCGTTGGAGTCGAGGTGATGGCTTTAACAGCTCTTTACCTCCAAATTGCGGACCGGAAAGATGATGCCTACTTGCACGTGAGTTGACGAAACATTGGGCTACACAGATACGATGACTAACAATGGGCCGTCGTAGTCTAACACCGCGCTGAGGCTCGCCATCAGTCATGGCATGCACAGGGCAAACTCAGCGCCATGTCTAAGGCGATCAGATAATGTGCATCGAAATAGGCTTTGGTGGTCTATCTACATGCAGGAAAGGTATGTCCCCACTGTGAGTTGAGCAGAAATTGGTTGGCTGAGAACGCCCCAGGAGATTATGTGCAGCTGGCGGATATCCCATGTCGATTGAAGACTACGCCATCACCACAGCCCCGCCATACGAAATTCTCGGCTTTCCATCAGCAACAGCATTGGGCGTCAACGTCAAGACAGCAAGACTGACTGGGAAAATCACCTCAAGTATGTCCCTCTGAAGCCAGGCAGGAGTCAGGGCCTCAGTACTAATGAGCTGGTAGCCATCTACTCTCAGAAAGACGACCCCGAGACCACTTTCATCAACAACGTACAAAATATCCTTCACTCTCTCTACGAGGTCGAGAAGACAATGCCGTCTGAGTATTTCATGGAGATCAGGCCAGCAGGCGTACTGGTTGCTGGGCGTCCGTTCATGGACGCACCAACCACAACTTCAAGGACTAGTTCGAGTCTGTATACATCTGTTTATATGGTGAGACGACTTGACACATGACCTGGTGCCTATCCGACTGACTTTACCAGGCCGTCATACATACCGTCAGACCCATTCTGCTGTATATGGCCCGCAACAGCCGGGATCCAGAACGCGAAGACGCTCGAAACGAAGTCAGCCCAGCTTTAGTACGCCTCGCTGAGATATGTGTCGAGACAGCCAGTAAGACTCTCGTCATTCTCCAAGAACTCCGAAAGAAAGAGATTCTAGCAAAGAACGCTTTCCATGATCTGGATGCTACCTTCTCAGTGGGGTACATCTTCGTGCTAGTTGAGGCTATCAACCCGGGGAAGAATCTGGGTTTCAAGGGAATTGACCGGTCCAGATCTATCCTAAGATATCTAGTCGGTCTGGGGAACCGTGCAGCGGCGAATCGGCTCGCTGAACTGGACCAGATGTGTGTGCACCTAGCGTTACCTGTGCAGCATGGTACTGGGCAAACACCCCAGCAGTCATTGACGGACATGTTGGCAAAGCCTTTCTCGTTTGAGAGCGGCTATGGGGTTGTTGAGCAGACCACGGCTTCACTCAATGCTATGGAGAGGCCGCGTTCGCGATCCGGAGATGTGGACGGGGCTCAGGCCTGTGGTGAGGATGATCAGCAGAGCTTTGGATTCAGCGGCGCGGACTTAGCTAGCATTCCGTTAGAAGGGGAGAATAGCCTATACTGGGTGTATCATACACCTGGCTTCTCGTTCACGGGGGTTGAGCAGACGGATTGGGAGGCATTGGAGAACCAGATTCCGTGGGGAAACCAGCCGTGAAAGTCATATATGTTGGGCTTCTGAATCCGTGTAGCAATTGCTCAACCGGGGCTTGGGATTTACGAGAAATGCCTCGGACTGAATTTGTGTTTATTAGAACCTACTATCATCGGCTGAACCTGCATCTGTACGCATCTACATACCTTGAGCTTGATAACCATGAAACTTTGAGCTTTTGTGCGAAGTTCTGGGCACTATATCCAATGCTAAGACGTACTAGTCATCCTACGTGTGATGATTGTGATCATGCGTTGCTAGGAACTTTAAACTCTGATGCAAACACATTTTACCCCCTAATTTCGGATCTAAAGAGATCTAATATATGCCATCTAGACTCTTTTCCATCCCTTCGCCTGTCTCGGATCAGGTCCATCGTCTCTTTTCCATTAGAGTTCCTTCTCGCTGCTGAGATGACCTCATATGTAATTTCAATATTGGCTTCGCACTCCTTCAGGAGGGATGCCATTGGCCCTGTGTACTTAATAATTCAAAAATGCAGCCACAGCAACATCTTGCGTGACTTTGGCATCGCCGTTAACCCCTATTAGAAATACAGCTGAATTATCCTCCGAACACCACCACCTTGCTGCCGTTATGACAGTTTCTTGCGTGAAGAATCCCCTCACCCCCTTAACTAGTGAGTATTAAAGCGATCATCTTCCGTTCCTCAAACGCACTTCTCGCTATGGCTAGAATGAGTTCAATTGTCAATTCAGAATTGCCTTCGTAATTTTCAAAGAGGATTTGCATCATATCCCTGGATCGGCCTTTCGATCCAGCCACGACGAGCTCCTGGATGATATATACTTCCTCTCCACGCTTCTGCAGCAACAAAGCTATGCCTTCTACCCCACACCTGCTGATCAACGGCGGTGTCATCTACATCATTTATATGGTTCCCGCCAGAGACTGCCTCCACAACAAGTGCTGGCTGAACATTCAATCGATCGCCCCTCTCTTCGACAAAAGGGCGATGATCTTGTCCCCACAACTCCTATTCTGAGCTGCAGCCACCAACAATTCCTCCGTAATGTCAATTCCATTCCTGCACCTATTTAACAAGTAAGCCATGATATCGTCTCCGCCGACTTCATTTTCAACTGCAGCGATCATTACCTTTTCGTTGATCTCGACCAAATTCCGCGCGTTTTCTATCACGCAAGCAACGGGTTCCCTATCACCGCTATCTTCTACAGCTGCTATGAGAACTTCTTCGGTAACCGGATCTTCTCTATCCACCAAAAGACATTCTGCCACTTCCAAATGTCCTTCACTGACAGCGGCCTCGAGGGCCGTTGAATAGCGTTCACCTTCAATGTCCCTACTAGCGCCGTGCTGAATCAGTGATTTAACAACAGGGAGATGGCCCCCTGCAGTTGCAGCCAGAGTAGCTGTACCAAAGTACTCCCCTTCGGAGTCAACATCAATATTCTCATCCTCGAGCATATATTCCACTACCTCGAGCAGCCCTAAAGAGCTTGCAAGAACCAAATCTGCGCCGTCTAGCACACAACCTCCAATTCCTTCATGGGTACGGCAGAGCTCACGAGCAGCTTTACAGAATGTATCTCTTCTCCAACTTTCCTGTGACCTGTAGTGTAGCACCCAGTTGTGATGAGCGTATGTCATAAAAGGGGGCCATGGAGCGTCTTGTAGTGACAGCAGACGAATGCAGGAGGTGAAAATTGTCCCATGTGCATAAGACATGTCAAAGCTACCTTTCCAAGTGTTTGATAGCCTAGAAGTTGTCGTGAGAAATTTCCGGGCTGTCTGGTGGATGAAGGAAACCTTTTCGTTAAATACACTGACAAAAAGGCCACAAAGATTCTTCACTGTCATTTTCAGACTTTCACGAGGCCATATATCATCCTCAAGTTCTTTCTGGTTCATGAAGTCTTTTGCCTGTAACGTCAGGGCCCAGTTGATTTCGTTGAGTGTCAAAGGCTGCGTGGCAGCGAGAATAATGTTGAGAAGGTTTCTCGCTTGCTCCTCATCCTGGCTGCGGCTCAAAATCTTCTCGTAAGCATCAAATACTGAAGATGGAAGACTAGAAGGCAGCGTCTGAACACTTGAGGGCTTGCGATATGCGCTACGTTTTTCATCAATGATGCTGAGCGTGAGATGAAGCCAGAGATAGGTGCGGTTCTCCATGGCCTTAAGACGTTCTGAGATTGCTCGGTGGTGCTCTTCGCGGAAGTGTTTTCCAAACTCTCTGACCTTGTGGTCAATAACAAGGTCAATCTCGTGGCGAATCTCTTCAAACTTATCATCGCCGTCCAAACGGATATATGATTCCGCAGTCGCCATCGTCTCAAAGGACATCTCCAGATCGTCATACGGCCTGCTTGTTATGAGGAACTTGAGTTTTGATGAGTTGGCATGGTTCTGCTCGCCAAAGTAGAATCTTTCCAGCACCTCGAAAATGTCTTGGCGGCCTTTTTTGTTACATTCATCCAAGACATCCAGAACACAGACAACCTCTCCGGATTCGGGCTGGCTTGCTCAAGCTACTAAGATCTCCCAGAGCTGATGAAAGTTGTCTCGCAGGCTGGTTCCATAATGCTCGTAAGCATTATCTGCATGCCTGATCAGAGACCGTTTCTGATCTTTGGTAAAAAGTTGATGCAAGATTGAGGAGATTGCGTCATGACTATTCACACGGCGTTCGTAGCCGTCCTCGAAAAAGAAGTAACAAACTGTTGTGTTTGCAAGATTTGTTGAAAGTCGGCCATGATCAACCAAAGCCCGTGCCAGCACAGATTTCCCACAGCCTGGGCCGGCAGAGACCCATATGATGCTTGACGCGGTGCTTTCAAGCCATTCCCGATATCTTTGGTCCCTGAGAAACCCTTCACACGTTCCTGGGGCTTTTTGGGGGTTGAAGTCCTTCTGTGTTTCATGATCTGCGGCAAGCAACTCAAGCAACTTTCGGCGATTCTTCAATTTCTTTTCAGTAGTCTCTTCATCATCATATGAGGCTTCGGTTGTCGGTAGGAGGCTGAGGTTGTCAATATGATTCGCTAGAACCGGCAATCTATCAGTAAATGTTTTGTACTCAGGGCTGGTTACTCACATTCCGATGGACTACCAGCGCATGGGAAAGCCTCCAAAACTGCCTTCATTGCGGAGGCCGCCCTTGCCGCAGCAAAGTTCTGGAACTTCTTGTTCTTATGGCTGTCTGAATAGTCACAAGCTGCCTTGACAACAACACAAGGGAATCGGTCCCAAATGCCAGCTCCTTTCATCTCAAATGCGATGAGGTTTTGCTCCTGGGCAACCTGGTCGCGATCTAGCCCGGACTTCATCACCGTATCGCCAGATCCTAGCCGCCCAACGACCACACGAAGCTCATGTGCGGCCGTGTTATTGCATACTAGATCCAGGAATTTCCTCTTTCGGTGGCGTGGCCTAGACAGAAGACGAGAGGTGTCACAGTAAAGTTGATCACACGGAGCCTGACGTGCGGCTTCACTCGCTCCACGTTCACTGCACTCGCAGCATCGAGAGTCTCGGTGCCTATGGAGATATCCCGGTTCAAAAAGACGATATTCTGTTGTGGGAGGGCGTTGGTATAGAGCTCCTTTGTGACCTGTCTTCTCCTGGATGCCTCGTAGTATTTGATTTGTTCGGTGCTGCAAATGATCCCGCCCGGAATTCATCTCGAAAACTGAAAGAACGGAGCGAACGCTCTCGTGAGGTCTTCCTAGGCTGTCCTCGATAGCATCCTTCGTAGCGAATCGGTCCGCATACCGTCTTCCTAGGTCGTACTGGACGATGCATTTGCTTATAACAACGTCACCAAGCAGAAGTTCCTTGTCGGTCCCAACGCCTGGCACCCCTCCACAAATGCCCGTCACGATTGCCAACTTAATCTCGGTGTAGCTCGATCGAAGGCTGGCAGCCCCGCTTGCTGCATTGGCTTTGCCCATACCCGTAAGCAGCAGTAGAACGGCGTTGCGGTTCGCGATCCGGCCGACTTCGTATTTATTGTGGTCCCCAGGCGCGTTCCCGAGTCGGAATTCAAGTCCGTCCCAAATCTCATCAAAGGTAAAGATAACAGCGTCATACTCGCAGTCAACGGCGCAGATGATTGCGACATGAAAGTCCTTGCGTCGGAGACCTGGAAGTTGGGTAGTCATCATGGCTCATCGAAGCCTGTAACGGAAGGGGGCCTTTTGCGATGAGCTCTATCAAAAAACACCCCGAGGACGAGCAGAAAGATGTTCTGTGATAATCGAGAGTATGAAAGAGGGGTTGTCTTGGCAGGCAGCCTGATTTTGCGGCTGACAAGAAATCAGGCTGGCGCTTCACCAGGAACTGCAACGATCATTGGATGTCGACGGATGATCGTCCTATAACAATAATCCAACTCTTCTGACTGGTCTGCGAGTACAGTCCCTTTATATTTTCGGTTTGCCCGAGGAGTTACTACAGCGACGTTTAGGTGGGTAAAGCCATCCCGAGACCACGACAATTAAATTGCCATAAAGATGATTGGTCATGCTTTTAGGTTCATGCTTTTAGGTTGCTTTAAGATTACGCATAGGCTCCAATGAACCTTGTCCAACATGGTTAGCTTGTTGAGCGGAGCGTTGGCACACGCACGCATAGTTGACACCCATATCCATTAACTGCCAGCTCTCCAGTTGCATGTGCTCACTTTTCCTCATGGACACTACCGTCAGCTGGTCTTTCTCAGGTGAGCTCAAGCATGTTATTAGGTGGATCAAGTAATTGCATTCCAACTACAGATTGATATGCCACTATCATTGTGGCTTATGGGCACCTCGGATGTCGTCACCGAAAAGGACCACTTACCAGGGGTTAGCTTCGGGTTCATCAAGCGACACACGTCTCAGACTATCCCACTGAATTACCCCAGAAAGAACAAGCGACTAAGACTCGTGCCAATTCTTGGCTAGTTCCGTGGACGCGGCTACTTCCCCGGATGTGCGGAGAGAGCTGGGGCAACCCCCCGCTTTGCACAGATCCGGGGTTAAGGGGTCTCTGAGCATACCAAGTTGCCGTTTTGTCTATGACCCGCTCGACAACCTCCATCAGGTATATAACAGGTCCAGCTCTTTCAAACTCAGAATGTTGGTCTTCACACCTCCGAGGCGTCGTTGGTGAGGACTCCGTTGAAACTTTTCACAAGCCGCGCACCCTGTAGTCCACAAACCACCGCATTAGCCGACCTTGTGAAACAACGTCAATTCGAAACTTCACCGTCACAAAACAATGGCAACCAAGCCGGACGATGCCCAGCTCGCCGTGACGGCTGAGGAGCTCGAGATGACGAAGAAACAAGATGAAGAGCACGTGGCCTTTGAGCAAATCAGCCCCGAAGAGGAGCGCGCTTTGGTCCGGAAGCTCGACAGAGTTCTGATGCCCCTGATGGCTTTCGTCTATTTCTTCCAATGTATTACGCCCTTTGGCAACTATATTTTCTGTGACTTTTGCTAACAATGAGTTTCAACAGACCTCGACAAACAATCCATCAACTACGCCTCCGTCTTCGGCCTCCGCAAAGACCTCCGCCTCACAGGACAGGACTTCTCCTGGGTCATCTCCCTCTTCTACTTCGGCCAGCTCTGCTCCGAGTACCCCGCCGCCTACCTCATGTCCCGGCTCCCCATCACCCTCTTCGTCGGCGTGACAATCATCATCTGGGGCGGCGTCGAAATGACCCTCGGTGCAACTCGCGACTTCCACACCCTCGCCGCCGCGCGCTTCTTCCTCGGCTTCGCGGAGGGCGCCGTCTCCCCGGCCTTCATCATCATCACGTCCAACTGGTACCGCCGCCGCGAGCACCCGATCCGCGTCGCCACGTGGGTGTCCATGTCGGGTGTGAGCCAGATCCTCGGCGCGCTCATGATGTACGGCATCGGCGGCGCGAAGGAGATGGTGATTGAAAAGTGGCGGGCGATGTTTTTGCTTAGTGGAGGGCTGACGGCGGCGTGTGGTGTTGTGTTTTGCGTGCTGATGCCGCGGGATACGACGACGGCGTGGTTTTTGAATGAGAGGGAGAGGAAGGTGGCGACGTTGCGGTTGGCGGTGGATCGTGGGACGAGGGATCGGGCGGAGTTTAATGGGAAGCAGATGACGGAGGCGCTGAAGCAGCCTATGGTGTGGATGTATTTCATGATGGCGCTCTGCATTACGTTAACGACGCCGATTCTGAAGGTACGTTTGGTCATTTGGTGGGAGACTTGTTGCTGACTTTGAGCAGTTTTCGTCGCTTGTGGTCAACGGATTTGGATACTCGCCCTTCCAGACCATGTTGGTAGGCCTTCCTGGTGGCGCCATCAGCTTCGTCACGATCTGGGTGGCCGCTCTTGTGCCAAGGTTCTTTCCCGGCACCCGAGTCTACACCTCGATGGGTCTGTGTCTGGCCCCTTTGCTAGGTTCTACGATGCTGCTTGCGCTTCCGGCGAAAGGCTACGAATGGGGCATCGTGGCGAGCACTTGGCTCGCCGCCTGCTGCAGCTCGCTTCTCAGCTCTTCGGCGGCCATGATGGCGTCGAACGTCAAGGGCAACACCAAGAAGAGCGTGGTTAGTGCGGGCTTCTTCATCGTGTACTGCATCGGATGCATCGTCTCCCCGCAGGCGTGGACGGAGTCAGACGCGCCAAGGTACACCAAGGGCTGCATTCTCAGTATCGCCAGCTGGGTCGCGTTAATCGTGACGTACGCGGTGTATGGGTTCGCGATCAAGAAGGAGAATGCCAAGAGAGATAGGCTTGCTGGTGAGGGGCGTTATGAGTACATGGTTGGCGGACATGATGGAGGCGAACAGGCGGTGCAGATGGGCGTCGCTGTTGATTCTGACTTGACGGATGTGCAGGACAAGGCGTTCAGGTACAACTTGTAGACTCCTTGAGGGACCCTCTAGTGAGGATATTGAGATTCCGTGGTAAGTCAGTTTCCATATAGGAGAGACCGACTCGTAATGATTCCGTGACAGTGTTTCAATCCAACTTCTTGCGTCAATTGAAGCTATTATCCAGACATTCTAGCGTGGTTTTTCCACAAAACTTTGACCGTGATCCTCAGCGAAGGCATGGTCTCCTGTTTTATTTGATCCCACCTCAGCAGAATCTTGTAACGACCAGACAGTGGAAGATGTTTCAAAATGCCTCTGTATAAAAAAAACTCAACAATTAGAAAATATGCCTGAATCACGCCTTGGCGCAGAGGTGACGAACATCTTCAGCGTCGTGGTCAAGTTCGTGTTGATCACAGCAATTCGTCAAATCGGATGCATCCGATGCAGGCACAAAAAGTAAGCGTCGGATGTTGCGGCCGAAACCCATTTTTGACCAAAAACGTGCCGAGGACCCGCTGATGATTGATGACCAAGACGCGAAAACCCCACCGCGTACAAACGATTTACCGAAGATAAACAACAAACGGCCCCTGGAAGTCGATGGTCGGAGAGTAAGAAGCCGTCTGGCCGGGTACAGTGTAAGGGATGAGTAAGAGAAGCCGAAAACCCCTGCAGGTCGGCGGGCTTGAAGACGGGGCGGTACGTACCCTGGCTCCGGCCGCTGTCAAAATCTCGGAAGCGAAAGGGCGATTGGCCAATGACGCAACGTCTTTTGAAAACAGGGACCAGCCGGCGCCACGGAGCTTCCGATTTCTTCCCACAACGGCGGGCTGCTTTAAGGAAATTCGACCTTGTTGAAGTAAACACAGAGAGAGAATAGTAGTAGAAGAAGCAAATGGTATCTATGGATGATGCTCTTTGATGGTGGAAAAATCGTAGAGTTAGTTCATGAATTGATAGAGGCTGCATATGTGATCACAAGGACCTTCCAAGCTTGGCACTGCTATGTTTAGCAGGGTCACCAGGTCCCAAAACAGTTCAGGTAGGAAGGAGCTACCCCCAGTAAAGCGGCGGCGCATTCTGTCACCCGTCACGGCAGAGCTCTTTGCCCAATTTTGCCTCGCCAATTTTGCCTCGCCAATTTTGCCTCGTTTCCGGGCCCTCTCGTTCGCAACGCAGTCCCCAACACGTTCAACACCTCTCCCAACCCGCCCTTCGATGCACCCCTGATCTTGAGGAGTCGCTCATTCAACCTTCAACCTCCAAGATGATGCGCTCCCAGCTCCAGACCGCCGGCCGCCTGGCCAGGCCCTCCACGACGTCGAGAATCGCCGGCATAGCCCGCCTTCACATCTCCCCCAACGTCGCCTCAAAAACGACCGCCGTCCGATCCATCGCCACGAGAACGATACCCCGAGCTTCCTACCCTGCTCTGACCTCGTCGCAATACCGCTCCTTCTCCTCCACCCGAATCCAGCATGGCGAGATGACCATCGTCGTCCCTCCCATGGCCGAGTCCATCACCGAGGGCACCATTGCCTCTCTGTCGAAGCAGGTCGGCGACCGTGTCGAGGTCGATGAGGAGGTCGCTAGCATCGAGACCGACAAGATCGACGTTGCCGTCAACGCCTCTGAGGAGGGAACCATCGTCGAGCTGTTCGTCGCTGAGGGCGACACCGTCGAGGTTGGGCAGAAGCTTGCGCGCGTCGAGACCGGCGCCGCCCCTGAGGGCGAGAAGCCTGCGCCCAAGAAGGAGGAGCCCAAGCCCGAAGCTAGCAAGCCTGCCGAGTCCTCTGAGGCCGCTCCCGCTCCCGCCCAGGAGCAGAAGAAGGAGCCCGAGGCTCCCAAGAAGGAGGAGAGCAAGCCCGCTCCCGCTCCTAAGCAGGAGAAGAAGCCCGCCGAGTCTGCTCCCGCTCCCCAGGCTGCCCCCTTCGGCGCCGCCGGCCTCTTCTCCCGCGGCGAGCGTGTCGAGAAGATGACGCGCATGCGCAAGACCATCGCCGCCAAGCTCAAGCAGTCCCAGAACATGACCGCTTCCCTGACCACCATCAACGAGGTTGACATGTCCGCCCTCATGGAGTGGCGTGCGCGCAACAAGGAGGACGTCATGAAGCGCCACGGCGTCAGGCTGGGATACATGGGTGCCTTCACCAAGGCCACCTGCCTGGCTGCCCAGCAGGTCCCCCAGCTCAACGCCTCCATCGACACTGATAAGGAGGTCATCACCTACCGTGACTACGTCGACATCAGCATCGCCGTGTCTGCTCCCAAGGGTCTGATTACCCCTGTGCTGCGCAACGTCGAGAGCCTCGACATCATCGGCATTGAGCGCGGTGTTGCTGAGCTCGCCGCCAAGGTAAGCCTCCTGCACTCACACTCAAAAACATGACAAGACGCTAACAACATGATTACAGGCTCGCGACGGCAAGCTCACCATGCCCGACCTCGACGGCGGAAACTTCTCCATCTCCAACCCCGGCATCTTCGGCTCCCTCTTCGGCACCCCCGTCATCAACTACCCCCAGGCCGCCGTCTTCAACATGAACGGAATCAAGGAGCGCCCCGTCGTCGTCAACGGCAAGCTCGAGATCCGCCCCATGATGTACATCACCGTCACCTACGACCACCGCCTCATCGACGGCCGCGAGGCCGTCACCTTCCTGAACGTCGTCAAGAGCTACATCGAGGACCCCGCCAGACTCCTCCTGGCCTAATCTGCTGCGTATAGAAGCCAGGGGGGTAGGTACATAGCACAACAGCTGGTGGGGGGAGGCTGGCTGGCTGCTGCGCCCCGTGTTATATCTGTAAACTTTTCTTTGTACCTGGGCGGGATAGCATTGCCTGGCATTGGCATCGGAGAGGCGTACACTGCTGCATCATAGAAGGTCTGGTCGTAGATAATTGGAAGAATCCAATGCCCAGCGTTGTCCTGGTTCAAGCCCATTTACCCCTGTTTCTCGAAGACACTGGCACAGTTGAGCTGTCGTACGAGTTCGATATCCAAGCTGCATCATCCACATGCCCCTGCTGTTCAAGATGTCCTGCCCACTCCAAAACCCCCACATGTATGCCAAGTAAAGATTGTGGTCATTCTTGAATGCGGGGAGATTTTGCGCCTTACTTTGACTTGCCCCCTCCGCCTCCACGCCGGTCGCCGTCCTGGCTGGTACTGCGGGAACTGGTCCCGGTGGACCGCAAGTCTCGGCTCCAACATCCGGGGACCACATCTTACACCAGCGTCGGCCGGCCCACCAGTCTTTCAGCGATTGATAACGTCTGCCGATTAATGTATGGGAAAGTATGAAAGCCGGAGAGAATTGGGGGACTTAGCAGATTTGCATTCAGTCTCGGTCACTAACATTTCAAGTAGCCGACCTCGGTCTGTTTATGGCCCGTCCCGCGATTTATCACTGGCAGTTCCTGGGAGCCAGATCTTTGCCGGGGAGTAACAGCGTCTATCAACGTCGCCTTTGAAGCTTGCGGACGCTTTCTAGTCAGTACATGCAACTGCCATACTCCTAATATCTGCTTGTCTTGGAGATCAGTCCATGACTCCTCCATGACATCAAGCAATAGAAACCCCCAAGACTCTCTCGGGACCCCACCATATTTCCTAAGTTACACATTTTGAGCATCTTTCATCATGCTCCGATCACTAAGAGCTGCCTCCCGATGCGAGGTCGGCGGGGCACTCGCGGCACCTCAAAGTTTAACCTCGACCTGTGCCAGGCGCCATCACCCGTCACGAATGAGCCTCGTCCCCAAGTTACAGCAAGCATGCTTTTCCAGCGGAGTAAGGTCCCTTTCGCCGCTAAAGGGCAGGTCATATGCCACGGCAGCAGAAGCTGTCGACCTCAGAGCGCCTCCTGTAAGAATATCTTCCAGACACTGATCATATTCTGACGCTCTACTGACGAGACCTTGTTTCTCAGAGCCCAATTGATTCCTTCCTACAAGGCGGGGCGGCAAATTACGTCGACGAGATGTATTTAGCATGGAAGGCCAACCCCAAAGACGTCCACGTCTCCTGGCAGACTTACTTCCGCAACATGGAGGACCCGACAGTGCCGTCAACGCAGGCATTCACACCCCCACCCGGCTTGATGTCAAGCCGGTATACAGAAGATACACCGGTCATCAGCGCGGCAGGAAGTAGTGATGCGGTGAACTATCTCAAAGCCCAGAGCATCGTACACGCGTTCCAAGAACACGGTCATACCAAAGCCAAGATCAATCCCCTGGGAGATATCGACAACGGCACGATCCACGCTCACCCCGAGCTCCCCATCTCGTCCAACCTCAGCAAGTACGGCTTCACCACAGCCGACCTCGACCGCGAGATCCCCCTTGGCCCAGACCTTTTTCCCCACCTCGCCAGCACCACCAAATCCATGTCTCTCCGCGACATCATCGCCACCTGCGAGAAGATCTACTCTGGCTCCTTCGGCGTCGAGTACCGCCACATCTCCGACCCCGCAAAACGCGACTGGATCCGCCAACGAGTCGAGACATACCACGCCTCCGCACCCTCACCCGCCGAGAAGCAGCGCATCCTCGACACCCTCATCTGGGCGACCTCCCTCGAGCGCTTCCTCGCGACCAAGTTCCCCAACGAGAAGCGCTTCGGCCTCGACGGCGCGGAGGGCCTTGCCCCGGGCCTGGCGGCGCTGATGGACCGCTGCGCTGACGTCCACGGCGTGCGGGACATCGTCATCGGGAGCTGCCACCGTGGGCGGATGAACGTGATGAGCACCGTCTACGGCAAGGACTTCGAGACGCTCTTCCGGCAGTTTGCGGGGACGGAGAGGTTTGATACGGAGGGCGGGCAGACGGGTGATGTGAAGTACCACTTCGGCATGGAGGGCGAGAGGACGACGGCGGGCGGGGGTGTGGTCGGTGTGGAGATGCTGCCGAACCCGTCGCATCTCGAGGCCGTTGACCCTGTTGCGCAGGGCAAGGCGAAGGCTGTGCAGGAGATCAAGGGGGACGTGGACCAGTCCAAGGTCATGTTCATGGCACTACACGGGGACGCAGCTTTCTCCGGGCAGGGACCGGTATACGAGACTCTGAATCTGTCGGCGTTGAAGGGGTACGAGGTCGGCGGGACGGTGCGGCTCATGGTGAACAACCAGATCGGCTTCACAACAGACTCACCCGACTCCCGATCGACGCCGTACTGCTCCGACCTGGCCAAGTACATCGAAGCCCCGATCCTCCACGTCAACGCCGACGACCCGGAGGCGGTCGTGTTCCTGTGCAAGCTCGCTGCCGACTGGCGGGCCGAGTTCCGGTCTGACATCGTCATCGACGTCAACTGCTACCGGCGCTTCGGGCACAACGAGATCGACCAGGCGAGCTTCACGCAGCCGGAGATGTACAAACGGATTGCGGCGCAGCCGGCGTTACTGGAGAAGTACGTTGAGAAGCTGGTTGGCGAGGGGACGATACAGGCGGAGGTGGTGGAGGAGCAGAAGAGGTGGGTTTGGGAGCAGTTGGAGGAGAAGCTGGCGAGGAGCAAGCTGCCTGTTGAAGATCTGGAGACTGGAGATAAAGCCACTCCCGAACCTTTGTCCACATCGAGGGCAGTGAGCGAGGCAACCCTTTCAACCATCGCCGAGGCAATCACCAGCGTGCCAGAAGGCTTCAACCTCCACCGCAACCTCCAACGTATCCTCGCCGCCAAAAAGCAAGCCTTCGACGCCGGCGTCGTCGACTGGTCCACCGCAGAAGCCCTCGCCTTCGGCTCTCTCGTCCTGGAAGGCAAGCCAGTGCGCATCAGCGGCCAAGACGTCGAGCGCGGGACCTTCTCCCAGCGCCACTCGGTCCTGCACGACCAAACCACGCACGCTGAATACACGCCCCTGAACCATCTCCACGAAGGCCAACCCGCGTGTTACACCGCCGTCAACTCGCCGCTGAGCGAGTTCGGGGTGCTGGGCTTCGACTACGGGTACTCCCTCGCGGCCCGGGATTCGCTGGTCATGTGGGAGGCGCAGTTTGGCGACTTTGCAAATAATGCGCAGGTTGTGATTGACCAGTTCATTGCTTCAGGCGAGGCGAAGTGGTTGTTGGAGAGCGGGCTTGTGATGTCGTTGCCGCATGGGTATGATGGCCAGGGACCGGAACATTCGTCGGCGAGGCTGGGCAGGTTTCTGGAGCTGGGGAGTGAGGATCCGAGAGCGTGGCCTGAGGATCTGGAGAGGGCGAGGAGGGAGTGTAATGTGCGGATTGTGTACATGACGGCGCCGGCGAATTTGTTTCATGCGTTGAGGCGGCAGATTTATTCGCCTTATAAGAAGCGTAAGTTGATTTCACCAGACATTCAGGGGGAGACGGAATGCTAACATAACTAGCCCTCATCATCTTCTTCTCTAAATCCCTTCTCCGCCATCCCCTGGCACGATCATCTGTACAAGAGCTCACCGGCACATCGACCTTCCAGCCAGTCCTCTCTGACCCAGAGCACGGCAACAGCATCTTACCCCGAGAAGAAATCAGCCGTGTCATCCTCTGCAGCGGCCAAGCCTACGCCTCGCTCCATAAACACCGCGAAGCAAATGGCATCAAGAACACAGCCATCACGCGCATCGAGGAGCTGCATCCCTTCCCGTGGGCTGAGGTCAAGGAGAACCTCGACTCGTACCCGAACGCGCAGGCGATCGTGTGGTGTCAGGAGGAACCATATAACGGAGGTGCTTGGCAGTACATGCGCGATAGGCTGGAGACGGTGGCATCGGAGTCGGGGAATCACAAGTTCAGTCGGATCGTGTACGCTGGGAGGGGGACTGGGGCGGCGGCGGCGACGGGGTCGAAGAAGGTGCATCAGGCGGAGGAGGAGAGATTGTTGGCGGATGCTTTCGGTGAAGATCAAGTTTAAAGATATGGGGAGTGGTATGATTGTATACGTCTAGACTAGACGGCCTCCAGTGGGGAAGACATTGTTCGGTGCGAGTGGACTGCGCCACTAACAGGTTAGTAGGGACTCAAGTTGTTTTCCAGTTCCAGTCAACTATGAAATGTATTCTTTAGCAGAAGGAACCACGAAGTCGTATTTCTGTCAGATATGGAAGTGTACTGTAATGACAGGTGATTGTATGCCGTTGTCGACACAAATTCCATTAAGGTTGTCTAAATCGGTGGATAGATGAGGATTCCATTGTCACAGAAGCGGAACCGCAGTTGCAAAGTTGCATGGATTGCGCCTTTTATCAAAGCGATTAAATACGTACTTTACAATTTCATAGGAACGCCTTCACACAAATGCTGTTTCGACCGCATTGGTTTGGTTCTCCAATACCTTGACTTTGACAGAGTGTAAGCAGAACTCAGCTACTAGAGGTGGTGTGGAACGTGGTGAGAGCCGGTGATAAGCACACTACATATTTGGCGTATGCGGATGCACACCAAGGACCATGCATGCAGGAAAGTAGGCGATAGAATGTGCAACCTATCAAGTGAACCAATCGCTAAGGATCTTTCGCGGCCTAGAAGGATCATGCGACTGACCTCAAGTAGTTCATAGCCTGCAGCAACCACACCCACTAGTGAGACTTTTGCCGGCTTTTCAGCTCAGCCTGCCGCAACTGCGACAAGCCACAAAGCTGGGCCAACGTGACCTCAGTTGGCCTCCTCTATCTCATACTGCTGTCCAGCTTGTGCTTGCAATCTTTCCCCTCATACTCTTCCGAGTATGCATGCCTATGTTGGCGACTTCCTCTAGGGTCGAGACAGCACCGTACACACTCACTTTCGCCGCATTCCAACTCCAGGCAATGGTATCCGCATGAGAGGTTGAAGCCTAGTGAAGCTCTTTTTGTGACGGTGTTACTGTTCCATCGCCCACGACAGCATGCGTCTTGCGTCAACGGAAAGCACGACCTGATCTCTCAAGCTCCTCACAATGGATCCGTTCTCCATCACCCTTGGGGTGATCAGCCTCATAGCCACCAGTTCAAAGATCATTACGTCGCTGAAAGAACTCGTAGATTCTTCCCGGAGCATCGATGGACGATTGCGGATCCTGATCAGCGACGTGGAGATGTTTAAGGCCATGCTAGAGTCGATGAAGGGGACGCTACAGTCAGACGAAGTCCGACCACTTTTCCATGCGACGGGGAATTTGATCAGTCATTGGAACACTATATCAATATGCCTTCGAGACGGTGAGAAGATGATGTCGGAATTTGCTCTTACGTTGGAGAAAGTTGATCAATCCGTCGATTTCATGGATTCGACAAGGAAGGCTCTCAGACTGAAGTCATCTTGGGAAGAGATCTCAGTCTGTCAAACCCAGCTATCTTGTTATCGGCAAACAATATCCGTCTCGCTTCAGGCCGTCTTGATGTGAGTATTTGCAGACTTCTCGGCAGGTTGACCATGTCATGTCCTTACTATACTCCTAGATGGATTCAGGCCCTGACAAAAGACCAAAACATTTTCGGATGGCCACTGTTTTTGCCGGGCCTTCCGGAGCTAACGACAGCGATCCGTCGCTTAGCAGAGGATGTATCTGAGCGCATGATAGCTCTGGAGGAACGTGTCCATTCTCAGAACACTGAAAGCGAAATGTCAACGCTCAATAATATGAAGAATTGTGTCCAATCTTCAGCAAAACTCGCGTCAACCGCATCTTCTTGGTCTCTCTCCACTGATGCCGCCGAGTCAGTCGCAGCCTCGGATCTGATATTTGGCCCCTCGAGCCTGACCCAAACACGCGTGCTTGGGTCGCCAGCACGTCAAACATAGATCTGATCTGGGCCCCCTCCCTCCACTCGATTCCACTTATTTCGGTTTCGGCAGCTGATCAATCAGACTCAGACGACGAGATGGAAGCCGAACTTGTAAAATTTCATCTGAAGCGGGGGCATGAAGAGCTATTGTTGGGAAACTTTGCAATTGCCCGTTGCGAATTAGAACAGACAGATCAACGGCATTGCTCCCGAGAGTCAGAGCAATACTCGTCGGGAGCACTTGCAGTGGCAAAACCTCACTCATTAGGTGCGTATGTTGCGCGTGCCAAGGTTGCGAGTCAATGTTTACAAGCCTATCCATCTTCATTTTGTGAGTGTCGCTAACAGTATGTTTTCAGCCGTTACTTCCATGGCAGTGATACTCTCACAGATATTGTAAGCATCTGATTATTCTGGCTGTTGTATCTGGTTCGAGGTTGCTCAGATCGGGAATGGATAGCTTCTTGTGATATGATCTCAAGCTAACTTGAGATCTCATAGAATGACTTCACTCGTGCCCTCATCCCACAATTCAAAGCATGTTCCATCGAGCTTGAATCACGAACAGTATCGGTAGAGCTTGTGCTTTGGAATATTCCTGGGCCGATAAGTGAGGCATTAATTCCCGACGCGATTCACAACATTGCCGACAGCATAAACTGCATCGTGCTATGTTTTGCTGTCGACGAGCCTGATCTCATCCCAGACATCGACACCATGGTAAGTGAATAAGCAGAGCGCATAATGATTACTCCACAGCACCAACCATGCAGTAGCGAGCGTTACCGTTAACTCTTAGCAGTGGGCGCCGCGACTTCGGACACTGTTTCCAAACAAACCAGTGATACTAGCGGGCACAAAGACAGACCTTCGGTCACATAAAGATGTTCACGGAGTAAATCAGCCGTGTGATCACCGAGAGGTAAAACCAACATTAAGTGTCTGTATTCACGTCGATAGCTAATCACTTATTTGATAGGGGATTCAGATCCAGGGAAGGATTGGAGCAGTTGCCTATGTTGACTGCTCAGCCAAAACTGGAGAGGGAGTTGACCAGCTCATGAGGGAGGTCGTTCTTCATAGCATGAAGTATCGAGAACGCATGGCTGAAATTGGGAGGGTGAAGAATATGTGGCGGAGGAGCATGGGATGGCTGAGGAGTAAGCCTTGAAAGGCCCAAGCCTTGCGTGAAATTTGCAAAAGCTTCGCCATATACCGAGACATAGATTTGAATTCCTTAACTGATTTTGAGTTTTCTTCGTCTTCCTGTGCATGTGGTTCCAGACGTCGCCCATTTCCCCGTCGCTTTCGGTAATCGTTGACGTGGATGAATCCTCGCTCGGTGGGGGCAAGCAGAGTTGCCAGTAGCCGTTCATTGTTCACTGCCTGGTCCCGTTATGGTCGGCTTAGCAGGTGGAGCTCCGAACAAGTACAGCAGAACCAAATCATTCGATGCCGCCAGCAATTGTATGTTTGCCATCAGAAGTCGGCCGCCTGTTGTGCATTTCCACCGGGGCTAGAGTGAATCGTTCGGCTTTGCCGAAGTGAGGAAGAATAAAGACGAGGGCAATGAAGTGTTCATCCAGACACAAGCGTCAATCTGACAGGAACTCTATTCCTTCAGCAAGGCAGGATCATCCCCTCAGGCAAGCCGGGCGGCTCGGGGCCAGGGCACTTTTGAAGTTGCCAGCCTCACTGAAAGACCGAGGGCATCCCCTGACCACCGGCGGGTAGACGCTAGCGCAAAGCTTGTGACTGACGCTAGAAGCCCTGGAAATAAGATCGACCCGCTCGCAAATATGAATGCGTATCAGCAGTATCCATCGATCTAAAAAAAATTGCATCTTTTTTCCGCACTTAATCGGAGACCTTACGATTCAAGTAAATAGGGAGATAACTTCCATTTGTCCTCGACGGTTTGCATGTCAAAAATCAGAAGTTTGTTTGATTGGCTCATTTTTCAGTCCGCAAGTCAAGGTTCGCGACTGTACGGATAAGCTACACGGCAATTGTCACGCAGATGTTATGTTGGTTGGCCGAACGATTGACTGACTTTCAAAGTATTAAAGTCGTACGGTGACATGATGCATGATATGACATATTTGAAGCCTTTAGTTTCAAAATCATTGGAGATGTTATGTGCGACCTTGATGGATGAGTAGCGGCTCTGGAAAGCGATGATAATATTTGTCTTCGGCGCATGCTTTCATCAGTAATCAGTTCCGAACGACGTGGCTGGGAAGTTCGGCAGAGCCATGAATCAGGCAGAGCCGTGAATCATGGCAGAGATTCCAGAACCAATTGGGTTTAAGCCTGAGATGCATAACAGTAGCACTGAACGTTCAGCAGACCGTGACTCGAGGTTGACATAGCACTGAGATTTGCCCAGGCAGAAGAAACCCCAGTTGGCAGACTATCTGCACCCGAAGATGAGAATGACATTTGAGGTTGAGTAAACAGTGACTCGACAGTGAGATGTGAACAAGATTTCCCTAGGCAGAAGAAAAGATGGACAGCATACTATCTACATCCGGCCGATGCTAAGGTCTCCAGGACACACTGATTGTGGTCAAGATATAGCCTACCATGGGACGTATAAGAACATGCGCTGTCGTCCTCCTTTGGGCGTTTAAGAAATCTCTCCTCAGCCGCAGTTCCACGCTTCAATCACCACACTCATTCACTCCCTACAAGACACACTCTCTGCTCTACGCTTGATCCAACACGCAACTTGACCGCAAAGATGCACTTCAACCCTACTCACATTCTTTTCCTGGCTGCTCTTGCGAGCGCCGTTCCCACTGAGATGGGTAGCACAGAGCCACGCAGGTATGTCTACAACTGAGTAGGATTGATGAACAAGTTCTGATCAAAACCGCGAATATAGCTCGGCAGGTTCTGAACTCGATGCTCGTGCAGCTGGGAAATGGGAAGCCCACGCCAAGTACTACGCCCTCGGAGGCAAGGTCGGCAGCGAGATCTACATCTCCGGAACCTGGACCGACCCGATCAAGAACCCTGGCCAGCCCTCCGGTACTTGCACTGCCCGTATCGGTGGAATAAGCGGTGGCACGCCCGATGTGGTCGGCTGCAACTGCGAGATCTCGGCCGCTGGGCCCTTGAAGTTCGAGTCCACTTGCTTCCTTGACTTCGCTGAAGAGGCGTCCAACGGGGATTGGGCTGCCGGCTTTTCCGTGGCTTTCAAGTGCTCGGCCTTCTTCTCTTGCACTGGGTCGAACGCCTACTCCATTGCCAGAGCCAACTCGGCCTGCAAGAACACTAGCGGAACACCCTGTGTTGGTTTCCACGTTACTCCTTGAGCTCCCGTACGTGAGCAATGACCTCCGTTCGAGAGGGCTTCCTCGGGAATAAGGGGTGATGATTGTTTGGAAAGCTGGGAATAGACACCTATGTGAGATACAAATCATATAGACAAATGAAATGAGCCTGGTATTCCCGAGAATTGTTCTCAGCGTCGTCTATCGGTGAAGGGTGTGATCTGTATGAGTGTTGATGTGATGATTGGATTGTCTTATTTTGCCTCGAAAAACCGATGTTATCGATGCACAGAAGCAGGCTTCCGCGTTGCGAATAAGTGATCAATCGATATGAGTTGGCAAAAGCATGGCTAAAACATTATGGATAGAAGTATAC
Source organism: Colletotrichum aenigma (assembly GCF_013390185.1). Classification (NCBI taxonomy): domain Eukaryota; kingdom Fungi; phylum Ascomycota; class Sordariomycetes; order Glomerellales; family Glomerellaceae; genus Colletotrichum; species Colletotrichum aenigma. Next base: position 3,784,555 of record NW_023500913.1, read on the forward strand.
GATCATACCGGATACCATACCGCTTTGCAACCGGGTAATGATATCCCTGGGTCCCTATTGCAGCAGTTCAGCCCTTCGATGTACCTGGGGTGATACATATTGTCTTCGGAATCTCTGTTCAGCCGTCTGATTGACTCTAGAAAAGCTTGTTCAACGTAGGAAAGTCTCAAATGGAAGGGTGATACCAAATCAACGGACGGAGCTTGCGTGTAGAAATGCCTCGGGCGCAGACAGGCTAGATATGGAAATGTAGAATGTGCAGCTTCAAGCGACACCCCTCAAAGGGCCAAGCGGCGATCCAGTCATGGAAGTTAATTGTATCCTTTTGTCACTGATGTCAGATGGTCTGGGTGATATGTGTCTTTATACACGACGCGCTACCATCCACCCCATCTTAACAAACAGCCGAGCGTCATAGGTGCATTTTCTGCACCGGAGGCGAGTCTGGACACGGCATAAAGCCGCTATCCCCAACGCTTGACTCGAGTTCCAAACAGTAACTTAACGTCAATAAACTCCCGTGACGATAAAAATACACCGGATTGACTGGGACCGGGTCTGCCTGCGGATGCCTCAGAGAGAAGTTGAGACGGTGAGATCTGAACATTGAAGCTTTCGATTGAAGTTCTCGGCACTATAGTTGTGAACTGCTTGAAGCAAGACGCTAGCTTACATCCGGTAAACTTTTCACGAGCAGCCGCTTCAGAAATGCGTTGCCTCAGCGAAAGTAGCCTCCCTTTGGAAATCAGATGCCGAGCTTAATTTGACCACCCTCGCACACGGCACTCAATCTCTCCCGAAACAGTTATGGTGGCACGTCAGTCCTCTAGCAACTGAATCGCAAATGCCTATTCCAAACGGCCCCCTTGCTAATAACCATACTTGAGAATTTTGTATTGGACGAGTCACGCATGATGAACCAGGATGGATCTCGCCCGAGGAAGAACGCGATCACTACCGATGGCTCGGATCGCGCTTGACGTGGCAGGTTCGTCCGATGGATTAGAATTTAATCCGCCTCTGCTCCAGAACTATTGAGAGAATTGAAGCAGCCGGTTGAAGCTATCTTGATTCAAGCCTATAGCATCTGTTGAGTTAAAGGAAGTGCCTTATGGACAGTTGCGTTAATGAAGCCCACCGCAGAACAGACAGGAGAGGCTACAATGGGCTCGTCAAATTTAATCCTAGTTATGCTATTTGCATCGTTCCACTTCAGTCAATCCCAATAATTCAAATTGTGACCGGTTCGGGTGACACTCCAGACTAGAGAGAGTTGAATTAAGGTAGCTCAAGGACCTCAACCGTGGACTACAAAGTTCATTCTGCCAAGGAGCATTAGTTTATTACGTGCGTCGAGTCATTCTAAAGTTCAGGTCATTATGAGAAAAGGGGCCCCGGCTTTGAAACATAGGAACATATAAGGCCGGCCTTTTCGAACACGCAGAGAATAGTGCATACCCCAGGAACATTGGAATACGCTTGCAAGACACCACAATGAAGCTGATCATTGTGGCCACAACACTCATGCTGAATGGCATCGCCTCAGCCAAGATCGCCCAAATGCTGTGCAACAACAAGCCGCCTTTGAGCCAATGGGGGGTGAGTTGTGTTTCATGAAAGTAGACTTATGTGCTGAACTAACAGTGTTTAAGCCTGCGAATTGTTCTGAATACGATCACTGGACGTGCTACTCACGCTGTCAGAAGGAGGTTAGTCTAACTCAGATGTCCCCCTCAAGAGCTTACTGACAATAGTCAGTGCCCCGTTGAGAGACAGCCCTCAGTTGCTTCTATCGGATATGTGTAAGTACGCAAGTGATCTGGTGGCAAGCTGAGATTAACTATCCTTAGGCGATCCGATAGACAGTGCGATTGCTACTGCTGGGTGTGAAAAGACGGCAACACCGACGACGAAGCTTGGGTCCCATTCTAGTCATGTTGAATGTTTTCAGGGTAAACCTTCACCGCTATCTTATGTTCATAGGCATTCAGAGGCTGTTGTCGAGCCCAGTTCAAGGCATCCGTGACAACGCAATTCGAATGCATCCACTATTCTTGTGCTTTCGTGCAGCCTTCCTGTTACTCAGATCTTGGCGTTTAGATACACCAGTCTCAAATAGCATCTGTTGTCATCTGGGTCGCATACTGCAGGTGTACGTGGCTCAGTTAGTGTGATCGCAAGCAGGTAAATGGGAAGCCGCTATGAGTTTCATAATCACATGAATTCGATTTAAATTTCCCATTATGAGATCGGAGGCGGCTTGAATGTCCGTGACCCTAAGTAAACAATGCAACCATGTTATGGAGCATTTGCCTTTCTCAGTAAAGAGGGGGGAAGTGTTTCTGGGCAAACGTGGAGCTTGTGTGATTATCCTACACCGGAAGCAGGGGAAGAAGCACGCGGTTTCTACTCATTGGTTGAAGATCGAAAGATCCATGTGCATTGCACGCGCAAGGCTGGGTCACTTCCAACACCTTGCACCAACAAGAGTTGGTCCAACCGCCCAACACGAACCATTATATTCCCCTCCCGCCCCCAAAGCTCGAAACTTTCTCTTTATCCCTCACTTTCGTACTTCGCCCAACGTTTGGTCGCTCTCGTCATACACTGATTCAAAACGGTTCGAAACTCCATAGAAGTCATGGCTGGCCATAACGAACCTGAAGCTGGGTTGGCTCCAGTCAATCTTTCCCCAAGCGGTACCCCACTCACTGGTCCACCGCGGCACGCGCCGAGCGGGCCTTCCATTCCCGTCGGAAACGAGCAAGATGAACAAGAGGAGCTGGTGCCTGACGATGTGGCACAGGTACGCCACATTGCCACACCCTCGGACTTCAAAGGGCGACGGCTCTAACCAAACCAGCAGGATGCAGAGACTGGTTCTTCAACAGACGATCAGCTGTAACATCTCCTGGTCAATCCGATTGGTTTCGCTTTACTGATAGACCGGGCAGCTCGTCCTACACCGCGTCGCTAACGTCCAGCGTGGTCGACTACCCCATCGAGAACGGTCGCCGCTACCATGCCTTTCGCTCAGGGTGTAAGTCATTTGATGTTGTCTTTGAGGTTTTGACTCTCAAGAAAGATCTGATACATAGCTTGCAGCATACTTCATGCCCAATGATGAGGTAAATCTCGCTATATCGTCGGAGTCGTTACGGCAACGTTAACCTCAGTAGAATGAGATGGAACGACTTGACTTTGCGCACAGTCTCACTACAATGGTTCTCGGAGACAAACTATACGTCGCCCCGATCGTGGAGGAAAACGTTCACAAAGTCCTTGACATCGGAACCGGGACAGGAATTTGTGAGTGCATCAGCTCCAAAGTTTCCTCTGAATGGGATGCACTGACCTCAGATAGGGGCAATTGAAGCCGGCGACGTCCTTCCTAACGCAGAAGTAAGTTGATCGCCATCGTGATGTACCCTTTAATACCGAAAATTCCATTCCATCGCAAGTTTCAGCATGTTTTTGCGAGGCTACTAAATAAAAGGCTAGATATGCGGAGTTGACCTCAGCGCCATCCAACCAGAATGGTGAGCTTTCCAAGTCCCAGCTTGAGAGATGCCCTTGCTAACTTTGGGGCATGTAGGACTCCGCCAAATGTCAAATTTGAAGTCGACGATGTTGAAAGCCCCTGGCTTGGCGACAGAAAATACGACTTCATTGTGTGTCGCTGGATGATGGGATCCATCAAAGACTGGCCAAAGCTGGTGAAGAGTATCTACGAGTAGGTGCCTTCTACGCCTGTCGTAGAAGATGGTTCGGCTCTGGCTAACGTGCCTTTCCCAAGAAATCTGAACCCCGGAGGCTGGGCTGAATTCCTCGAACCTAGTGGAGATTACTTCTCGGATGACGGAACCTGGACCAAAGACCACGCCACATACAAGTGGAACAAATCTCTTCTTGACGGCATCGCATCTACGGGCCGCGAGAGCCGCCCGGGTGCCAAGCTGGAGGGCTGGGTGAGAGATTCCGGGTTCGAGAACATGACATACAAGAAGTGCAAAGTCCCGCTAGGTACCTGGCCCAAGGACCCTTATTACAAGAATTTGGGGTGGCTGAACTTAAAATGCGTGACTGATGGTCTCGAGGGTTTCACCATGAGAGTCTTCTGTGGTGTTCTCAATTTCACCAAGGAGGAGACCATTGTGCAACTTGCCGAGGTTCGAAAAGAGCTGAAGGACATGCACACTTTCCACGCTTATTATGAGACGTAAGTTGGCCCTCCCAACATGCAAATGCAGACGCTGATGATTGTTGTAGCCACATTGTGTGCGGACAGAAGCCACTTGAGGAAACAGAATGATCAAGGAAAACTCTGAAAAAGATGCCCAGGGGAGATGATGTCGCTCTCCATACCGGCGAGACTTAGATAATAGCATATTGTATTTCAGATTGCACATCCAAAAAAAACCTGATTTACAAGACCTCTTTCCATCTGTGTAGCCGGTGTCGCGTAATCGAGAGCATCTGGGTCACCGATTACCCATATCAGTGCGTCTCCAACCTGGTGCAAGCTTTCCAAGAGCTAGGCTTTAATTGTCATACAGACTTGAGCTTTACTATGGAGGTTCCCAAAACAGAAAAACCGGCTAGATCTTCAAATTTAAACCTCAAAATATTTATCCGCGCAACTTGCCTTCGACTGCGTCATTTTGTTCATGACCCGACGGGTGGATACAACCTCGTTATGCTTATGTTAAAGTCCGGATGTGGGGTCGGGCAGCCCGTATGAAATCCTGGCTCGCGCCTGATGTTCATCTCGTATTCCCACATGGGGAGATTAAATCACTAAACATAGAACCTAGCACGGTGGCTCGGATCAGCCCCAAGACCATGAACAGACAGTAGAAGGATCTTGGATCTTGGATAAATAATAAGTGTCGTCCCCCAGACCAAGGGAATCCGCCTTTATCTCCCTACTGTCTTTCGTTTGTCCGAGACGCCTGTTCGGAGTTCCACCGAAAACATGAAGACCCCGATAGCATCTGCATTTTACGGGGCAGCGCTCCTCTCGGCCGCGGCATCCGCGGCGGGAGTGCCATCGATTGCCCGGAGGGCCGACAGCTCATCCTGCAAACTCGCAGCGAACCAAAGCGTGTATTTTAGCTCGGGGTTCGGCTACAACTACGATTGCGCGCCTAGCACAGGCACTTTAAATGCACTAATGCTCTTCATCGACTTTCCCGACCAGACCGCATCCGAAGCCTCACCCCAGGAAGCCTACGATGTCTTCTTCCCACAGACAGCAGAGTGGCTCGACAAATCTTCTTACGGCAAGCTGTCATTGAACGTCACCGCCGATACGACGCGATTTTACCGCATGCCGAAGAAGGCGACCGATTATCAATTCGAGAGAGGCCTGTCTCAGCAGATGCACCAAGTCTACATCAAGGATGCCCTGGAAGAATGGCTGAAGATCACCAACACACCAGTACCGGGCGTTAACAGCACCGAAGGCCCAATTACGGATGTGCTCTACATCATCCCGACAAGAAACGCGACGGCTATCAGTTTCTCTGCCACTCTTACTTCTTCTGTGTATACCTACGATATCAACTACGTCGCCAGGAAGGCTGTCACCATAGGCTTTGACACCTACGACGTATGGGGTTACAAAGCTCTCAACCATGAAACGGGGCACGCCTTTTGCCTTCCAGATCTATACCCGCTGCCATCGGGCTACACTGGCCTGTACACGGGAAACTGGGATATGATGGCCAATGTTGGTGGTCACAGTCCGGATTACTTCGCGTGGAACAAGTGGAGGTTGGGCTGGCTTGCGGACGACCAGATTGAGTGCGTAGTCACAGCGGCCGGAAGCAGCGCTGGGAATGCATCGGCGTCGACAACCCATAAGCTTTCTCCAGTGGAGACCGAGGGTGGCGTGAAGGCTGTCGTCGTTAAGCAGAACGAAAGAGAAGCATTAGTAGCCGAGGTTCGGTCGAAGAATGGCAACGACGAGAACGCTTGTGCCACAGGCGTGTTGCTGTACACAGTGGCAACGGACGTTGCCACGGGAGAGGGCCCGATTCGCGTTCTAGATGGAAACCAAGGCTGGGGCTCGGCTAGCTGCGCCAATGACGAGCTTGACAACGCGCCGTTGACCTTCAATGGGGGCGGGGCGAGCACATACACCGTGAAGGATTGGGGTGTTACCGTAACTGTTGTCGCACAAGAAGGTGACGACTACACTATTCGTGTAGATATGGCTTGATCGTAGCAGTAGCTTACCAATGATACCCACACGTTTGTTGAAGGAAGTGAGTAACTTTAGAATTTCTTTGTACATGAGATCTTTCTGCCCAGGCCGTCGAGAACGAGGCAATCCCCAGTGCCGCCAAGTGTTAGAGGTTGCCAATGTGAAGTGAAATGTGCAGGGAATAGTTGCCATTTTCAGATGGCGGACACTTGGCGTTTCTCACGAATCATACACGTCATGGGGCATGAACGGCAGTTCATCACACGGTTGATGAAGAACAGCGTTTCGTGTGCTCACAAGGCGTCGAATAGGATGACATTCTCATGAGTGGGGAACAAAGTTGCGCATTTTGGCGGAACCCAATGCCATTTTGTCGGTCAACGGTCGGAGGCTTTCAATCAGACAAAATACTCGAAAAATGGAGTCAGCATGAGACGAGCCGCTCATGCATCGTATTGTGGCGGTTGACAAACTCTGATGATCTGCTTCTGAGAGTGTGTGATCTTTCAAGCAACAGTCATGAATGCGGAGGTGAAATGAGCCCAGACCAAAGTGGACACCTCATTCGTTGACCCCGCGGCCTGCAATCACCATCAGCAGCTGGTTCTGGATTCTAACACCTGAGATTTCATCCCAGTGCTGCCGGTGGCTCTGGGGAAAGGAAAAAGCCACATTAATAGGGTCGACTCCCACGCGCCAGAATATGCTTGGGGCGCATGGTCTTGCCGAGTCAGTGGAGCATGACAAGTGATGAACCGCATCTCATCTCAGACTGAGGATGATTATCAGGACCTCTTAAGGGTCATAACAAATCGCGCAACCGTCTTATGAGGCCGAGTTCAGACGCTGAATCGTCTGGTCGCCGGCTCGTCCGATTGAACAGTTCGCGGTGGTGGATGACAAAGCTCGAGTCATATCATAATTCATCCCAGGTCGAATTCCGAAGGCGCGAGGCAGATCATACCACGAGTGAAGAGGAATGGAGGCGGACGAGTGCCTGTCAATAAGTGAGTCAACCCCGCTGCGATGGATGCATGGCTGGGATGACAGCCTGCCAGTCGCACATGACGCACGAGGGTGGCTAGGGCCGCATGGTGATAGCGTCTGAGATATTGCTCCTTGGCACTGATGCGTCTGAAGTCTGCGATCGTCTGAAACAGTAGATCTTATGGCGGTCGACGGAGCGTGGCCCACTTTCGCTGCCGCATGAGCCTGGCGAGCATCTTTCTCGGCAGACTCGATCAGAGTTCTGGGCTGATGGACGAAGTATGTCGGATGTTGGTTGTCACCCAGAAGAGGACACAAACTCAAAGAGAAAGATGGTGTGCTATCAACTCAAAGGACGGTATTTTGACTTGGTGACACTCAAATATGAACATTAGTTTCCAAAGACTGGTGTGAACATCCCAGTTCAAGCCTCAATAAGCTCAGGCGCTAGCCTCCACGAAGTTTAGTCGTCCCGTCATTTTTTGATGGGGGGCAATCTATCTAACCGTACACGTTAATTCCTTGGTTGCCACGTCCGACCAGGTAAACCGGCCAGAAGACCCGTTCAATCATAGATCTTGTTCGGTGCGACATGCCGAAAAGGGTGCCCCGGTCCACACCCCCGAGGGGTCTTGATGTCTTCATTTCAGGTTTGTCAGCCGCCAGCATACCGCCCTCCAGGAACTTCAACCGAGTTCAGCAAGAAATGGCAACGGTGAGGTGCATTTCGCCTACGAAAGCACGGCACAGCTTCTCCAACAGAGATAGCAGACCCCTACGCTAAGCCCTAAGCAGATTGCGGCAGAGACCCCTTACCCACCAGCCACCGCCGGCGACTTCGCGATCCGGACCTCGCGGGACGCGATCATTGGCGGGAAGACTGAATCAAGCATTTTTGCTGTGGGGGGCGGGGCCCAGTGAGCGAGCGATGTGACGCATGGGGGAGAAGCGAGCGACCCAAAACATTACCGCCCACACCCCGGTCGAAACTCGCTCTATGACATCCTGCGGCTCGGTTTGTCTGATCTTCCGCCTCATCTTGCCGTACACATCGCTGTCTTGAGTCTGAACTCTTTGCCGCCTTGCAGTTTGTCCCCTCCAATCCGTCGCAACGTTATCCGAAAACTCTGCCCATATCGCGACCCTTGTCGCAATAGTTGAGCGGCCTGGTCTCAACAACAACACACGCGTATCTTTAGCGACAGCCAATTTTGCTGTGAGCGGTTTCGTCCCTGGTCGACACAATGGCGACCTTGTCGTGAAATCCTCACTCTACTGCCTCATTCGCGGTTGACTTGGCCATCATGACACTCAGACGTGGACGTTTGTCGCGTCTTGTCACTCTTCCTCCACCCCCAGGTTACCCTCCCCTGCACATGCCAGACCAAGGCTTCGGGCCCAACAGCTTCCTGGACCTGGCCATCTTTTCTGGTCCGTTCTAACCGACTCACTTCGTCTCGTGTCGTATCACACCCTTCGATGTCGTCCCCGGGGTGGTCCATTCGAGTGACCTCCTTGAGTCTCATCCCTCCGCTTTGCCGGCATACGCTGGCCAAGGATGCGGCTCATGCTCTCGACCGTCTGAATTCAATGATGTGCCAGGGATGTGCTCTGATCATCTTTTCCATCCAATGTTTTCTTTATAAACTTGACTGATCTCCTTCTCGGCACCAGATCTATTCTTCTTGGCTATAGCTTCTCATCTTCGTACGACATTCTCTTCGCCGTTTCGATTCATTCTTTCACCACGAGTTCTGAGAACTCATTCCATTCTTTGCATCGGCTTTGATTGCTCTGCGTTAACGTTTTGCCTTATTCTCTTTACCACCCTTTTTTCAATACTACTTCAGTCGAAAACTGTAGGCAGAAGGCCGGTCTTTTCTGTTCGAACTTCACTCGACGTTGATAATCATCAATTTCGGTCAACATGAAGTACCAAGCTGTTGCGTTCGCCGCTTCTTCCCTCCTGGCTCTCGCCGAGGCTGGGTCTTACCACCGCCACCACCATGTTCGCCGCATGGCCAAGCGTGAGGTTCCCCAGGAGCACTCTCACGAGATCTTCCTGAACATCACCCGCGAGTTCCTCAACAAGCAGAACCCCAAGGCGATCGCCGACCCCGTCTTCGGTCTTCTCGGCGATGGCGCTGCCAAGGCCGGAGCTGGACAGGTTACCAACCTCGCCTGCCTGCACCAGGAGACTGCCGACCAGGCCTTCACCAACGCCAAGGCTGAGAAGGATATCCGTGGTATGTCTGGCGCCCTTGTCTACGCTTCCCTCGAGCGCAACACCGCCGGTATTGGTGTGGCCTCCGCCGCCTGCACCGACACCGCTGTCAACCCCGAGATCGCTGCCATCAAGGCTCACCAGGATCCCGCCACCGACAACGCTGCTGCCGATAACAAGGCCGTCACTCTTGAGCTCGCCAAGCAGCTCGCCTCCATTGGCGGTGACCCCATGCTCGCTCTCGAGAGCGGTACCTTCGCCCCCGGCGAGAAAACAGACACCACCTTCAAGGGTAACTCTTGCGACGACCAGAACGACCCCAACGGGTGCATCTTCACTACCAAGACTCTTGTCCTCGACGCCACTCCCGATGAGATCAACGCCGCTGTTGCTGGTATCAAGTCGACTATTACCGGCGGCACCGGTGAGCTGAAGGCTACCCACATCGACATCAACGGCCTCAAGGTTGCCGGCGGCGGTACTGCTACTGGAGCTACCAACGGAGCTGCCAACACCACCTCTGGAACTGGAAGCAGCAGCAACAGCGGCAGCAACAACACCGGCAACAACAAGGCCAAGAACGCCGCTGCTTGCGCTGCTCGGTCCACCAGCAGCAACGCCCAGGCTTCTGCCAACAACTCTACCGGCAACGGCAACACTGGTAACACCGGCAACACCGGCAACGCTGCCGGAGGCACCAACGTCCAGACCTTCACCGGCTCTCTTGGCGGCGCCCCTCCCCCGGTCATCCAGACCTCCGGCACCCGTCCCTTCTCCGTCAACGGCGACTCCTTCGTCGGTAAGAACGCCGCTCTCGGCCGCTCTTGCGATGTTCAGCACAACGCCTGCGCCAACGCCGCCAACAGCGGCAAGCTCACCGGCGGCGTCCAACAGTGCGAGGACCAGAACACTCAGTGCCATGCCGCCATCGGCAAGCGCAGACGTTCCCTCAGGATGCGCCAGGCCTCCGACTTTGGTTCTTGCAGCGACCCCAGCATCGAGTTCTCCAACGCCCTCAAGGACCGCCAGGGCCCTGGCTTCATCGCCACCAACCAGCAGGACTTCAACCACGGCTCTGCCCAGAAGATTGGCGTCATTGCCGGCTTCATCTGCCAGCGTCTCCAGGACAGCTGCAAGGCTCCCCAGGCCACCATTGATAGCTGCAAGGCCGCTGAGACTGCGGCTACCGCGGCCACTCAGGACCAGGCTGCTGCCGATGCCTTCAACAGCAAGCTTGTTGGCGGCTCTGCCGGTAGCTCCAACTCCACTGCTCGCATTTAGACGATGAGTATAGTTGTACCTTTCAGGGTCAAATGAGACGGATGGGAAAGGGATGTATCCTATGATCGGGTTTACATTGGCAAGATCGTGGTTTGAAGGGCGGCATCAATTGTAACAAGATATCCTATGTATGAGTCAATGTCATGGATTGGTACCGATGGTTTCTCGGTCCGGAGTCTCGGTGATAGTTCAATATGAGTTTCAATTATTTAAACTGAGTCCATAGTCTTTTGTGGCCATGTCGACTGTAATGAAAAGAGACTGTAAACGGGCTTGCTGCGAGATCCTGAGTTCCAACGACCTTCCCAACAGGGCTGGACACCACATGCATCACTTTGTGGTTTGTATTCGAGTCTTTGACCGCATGCTGAGTACATACAACATCACTCGCATGGGGTTAAAGCACTCTAGCAATCCTCTTCGTGCGACTGTAACCAAGTACGAACAAGCTAAGTCGCGGTCAAGTTGAATGGTAGACATGCAGTCCCAAGAAACATAATCAGTAAGGTACGTAACCGGTGCCCCAAGGATGCAACAATGCAAGGATGTCCGGGTAGGACTCTCTGGCCCTTATTTCTTTCACCATAGTGATATTCCATTCACTCTCAGCCCACTGGACAAAGTGAACCTGACGGCATTACGCCAATTACCTTAACCGTGGGGCCCTTTCATTCAGCATTTCTCCCGACCCAGACCTCAGCCTGCCTGGAACCGGGTTCAAACCTCCCAAGGTTGCATCCTTAGCCCCGCAACAAGGATCGATTGAGCTTCGTGGGCCCAACTCTCCACTTATGAAGAATTCTGGCAACTTATCATTGAGTCTATCCAACGCTAATCATCATCATGTTCCGGATCAAGCAAGGTGCGTTGATTCGTCCTCCTCCCCTCCCTCCACACTTTAGCGCCCATTTTAGCAGTCGATACGTGGCAACGGTGCCTAGAACATTGAGGCTTTGAACGCTACCCATCTACCAATAATCGACGGATTGCGATTGAGGCTTGACAGACGATGATACTTTTTACAACCTAGCAGTCATAAAATGTTGCCAACGATGAAGATACGGCAATCATCTCTTCTTCGCGCTCTTAAGGGCGTAGCAACTGCCACCAAGACCGGAGAATCCGAAGTAGAGTCGATTAAGCGGTGGATCTCATCCGCTTCGACTGCGGGGGATCCGGACGGCGAAGGTGGAGTGAAAGGTCTTTCGTTCGATGAATGGCAGCGTAGCCTAGAAGTCGGTCTTCAAGACGAAGGCGAAGATTTGCAACAACTGGCCAGTCTCACCCTCGCCATCGCATTTCTTAGAGAGACATGCCGGCAGGATCGGCCGGCCCACGCGGACAAGCTATCGCGATGCTGGGATCTAGTGCACGGCGCCCTTACCTGCAAAGCCCTCACCCGCGATTTATTTACGGCATCCCGGAGCGCCCAAGGGTCCTTAGCTGTGCCCCTCTGTAGCCTTCTAGAAGACGGTAATATCGACGAGCTATTCCGTCTCCTCGTCTGGCTACTGGATGGCATGCGTGGCAATACGGAGTTCGCGCTTCACTCTCACTAGCCTTTTGCTCAGAGCTGGATATTGGCGGGAGAAGGGAAAGACCTCTTATATCGAGTCGAGCCCGTCGGCGAGGCCGAGCAAGCAACGCATGTTGAGTACGCGCTTGCGTGGAACGATGCCAATAGCAAGAGTCACAGCGCCGCATACAAGACGCACCAGGCATATTCGATTGTCCAGAACACCGGAAGGCTAGTGCGAGCAACGGAGACGGCAGAAGCGGTCCATACGCGAAATAGTAGTTATACAATCCCGGCCAAATCGTTCCATCGTACCGAAGTAGGCCCGGATGTTTTACACGCTACTCTTCTCTTCTTTGACTCTCATCGGGGATTCTTCAAAGACGCCGGTGTCCTCGGGCCCAAGAACGGCAACTCATTCGCGCAGCTCCGCGACCCGGCGGGCATCACCCCGTTTGCCTTGGCAGAGAAGGTTGAGGCGGTCCGCTCATGGGAGTTTCACATGAACGAGGGTAGACAACATGCTCAACGCATCGAGTGGGAACATGCCCTGCGTTCCTTCAACAATGCAATCGAGCTCTGCAAGTCTGACAAGTCCTTCCCGAATGCCAGAAGATATAGGTACTTGGTTCTCAGCGAGCTGGGCAACACCAACAGACGGTTCGGGAGATACGAGACGGCCAAGAACATCCTGGAAAGCTCCACCACGGAGATGGAACCGAGCATGCAGAGAGTCGAGTTCAGCGGCGAGCTGGGCGTTATGTACCGGCACATGGACCGTCTGGAGGATGCGAAGCGGGCTTTCGAGATGCAATACGATACCGCCAGGGGACTTGGCCTCGAGCAGGAGATGTGCAGAGCCATCGGAAACTTGGGCATGGTAAACTACCAATTGTCTCATCAGTGCAAGGACGACGGGCTTTTAGATTTGGCGATCAAGCAACTCGCCGAGCGAGTTAAAAGTGCGCGCCGCCTGAAGGGGGAAATCGAGAAACGCAGTGGCCCGAATGTCAGAATTACACACTTGGATATGCTGAATACATGGGAGACAATTGGCTTAGCACGGCTCTCGATCTGTCACTACGCCCGGGGAAACGTCCGAGGAACACCGCGGCTACCTACGAGAGCTGGTCGGCGTCGGCGCAGACATGGAAATCGTCGACGAGCACGGGCACACAGCGCTGGATCACGTCGTGTTCAACGGCGACACGGAGACCGAGGCGGTCGTTCTCAACGGTCTCGGGAAGAAAGGAGCGACGAACATCGCCCAGCGGCAGGCCGAGGCCCGTCTGAGGAAGGGTTACCGCGAGCTGTTCCAGGAGCACATGCGGCCCACGCTACTCGGCGGGGGCGGGGACAAGGTGCGCGATGTGAGACGGGTGTATGCCGACGCGCTCGCCACGGACGGCGAAAAGGGGAAGATGTTCGACGTGTTCAAATTTATGCGCTGGGAGGACTTTAGAAAGTTTGGCAGGCTGCCGAGGTCTAGTGACGGGCTGGCGCGGGAGCTTTTGTCGCGCCCGGCCGAGACCGTGGAGACCGGTGCCGAGTTTGTGATATTCTTCTCGTACCGGTGGATCAACAAGGAGCCGGGCGCCAAGTCGCCAGACGACGGGGCCCACACGCAGTATCGGCGGATGCAAACCGCGGTCGAGCAGTTCCTGTGCCTTTATCCTACGGTCGACCCGAACAAGCTAGGAGTTTGGACGGTGAGTTGTACCTGCTCTGATTTTCACACAACGGAAATGAGGCTCACTTTCCCAGGACTTTGCATGCGTTGATCAAGATGAGCCGAGTGCCGGTATCTCGGCACTACCCATGATCATTGCACAGTGCGACGCAATGATCAGTCTCGTGGATGACCAGTACTTCGATCGGGGCTGGTGCTCTGTGGAGGTGATGATGGCGCAGACGCTGAGAAACGCATATGGAATCTCGTGGCTCGAACATGTCCACCAGGACGAGCACGAGTATGGCTCTGGGTGGCGTTTAGGAGAAGCGGAGAACCGTGAGATCGTTATGAAAGACAAGCTGCTGACATACGAGGAAGACCGCTCAAAGGTTTTGTTTTTAGAGAGACAAAGCAAGCTTTTGGGATGAGCGTCGTGGATCGCACACTAGATTCAGAGTTCAACGCGGCGCAATACTGTACCTTCTACCAGTCATCTCATTCCATTATCCCCATATATATTGACGATGAAGACGCACCGCGGAACCCCTAATCTGGTGTCAATGGCATCGACACAGTGAAGTGCCATCATTGCTTCGTGAAGTCCTAGTCATGCGCCATATCCTCGCAAATTCCTATACCCACATCATTGCAAGGCTGATAAGTATATTGGATTCGATGATGAGAATCATGAGCTGCTGCTTCTGCTGCTGTTTGAGTAGCCAGGAATATGCGCAGTTTAGGCAAATTGAGGAGAATCACGAAGCCGATACTACCGCCATGGGTAGTTTCTTCATGTCGGAATGGTACATGCCGGCCGCTACGGCTTTTGTTTCTAGGTGGATTAAAAACCTGATATGTTAGAAGGCCACAGGCAGAGGCTTTGTTTGCTGTTTAGGCATCGGACACATAACTAGCAGTACGGCTTCACAGCATCTCAATAAGTTCACTACAACGTCCTGTTTACATTTGTGAACTGTGGTCACATTCAGACTTCGAGACAAGACGTGAACAATGCTTAGATGTATGTATTATTGTATTTGAAGTGCAGGACATTTTTCGCTCAATACGGCACTACTGTCCCTCGATCTCCTTGACAACTCTCTTGGTGGTCTCGTCGAGATCCTCGGCTTCAAGACCAATCTTGGTCAGGTCAGTGACCTTGTCATTGTAGTCACCTCCCCAGCCAGCTCTCATATGGTTAACATAGAAGGAAATCAGACCAGCGACATGGTCACCCTTCTTAGCAGCCTCCTCGGCCTGGGCAACAACAGTGGCGGCGTCAGGCTCCTCAATTTTCCAGTCCTTGTCCGTGGTACCAGTAGCACGCTGAATGCTGTCGAGCATGTCGCGCTGGCTGATGTAGAACGACTTAAGATAGAAAGGCTTGTTGCGGTACTTCTCAAGCTCGGCGTCGGGCAGGCTCAGAACACCAGCGGTACCCTTGCCGGTGGTGCCAATGTTGGTAGTGATAAACTTGGTCTTTCCGCCATCGTACAGCTTGGCGGTGCGGTTCTTGATGTCGATGCCCCAGAAACCGGCGCCCATGGACCAATCGTACCAGGGGTTGTTGACAATAGCGATCCAGTTGGAGCCGAGCTCCTCAACCAACTTGCGGATCTGGATCTTGCCCTGGAGAATAGGGCTGGAGTCAAGCAGCTTGGAAGGGTCCGGCGCGGAGCCGTACTCGGTGGGGAGAATCCACTTCACACCGGCCTTAGCGGCGGCGCGGATGAGAGGCTCTTGACCTGTTGCATAGCTGGAGAAGCCGAGGGCGAGCTGGACGACATCCTGGCCTTGGAATGCGGAGACGAGGAAGGACTCGTCTTCGTAGCTTCCCTTCTTCACGATCACACCCTCGGGGAACGTGGCAGTTGATTCGGTGCGGGTAACCGCGGTAATAGTGTGGATGCCCTTGGCGAGGAGAGCCTTGAGGGTGCCGCCACCAACGTTGCCGCTGGCACCGACAATGGCGATCTTGCGTCCCTGTTGTCCAGACATTTTATAACGACTAAAGGTTTGATAGTTTGTATAGTTGAGGTTGATGTAAGACGTCGGTTAGGCAATGGATTTAAGTCCACTGCTTCGTTCGTTTGCGGTGATTGGGGTGGTGGAATGCTAAGTTTTGGCGGCTGAGGTATATTGTTTTAGGGAGGATGTTGATGTTCTTGAGTACTGATGCAGAGGAGTGAACCGGTTTTGGGGGAAGAAATGAGGTCTTTTTAATATTCCGATCACGCCTTTGAAGTTCAACCCCATGTCCATGTCGACATCGACAGATCGATAATCCATGGCTAGTATGAGCATTTGCTTCCGAGATGCGTCAGCGGATCCAGATCAGTTCAGGCTTGACCCTGTGGCGTCTTGCAAGCCAACAAAGAGCACGCGCGCGGTTTCGTCGTGGGGTTCGGCCTCCCACTCCCCTGGACTTCACTAAAAGACACAGGTGGCCCACTGACTAATGGAATGCAAGATTTCTAAGCCCACTATTTAGACCTACCAATTACAGGGCATTTTGGCATTGTTGGCCGGGATGCGGCCCTTTCGGGTACGATGGCAGTCCGAGCCGGAGGTAAATTAGCATGTTCAGGCCTAAACCAAAATCCTTCCGGAGTTTGCACCGATCTTTTTGGGGGTCAATTAGTCCCCGATAGCTCTCGAATGTTCGCGGTGAATAAGCTTGCACCAGCCCCATTGACAATTGCATCCATGATTGAGTCTCATAGTGTGCTCTTACGCTTGAAGCCCCAAGCATCTGGAGGCTTCGCAATGCACACCCTCGAGCGGGGCCTCATGCTTCTCGTTAATTGTGTATAGAGGATGTTTTATTTGCAACTTAGAACAGGAAAACGGCTCAAATTAGGGCTACGATCTTGGGGGAACGTATTTTGAGATGCTGCCCACATGTTTTTGACATTTGTGGCTACCTAAGTAAAGCCACCCGGCCACAGCTGGCAAGCGGACGGATGCATTTTGAGCCCGCCGTCGGCTTTTCGCCGTCAATTACTGCGTCCAATACGGAAAGGTCAAAGTTCGTGATTGACATGACAGGTCGAATGTGCCGTACATGGTCTCATCTGGTCGGGCCTTTTTGAAGACAACTAATATCTATTACGATGTCAACGAATGCGCGCCACTCGGATTCTTTCAGTGACCATGATCGCCGGATCATCGACCGATTTCAACCCACAGGCCTGCGGCTCCTGTGCCATGGCCACAGTGAAGGGGGGGAGCATTCGAGACCAAACCCGGAAGTGAGATAAGGAGATGCCATCAAAAGAATCGCGACAGCCACGCACCCGAGGAACAGCGGAGACGCGGCGGAAACTCGGCCGGCTCATCGCCGTCAGTGGATCATCTGGTGGGGACGGCTTCCGCAGCTACCATACCCAATCAGGCAACAAATCTCTGATTGGTCAAGGCGGGGATTGTGTTGGAAGCCTCCTGTCAGATGCGTCGTCTTGGTACCACAAGTGAAAGACTTGAGTGCACATGACGCTTGAGATTCCAGGTAGACACCGGAGATTATGCTGTACGGATTCCGAAAAAACAGGAAAATGATGATATCCCCGAGACGGAGGAGTGTTGCCAGAGTCCAGCAACAGCTATGAAAAGATGAGAGTCGCTCGAGATACGGGAGATGCAAAAGTGGCAGACATACCAAACCTACCTTTCGACTACTCTTGCCCTGAACTCTATCCTGAATCTTTCCCAAAGTCGCCATGGATACCATAGGCTTCATTCGTGCTCAGCGACAAAATCTTCCCATCATCCCAACAAAGAAGACCTGTGCTGGCAAAACCTACGTCATTACAGGGTCAAACTCTGGCATTGGCTTTGAAGCGGTCAAGCACCTTGTCAACCTTGGATCAGCTCGTGTGATTCTCGCCGTCAGATCCATTGAGAGAGGTCAAGATGCAAAGGCTCGCATCGATGCTTCCACCGACAGACCGGATGTCACCGAAGTTTGGCAGCTTGACATGTCATCATATGACTCCATCCGAGCCTTTGCGAAGAAAGCATCTTCGGAGCTCAGCCGTCTTGACGGATTGGTTGAGAACGCCACTGCAGCCCTGGATGAGTGGACAGTAGCTGAAGGCATGGAGACAAGTATTATTGTTAACATCATCGGCACAGTCATGCTGGCACTGCTTCTTCATCCAAAGTTGATGGAGACGGCCAAGACTTCAGACTCGCAACCCCATATCGCGGTTGTTACATCTGGACTTGGTTTCACGCAGCCGGACTTTCTAAAATACGCAGACAAGGATGTCTTTGATGTCTTGAATACCCAAGGAGAGTCTCCCATGGAGAAAAGGTACGTCACAACTCTTCTAGCTACTCTTCACTCATCAAAACAAAAGGCGGCATACAAACGGCTTACTGACTGAATGACTGCAGATACTCCGTTACCAAGCTGGTTCAGATACTTGCCATCCGACAACTCGCGACCATCCTACCAGCGTCTCGCACCGGCGTCGTCTTGAACCTCCTCAATCCCGGGCTTTGCAACACCGGTCTGGCGAAATATGGCAGAATGGCCCTACGGCTTCAGGTTTGGATGATGAACGCGGTGATTGGAAGAACTCCGGAGATGGGGAGCCGCACGATCTTGCATAGCATGTTTGCTGGGACAGAAAGCCATGGGCAGTATATCTCAGATTGCCAGATCAAAGAGTGAGTGTACATTATGAAGCATGGATGGGCATAAATGCTAATTTATACACAGCCACTGGGTGCCCGAGTGGGTAAAGAATGAGAGCGGGCAAAAGTTTCAGCACATGGTCTGGAATCAATTGGCAACCAGATTAGAACAGATTGAGCCAAGATGTGTGAAGAACCTGGTCGGTTGATATCTTCACGAGTTGGGTTGCTCTTTTTCAGCTGCTGAAAGCTCAATACAAGAGCCACATTTCTAAGGACTCCTATGAGCGGTTAACTGGAAGATTCTGAACCTTTTCCCATGTTACTTTGCCTTGAGGGCAATGAAATGAACCTATCCAAGGAAACTGTCGCATCTCTGTTTCAATCTGCACCCAGTCCTGTAGTCCCAAAGTTTTGATTTCCAGGTGCAGAAGAGGGAGGAGCCATGAATCATCCTCTAGTTCAAATACAGAGATGTTTCCCAAAAGTAGCAGCCAAAGTCTGACTTGAGCCGAGCATGAGAAATTGCCTAGTGCCCCTTGTATAACGCTTTTAAGTTCGTGTCGAAGCAGATCGCAACGCAAGTGACGTTGACGACCGAATTGAAGCATCAGGCTGCTGATGTAACACGCCAACCCTGAAAGACATGCTTTCTGGACTATGCTAAAAGTATGAGCCTCTTCCAGTCGTGTCCGAACCAGTCGATGGCAGAGAGATACTAGCGTGCCCTGGAAGTCGTAGGAGGCAAGTGTCGGTCTCCGTTTCTCACAGATATCGTTGAATATGAAACAGCATCTTTCGATGTCACTGACAAGTTGACAGACCGCAGATGATGCACCTTGAAAGATGATAGAGAGAGTTCCGGGCACACACCCCTGTGTAGTTGCTAATTGCTCCACCACGTGTTTGGGTATCTCCATGTAGGGATATCTTGGCCAGGAGTTTGTGTGCAGAGCATATTGCACATCAGTCCTAACATCAAAGTCAGTCCTTTGCCACAGTCCCCAATTCTATTGACAGCTCACCGGCATATCTTCTGTAGTACCTCCAAGTTGTCCTCGAAGACGTGGATGCCTCCACGAAGTTCAATCATCTGATAAAGCCCTCTCAGGTGCACGTTGTACTTTTCGAGATCGCCCCTGACAGATTCCTGGACACTGAACATGCATGCGAGGCCTATGGTTGTGTCAGATAAAGCCTCGGTCCCAGACAACCTCTCATTGATCATGTTGAAAGCTTGGTTGGTGTGCAGTATGGCTTGCTCTGAGTCCTTCTCTGACCGTTGAAAGAAGTCGAGGCATGTCGCAACCGTAGCAAGTGATACATGGAAAACTATTGGATGTTAGGAAACCTGTCTCGCAACCCAATTCACTACACGAACAGGCTTTATCGTTGATAATGTATTGAAGCCATGCGGACTTGAGAGGGTCAGATGCGTGGCATATCTCTGGTGGATAGATAGCCTCGCCGACGACGCTGAAGACTATGATAATGCCATTAGCCAAGCTTCGTGTCCTAGCGCGATCCATACGTACACTGATGAAGCAACAGGCGCGTATGTGGTAGTAATTCTGCCCCTGGCGAGAAGTTTGAGATGTCGTTTCCAACCATGCGTCGCAATGATCCTATCACTCCCGTAGGTTCGACTGTCGATCTCTGTGTCTGCTTGGCGCCGTGGACGCTCTTTCGAACGCGTCTTGATAAGGTTTTTCCGGCATTTTTCCCCTTCATAACATGACTTCTGGCAGCCTTTCGGCTGCTCCGGGTATCATTTCCAGCTTCAACGAAATGGAATTGCATCTCTGCATAAGCCGATCGACGCCCACAGTTGTTTTACCCGTCGTTATCGGTGCGAATCATGAGGGGTTCGGCTACAGGCAGGCAGAAGAGAGAGAGGGTGGAGATGACTGGCAGTCAGTTTAGAAGCCTAGAGGCTGACGCGCGAATGAGTTGAAGACGGCAACAAGCCGGGGTTAATTCGATTAAACCCGACCACTAATCAAGCAGCCATCCTCAGGAATTTGAACGCGGCGCAGCAAGGGCATTGGGACTTCAGTCATCGAATATCCCCCAATCATTGACATTCTCCTGGATAAGCAAGAACATCCGGGATCAACAAGTGGACCCCTAGAAGGAGCAACATTACTTATGCCACCCGTGATAAATGTAGGCTCTTCACCTAAGGTAGTTGTAATATGCCGAGCCTGGGCTCATTCGTCGCCCCGAGCAGAACCCCTTAAAAGAATTCTGAACCTTCGGCTAGATAGCAGATCATTGCGTTCCTAGCACTAATGAACAGGAAATGGGCCATGAATTTGTCGCCCATGCATGGATCGTACATAACCTCCACGGAATTTCCCCGCACATCCACCCCGGACGCCAGTCACCGCCGAAAATGCTGGCTCGGGTTCTCGGGCCCTCAACATGCTGGAGTTCCCCCGCAGCCAAGGAACACAAAATAGGAACGCGCTAATGAAGGGGTTACCCCAACAAGTAACCACTGACACGTCTCCATGACCTCGGCAGACACGGTCTGAGTCGATGCAAGGGAGCGCAGGGCGCCGGCTTGTCACGGCCTTCGCGGGTGAGGAGACCCATAACGCAGCCAGCCCCCAATCTTGATAAGAATAATGCGGGGAAGCGAGTCGGAGGCTGCGATTCACCAACACTCTCATTTCTCGGTCAGACCCCCTTCAACTCAACTTACTTCACGTCACATCCCCAAGCTCTCTTCATTCCGCGTGCACTGGCCCCTCTCCGAACGCCGCCAATTGCCAGTTCCGCGCGGGCCTTCACTTTATTTTGTCTTTTCACTGTTCCCATTCAGCCGGATTGGGCCTCGTCAAAACATCACCCCCCCCCCCCACGATTTCTCATCAAGTCCTCGTTCATGAACGCAACGCAGCTTACATGATACAGCTTTGCTCATAGTGGAAACAATAATAACAAGACACGGAAACAGACTCACAGCATATTTCAAAATGGCAACAATTGTTGAGAAGCGGGGTGGCCAGACCATCTACCGATCTCCCGATACAATTGACCTTCCAAAAGTCGATTTATTAACGTTTCTGTTTGGTATGTGTTACCATCGACAAGCCCCACGTGCCTTACTGTAGACATTTCAGCCTTCGATACTGAACGCGGTCTCAGATTATCCCAATGAGAGACTCAACGACGACACCATCCTCCACGCGGAGGCCGCAGACCCAAGCAAGTCTATCACCAAGGGGCGTTTGGTGACCACCCTTAAACAACTTGCTCATACCCTGCGCCATAAATATGGCATTCAAAAAGGAGATGTCGTTCAAGTCATCTTCACCGGCCACTACATGGCTCCGACCGTCTTCTACGGCATCATGGCCGCCGGCGGGTCCGTGGCAGCGTCAACTCCATCTTCGTCGCCGCCTGAAGTCGCCCGCCAGATCAACCTGACCGAGAGCAAGATGGTCATCTGCAGCCCTGATCTCAAAGCTCTAGCCGCCGCTGGAGGAACGGCAGCCGGCCTGCCTGCAGGCCGCATTCTCTACATTGGCGACACACACGAGTTCAAGCTCTTTGAAGCTAAAACAGACAAGGAGGTACCGCTGTCAAAGGAACAGCTGGACTGGGAACGCGTCACGGACCAGACAACTTTGGAGAACACTGTCGGTTGCTACATCTACAGTAGTGGTACCACTGGCGTCCCCAAGGCCGTCAAGATTTCGCACGCGAATATGATCGCCCAAACAATGTTCATCTCCACGCCCACTATCGAGTACTACACGAAACGTCCCGGTCCCGGAATAAAGTACATTACCCTCGCTCATCTTCCAGCAGCCCATATCTCAGGCCTGCAGGCATACATCGTGAACCAGACATTCATGGGAGGCGTCGTCTACTGGATGAAAAAGTTCAACTTCCCAGAGTTTCTCGGTTACATGAAGAAGTACAAAGTCACAACATTCTTCAGCGTACCACCCATCTACCTCATGATCGCCAAGTCTCCTCTCGTCACGGATCAATTTGACTCTGTTGAATTTGCGCTCACTGGAGCAGCGGCGCTCGGAAGGGAAACGCAAATAGAAGCGCAGAAAAAAATTGGAAAGGGCAAGGGAATCCTCGGCCAAACTTGGGGCCTCAGCGAAACAACGGGCGGCTTTACTATTCTTCCTCGACATATGACCGACGATACCGGCAGCGTTTCCCCGATTGTCGCGAACTGCGAGGCTCGGCTGGTGGATGAGGAAGGCAAAGACGTCGAGGTTGGAGAACCTGGCGAGATGTGGTGCCGTGGACCCATCGTGACGAAGGGCTATTACAAGAACGAGCAGGCGAATAAGGAGGCCTTCGTCGACGGCTGGTTCTGCACTGGCGACAGACTCTCGTTCAAGGATGGCAAATTTTATTTCGTCGATCGCAAGAAGGTAGGTCCTCATCCAGCATACCATCACTATCGCAGTTATCGAATATTGACCGACATGAAATTTAGGAACTCATCAAGTACAAAGGATTCCAAGTTGCTCCGGCAGAGCTAGAGGCCTTGTTGGTGACCCACCCAAAGATTCAGGACGCAGCAGTCATTGGCGTGGATGGAGAAGGGACGGAGCTTCCAAGGTTGGTAGCGGTCGAACTTTTACTTGACAGAGAACCTTACTGACAGCTTCCGCAGGGCATATGTTGTGGCGGATAAGAACCAAATCTCGGCAGAGGAGATTGCTAAATGGGTCGAGGGACAGGTTGCCAGCTACAAGAAGCTGCGGGGCGGGGTCATTTTCATAGATGCTATCCCCAAAAGCCCTTCTGGCAAGATTCTGCGAAAGGACTTGAGGGCGTTGGTCAAACGCGAGACTTCTGCGAAGCTCTGAGGCTCATCCGGAAAGCTGTGTGTCGGGAAATTCTAATGGCAGTCAGACGAAGAAGCTTCCGTGATGCTTTGGTAAATGGCTATCACGGTACTACCTTGGACATTTTAAGTTAGCAGAAAATGGAAGCGGCTACGAAGGGTTGTCTAGAGCTTGTCCACCTTGTGCGTTGAGCTACGTTAAGGAGAAAGGATACAACTTGTTTCAAACCATTTTGTTCATTGGGACTTGGGTATATATTTCTTTCCTCTTAAACAGCAAGTGCACTTTTCTTTCTTCCAACCATTTATCGCATACAATCCTCTGTTGCATACCATTGTCACCGCTAACAGCCTCCATCGCAAATACCACACACCCTATTCTATCAACATGGGCCTTCGAACGGTGCTCGGTAATGCCATTGCAGGTATCAAGAGCGATGTCGAAACCGCCGCCTTCGTTCTGTTCAACTGCAAAATCTCACGACCACATCGCAGGCTTCTACAGAGATCTTGCCATTGCGACGCGGGCGACCGGACTGGGGTTGGCTATCAAATCAACCCGGGCGTCATTCCCATTGATGCCCCTCCGCCATACTCTCCGTCGCCATACTCCCCGCCTTCATATTCACCATATTCCTCACCTTCATATCCACCATACCCCCCGCCGCCGTATAACGGTACGAGAAGCAGATTAGATACATTCCTCGACGACTTCTCCTACTACTCCCCCGAGTACTGAGAAGACGGCACGATCCAATCAATTGATATGTGTTGTCTCTACACCCTCCTGAGTCAACTCCGCCGGCCGTGGCATGATGAGCTCGGATAACGAGCCGAGGACCTGTTGCAAACAGGACACCAAGTACGTCTCTGGAAAGAAAAGCTGGCCAACCCCCCGTTAGACTGTGATCAGCATGGCTATGTTAGGGATCTCAATCAAGTAAGCTTCGTCTAGACATGTTCGAAGGCCTCATTACAGCCCGGCTAACGCTAGGTAGCAAACCCTCAGGACTTATCACGTCAGTCTATTCGGACCTCTCCATTTCGACCACTGCATACGAGGGAGGCAGCGAGACAACATCATCACAAGCGTCGTCATTTGGATGTCCTTTCGAGGCACATGCTACGCCCAGTGCCGTCACATTTCCGATTCTTGTATATAGATTTTCACCTCGATCAACATCTACCAATGGTAGTGTCGAGGTTATCAATTATCATAGGCCATAAACGATAACGGATTTGCCTTCGATGGTTCTTGCCCACCTGGCACCTTGTCAACTAGCAAATATTGCCAAAACTCCCAATCCATATCCATACCCTCACGTCCCATTGCAAATGAGCCATCATTGACATCTTGTGGTAGCTGCTGCCAGTCGGTCATCACAGCGTTGTTGTCGCCATCAAAGCTAGCGTTGGATGGGACGCTGTGCGGAGTGTGGGGCCCACCGTCGCCTGAAACCGTCGTGGAATTGCATGCGAGATTCTGTTCTTGGGAAAAGACCGTACTCGTTTCCCTCCCAAGGCTTGACATGAAGGGCGGTTCTGCTAATGGCGGGAAGCCGCGTTGCTGTCCGTTGGCTTGTGCCTTTTTCCAAGACCTGCATGTGAGATTTCCAAGAGCTCGATACAAAGGCTCATATCGATTCGAAATGAATGACGGGTGGTGCTCGTAGACTTGGTTGATCACATCCCATGCTCGCTCTGCGAGCTGACTATTTGCGCAGCTGGGAAGGCTCCCGACGAGTAAGACAAACGTTTCGAAGGGAAAGAAATTAGAAACGTGCCATAAGAAGTGTTGAAGCGAAGGTGTCGTGTGAGCCACAATGTCGTATTGAATGACCTCCATGCTATTTTCCAGGAGCATTTCTATTTGGTCTGGGCTCAATTCTGTGTCTTTGTCCTGGCGCCGCATGGGATGGCAAGTCGATATTCGAAGTTGGCAGATAGCGGATCGAGCCATGCTCAGCGCTAGGTGGTTCAGGGGAATCCCTTTGTCAATGTTCCTGAGGTACCCGTGCTCAATCGTCTTTTCAAGATCGTCAACAGCTTTCAGGAACTTGGCTCTCCCGTCACTTGATGTTCCGAAACCAGGGAGTGTCTTTTGGTGTATCATCCACGCTCCAATCTCAATTCGGACGGAGCAGAAAGCCATCTCCGTGGTAATAGGGGATGGAGGGGGTGGCAGTCCCATAGACGGTACGAGATCCCCATCATTGACGTTCACAGGCTTGTTGGTGTCACCAAGGAGAAAGGCTGACGGATTCATAGAAGCCCCAGTCACCTGAGCGGCTCGGCCATCCAGGATAATAATCTGCCACCAAACCCGTCGTCGCATCTCCGCTTCGAAAGGAGAGAGACCCTTTAGGGACGTTTCGCGGTGTAGGCCCATTCTCTGGCCCATCCGGGTGGCTAGGCCAGTCATGAGCCAGAGTATATCGTTGTCGCAGAGATACCGGAGAGCGAGCTTCATCAAGCCGGTCATTCATGTGCACAGATCGAACCAAGAAATCAACGCAGACCTACCAGGTAAATTGTGAATGTTTGAAGTACTTTGAGGCTCGTGGACCTGAGGAAGTCGACTCTACTCAATGCCACCTCGGTAGCGTACCGGTACCTCGCAAGGTGCTTTTCTCTCGGCTCGTCGAGAAGGTTTCGACACTCTTCGTCTGTCAAGGAGACAACTGCGATAAGATAAATGGAGAATATGAGAGGTTCCGTTGAGCGATCGGTTGCTGTTGGATTTGAGAGCATTCTGAGAACCTCTTCCTGCATAGATGGACCATGGATGATCTTCGTCAGAGGATGCACGTTACTCAGGAAGACCTGCCATAACTTGAATGATTGGATAGGCGATGGGTGTAGTAGCTCTGGGGACTGCATCTGCTGGTGACCGAAAATGAGATTAATTTGGGGTGGAGACGAGTGTCTTGCTGAAGACCTCTCGTCCTCTGAGCTCGCGCTTCTGGGGCCTAGCTATGATGTATCGTTAGTAGGGCAACGACTTCCATCGCCAGGAGGACTCAATCTGGCATACCTCACCGCCGAGGCTCGTCCATAGCTTGTTGCTGTAGAACAAAATCGTCAGCTCATACAAAAAAGACCATAACTGCGGTCAACCTACTCCTCAACATAGCGTCGCTCGTCTCCGTTTGCAACGACTTGCCCGGTGCTGCCGGACGGACCACCAGATGTTGGCCTCGGTCGGCTCTGGCTTCCGCGGGCAGATTTAACGCAGTCTTTGCCTGTTTTGATACAATATGTGCATGGAGTATGCCCATTGCATCTAATCTTGCGGTTTTGGCATGGGACACACGAGTGCCCCCTGGTGATCTTCAATTCGGCCATGTCGGAGGTTTGAATGACGGCCCGCTTCGTAGTGGGAGAGGTTCGCGGAAAGCTCGTATGATTCTAAGGCGGCCTAAATAGGACAGCCCCAGAGAACATGAAAGAGGGATGCCTTTCGAGAAATCAGGTGCTCGCCAGATCTTCTCTTTTCATCGGACACGTTTGCTTGCCGAGAAGTCGATGTAAAATATGGATCCCCGTCGAAGGTCTTTCCGTTGGCTTTTGCGTCTGCACCACAGAATTGCGTACGAAGATCAAGCGAGACATTTTACCAGTGTTGGAGTGCGGACGGTGTCGATCGAACGATTAGTGCATGCCGAGTGGTGCCGTTGGTGTGCTTTGCGGGACCGCACGCCGACGTGATTGAGGCGGCAGAGAAGCTTCGGTCCCGAACTAGTACCCGAGCTAACACAAAGTCCGCGGCCGCTTACGTTTTCTTCTCGGGATGACAGCCCGGGTGCCCAAGGAAGTCTGAACTAGGGTTAGCGTAGCGACCAATGCGGAGATTGCGCACGCGTGCTACGCCCCTCGGTGGCTTGTTGTTTTCATCCTCCGAGCCAGAATTGATGGACGCAAGACCGTGTCGGTCCCTTCAGCGCGGGACCGCTCAATCGGCCCCACATCTTAAATTTTGCGTGCCCGGCGCCGAGTCCCGTTCCGCGATGACGGTCAAGTCTTCATCGGCTCCGTTTTGCAAGATTCCTCGATCATGTTAAGCAGGATGGCATTCAATAAATATGCTACAAAATCATCTGAAGAAATACTCAATCCATCAACCATTTCAACGCATCAACGTACAAACAGAACAATCTACTCATCTTCTCCTCTCTTAGTACTTAACAGCCCTGCTCGATACCTCGAATCATGTCGGACATTCATGACCAGGAGGGAAGCAGTTTCCCAGATGACAAGTTTGCTACGAAACCTTCATCTGAAGCGAATGAGGAAGGAAATGACGAGTCTCAATACCCTCAAGGGCTGAAACTAGCCGTCATCATCCTTTCCAACATGATCGCCATGTTCCTTGTTGCCTTGGACAGAACCATCATCACCACGGCGATTCCTCGCATTACGGATGATTTCCATTCACTGAACGATGTCAGCTGGTATGCTAGCGCATATCTGATTACTAGCTGCGCTACGCAACTCCTTTGGGGCCGTATCTTCACCTTCTGCTCAACGACAGCAATTTATCTCATCGCAATCTTTCTTTTCGAACTGGGCTCGCTCCTCTGCGGTGTCGCCCCCAACTCAGTCGTCTTCATCATCGGCCGTGCCATCGCTGGTGCGGGCTCAGCAGGCATCTACTCCGGAAGCACTATTCTCATTACGAGTGTCACTCCTTTGCACAAGCGAGCTGGGTATGTTGGTATGATGGGCGGTGTTTTTGGCATCGCATCAGTCATTGCACCTCTCATTGGAGGTGCCTTTACTGATCGTGTAACTTGGAAATGGTGCTTCCTAATCAAGTATGGTAACCCCTCTCTATTACATCAACCTGGTCAATTGCTAATAGTTTCATGATAGTCTCCCTGTTGGAGGCGTCGCAGTTGCTGCCCTCATTGCTCTCTTCCCGAAACTTTCTCCAAAAGAGTCAACTCCGCTCAAGCAACAAATCAGGCAATTTGATCCCCTTGGAAATCTTGTCTTCTTGCCTGGCGTCATTTGTTTGATTCTCGCACTACAATGGGGCGGAGAAAAATACCCCTGGAACAGCGGACGCATCATCGCTCTCTTGGTTCTTGCTGGTGTTCTCCTCATAATATTCGTCAGTATTCAGATCTGGCAGCGGGAGAATGCCACAGTGCCGCCTCGTCTATTCGCGGTCCGCAACATCTGGCTCGGAGCAGTTTTCTCATTTTGCCTCGGAGCTGTCCTCGTTGTTTTCTTGGTCGCTTTGCCGATATGGTTCCAGGGCATCAGAGGCACCGACGCCGTCACCTCTGGCATTGACACCCTTCCTCTCGTCCTTGCTCTCGTATTCGGGGCAATGGTATCCGGTGCCATGATCAACGGAATTGGATGGTTCAACCCCGTGTTCTTCTCCTCGGTCATCTTTATGTCTGTAGGCGGAGGACTAATCTCAACATTTGGTGTTCACACACCAACGCACACCTGGATTGGATACCAGATCATTCTTGGTCTCGGTATTGGCCAGGGTATGCAACTCGCAAGTCTTGGGGCACAAGTCTCACTGGAGCAGAAGGACGTGCCCACAGGCGTTTCGCTGATGTTCTTCGCTCAGTCACTAGGTGGCTCGGTACTGGTGTGCGTTGGTCAGGCTGTCTTCAATGAGTCATTAACTTCTCGACTCAGCCAGTTTCCTGACTTGGATGTTTCCAGACTTGCTGGTCAGGGTGTCACACATTTGCGGAATATCATCCCCACGGAGGTTCTGGAAGCTGTCCTTGTTGAATATACCGCAGCGCTCAGAAACTACTTCTATGTTGGGCTGGCGGTAGCATGCTTTGCTGTTCTGCCTTCTTTGGGTATAGAGTGGAGGAGTGTCAAGGGGAAGACTGGTCATTGAGTCGCTGGAACGGTCTTGCAATAGACGCAAGACCTTATTGGAAATTATAGCTATCTCTTGCTTTTAGTTCAATTTATGAACAAACCTTTAGCCTGCCGACTTCCAAGTGCAGTGAAGTGCGTGTTCCCACGAGCCACAGGGAAGGAATCATCTGTGATTCATGGATGACATATAAAATTGACATACCTCGGTGTTTTTATTCAGCCCGCGTATCTTTTAGTCAATAAGCCGTCACTGATGCCTACTTTCTGCGCCGTATATCAGTCACATGATCGCTTTTGCCTCTCGCGTAACAATGTGAACCTCAAACGAACACCTGCTCCCTTAAACTGCAATACAATTCTGCCCTTTCCATGACGTTTTTCTCTCTTCATTCCTCCCCATCTGCACCATAACTAGGACAACAAGAACCATGTCTGAACCAATCGAGACAAATCCAGACGAGGACATGGGATTCATTACTTCCCCTCCCACAGAGGGAATTGATCCCGACGCTTCGCGTGGGTTCCTTGACCTTTTCCGTACGGAAAATGGGCGGGATATTCCCCTCGCGTCCTATTACATTGATAACCTTTCCCACGACTTCAACTTCGAGGACTTGATGCGCTGTGTCACCGATCCCGACACAGGTGATACCGCCATGCACGTCGCAGCCGCTGTTGGAAATATCAAAGCCTTTGATGCCACTGCACAAAGCTTTGGGGGGAATGGAGTCGCAACAGCTGGTTCATGACATGCTTCAGAGCCATCTTCTTGCTTCGCAACAAGGCCGGAGATACCATCTTCCACGTCGCAGCCCGCATGGGCCATCTTGACATCATCAATGCGGCCTGGCAAAACTTCTGGCAGGTCATAGACTGGGACAAAGTCCCTGACACGCCCGGCTCTGAAGTCTACGCCCCCATTGACCACGATCTACCCGAGTTCGAAACCGATGTCGACCCTCTGTGGGTGCCTGACTACATGGTGGCTACTGTTCTTCTTGCCAGGAAGAACGCTGCTGGGCACACGGCCGCCGATGAGGCTACTATTGCTGGCTATACGGATGTCGCGGAGTGGTTGAACCAAGTGCTGGACCGCGTTACTCTTGGCGGTAAAAGAGCTACAGAAGGATGGCTAGAATGGAGGAGCTAGTCGACAATCGCTACGATATCGATGGACATCATCTCACCTGGGATCAAATCCCAAGGGTAGGGCTATACTATCCTCCTAGGTACAGATCCTAGCGGCTGTGTTTCTCGGTCGCGATTTTGACGAAGGGCATCCTCCCCTATCCCCAGCGTTCGATGTTTGCTTTCTCTGTTCCCCGCACGCATTGTCTATTTCCGAGTGCCACAATCTCTTCCGGTCAAATATCTCAAGAAGAACACCATAGGCAACAGCACTTCATTTGTCCAACCCCATCCTACAATCCTTGGCATCACTCCAGCCAAGCTCTCGCCATCTGGGGAAATTTCCACCTCTCTCATCTTTTCAAACGCGGCCGATGCAGTGCAAACCTGGGGTCGAGCCGCTCTGTCGGGATAGATGTGCAAGTTGTGTACTCGGCCAACAGCGTGGGCTGGGCCTTGAGCGACAGCGCCAAGCACTTGCCAAGGGACTTGCATGCTCATCCACGACCATTGATTCACGGAAACCAGAAACTCAATTTTCCGCTGCATGCTTACAGCTATTTAGCCCTGTGTAGCTAGCAGTCAAACCCTGAGCGCCATTTGGAGAGCTTCGTTAGCTACGTAATCAAGAAATGACATAGCTTCGCGAGCTCAACGCCCACAGATGCTTGCATGATCAACTCATGCTGTCTACAAGTATATAAAGGCCGAATCTTTCCATGGCCATGGAGCGTCTGAGCCATTGTCAATGTTGTTCAGAAGTACCAATTGACCCCGAACATCTTTCTGCGGTTTCTTTAACCAGCGTCTATATCCAGCCCAGACACCACACTGAGGAACCCTCGAAATGAAGATTGCTTCTACCTCCCTCTTCTCACTTTTGCCTGCTTTGGTGCAGGCTGGGGTCATTGACCGACGCCAAACCGGGGACGGACCTGGTGGCTCAGCCGACAACACCCAGGGCGACCTGGGTGAACGCCCTCCTCCGCGTTTTCCATTCCCAGTCACCAAGTTCCCTGTAGCCAAGGAGACAGTTGTCCTAGAACAGACAATGTACATTCTTCCCGGTCAGGTGTTTGACGGTGGTATGAAGCGATATGAGCGTGTTGAGGGCAGCTGTAACGAACAAGCAGGCAAGTCAACATGAACACCTGACAAGGGTCAAAACTAGGCTAACGAATACTGTGTCTTCCAGAGGGCACCGATGCCGATGCTGTTTTCAACCTCCTGCCTGGCTCGACCATTCGAAACGTCATCATCGGCAAGCATCAGGCTGAAGGCATCCATGCACTGGGTGACGCTTGGGTTGAGAACGGTATGACACAAATGTGGCGCATTGAATTCATCTGACATGTCTATAGTTTGGTGGGAAGACGTCTGCGAAGATGCACTTACATCCAAGGGCCTTAACACACAACTGAGAGTCATCGGCGGTGGAGCTCGGAACGCAACAGATAAGGTAGGAATTCTCATTGGGTTATTCGAAAAGCCTTCTTTGTCTTCGTTTTACGGGCCGCTCGCTGACACCCTGTTCTTCCAGATCTTCCAAGGCAAGTCAGCTTCGATATTATTCCAGGGGCCAGACCTAACCTAACAAACAAAAGACAACTCCCTGGGTGGCAAGTACAACATCACCGGCTTCTACGCTGAGAGTTTTGGGGTGAGTAAATCGACTGTGATACTAGCGTGACTTTACTGATGATGCCTCTTGTCAGACTTTCTACCAGTCCTGCGGCAACTGTCTGAATCAAGCAAAGAGAAACGCGACAATCCAAAACGTCGTCGCCGTGAATGGCATCAGGATGGGCATTGTACGTATTCCGTGGAAATTCTGAGTCATTGCCATATGAAAGTTTCTTTCTAACAAAACCAAAGATCAATCCAAATTACGGCGATGAGTTCCGTCTCAAGAATGCACAGCTTCAAGACTTGGAAGTCATCGTGGACAAGGAAATTGCCAACAATGTCCAGACAGTTCCTTATACAATCGGCAATGGTCCAGACCTCAAGTACGCCTTGTATAATGAGACCAGAGACGCGATCACGGATTATGATGGAGAGATCTTGAATGCTTACGAGCCTGAAGAACCTTATGAGTGGCTCGAGGATTTCTGGCCCGAGGGCTTCAACTAGTGATGGTAACGGCTTGGCTCGTTGCCAGAAGAGCCGCGTGGCATGAAAAGAATGCATATTGCATGATGCTTTGTTGTCAATCAATAGGTAGCAAGAGTGAGCGTTGGAACCCCTGCAATACCATGTGGTCATGCATGTCTGGCGAACAGTGGATAGCCTGGGTCCCGAAAAATGGCCGGCTCCACATCACAACGGGCGATGGAATTTGCTTCGCCGGAACCAGGTCGACACCCACGCGAAAATCGTGTCTCTGAATATCTGCATGCAACCAGAACACCGAGTAGATAATGTTGAATGATACTCACCGTCGCTGATATTGAAAGCAGAAACTTTGTGGCTCCTCGCTAGTCATGAGGCCTAGCCCAAATGAGGGAGCTTTGCCCCTCGGTCTCCCTCAGTGTCAGAAAGTCGCTGTCGTTGCAAAATGTCTCGCTACGTCCGTGTTTACCAAGCCACTGCGGCAATGGCGTGGCAGGGGAACCGTCACATTCTATCAAAGACGTAAACTTGTAAGACACGTCGGACAAGGTCTCGTCTGATTCGTGTCGCTTAGCTGCGGACAATATTTGGCTTCCATTGAACAGCATCGACCCCAGCCACAGGAACAAACAACGACCAACTCGCGAGGCGAAGCACGTACAAAGGCCAGAATAGCTGCAGGGTAGATCAGCATGTACCCGCACGCAGCAAACACGAGAAACGGGCCGTTTACTCTGCCAGAAATATCACTGACCGTCAATTTGATGGCAAAGGAGCGAAGTTCCAAGTTGTTCCCTCCATCGCAAACAAAGGTGACATCATGGTTGGAATGCGAAAGGATGCCACTTGTCGGAATGTAGAAATCGCCTTGGGACTAAGACGCTGGTTACTCCCAGCCAAGCTCGTATTCTGGGATTGTAACGTGACGACCCCCCAGACGAAAGGAATACCACGCGAATCAGTTCCGCATCGGTCTGATGCAGACAATTTCACTTTTCGAGATCGGATGCGGGTGCCAATGTGGCTCGCACCGGCGACTTGGCGATGTCCCCTTGCAAACGACCTCAGACATCATTTGGCCCGCGCTTCTCTGGTTCGTTGCAAGGGATAGCACTTTAACCAGTGCATCCCGCCTGCGATTCTCCGCCCCTCCTTCACATCTACCAACCTCTCCCTGATGTCACTCGTTCAACAGTGGTAGCTTGACGTTACCAAATCTCATCGCAAATACTACACCGCACAATTCGCTTCACTCAGCAACCCTCAAAACCGACGACATTTCGATGGACCACAAGCGACCATGACCGAGCTGAACGCCTTCATCTCTAACGGCACATGCTACCATGCGTCCGGCAAGAAGGTGGACGAATGGCTGCCGTGCGGCAACACTGCCTTTGGCCAATTCACATGTTGCCAACGATCTGATATGTGCTTATCAAGCCGGGCTTGCTACAATGCACGATTCGGCGTTACTTATCTCGGCGGCTGCAGCGATCCAGAGTACAAGGATGCGAGTTGCCCAGACAAGGGTGCCTTGAGCAGTAAGTCAATCGTTGGAGGTCCGTCTTGGGATTGACGGGTGACTGACGATGTGCCAAATTCAGGTCAACCTTGGGCAGGACTCGTGTACTGCAACGGCACATCGGAGCAATGGGTAGCCTGCGAGCAAAAGGCACGACCGACGACACTCACATCAGCAGACGCATGCTGGTGCCCACAAACATCACGAACAGTCGCGTTCACTGATTCATCGATTCTCGAAAATGTCGTCCAGCTTCCTACTGCCCTGGGAGGGAGCGTCATCTGGCAACCTGGTCACGTTCCACTTCCAACACAACCCAACACGACACCGACGGGCACAGCTACTCAAACAACCGCTTCAATAACAAGCACGAGCTCAGCATCACAGCCGACAGCTACAAATACGAACGAAGAAGATGACGGAACAACCATGACGGCAGGATCCAAAGTTGGCATCGGCGTTGGCGTCGGATTAGGTTGCACCGTTCTTCTCGCAGTGCTTATTTACCTGTTCTTCGCCCGGCGGAAATGGCAGAGGGGCGATATGGCTGAGCTGGACAACACAAAGTCAGAAGGCGGGAATGGCTGGGGCCGCAGTCCAATGACACCGGGGACTGCTGTTTCGGAACTGGACTCGAACACGCATCAGTGGTCTGACAGAATGGAGCTCGACGCGACCCCGAGAGGCTCCACGGTAGATGGACTGGATGGATATGGAAGCAAGGTCCACGATCAAGGTCAGGCTTATTCACTTGGAAAATCGCTAAGCGTTAGCAAGGCGGGGAAAGGAAAGAGGTCGCCGAGCCCCATAGCAGAACTCCCGGGATGATTACATGATGTGAAGGGCTTCGCATGAGATACCACCTGACTTCTTTGGCATGGAACTATCTGTTTACATCATGGCATAGCTTGGAAAGAGCATATTTCAACATACAAATACAACATTCTAATGCGATTCTTGACCTCCAACTCAAGTTAATCGATGAAATCATGTCCGTTCTCAAGCGAGTCATCCTGCTTTCCTGTTGTTGGGGTCGAAGTGTTTTCGATCAATTCATATGCAGATTAGAATTTCAGCTGGACTACAAACGCCAGGTCGAAGCGATCTTTCCCTTTCAACCTGGGCTGTATCTGACGCATTCCTCGTGGCGCGCTTCAATTGGTATCTGCGGCATGACCGACATCGGGAACTCCTCCAATTGGGTCGAAGGTCTCAGCCTTCGCGTCGTGAACATGTCGGAATACTTGTTGCCGGTGGAAATACCGAAACATTCAATTTACACTTCATTAATACAAGAAATCATGTGGTTATGTCTCACGTCAGCTAGTCGAGCTACGTGTGTTTACGTGCTCCTATAAAGTCCTGGCTTTTTGGTCCTTCAGCTTGATAACCTCGGGCTTTCTTTCAGACAGTATTCTCTTCGATCCCATAGGCCTCGGTTTTGTTCCTTAAGCATGTCGTTCGCCACCGATACCGACCCATACGGGTTTTGGGAGTCGTTCGTCGAACCTACGCCTGTAAAAGCCACCACTTCTGCACCAGCACCAGCATATTTTGAGAGCTCTGATACTGTTGAAATCTGCTCGGTAGAAGAACCAGTCGCCTATTCATATCAAACCGCAACTCACATCGCTGAATCAGCCCCAGTCAAAATCCTGCCTAATGTTGCTCCTAAGCGGATTGTCATCTGCTGCGATGGAACTTGGCAATCATCTACGACTGGAGAGAAGAACATTCCTTCCAACGTGACCCGACTGGCCCGTTCCATATCCAGAACTGGCGAAGGCCCAGATGGTAGAATCTTCCAACAGCTCGTATATTACAGCTCTGGAATTGGCACTGGAGACCTGAGCTTCTTGGAGAAAGAACGGCAAGGGGGCTTCGGCGTTGGTCTCTCTGGTGACGTTGTTGAAGCGTACAACTTCATTGTCAACAATTATGCCCCCGAAGACGAGATATTCTGCTTTGGATTCTCTCGGGGGGCATACACGGCTCGTTCTGTGGCTGGCCTCATCACCGACATTGGCATCATTCAGCCTCAGGAGATGCAAGATTTTCCAGAGCTCTACGCCCTATACCGAAAACACCATGACAGCTATAACTTCCGCCAGTCTCGAGAGTATCGCCAGTGGATAACCGGAGTTCCAGCAAAGGATGGTGATTCTTGGAAATACGAATACAACAATGCCTACTGGGATGTACTTCCGCACAGGATTCCTGCCGAGAGGACCAGGGTCGTTCAGGTTGTCGGGGTCTTCGACACGGTGGGGAGCTTGGGTATACCCGACATCACTTACACGCAGTGGGGGAAGCAGCTACTTCGACAACTTGCGCCTTTCTTGGGCTTTGACGACGGAGGATTTCACAATCCATGTTTGAGCCCATGTAAGATTTTGCAATCACTCACTGTCTCTTTGACCTTTTTCTCCTTCACCTAACTCTGCATGCTTCTCCTATCAATCCAACTCCAAAGGGAGGATGTAGGAAGATCGTGCGCGATGTGGAAATTGTGCTAATTTGAATCCAGTCATCAAACATGCGTTCCATGCGATGGCTATCGATGAGCACCGCAAACCGTTTTCCCCAACCCTTTGGCACCGCTCTCCACAGAACCAGGCTGACCTCCAGGAACCCGACCAAGATATAATGGAGCTAAAGGAAGGATTCGTCAGGGTTCTGAAAAAGGGGGCTGATGAGGCTGAGAAGTCGAAGGCATGGAAAGACTTCATAGCTCGCGCGGTTTACGATGAGTTGAAGGGAAGCAGCTCAGAGCTCATCCAAGTTTGGTTCCCCGGGGTCCACATCAACGTTGGGGGTGGTAATCCGAACATCCTGGCTGGTGATGAGTCCGACTTCGAACGTAAGCCTCATCTTCTCTCGAAAGTAGTTGCGCGGTCATTAACATATGCAGAACTTGCTCTCATATCCTTCGCTTGGATGTGTGACCAAATCAAGCCTTATCTTCAACTCGACGATGACGAAGTGTACAATACACTCTCTACCCTGGCCGATCGTGAAGTTGAGCAGCGAAAGAGAATGATCCAAGACCTCAGAAGTGGCAAAGATTACGGGTCCAATTGGGTTACCCAGCCTTTTTGGAAGGTTCTGGACTTCACTGGGGTTTATAAGGCTTCCAAGAAAGGAGTTGCCGAGGATGGATGGGCTTTGGGCACAATTGTTGACAGCTTCACTGGCATGATGAAGATGTCAGGGTCAAAGTATCGTACTCCTGGACGATATAAGGAAGACAACGCCGACAAGGACATGAGTGAGACCAAAGAGGAGATTCATCCCTCAGTCTTCTTGCGCTATGAAAGCCTCTCAGGCTATCGTCCCATTTCCCTTACCGGCTTCAAGAGATTTGAGGAACGATCAAAAAAAGGTAGCATCACTAAGGTCACGCGAGGGTGGCGGAACGGCAACCTCGAGATACCAGAATATGTGATCAAGCCCGATGATAAGATCTCACGACGATTGGCCGAGTGGTTCGCCGGCGGAAGGGAGTTTGTGGCCAGGCTTGATGACGCAGGAAATGGGGTTAATCGCTATAACTGACGAGCCACTGAAAATCAAATTGTCCCGTAATGTCCTAGTAGTATAGCATAGATTGATCAACCAAGTGTTTCCGTTGCCCCTCCAGATGCCTGAAAGGCCACCTTCGCCGTGATCAATCCGCAACCGAAGGTACGGATTAGGCTCTTTGGACCTCTTGTCCGGGAAAACTAGACCACCCCGGTGGAAAGCCGTTGGTGATATGACACATGTCGCTACACTCACCGCGGAGCACATTGACTCGATCCATGGTAATGCCAGGCGACGAACATCCAGGGAACTTGAAGACAAACTTTACAGTGGGTATCAGCTCTGGAAGTGTAGATTGTCTGATATAGTCCAGAGACGGCAACCTTGCTGTTCTGCCGTTGGGTGTTTTGTCCCACAACTCCAACGCCTTCATCATTGCCATCGCCTCCTTGGCTTGTGAGTAACCTGTCTTCTGCCACCACGTCTCTCGATCCAGCCTCTCCTCGCGAGACCATGCGCAACCGCCAGTAGCCCATGCAATATGTAGGCTGAGGATTTCTTCAACCCGACGATTATCCCTCATATCGACAACTTCCAGAAAGTGATGGTTGCAGCCCCATACTGAGCCCTGTTCGTAATCGCATGTCCATCCGGGAAAGTCATCTCTTGACACGAACAACTGCTCACGAAATGCCAGTCCTATTGGTATCACGATCTCGACTTCGTGGATGAGGATCCCGATCCGCTCAAGCTTATGGTAGTCGAAGCCATCTCCTTGATCACAAATGTCCGATATGCTGCCCATCCTGAAACCCTCTTGGATATGCTCTAAACAAAGCACGATGTGTTCAAACTGAGACAGTTTGGGGCCGTATTCCGTGTGCAGTGAAACAGAATAGCCTCCTGGTGGGCCTACATTCAATATATCACGAGAGGTGATCCAAGCCACCCGTCTTTTGTGTACGGTGCCCATTTTCACCCTTCCGTTGTTGTAAATGTCGTGAATCAGGGGCCTTAATGTCGCCCAGGCCTCCCGACAAGAGAGAGCAGGCGCAGGCATTGGAAGACGACGATTCCAGGCTATTCTCTCGCGTGTGTGGTCGGTGGCGTGCAACGTTCGAGCCGGGATGGAGAGGAGCCAGATTTGCTCACGGATCGCCATTGGCAATTGCGGGAATTTTTCGAAACACAAATTTGTTTGGATCCTGGGCGCGTCCTGGTAATGCTTGCTGGCAAGATTGAGCATGTTCGTAATAAAGCGCTCGTCGGTAAAGTGATGGCCCGCAATAATTGCACTAGACAGAAGGTCTTCTAGGACCACCTGAGGCTTGCGCATGGTGATGATGTTTCTTGTTTGGCACGCCATTACGAATAACGTCTTTTGAAGCATTCTTGTATTTGATATAATTACTGCCACCAGAGACTGCGAACTGTGAGGTAATGCGTTCCGCAACTCGGCGAGGTCGAAGGTCGAGTCGGCTGCCTAGGGCCCTGGGCACCCAGGCAGCGCGACCCTCATCTCAGAAAGGTCAAACATCGACATTGAGAGCTTACTTTGTAAACGATGGGGCCGATTGAGCTTTAAATCGGGAGGTGTAGCCTGCCTAAATGCCTTTCAAGTGCTGATGAGAACGCCAGAGTTTTGATGGCTGCCTAGAGAACACGATAAACCGGGAACAATTCGGGCTAATGGAAGCGGCTTACCACACATATTCCGGCTTCAAATCCGCAGCGCATGCCAATTTTTAGGTCTTGCCTCTTTCTTGACGAACCATTAGGTTCTGCGCTTGGATATCATATTTGTCGTTGCCTGTCTTCTCTTTCTGAAAGAAAAGACGCGGTGTATTTTGCCCCTCACCGACACACCAGCTGTTCGCTCTAAGAATCATCTGATAGATGTTCGCTAAACCTAGGCTCAATTGATCGAGTGGTTCGTTGAATCCCATCTAAGCTAGTATTTGTTCTTCGCGATAGCTGTGGAAGCAGTCGGCATGCATTCATAGAAGGTACTGCTGAGACTGTTTGTACATTGTTTTTATTCTGTTTGTACTGAGAATATGAAGTTGTGAAATCAAAGTGAGACTGAAAAGCTCAAGCCTCTGATGCAAACATAATCGCTTGTGTATGATGACCCATCCAAACTGACCCCTATCATATTCCCCCTCGCACTTAGACGCAGGCGACGGTCTGTGTGCAGCTGTCGCCTCGCTTAAGACCCTTGCAGGCGTCCTCGTTGTCCTTGGTGGCCTTGTCATCGAAGGTGTCAGTCTTGCCGCGCTGGCAGACGCCGGTGTTGCCAGTGCAGAAGAGGTTGGTGCCCTGTTGGCAGACAGACAGATAGTTGGCGGTCTCGTAGGTGGTGGCGCGAGGGACAGACGCAGCCGAGGCGACAGCGGCCAGGGCAAGGACAGCGAAGGTAGGGAACTGCATTTTGAATGTGTCGTGTGTTGGTTTGTTTACTCGAAGAGAGCGTTGATTGAAGAGAGTGAGAGTTGATGGAATGAGTGAAGTGGGTTGATAGAGGCTGATTGAGTTGAATGATGAGCAAGAAATACGGTGGGTGCTTCTTCTTTTCTTATATGCTGTCTTTGTCGCCTGGGAAGCTATTGATCAGCGCTCGGGTAGATCGCGATTTCCCTGACTCAAACGAGGTTCCTCGGTTCCAGGGACTGTGTCGTCGCGAATAGAATCTCCCCAGGGGTGTTGTGGGACGTTGGCGGCTGGGCGAAAGCTCCCTCCACTATCAGCTCACTCAGGCCTGAGCGTTGTCGGGGTTCCCGCTTGCAGCGACGCGAGAACCTTAATGAACATAGCGAGGTGTGGCATTGCTTCATGCGCGCCGAATAGATTAATAGTGACGTTTCAGCCCTCTCTTGTTGCCTCCTAATCTGGATTAGACGGACCTGGGTTATTACCCCAGACAAGTCACCTGGAGGACTTTTTGAATAGAGTTATTGCAATTGAGCTCGCTTTCAGGGACGATATTCCGGATAAATCGGCTGCGTCACATCGAACCACGTTCGAAGCCTAGTCCAAATATTGCCGATACAATCCATTGGAACTTGCTCAGGACTATTTTCAGATTAATCCTGGTTACAAATGCTTAGAAAGAGTCCAGAAGCACTTTGGAACGCTAGCTTCGAGTTTCTGTTTGGCTAACTGCCAGAGTCTTGGTAAGGTGCTCAATTCTGTCGGTTCTTGGCAATCTCGACTTGGCTCAACGAATAGAGGGTTCATCCAATGACCAACATTGTCTGTCTAACTTGGGGACACTGGATATCATGGGAACTTCAAACCACCTGCCTGACAAGCCGGATGCACTGAGAATCCGTATGTATCAATCAACTGATGCCGTTGCATCTATCGAGAAGTCACGGTTTCGTTTCGGCCACCTCGTGTCTGCGACGACCCACAAAGCCCTGGAAACAGGTCGCCCTGACTCGGCAAATCCTGCTTGAAGCAACAGAGCGCTGAAGCTCAACACCCGTCACCGCAGCACTGGGCCTAGAACTCTCAGTGCCGTCGGCCGCGGCTACATCGATGCTCCTTGCACTTATGCTCCGATCCGCGCGGCTCGATTCACAAACAGGACTTTTTTAGACAGACGGACGGACGGACATTCGACGGTCTTCCAAAGAGAAGAAAACTGGATGGATTAAGCCTTGCAATGGTTCGTCCTTAACCAGACGCCTTTCAATCCGGAACCGCGCACAACCCTCCGCACATTTGGGGCCACCCACTTACTCGAACACTTTTTTCCATACCCAGAGGCTCCGCGTGTTGGTGTATTGCTTGAATCCTTCAATGCCCCATTCCATTCCAATGCCACTCTCCTTGTGACCTCCGAAGGGAACATTGGGTGCAACGTCAAAATGCGAGTTGACCCAGACGCTTCCGGCACTGAGGCACCGGGCCATCCGCTCAGCGCGCTTCAAATCCTTGCTCCACACTGATGCGCCGAGGCCCGTTTCAAGGCCGTTGGCACGGTCGATTACATCTTCCTCGGAGGACCACTTCAGCAACGGCACAATTGGTCCAAACGGCTCTTCTTTGACGATGCGAGAGTCCTCAGGTGGATTATCAATGATCGCAGGCTCGATGAAGTAGCCTTTGGAGGTTTCACGGACAGAACCCTCCAGTGCTGTTTTCCAACCGCACTTTTCGATGTCTGCGTACATGTTCTTGACCAGCTCATATCTGGTCCATCATCGTTAGTATGGTATTGCAATCGGCAGATTTGAACATTGATAAGGTACTCACTGCATGCTGTTTTGGAGAGGCCCAACAACAACATCCGGCTCAAAGCCCCCACCAGTCTTGATGTTGTTTTTAGTGAACTCTACCATGGCATCTCTGAACTCATCATAGATCTTTTCGTGGACGTAGATTCGCTTCACTAGCATGCAGATCTGGCCCGAGTTCAAAAAGGCAAGTGTTGCGATCTTGGGTAGGCACTTAGAGATGTCAACATCCTCGCAGAGAATGGCAGCATCGTTGCCGCCAAGCTCGAGAAGACATCTCTTGAGAGTTTTGGCGCAGCTCTCCGCGACTCTCTTCCCCGTAGCAATCGATCCGGTGAAAGCGATCATGTCGATTCCTGGGTGTGCTGTTATCCATGGACCGAGATCATCGTTGCCACTAAGGACCTGGAACACTCCCGGAGGGAAGATAGACATTGCGATCTCGCCCAGCTTCAGGTCGCAGTACGGCGTGTAAGGTGACGGCTTCATGATGATTGTGTTGCCCGTCATCAACGCAGGTCCGACCTTGCCCAAACCCAACAGCATTGGCCAGTTCCAGGGAACAATGGCACCACAAACTCCAAGGGGAGGGAACGTCGAGTAGATGGTTCTCTCGTTGTTGTCCTCGAGAACCTCGTCTTTCACTTTCATAGTTGCAAAAGCACGCAGCCAAGCTATAGTCATGGTCATCTCCGAGTTAGCTAGGCCCAAAGGCTTGCCCTGCTCCATGGTCTGCAGCTTCTCTAGGCTTTCCCTGTTTTCTTCAATAGCGTCCGCATACTGCAACACAAGCTTTGACCTCTCCTCATGAGTTGTCTTGCCCCACGTCTTGAAAGCCTTCCTGGCGTGTTGAACTGCGTCATCGAGCTGTTGCTTGGTGGCGACTGGCACCTCGTAGAGAGGCTCTTCCGTTGCAGGGTCAATGGAGTGCCGGGTTTCAGCTGTTGGTGCAAATTCTCCGTTGATAATATTGCCCGGATAGGTCTGGATTTCATAAGCTGGAATATCTTTATGACAACGAAGATACTCATTCTACCTTGATATCAATCGCTGGGGCCATGATTGCAGTCTGAGATGCCCCCAGAAGAGAAAACAATCAGATGAAATTTGAGAAGACTCGGTCAGAAAAACGTGTCAATCGAAAAGTCTAGGCGAATCCATACTTTTAGTTGTCATTTATGAGAACACAACTTGTCAGCCGGAACAACATTCCGTTCCGACAGCGATGAAACTTATCTACGGAACACCAAAGTACCTTTACCCCGCAGGCTGCGCATATTCCGATGTAAGACTGCGTGGCACTGTGGAGGGATGATAAGCTGAAGACTTTTGAACTTGCGCTAGCGTTACTTCTTGTGGTTGGTCGCCTTTTTGCCCGTCGACCTTGATTCGCCCAGAGTCTTACCTTTCCCTGTGATCTCACATAAGACGAACCCTAGAGGATGCTGATCCATCCCAAATCTGGTGTCACCACGAATTTCCCTAGGATCATGAACAAATGAAACCACTCGAACTCCATGCGTTGGGCCGATGCATTGTCATCCTAATGTCGTGTTTCTCGAAAGACTTGGCTCTGTTCTTTAACCGGGGACTTTGGTACGACAGAAGACCATTTTTTGGCGACACTTGGAAGATGACGGATGCATGGTGGAATCGCAGTTCAGTAGCCACAAGGGTCTTCACATGTTCTCAAGTGGGACGTGACTGTCTAGAAGATCGATATTGTTCCCCGGCAGATTGGGTATGAGAGGCAATCTCAGGCTGTTCGATGCAACCTAAAGTTCAGGGTACGGCAGAAGCCTTTCTGAATTATTATACTGGGCAATGTAACTAATCCCGATCCTGACAAGGTTGAAGATCTCGCTTGCGACGCCACGATCTGACCAAACACTGGGGCGCGGAGACTTTTCGTCTGGTATTCGAAATGTTTCCGGCAGGTGAGCTCGGTCTTGCGGATCTAGCAGAGCGATTTGAAATTTGATGGCAAAAGGCGTGACAAGACCTTCCAGTGATTTATGTATAAGTACTACAGTGTTCTCTTGTGCTGCATGATGTGGAATGTGAAATCAAGCCTTCAAGGTGAAGCAAGCAATAAAGCAACCAAATCTCCACCATGTCAGACCAGCATGACCCAGAATACCTTCTTCGCGAAACGAAGCGCGAGATTGAACGACTCCGAAAACAGCACCAATGATTCCAAGGCTGTCTAGATAACAAGATTGTCTTCGCACCGGTAGATCTCAGTGATCCGTCTCTAAAGGTTCTCGACGTCCGCTGTGCTGATGGTAAGTCCCGACCGCCTGGTTCAAATTTCCCCTTATTATCATTCTGATCAGTCGACCTAGGAATCCTTTTGAGAGATCTCAGAC
Organism: Colletotrichum aenigma; assembly: GCF_013390185.1. NCBI lineage: Eukaryota > Fungi > Ascomycota > Sordariomycetes > Glomerellales > Glomerellaceae > Colletotrichum > Colletotrichum aenigma. The sequence continues at coordinate 3,828,662 of NW_023500913.1, forward strand.
AAGAGCTTGCGCCATCTGCACAACTTGTCGGTTTCGATTACATGCCTTCCTTCCTCCCTGAATTTCCCGATGGCAACATTCGCTACACGACCGGAGATGCATGTGAACGGCCAGCACCTGACTTAGCCGGAACCTTCAACTTCACTCATGTTCGTTTCGTCCTACCAGGATGCGGAAAAGCCGGTGCGGATCGTGTAGTCTCCAACCTAGCAGGTAGGTCTTGATGGTGCTGGAATGGTGCAGCTTTACTTAACTAGACCTCAGAAACACTTGCGCCGGGAGGCTGGCTTCAGATCCAAGAGATGGATCTTTCAGCAGGTCGCACCGAGCATTTCTCTGCATTCAACGAGGTTCTTCAACTCTTTGAAGCCGTTTTCGAAGAGGGTGGTATGGGAGGTCGTTTCAGCTCCAAGTTTGATGAATCATTCACCAAGGCCGGGCTAAAGAACGTGACACTGCAACGCCTCGAGATCCCCGCAGGAAAGAGAATTGCGGGCGAAACCCTTCGAAAATTGTCTATCGAACCTTTTAAATTGACAATTCCAACAGTCATTGGGGCGGCAAAAGGTACGAGTTTATAAAATGGTCTGAATAGAATGGCAACCGGACAATGACAAATTACTAACAGTATTCAATAGCAATGGGCCTTGAACTCCCAGAGTCCATCTTTGATCGTTTGGAAGAGCGCTTTGAGCATGAAATGCTCGAGACAGGGGCAGCTTTTGGCACATTCGTCGCTTGTGATCAAAGGCCTCTGCAATGAAAGCCCATGTAATACTTACCTGCCAAATCTAATACATCGCAAGCAGTCCATGGTTTACACTGTGTCATTCTCTCATGAATTTATTACAAAGATCGTCTCAATGCTTGAATAGCCCGGGTTTTTGTCTCCTGCCATGTGTCTACAGGGTCTGAAGACTTGCACTGAGGGTTTCTGCAATACGGCAGAGTCGCATTTAAAGTTTTCGGGCGATCATTAGGGGTCAATATGCAGCGATCTTCATCTGAAGCCTATCAGATGAACGTTTCAGCATGAGCTGAATTCAACATTTGGAAAGAATGCCGTGACATTGAGTATTATTGCATTGTCTAGATTTCCATGACAAGTCGAAGGGTGCGACTCTTAGTTTGATCCCGGTCCGCCTCCCATCATCGAGAAAGTGCTTCACCATGCTGTTAGCATTCGAGGCCCATCAATAGTAGCGAAACTCGCTTCCCAAGATAGAGCTTACCTGGACCACTTTCTACCCGCAGCAGCCCTGGCCGGCGCAGAACGCTCTGTTGCTGTTGTTGCAAGCATTGGCGCGAATGCAAGTAGAGCAAAGGTCTTGGCGCTTGACGAGAGCCCAGTCAACCTCTGTGTCCGCACGAGGAGTAACGGCTGCGCCAAATACTGAAGTGGCAGCGAGAACAAGAAGCATGGAAGACCTCATGTTGAATCGTAAAGTGAATGGTCTTAAGTTATCGGGAGGATAGAAGCTGTAGAAGCGATGGTTGATGAGGAGAAGAGCGAATAATCAAAGTGAGAGAGACAGACTGCGACTTTTATAGAAGACCACCAGACCATCAGACCGTCCGGCGACTTTCTGTCCGCAATATTCCGTATTTCATGAGTTGTGGACCCAGCGGCCCTCTCATTCTGGAACATGGGGTGTCTTAGCGACTGCGTTGAGGTGAGAATGGGCAAATGCGAGGTATCCGAGATATGCGGAAAAGAAAAGCAGGAGCCTCTACAGCAATTTAATTGAGTTTGCACAAATCAGTCTCAGCTTTTGTCCTTCGTTACAGCATAGATCGGTCACCCCGTCCGTTGGGCTTGAGTTCGTTGTTTGTATGGTTGGCGATACCCAACCAGGCATGCACGAAGCCGCTCAGCGTTGACTACAGGCTTGTCAGCTTCTGTTCATGTGGCATCTCTTGGAGTTTTCTTTTCAGATCATTTTGATTCCCCGACATGCTCCGCTACCAACCTGTGACAGCCGTACTAAAAAGAAAAGTTCGAGTGAGCTACTAAGGGTTTGATTTTGGAAGGCTGTATGTTGGTCACGTCATGAAGTCTTCATTTGAAAGCTCCCCCAGGGAATATCTTAGCCGCAGTCAGCATCAGACGTTTGGTCTTTCTCAGAGACGACACCACCGAACAACGCCGGTCATTGCTGGAAAACGAATCAATATTCCTAATGTCACATGTTGCCGTGCAACACATACATAAGGTAAGCCACGGACAATACGAAAACGTCATGGTATGAGTTTCAATCGCGTTTGGCGCGCTCTTATTTTCAAAAGACAAACTTTCCGTCCGGATGTTCACATCTTCAAAAAGTTCGCATATGCACAAAATGATGATTTTGGTTTAGGAACTGCCTCATTCCCAAGAAAAGAGCCTGATTTGAATAGTAATAAATTTTACAACATATGTCCATGTGACCTGGTGATCTAACGAAAGAGAGACGTACACAATCGGTTCGCGACTGCTTTGAAAGTAATTCGATGCTTTACTCAACCGACTTCAAGCTGAATTCCTTTACGAGGACAGAGCCACCCAGAGACTTGGTTGCAAAGTTCAGCACCGCGAATCTGAAGGCCATGAAATATTGCCAGCGGTTGTGGAGATGCCAGCTGTCTCCAAGCTGAGTAAAGGTCTCTCCATCAGTGCTATACGAGAGCTGCGCAGCATTGGTGTTCTCTGCAACCCAGAAGGAAGGCGTAATATCGGCCGTAGCCCTCAACCAGATATCTCCGGCTCCAGTGACAATCATCGTTAGGTCAATTTCCGCAGTGGCTACGACGGTGCCATTCGAGGTAGTCTGCCACCCTGTACTCTCGGGGGCCAGGATGTCATGAACGGCGAACAGCTTGAGAGAGTCGCCCTGTTTTTGAAGACCAACGTAAGCCGACTCGTCCCTGAAGATGGAGACGCCAGTGATGTCCCCATCCGCCATGTTGGCTAGGTTAAGGCGGAAAGTACCACTGCTCTTGGGCCCCAGAATGCGGTGCGTGAGAGTGTTGCGGGCCGAGTACAGATCGTACGTTACCGTCGCCGTGTGGAGTGTGAGGCCGTCAGCTCCGAGCTCCCAAGCGGTGTTGTCAGGGTTGTGGTTCCACTCCCACTCTGGGCCAAGTTTAGATCCATCGAAGCTATCCAAAACTTCTCCGACTTGGTTGACAGTCTTATCTGTAGTCACAGGCAAGGGGTAAGTCTTTCCCCATCCTCCGGCCTCGTCAGTCACAATATGAGGCCAGCCCTCTTCGTCCCATGAAAGCGGAGCCAGAACGGGAATGCGCCCAGTTGGGTAGGCGTCAAGGAAGCCCATATAGAACCAATTGCCTTCGGGAGTATCGATAATACCGCCCTGATGAGGTACTCCTGAGTTGGGAATTGGAGAAGTCATGCGTTCGAGAACGGTTTTGTTTGTGTACGGGCCCCAAGGGTTGTCGGCCTTCAAAACATGCTGCTCGTCTGCAGGCTTAGTCACCCAAATGTAGTAGCTGCCATTGATATGATAGAATCTGGATCCTTCCAAGTAGCGCGTGGAATCGGTCCATACCACCTACACACAGTTAATAACAGCCTCATCGAACACAACACGGCAACTGACCTCTTGTCGGACGGGTTGTAAGCCATCAGCAGACATCTGAGCAACGCTGATGTTGTACTTTCCATATGCAATGTACATCGTATCGTCTTCGTCGACAAGAACTCCAAGATCGTAAAAGCACTCGTCCAGCGGCGGGTGGCTCTGCCACTCGCCGGCGGGATCCGACGCAGTGAAGATGTATGTCTTGCTGAAGTCGATGCATCCATACCAGTAGAACAGTCCGTTACTCTCGCGGTACTGCAGAGAGCTTGCCCAGATGCCACCAACGTACGCCCTTTCGGTGCTGTTCAGGTAGTACTTCTCGCCGAAAGTCAGCTCTGGTACGGAGTGTCCGATGAACTCCCAGTTGATGAGGTCGTAACTTTTCAAAACGGGTGCGCCGGGAGAGTAGTGCATTGTCGAGGCCGTGTAGTAATAGGTGTCGCCGACGCGAATGACTTCGAGGTCGGCGAGATCCTCATAGATCACGGGGTTGTCGAAAGTCTGAGCCACCGCCATGGTGGCGGCGAGGACGGTCGACGCCAGCTGAAGAAGCTTCATCGTGATTGTAGACTGAGATCAGCGCCTTAGCGGTTGCCCATCAATCATGCGAAACAAGTGAGATCATGTACGAAGCATTATATATATTGATCAGATTGATATCAAACCATTTCCTGCCTCCATCGACGAGTTCCCGAGCGGTTCGCGGTCCGTACACTCCACCACGCGACGCAACATCATCCCACCGGTTCAAAGAATAGTTACGCAGTTGCCAAGTCTTTCCACTTGCGCACAAATGAGTGCCCTTCTCACTCCCGAACCTGGTTGCTGATCGAGTTGTGATTGGTGCGCAAGGCGTCGGTTGGGTTGAGCTGGGGCGCTTAAGTGCGGAGGCGGGGAATGTTCCAATCTGGGGATCGTCTCCAGCTTCGTGCGGAGAAACAACGGGCCATGATCCTATGGTCCAAAACTGCTACGTCTTTCTAGCTGATCTCAATGTCGGATAGAAAATAAATCTCCGGCCGCTGAGCCGCCATGAGGTTATTCGCATGGATAGCGCGTATCGTCAAACAGCAATGTCAGGTGTTCGCAGTCAAACTTGACGTGAATCTTGTGGGCAAATTCAACATCTCATCCTGTATTTCTCAAAGACAGGCATAGACTACTCAGCTCGAAAGCCAACTTTTCATATCACGGGACTTGAACTGAAATACGATTGCCAGAGTTCTCTGGAAAGAAAATGTATCGTGTGCCAAACCAGCAGTGAAGTAAGCACCGTGCCGTTAACAACCACAGTACGAGAAAATTTTTCATCGACATACATAGTGTTTTCTCTGCATACAGTTCATATCGCACTTGAAGGGCTTTTGCTCTTTACACAAGGTTGAAGGGAAGCGGTTTCTCTAAGTAAGTAATTATATGTGCAACGCAACGATGTTGAGGCTATCCAGATCCATCACCAAAACGAGTAGCGGTCAACAAACGCGTCGGGTATTAATTCCGGTACCGGTTGCCGGTGATTGACATGCTAGCCATTCCCCTCCAAGGTCGATGAGGAAGCGAGTCATACATAATCAAAGGCATCGATTATGCCGTCTTCCGGCTTGGACCCCGCTGTTATAATACCCCCGGATAAGGTACTTTCCACAAACTATCAACATTGAACTCCTGAAACTGGCAGTTGGCTACTCCCATGATGTACTTGTTGTAGACCTTAGGTTGTGAAGCGGTGTTACGCCTTTGCGTAAGGTTTCGGGACTTAGTAATGTTATACGGCAACATCATGTGGGAAGTTCATGCTAGATCTCGCAATCCGCTCGCAATCGCGGTCCTGCAGACGAAATAGGAACGCGAGCATCACCAGTCCTGGGTATCATCTCCGAAACATCCTATGGAACAAAAGTCAGCTATGCAGAGATATACACGCATCCCATGGCTACTGCCGAAGAGAATAGGGGCATATACTATGTGCTTAAACCGCGCGGCTTCGTCCGTTTCCGCGGAACTGTACTCAAGTCACAAACTGGCCCGTACGCTTTGTTTTGATGAGAAGCGCCGGCCCCAACCCGATGGAGATGAACCCCCTTCCCCTTGAGTGATCATGCTATTGGACTGTGACTTTGTCCCAATCAGCTGGCATCTCCAAGCACCAGCTTTCTCAATAAATATCTCCACTCCAGATCCAAGCTCCTCAAATCAGTTGAGCCAGATAGTATGGAACATTGCCGAATACGGACGGGCTTGCTCAAATTTGGAAGATCTCCCGTTGAGTAATCCATGTGACTGAAGCTTGGCTCGCCGAAGACGCCGCTCGCGCGTATGCCCTCAGAATAGATCAAAAAGTCTATGGTCCTCCTTACGCTTATTAACGGCGTAATGCCAAGTCTCGATGGCAAAAGGAAAACAGCCAGATGCTTGAATTCAGACTATAGAGCAATATCTGACCAAGGCGACAGATGCAGATTTTGGAAGTCAAGCCCGTTTTTGGTCCGTCCAAGTCCGTCAGTCATCCCTTCGGGGCCAACACGAGGTTGCATTCTGGTAGACTCCTCCGTTGTATTGATGCAGTTCGGATGGATGTCCCGGCATTGGCGGGCACCGCCTCAGGGTCACTGTTTCTGGAAGGCTTCAAAATCGATCGGAAGTCTCGGGAGTCATTGGCAGCCCGAGTGGCTTGGTGCTGGGTGGGACTCTGGACCTTTCCCCAGCCCCACGCGGAGGTGCTTCACCAGCCCGAAACCGAACCAGGAATGCCCCGGGTTGACTCAAGACTTTTGAAAGTAGGTATTGTGACTCTGTTGCTTCATCTCGCCAATGTCGAATATTAAATTGGCGGCCAAATTTTTGAAGCGGTGAAACGGCAACGATGTGCCTTCACCAAATTGAAATCATGAATGGAATTGTATGACGTCTTCTGATGAATAGCCTGATGATGAGTCGGGTCCAGCCCGATTGCAGTTGGAGATGAGACTGAAGCGTTCGGACGATGTGGTGGGGCTCAGGTTGATGAGGCTCAAACCTTGTTTGATTGCCCCGGCTATTAAGTCCCGTGATATTGGTGACATGTAAGTCGAGACCAACAAGAACCAACTTTTTTGACCAACCACTTCTAAGGTTGGCGGCTAAATCGAGAACTCTGCCACGTGAGTTCTTGCAATGGACTTTTGAACTTTGGTCCTCCACTTCTCGTGGCAGAATTTTCAAGTATCCCGAGATACTGCATCATCATCGACATGACCGTCACCGTCAAATTGAAGTGGCCAAGAAGAAACGCGTAAGGGGGCAACGGTTTCTGCTCAGTGAAAGGGGGGTTTTAGAGTGCGAATAGATTGAGCTTCTAGAAACGTCGTCTCAACTCTCCAACAACACCGGACGATTCGACAAGGATGGCCCCAGATTGACAGCCAACATGAGTCAAAAAAGGGGGGAAATCTCCAGAAATTAGAGTTTGAGCACCTCACCCTACTGGGAACATGATCATGCCCGAGAGTGCCGATGTCCCAGCGCCGTGGCTCGGGGACAGCTTCGCTCGGCTCGCCGTGACAGCGACAGCAAGCCAGGAACGCGGTTCCATCGCATCTCTCGCCCTGCGGCCACGTTCCCCGCGGACAGGCCCTTGGGGTCAACAACCGTCTGGAAATGGCTTCAGCCCATCTGAACTCAACCTCGCATAGCCCCCCCTGAGCCCCTTGCGACCCACAAACAACATTGACCGAGGCCATTCGAACTGACAACTCCCGAATCTAGCATGCTAGCGTCAAAGCTGTTGGTTTCCTCCCCTTTCCCCCTTGGGGCCGGGGCGGCAATCAGTTGTATAAGTAGATGAGAGATCGTCAGTGTTGAGCAGATTTTCTGAAGCATCATCAGCATCCAGCTCTTCGATCCAGTCTTTCGCTAAACCAGCTACACAATCGTTTCAACTTACCCAAATTCACTCGCTGTCCATTTAATCATCTTTTTTTGATACCATCCAAATCGTTCAAAATGCAGACCTCTTACATCTTCACCACCCTCCTCGCCGCTGCCGGCCTCGTTGCCGCTCTTCCTGTAAGTAGACGACTCGACGCCATTTCCCCGGGATCAGCGCTTTGAGCTGTCTTCCACCACACATCTGCAAACAACACAAGCACCCAAGACCATTCTTGCTAACAACCTATACAGCAGGCTACTCCCACCCAGGTCACCCCCACGGGCACCGCCTCGGCCACCGCTTCCGCCACCCCCACCTGCTCCCAGGGCCCCGTCGTCGACTACACCGTTGTCTCCGGCGACACCCTCACCATCATCTCGCAGAAGCTGAGCTCCGGCATCTGCGACATCGCCAAGCTCAACAGCCTCGAGAACCCCAACCTCATCCTCCTCGGCCAGGTCCTCAAGGTCCCCACCCACATCTGCAACCCCGACAACACCTCCTGCCTGTCCAAGCCCGGCACCGCCACCTGCGTCGAGGGCGGCCCCGCCACCTACACCATCCAGAAGGGCGACACCTTCTTCATCGTCGCCGGCGACCTCGGCCTCGACGTCAACGCCCTGCTCGCTGCCAACGAGGGCGTCGACCCCCTCCTCCTCCAGGAGGGCCAGGTCATCAACATCCCCGTCTGCGAATAAGCGGGTCATTGCGGTTGATGACACCTTCCGGCGGCTTGGTCTGGTGACCCGGTTGTCGGCATCAGTGCGGAATAGCGTGCTTGGGATTTCCTAGTGTATGGGTCCGGTTCTGTGAAGTCACATAGATGGTAGCTCACTGCTGAAAATTGAACTGGATATAATCATTTTGTCTTCTCATTCATTACAGTGCCGGTTGTGGCCATCGCATACTGCCCTGGAGCTTGAGATGCATGCAAAGAGTAGACTTTACTCAGCTTTTTGCACTAGACTATCGATTAGGACGCTACTAGGTACTGAAACGCGAAGGTTCGGTGCAAGAGACAGGCGTAATAATGATTATCTATGCCTTGGTTTAGGGGGCTGTTTCCTGAGTTTCTGTCAGCTTCTTCAGCACCTTGTCGTTCGTTGCTAGGAAAGTTGCCAAAATGGTCAAGCGTAATCATGGAACATAATGAGGCCACAACTTCTGCTTATATGTGTACAAAGCGGCACCGCTATTGGTATCATTTAAGCACTATTCCTCCAGTTTAGTCAAGACCAAACTCGACTCCATAACTCCTATTCGACTTCTCCATGAACCTTTCACTTTTCTCACGCCGACTCTCTCTTCTCGACCTTCTCCGCCTGCGCTTGCGCTTCATGCCTCGCCACCCCAGCGGCGGAGTCTTTGCCGTCAAACAGCACCGCAATCTCCTCCAGCGTGGGGCCTCTGGTCTCCACAAAGAAGAAGTAGATGACCAAGACCTCAATAACCAAGCTGGCGGCCTTTATTAGTAAAATGTCCCAGACACAAAATCGGGTACGACACTTACATTGCAATGTAAACAAAGTAGAAACGCCATTCCAACTGCTCAATTCCGAGCGGGTTGACCCACTGGTTAAAGACACCGCTCAGCGCCGTGAAGCAGAAGCACAGCGTGAGACCCTTGGCGCGGATATTGTAGGGGAGAATCTCGACGGTGTAAGAGACGGTCAAACCAGGCCAAGCAGCGCCAGCGACACCTGAGAGGAAGTTTTGTCAGTAAGAGACACTTACATCAGAACACTCGGATTTATTACGTACCGTAAAATACAAATATCATCGCTACCACAGCGATGCCAGCCGAAGACGACTCTGTCTGAGCGTAGACTGCGCTACACGCCGTCCAGACAGAGAATGAAAGCAGCATGCCAATGCCGGCAAAGAGGAACAGAACGCGGCGTCCGATCCGGTCGACGAAAAATGCGGCGGTGAGCGATACAAGCCAGGACCAGATGGTGAGGCCGCCGTTGATGTACGACTGTGTAATCGAGCTGTCGAAGAACCGCGTCAGCATGTTATCGCCAGTCTCCCGAAACCTGCAACTCACTCCTTGATACCGATAGTATTCAGAATGACTGCCTCGAACATCAGTTGCCGTCCACACTATCATAAAACACATATCAAAACTGACCACTCAGATAATACGAAACCAGGCCGTTTCCAGAGCACTGCGAGAAGATAGCCGTCGCAATGATCAAAGCGCACCGCTTGCGGTTACCCGGCGTGCGCACCAGCTCCATCCACCCGCTGTTCGCCGCGGCCTCCCTCTCCAGCTTGAGGGTGCTCGAGATCTCAGCAAACTCCCAGTGCGCGAACGCGTCTGTCTCGTCGCCGTTGCCGTGGTACTTGATGAGCACCCGCTTCGCCTGCTCCTCCTTGCCCTTGCTGATGAGCCAGCGCGGGCTCTCGGGCAGGAACCACACGGCGAGCAGCTGGATCCCGGGCATCATGCACTGGAGGCCGGTGGGCAGGCGCCATTGGATGTCGCCGTGTTGCTGGGTGAGTGTGCCGAAGCCTGGTGAGGCTGTCAGGGAGTGCGCAAAGGGGGTGTTGGTGTGGGTGACTTACAAGTCCAGGCTGCGATGATCGAACCGAGGTCTGATTTCAAACAGTCAGCAGTGCATTTTCTCCCCCAGATATGCTTTTCTTACACCAGAGCGTATTGTAGAGAGTCGTGACCTTGCCGCGGTGTCTCGGATGCGCGACCTCGGTGATGAGCAGCGGGCACGTGCCGTTGGAGATGTTGGAGCCCGCGCCCATGATGAAGCGGCCGATGAGGTACATTGCGTCTCTGCCTGCGCCCTCTTTGGGGAAGGCCTGCAGGAGAGCGCCGGCAACGACGAAGACGCATCCGACGGCGGTGCCGGTCTTTCGGCCGAGGCCGTCGGCGATATACGGGGCGAAGAGGAGGACGAAGAGACCGCCGAAGCCGGGCATGGCGCCAAAGATGCCGAGACGGCTTCCAGTCGGGTGGTCAAAGTCTGAGTGAGACGGTGTCAGTTCGCCGTCGCGATGTCACGCTCAAATAGAAGTTCCGGAAGAGGGAGTGTTCCTTTGGGCAGGATATGTTGGAGAAACAAGACAGCACTTACAAGACTGCCATGACTGCATGGTCTGAAGCCCGTTCAGCAAGCTTCCATCGTAGCCTAGTGTCGTCGATCCCAGGAAGAGGAAGACCATCATGAAGTACAGCTTCCTGAGCTCATGCTGCTTGTACCACGGCAGAGGCGATCCCTCGGGTGCGTCGAGGCGTGGTTCCTGCGTGATGTCGACATGGTCTACACCATGGCTCTCTGACTGCTTCAGCTCCATGGCGTATGGGAGATGTTAAGAACCGAGCTGTGTGAGTGAGAAGATGGAGCTGTTGTCGCCGGACTAGACTGGGGTTGCCGCGTGTCTCCCCGTTCCCATCCTCCTGGGAAGTCGAGAGATCTCCGAGTGTACTTATAGCAAATTCCGACTTCCGGGCTACAGCAGCAAGCAGCATGGCATCTCGATATTGCACGCCGCCTTATGCCGAATCTGGCTCGAATGGACCTGCCAACTAATTGCCTGGTGCCCTCTTTGAGCCAAGGGCAGAACAACAGGCCACCCGACAAAGAGCCGAGGGTCGTTTACTCCCGATGACGGGTTCCAAGAGAACAGACCATGCACGTCCAATGGCAGGACGTTGGGACGACGGCGTCACCAAGCGGCGCTTCGTTTCTCCAAGGGGGGGTATTACGGGGAGGGGCGGTTGTCAAGGCCAGTTGCAATCACGAGACTAGATCGTCATTGGAGCGAGTACAGACGAAGGGTGCCCCGTGGGGGTGGGAACAGTTTCTCGCGAAGGGGAAAGGCGGACGGGAAGGGGGACCCAATATTAGACTCCACATCTTGCGGCTTGCCCTGGGGTAAAAAGGCTCAGCTCCTTTGCGCATTGGAATCGCACGGGAACAGGTGGTGAGAGAGACGGCCCTGACACCGGGTTACGGATGTCGGTTTTTGCGTATGGTGATGGCGTGGTCGAATTGGCCAGTCGGGGGTGCCGCCAACATAACCCAGCTGCGCGGAATGGATTGTCTGGGGGAGCGACGACGCAGGATACGACGACGACTTGCTGCACTATTACTAACATCTACTCTGTACACAGAAACAACAAGCCGAGTTGCGAGAGTAATGATAGAGTTTGGTGTACACTCTGCAACTCAAAGTCTGCTGCATCGACTGGAGCTATGCGCGTTACGGTCTGGACCATGACTCGATTTGTGACGCCCCAGTGCGGGGACATCCCCTGGTCGTTTTAGTCTTCCGAGAGCCTCTTTACTCCGTCTGGAAGCCCACGTTCTACGGGGGGATGGGAGTTACTCCGATGTATATGCGAGGCGAGAGGGGTGGAAGGTTTTCGCTACGGTTGGAAAACAAGGAGCATCTGAAAACGAACACTGAAGAGCCAATTCTGCATGCTCTGCATGGACCGACAATTCTCCTCGGATGTCTCGAGACACCACTCGCGAGTCCCCAACGGCCGCAGCTGTGCCTTGTCCGTTCTCTCCAACCCGCCAATCTTTTCCCCAGCCTGTCTCGTCTTTCGCCACGCCCAAAGGGAAAATCCGACCGCACACCAGCCGACCGGGACCAAATCAATCACAAGGACCCATGCGGGCCACGTTTTGACGGACTGGATCCATCTCAAGCTTCTGCTTCGGCCTACCAGCTTCGAGAACCCATTCTGAAGCTATCTCTCCACGAGTTCGCCAATTGGGAGGGGGCGGGCCGTTTCCACCACGAGTTGTTCGGTTGAAGGTTGCAGGTTGTGTAGGTTCATGTTACCGTGAGTTGCGCAGCGGCGGTTGATTGCCGTCTACTGTCACTGTAGCACGACGCACGGCAGGGCGGTATTCCTGTTTTTGTCTGCCCGGCTATCCATCTTGCGCCTCCTCGGCATTAGATCTGGTTTTGGGTTGGGCTGGTCTCCTCCGGGAGCGGCTGACTGCTTTGACTACATACCATGGACATGGAGATCGACCGAGCAGTACAACATCAGCAGCAGCAGCAACCACCACCACCACCACCACGGCAACCACCGGACGGAAACGGGTCTCGCTCTCCACTTTCGACATCCCCGGCGTCGCCCGCCAGCGGCAGGCCGAGGACCAAGATCATCAGGAACCAGAATGCCTGCGACGCATGCCGGGCCCGCAAAGTCAGGGTGAGACGATTTTTCCAAGGAGTCTTTTTGTTCCTTTTTCTGCCCAGTAACTGTCTGTCATGTTTTCATTGACCATACAGTGTATGTCACTTGACATCTCGTAAACAACATCAGCACACCGGCCGGCTCAAATGACTGACTGACTGATCGGCAGTGTCTGTACGGGGCGGGCGAGACCCGGTGCCAAGGCTGCTCGTTCCTCGACATCCACTGCACACATGACCGGCCGCGGCGGAGGAGAGGGCCGCCGAACAAGTTCCGTCCAACCTAACCCACCCCCGGTCTGCAGCACACACATCCGATGTCGTTGTTGCACACCACCCCTGACCACTTACACTGACCAATATCAAACAGACATGCACAGCAACAACATCAACTCCAGGCTCATCAGCAGCAGCATCAGGCTTTACCCGGGCCATCTAACCAACAAAGCCCCTCGGCATCGGAGATCACCTCGCCGGACCTCAACCTCGCCTACCAGACCTCGCCGGCCTCCTCATCCGCCCACACGCACACCACCCCGCGCTCCCACTCACACATATCCGCCTCCGCCGTCGCAGCAGCAGCAGCAACAACAACAGCAGCAGCGGCAACATCCTCCTCCGCCTCGTCCGTCCCCGACCTGCGCGCCCTCATCGGCGCCCCGAGCCCCAACACGGGGCCGGGACCGGGCCACGGCACCACCGCCACCTCCAACTACCTCGCCCTCTTCGCGCCCGAGGCCCTCGTCCACCGCATCCTGCACGACTGGTTCGAAAAGGTGCACTCCCTCGCGCCCGTGCTGCACCGGCGGCGCTTCATGCACCGCCTCAAGGCCGGCGAGGCCGCCTCCGACCGCACCTTCTGCGCGCTCGTCGTCAGCGTCTGCGCCGCGACCGTCGCCACCCTCCGCCGCGCCGACTACCACCCCGTCACCGTCGAGGGCTGCCTCGACTTCATCGAGGACCACCACCTGCTCGACCACGGCATCCGCAAGCCCGCCTACTCGCTCGACTGGTGCATCGCCATGTACAACATCGGCACCTCGGCCTCCTCCATGAACGAGAACGGGCTGGGTGACATGGGCTCGTTCCACGGCATGTCCGAGGCTGCGGCGGGGGCGAGGTTCCTCGCGTATTACCGCATGGCTGACCTCGACATGTCCGAGCAGCAGCTGCTGAAGCGGCTCTTCTGGCTGATCTTTGCGGCGTATTGGTACGTAGCATCCCCATACCCCCATTCTGCTACTCTGTATGCAACCTTGGGATCAACATCCATGCATGATGGGGGTGTTCTTCAACATACATGGGATGACGACACCACGATCACTCTCGGTTGACCTTTTCCACACCATACTCATTCTAACACTATTTCCCGTTTCCCCAATACAGCAGCGCAGACATCTTCGGCCGCCTCTCCGTCTCCATAGTCTCCCACCAAGAGAACCGCGCCCACCTCCGCCCCCTCCCCCTCTCCGACTCCCAGCTCGACACCGGCCCGCAGCTCTCCCCCGCCGACGGCCTGCCCCCCTGGCATGGCGACACCACCTCCTACGTCCCGGGCCTCAACCACCTCAGCGACCTCTTCCTCATCTGGCACGAGGCCCAGACCGCCCCCGTCAGCGTCTACGGCACCCAGGAAGACGCCCTCAAGCACTACCTCGCGCGCATCCAGACCATCATCGACAGCTTCCCGCCCGAGCTGCGCTGGCGCGGCGGCCTCTCGCGCCCGGGGCACATCACCGAGGGCCACGACACGCAGATCGCCAACCTCTTCATCACGAGCCTCAACATCCGCTCGAACCTGCTGCAGAAGTTCGGCAGCACGGTGAAGACGCGCGCCGCGGAGCACCAGCGCATCGTGGACGACCTGCTCGAGATTTTGTATCATATGCCGCAGCACGTGCTGGAGCAGAACGGGAACAGTCTCATCCCGAAGCTGCGCGACTGCGGGGCGGCGTACATGGAGCAGATGAACATTGGGGATGGCGGTGATGGTGGTGGAGGTCCCGAGACGTTGGTCAGCGAGAGCGCGCGGCTCAAATTGGAGAAGCTGTTGAGGAAGCTGGATGATATCGATTGTTGGCCGGGACTCCCCGGGGTGGAGAGCCCGCAGAGCAATAGACAATAGCCCCAAAGGGGTAAAATAAGATGAAATAAACATACAAAGAGAATAAGACGCTACATGATATTACCGGGAAGGCGGGAAGAGACGGCCAAAGACACAGCAACTGGTGCAAGGAGTGGTGCAAGGACCGCCCGATGTTCCCCGCTGCAATGGAACAGACTCCACGCATCCACCAGCGGAGACTTTTTTGTTTTTGGCAGTGTGGGTTATGAGGAGAGACAAACAAAGCCTCAGACATGGGGGGGGGGGGAGTAAATGCGAAGTATTTCCGGACTTTTGCAGCATTCAGTTCACCATGCAACTCCACCATGCAACTCCGGCAAAGAGTCACACGGCGTAATGGAACTTCAGACGTAATTCCGTCAATATGGCAATTACTGGATTGCGGGGAAACAAGCATTCATTCCATGCATTCCATGCATCAACATTAAGTCCGGCTCTTGTTCCTTGAAACTAAACATCCAAAGACTTTGAATAGATGCGAAGTATTTCCGAAAGCTCTTCAACCCCCCATCTAGTCTAAGCATCTCCCCCTCGGCCCGTCTCCGGTGGCGCCACACCACCCCCAACCAACCACCAGGTGATCTGCATTCATGTTCCCGCGTCACTGAAGCTGTGGGGCTGGGGCTCGTTCCGAACGCCTCCAGCGAGGACGAATGACGGATCTCGTTGGAGCGGCAGGCCGCAGGAGCTGGCGCCGTCGGGTTTCCCTCACACAGAGCGGATCCGAAAAGGAGGGTCTCCCGGCGGTGGTGTTACGCTGCTGCTGGTGCGGCTCCGATAAACCCAAGCTGGCCTAACATGGTTTACGTACTCCGTACATGACGAAGCTTACTTGCGTTTACATCCTCGGGATAATGTTGACTCGAGATATCAGACACCATTACTTCAACCTCTCTCAACCTCACGATTGTTTCTGAGAGTCCATCCTTCTTCTCTCTACCTATTCACTCTCTCTCACTCACCACCAACCCTCTTCCCGTCGTTTCTTCCCCCCTCCTCGTCACACCTATACACACATCAAACACAACACCAAACTCGCCCATCATGACGGCCCTCGACGCCTCCAAACCACCCCACCTCCACCGTTTCCCCAACGGCAACACCCAGCTCATCCTCCACGGCAAGCCCTTCCTCATGCTCGCCGGCGAGCTGCACAACTCCTCCCTCTCCTCCGCCCGCTTCATGTCCTCCGTCTGGGGCCCCATGAAGCACAACCACATCAACACCCTCCTCGGCGCCGTCACCTGGGAAGACATCGAGCCCACAGAGGGGGCCTTCTCCTTCGCCGAGCTCGACGCCGTCCTCGCCGGCGCCCGCGAGCACAACATGCACCTCGTCCTCCTCTGGTTCGGCACCTACAAGAACGGCATCTCCACCTACGCCCCCGGCTGGGTCAAGCGCGACACAAAGCGCTTCCCCCGCGTCCAGGTCCTCGAGGCCGGCGGCCGCAAGCGCACCGTCGAGATGGTCTCCCCGCTCAGCGACGCCGCCTGCGAGGCCGACTCCAAAGCCTTCGCCGCCCTCATGCGCCACCTCAAAGAAGTCGACAGCGAGCACAACACCGTGCTCATGGTCCAGGTCGAGAACGAGACAGGCCTCCTCGGCGACTCCCGCGACCGCTCCCGCCGCGCCAACGAATCCTTCGCCCAACCCGTCCCAGAACCCCTCCTGCACCACTTCCAAACCCACGCGGACACCCTCCACCCCAAGTTCAAAGCCCGCTTCGCCACCCCGCCGCCCTCGGGCACGCACTCCTGGACCTCCGTCTTCGGCCCCGGCACCGCCGCCGACGAGGCCTTCATGGCCTACCACATCTCCTCCTACGTCGGCCGCGTCGCCGCCGCCGGCAAGCGCGAGTACGACATACCCTTGTACACAAACACCTGGCTCAACTTCGACGACGCCTCCGACCTCGACCTGCGCGGCGTCCCCATCGTCGTCGGCGGCGGCGCCGACCCGGGCGTCTACCCCTCCGGCGGGCCCTGCCCGCACGTCCTCGACATCTGGCGCTTCAACACCATCTTCGGCAAGGAAAAGGCCCTCGACTTCCTCGCGCCTGACCTCTACTTCCACAACTACGAGACCGTGTGCAGGGACTACACCGCCCACGCCGGCAACCCGCTCTTCATCCCCGAGCAGCGCCGCGACGAGAACGGCGCCCGGAGAGTGTGGCTCTCCTACGGCACCTACGGCGCCCTCGGCGCCTCGCCCTTCGGCATCGACACGGGCGCTGAGACAGTGGGACGGGAGTATAAGCTCCTCTCCCAAATCACGCCTTACCTCCTCGCCGCCGCGCCGGAAGACCGCATGGGTTTCTTCTTCGACGAGGAGGCGGACCCCGCCGGCAAGGGCGAGCGATGGAGCAAAGTTTTCGGCGACATCGAGGTCATCATCGAGCGCGCATTCGTGTTTGGCAAGGCTGGTCCTGGCGGCGGTATGATCATCCACCTCGGCGACGCCAAGTTTCTGGCTGTGGGCCGCGGGTTCAATGTGAGCTTCAAGAGCGTGCGCAAGGAGGCGACCTTCACGGGGATCCTGGCGGCGGCGGAGAAGGAGGTCGCGGAGGACGGGACGCTGCGCACGCTGAGGGTGTTTAATGGTGATGAGACGCGCAGCGGGGAGTTTCTGATCATGCCGAACGACGATCCGGACTATGGCGGCTTCCCGATCGCGGTTACGATCCCGGCGAAGACGTGTATTGCTGAGGTAGAGGCGTATTGGGTTGCGGAGGACGAGGAGGATCGATGAATGATACGGGTTTGCAAAGGATTGAATGACGGTTTAAACGGGTTGATACCTACGGTCAGGATTGGCTACGGCCGGTATAGAATGCATATAGGAATATCACGACATGATAATGACCGATTTGATGGGTTCTGGCATGTTGTGGTGGTGGTGGCGGCCCCGTGATCCCGGCCGCCCGCCGAAGGGCGCCGTTGACGATTCTGACGTCGGACGCCACCTCTCCTACATAAAACCAACAACAGCAATGTTTTTCGCTCTCCCACCTCTCCCTATCCTCAATACTGCGCGAAAGTCCCACCTGAAATCATTCATCGCGCCAGTTCAATCAACCACATCCTTCAACATGGCAGACGAATCAAACCTCGGCCCAAAGCCAACCACGCTCACCGGAGGCTGCCTCTGCGCCAAGCTCCGCTACACCGTCACCCTCCCCGGCTCCCACGACTTCGTCAAGAACGCAATGACGTGTCAATGTACCCAGTGCCGCCGCCAGTCCGGCGCGCTCTTCACCGCGTTCCACCGCGTGCCGGACTTCCGTTGGACGTCCGACATCACCGCCAGCCTGGCCGAGTACGGCGCCTCGGCGGCCGCCAAGCGCGGCTTCTGCAGGGATTGCGGCTCGTGGCTCTATTACCGCGGCCAGGACGGGTACAGCATCTGCTTGGGGACTGTCGACCCGGAGATTCTGTTTGGGGAGAATGGGGGCGAGGCGTATGGGCGGGCGCTGGCGAACGGGTTTGGATTTCATGAATGGTGCGAGAACGAGATTGAGGGCGTGACGAGCGATATACCGATGTTGAATCGCGGACAGAGACACCAGGGGATGTTTCCGGTGGAGGACGTCAAGGCGAAACTCTAGATGGCTGCAATATGACAAAGTCAAGATATCCAACAAGCATAGCGCGATGCTGATGAGTCGAGTCATCACAACCCGCGCAACCACTTGGAGTTCAACCCCGTCTTCTTGCTCTTATCCCCCTCTTCACGAGAGTACCCCTCGGGCCTGATGTCTTCTCCCCGTTCATTCGCCAAGTTCCATTTCTTATACGCCGTCGCCACGAGCTCCCCAACCTCCTCTCTCGTCTCCCCAATGACACCCAGCATTAACAATGCTTCAGTCTCCTCAATCCAGTCCTGCAAGCGCCGGAACTCGACTTCGTCGCGACGCAGCTTCTCCGGCAGCCCACGGCTCTTCATGAGGGCCAACACACCAGCGACTGCCGTGTTGATCGCGCCCAGGACGGTTATGCTCTTCCGATGTGTGCCCGCAGAGGGGCCCATAGCGGCCACCACGGCACCGATGATCAGCTGGGCGGCATGGCAGGTGTACAGTACGACGGTGGCGATGATGCGGTAGATGCGGACGCGGCGGTGGGCGGCAATGGTGGACGCGTAGATGCCGAGGGCGGAAATGCGGCCGGACTCGACATCGCAATCGTCTTGGGGCTGGAGGTGGACGTTGATGCCCACTGCGCGACGGTAGAGGACGAGGTTGGACGGGTCGGAAGAGTTGGAAGGGCTGGATTGGTGGGACCCGGCATCGTCGCGGGGCAGAAGCGGGGAGGCTTCGTCGCTGAGCGGTTTCGACATGGCTTCAGGCGTTATCAATGGGATGTTGGGTGTCGGAGTAGAGAGTGAATTGCATCTTGAGAGAGTGCAAACATGTTTATCAAGTATCCAACGCTGGACCACTTAGCCTAGGGGTATCTCGCAATCTTATCGCTGAAGTCGTCATCTGAGCAAGACGACGCGACTTCTGGTTATCTTTGAAGTCGCAATTTGATCACGTTCAGGGCATTCGTGAGGACTCGTGGGTGAAACCAGATAACTGCGTAGTATGCGCTAATCCGGGAACTGCAGCGGGCCGCTGGAGGGTGTAACGGTGAGGGCAGCCATTGGTCGCATGTTGAGTTGACATGAGACCGCTGTCACCTGTCACTGATCATCCGCGTTGGCAGGCCCAGAAATTGAGAGACTCGGTGCCTGAGTCGCGGCGGTTAGTTGGAAGCATCAGATAAGGTACGCGGCAGTGGTTCGGCGATGTGCAATTGTGCGATCCGTTGACTGACTTGAGTCGTGAGCTATTCGTTGTGACTCGGTTGACGCTGGCGGCGGTCTTGGTGATAAATGCCCCATGCTTCAGGGATGAAGCAACGTTGCGAAATACAAGTTAAAGCGAGGATAACCGCTAGCCGGCAAGTAGTCCGTTTCTGTCCTTGGGTTGCAAACTGCTTTGGTGGCTTCCAGAATATCCGTAGAGCTTATTGATCTGCTATTATCCCACGTGAAGACCAAGGAAGGTATCATGGCAAGGTTGCAATCCGGTAGGCATCTGCCGAGCTGGCGTCTTGGCTCATTTCACGCCGCATCGACGCATCGTCGCATCGCATTGTTCGATGACATTTGATACCGATCGCGTGCTTGAATGGCTGCTCAATATCCTCCGGCATTGTTGCCAAGTGCGATGTCGACAGCAGTATGCAGCATGTTAGCTTGTTTGCCGGCGCCGTAGAGGATGACGTCAGAAAGGGGCCCGATTGCAGACGCAGGGACAATGTTGTGGCGTCGTGTGCGCTCCTGTCAGCTTCGCAGCATCTCGTCCCTGTCGAGGTCTAGCTCGAGTCCGGCTTTGGGTGCCGCCGTCATTAGAAGCAATCCTTCGCGGTGGTGCTGGTTGGGTCTCAATCTCAAAAGACCGAGCCGAACAATGAGAGGCAGCAGAGGCAGACGAGGTGGATAAGGTGAGATGCCTGCGGTGGGCACTCGGGGATTTGATGGAAGTGATGCAGCTCGGAAGATGTCAGCAGTCCCACTCGACGGTCAACTGCCGCAGCCAAGCTGCCTGGAGTGCGATGTATCCATAGGGCAGTTGAAGGAAAATATCAGGCGGCAGGGAGAAAAGCAAGAGGAAGAGGCCGGGCTGCGGCTGTGTCGTCAAGGTGAAACTGGATGGTGGTCGGAAAATAATTATTAGCTGGGGCCAAGCGTTCGTTCCATCCGCCTTACCGCGGGCAGGCCGTCCAGCTTGGGCGGTGGTGTGCCAAAACTGCCAAAAAGGGGAGACAAGACCTGGAGTGTCCGGGCGGGTGATCAGGGATGACGGTCGCTGAAGCTATGCGGGATGACGCCAAACACAGCATCCCCATCCCCATCCCCAGCCACTTCCCTCCTTCTTTTTCTGGTGCATCTATCTTGTCATGCTGCGAAATAAGATGCATCATACCATTTGGCGATTACCCAAGCAGTAAGCCACGACGAAAAGAGAAGGCAAGCCACCCGAGTCCGACTTCCTCGGGACATGAGGAAGGAGAAGGAGGAGAGGTCGAAACATCACAGCATGCATGGTACATGGTAGGTGCCTATCGTGGATGCGCCTTCCTTCCCCTGCATCCACCTCCACGTCGTGCTGTGACCCAGAGAGATCTCCCACTTTTGCGGGGACTTGCACCTGCCCCAGGCCGACCTGAACTTGCCGTAAAAGTCAAACTTGCCATTCATGGCAAGTGCAGCAGCAGCCCCTGCCTGCCTGTTTGCCGTGTGTTGCGCCTGCTCCTGCTTGTGTTTGCGGCTGTTTCTTTCTTCTTTCGCGTGGCAGTCACAGTCTAAGGTCGGTACCTACAAGAAGCGGAAGGAAAGGGACTTGTGTGTGTCCTTCCCCATCAAACAATGGGAAACACGCAATGGGGTGCTCCTGCCATCAAATTTCCAAATTTCCCAGAGCAGGCAGCAGCATTCTGCCCTCCTTCCTTCCCTCCAGAGTGGCAGACGACAACAGTAGCGCCGCCGTTCCTCCGCCGTGTCTGCATCCTTTCCGCGCCTCTCTCGTCTTAGTCCCGCTCCGTCCTCACCTCCATCCTTCGACGCTATTCCCGACTTACGAGTAGTCCTCTCGGTCTCGTCCCGTCTTCGCCTCAACTCGCTTACAGACATGCACTACTTGCACATGGACACCAGCAGCAGCAACGGGCATCAACTGCCATTGGATGTCGTCTCATCCCTGCCCACCCACTGACTTGCACCTTGCCCAACCCAGCCATGGTCCAATGACAATCCCAATGAGCCGTCCGATCCTCCAAAAGGGACTTTGGAGCTTGCACCAGGGAACCGCAGACTGATCCCTCCCTCAGTCGCACTAATGCGCAGTAACGCAGCCAGGTACCGGTCGCACCAAGGACCGACCCTGCCACCGATCCAGAGGCCCAACCATGAGCTTATTTTCTTGGCTTGTCCCCTAGGTACCTCCTTAGGTGCTCAATCATGGATCACGCCTCTCCTCGTACTTAACCTACCCGTCGCCCGACTGTCTCTCTCGTTGAAACGTCTCAGTCTGTCACCACGCCTCAAAACATCTGGCGACTGGACACGACCTTGCCATCGAACGCCGGACCTTCAATTCATCACCGATTACATCCTCCATCCATCATGCATTCAAACACTTATCTCCCGGCAGCCCTTCTCTTGGCTTCCAGTGCTGGTAAGCCCACCACCTTCTCCGATTTCTCCAACGGCTGCTAACGAGCCTCAGTCTACGCCGCCCCCGCGCATCAGCCCCCGGCCCTCCACGGAAGAGCAGACTTCAACATCCTCGTCGGCGGCAATGTCTCCCTCCGTATCATGCCCCTCGGCGCCTCAATCACCCACGGCGTCCAGTCCTCAGATGGCAACGGCTACCGTCAAGACCTGCGCAACGCACTCATCGCAGACGGCAACCCCGTCGACATGGTTGGCAACAACCCCAACGGCACCATGGAAGACAACCAGAACGAGGGCTGGCCTGGCCTCCGCATCGAGCAGGTCCTCGCCAAGGCCAAGATTTCAGTCCCCGAGACCCTGCCAAACCTCGTCCTGATCAACGCCGGCACAAACGACTGCGTTCAAAGCTACGACACCGACAACGCCGGCGCTCGCACCCTCGAAATGATGGAGTACCTCTGGTCCACATCCAGCCGTGCCTCCATCGTACTCTCCACCCTCCTGCCCAATGGCAACAACAACACCGAGGCCTGTGTCTTGAAGGTCAACGAGCAATTCAAGAAGCTTGTCGAGGAGCAGCAGGCCAAGTCCAGAAAGGTCGTCATCGTCGACATGCACTCTGACCAAGGCCCTCTGAAGAGCGACCTGGTCGACGGCACCCACCCTGACGACGCTGGCTACCAAAAGATGGCCAATCTTTGGTTCGCCGGTATCAAGGACGCCGCCTCTCGCGGCTGGCTCGAATCCCCAGAGGCTCTTCCCGGCAGCACGACGTCCAGCTGACTAGATCAGATTGCGGCGCAGATGTACAAAGCCTTCCGCTCTGCGTTTGCTGGCGTTGAAAATGAGACACGATAATTCGCGCCGATGAAAAGGCATCGAAACGCGCATTCACATTACTGTAATTTACTGCATCACATATGGCGTTATCTAAAAGGGATGGGAGGGCCTCAGCAGGCTTGCGTAGTTGAGTTTAAATCACCATAGTAATTGTTCAAGTTCACGCTAGACGGTCGCTCATTCGTCAATTCGTGAAAGTTTACATCGGCTTCGAGTCTTACCGACGGACCCTCACCATTTGCCCGAGGGAGCGTGCGGATAGACAACTTCAGATGAAATGCCAACCACTTACCAGCCCGCCCGGCCGTTCCGTCGTCCCCATGCAACTTCCCCCGTCTTCCTTCCTCACAGGTTACGTTTGGTGATCCTTCAGTTCTATTGAACCCGCACTCATCCATCTCATTACACACCTCACTCCACTCAACTCACTTCACTCAACTCACTCCACATCTCATTCCGCATCTCACTCACTCACCATGTCTCGCACAGTATTCACAGCCATCTTCCTCGCCAACTTCTACCTCGCCAAGGTCGCCATCAACGACCTCGGCAACGCCAACGGCCTCAATGACGTCGTCGCGAAGAACCTCGAGGCCGAGCCCATCACCTTTACCACCGTAAGACAGCTCGACAGCCTGCTCACCATGCTGGTGCGCTTCTTCCAGCCCATCGTCCAGGGCACCGACCTGCCCCTGACGCTCTTCTCCATCTTCATGGCCGGGCAGCTTCTGGCGGTGCACATGCTCATCATCGTCGAGGGCATGCGGGCTGGGAATCGCGGCAAGATTGTTTCTTAGTGAGTCTTGAGTCCACATTTATATGTAATAGGAAGCACGTCAACTGACGGGCTGCAACAGCACCACGGCCTGGGGCATGCTCTGGCAACTCATAACCTTCGGCGTCACCCTCCCCCTCTACATCCTCGCCTGGCTCTGGACCTCCGAGATCCCCTCCGCCACCAGTACCTTCTCCTTCGCCGACGTCATCTCCATCCCCCCCGCCGACGGCGAGACCGTCACAACCGCGTGGTCCCTCGGCGTCCTCCTCCCCAGCATCCTCGCCGGCCTGCCCCGCACCCAGTTCTTCTCCCCCTACTTCCAAGAAGCCGCCCTCGCAATATGGCAGGCCTTCCCCCTCTGGACCGGCATCCTCCAAGCCATCCTGCCCAAACTGGCCACCGCCCCGGAAGCCCGCCTCGAGACCGCAGAAACCAAGATCGCGCGCTTCGGGAGGATATACACCTTCACCCTCGCCCTCGCGACGGCATGTCACTACGGCGTCGTGGGCTACGTTGTGCTAAAATCCGAGTCCGCGGCGGGCGTGCCGCCGCTGGAGATGCTGGGGCAGATTCTGCGCCCGACGTGGCCGTGGAGCACCGCGCCCATGGCGAGTCTGGAGAAGGGGATTTTGGCGCTGTTGCAGTGGGATATGTACTGCGCGTCGCTGGCAACGTGGAGCTGGCTTGCGTATATGGCGTATGCAAGGGCCGGGGTGGGACAGGTTGTGATGGATCTGGGGAAGGCGGTGATGTGGAGCTGTGTGGTTGGACCTGGGGGCGCGGCGTTGGCTGTTGTTTGGGGGAGGGATGTGGCGGCTTTGAGGGCTGCTGGTGGGAAGAAGAAGAGCGGTTGATGGTTGAGAGATGATGGCGTCTTTGATATTTACATTGCGATGTGTCTGGTAAGCCGACTAAGATAGGGGTAATTGTGGAGTTTGAAGTTGCGGCGTAGAGCCTCCCCTCCGGCCTTTCTTCTCCAAACACTCAGCCAGTCCGCGGATGCCATTCTGAAAGCACGATTCGGGTTCTGTGATCTATGTCCTCTACTAGTAAAGGCGTAGGCAGGTCTTCGCACAAAGTCGAATGCGCACCCTAGCGAACGGGGTTGTCGGGAGACGCGTAGTTAGAAGGTGTTTTGCGCTAAATAGTCAGAATTACTGTACATATCCAGAGTCTTTAGGGACAACCTTTTGATAAAAAACAACGACGCTTCATTTCTGGTGGTCGTTTCAAGCCCTGCCCGGCTGTCGTTGTGGTCATCGTTGCTTTTTCTCCAACTCCTCTAAATTCAGTGACTCCTGATACATTCGCTCTGCGGCCTCTGCCTCTTCGAACTTTCCTTGTTTGTTTAGTATAGATACCAATGTTCTTAGGGAAGCTAGTGTCTCAGGATCCTTCAACCCTAGGACCTTCTCCCTCACCTCCAATACCTGGCGCTTCAGACTCTCTGCCTCCTCGTACTTCTCTTGCTTCTCAAGCAGAAATGCTAAAATTTCCATATGTTGACTCCCTACATAATTCTCTACCCCGTTGGACTTCATCTTTGACTCAAGTATTAGTTGTCGGAATAATCGCTCTGCCTCCATGTCTTTTTCTTTCAGCCCCAATGCCAATCTTTGATATGCCAACAGGGCTGGCCCTATTAAAACATTACCAGTTGACTGAAGTGCTTGTGAAAATATGTTCTCTGCCTCCTGGTACCTATTTTGGTCTCTGAGAACATTTCCTACGTGAAATAGTGCACGTAGAGTATCAAGCTTCTCTGGTCCCTCTAACTTCATCCGTAAATCTAGCAATTGACGGAAAAGCGGCTCTGCTTCTCTGTAACGACCTTGATTTTGGAGTACGCCCGCCAAGTCGCTCAAGGCTTCGAGGGTATCAGAGTTCTCCAGTCCATATGCTTTCTCTCTTAACTGAAGTACTCTCCGAAATATGTGTTCTGCCTCTTGGTACTTCTCTTGATCGTGCTTAAAACCCTTTGGAGTACTACCCAGAGTAACTGCTAAGTTCCGCAGACTAACGAGTATTTCTGGGTCTTCGGGCGCAAGTGCCCTCTGTTTTAGCTCCAGTGCCTCTCGATGCATCTTCTCTGCCTCTGCAAAGTTGTTAAGGAATCGACTGCTTGCACATGCGGCATGTAGACAGCCCATTCTCTGTTGTATCTTTCCGGCTGAGGAAATTCCACTAAAAGCCGATTGATCGTCTCTGCCATCTGCTGCTCTTCTTTGCCCTGTTTCCTTACCCAGTTCTGCGATACCAAGCGCACTAAGCGATGAACGTCAAAGCTTTCTGTGGACCTTCGCTTTTGGATGAAGGCATATGCCAGAAGTGTGCCGACTGCTTCATGGGTCTGCCTGGCGCTATCTCCAGGGGGCAAGAGCGTAGTAGGAATGTCCTTTTCCGCAAGATAGCTGACGAAACCAAGGTATTTTGCTGCAAGGGGCTTGTCTCGAGCAATGAATTCAAACGAGATGAGCCATGTTGTGGCGACTGGGTTCTGGATAATCTCGTATCGGTCCTGATCGTCGAAATCTTCGCTGAGTAGCGCGATCTGCTCTTCGTCGCTTGTTTCGCAGTATTCCAAGTAATGAGATATTGATGTGGCCGGATTCGCGCGCAAATAAGCAGATGCCTGGCGGATGGCCAGCGGCAGGTGGGCGAGTCGCTCAAGTAGTTGCGTCGTGCTTTGGCCCTGGTCTATCTGGCTCTCGGCCAAGCCGCTGTGCAGGAGCTTCAGACCATCTCCTGGCTCCATGTTGTAAAGATTGAGAGGAAAAGTACGGTCATATCTCGCGGCAGTAACGCTGTGACGATTTGTGAGCAGAACCGAGCCTTTGCGACCCGTGGGGATGTATGATGCAAGCCCTGATTTAGTGAACATCAAGTCAATATCGTCGGCATTGTCGATGATAAGAAGCCAGCTATTGATATCGTCCCGGTTCAGGACATCTCTAACCAGGTCTTTGATATCTTCTTGAGCTTCCTGAATTCCCTTGATCTTGAGTGCTTGGCCAATCTTGCGGTAATGGTTGTCAAACATGGCAGCGCTCACAGCCGGTACCCAAAATACTGAGCAGTCCGAGTGAGCATTGCGCACGCGGTACGCAGCTTCGATGGCAACTTGTGTCTTACCAATTCCGCCGAGGCCAATAATGGCAGTTCTTTGGCAAGCATCTTTGTCTGCCCTCGGTGGAATTCTCTCAAGAAGCTTCGCTAGAAAGTCTTCTCTACCGACGAAGTGTTTGTTTCTTCCAAATGGGACAATGAAGTGGGGTTTATGAAGGGCCAATGTACGTTAGGGTCGTCTTGTCTAGCAACAACCTAAATGCTCCCTACTTACCATCCTCGGCTACATTTACACCACTTGACACTGTCGATGGGATAGTGCATAGTAACTCTTTGGCCAACGCTGCCGCAGTCGCTGCTGCATACGGCTGCCACTGCTTGTTCTTGTGCGCATCCGCATAGTCACAGATGCCACGGATGACAAGACAAGGAAAGTTATTCATCAGACCGGCTGCCTCCATCTCGAAACATAAAATCCCTCCCAAGTCTCGACTATGATTATCACGCGTCTGCCCATCCTTCATGACCTGGTTACCGGATGCGATGTTGCCAAAGAACAGGGCCGGGGCCGTTGTCCTGCGTTTTTCCCTAGTCACCATGGGACCACATTTGGCGCAAGAAGGCCCAGGAGTATGTGTCGATGTGGCTTTGAAAAGAGTATCTTTTTCCGGACCCGGTGATTCAAACTTTGGCTGTCTGGAGATCTTTGACAAATACGCATTAACGTTTGTCTTGCCTCGGAAGTAGTTGGCATGAAGTTTCGATAAGGCGTTGAGGAGGATTTGCGGCGGGGCGTTGAGGCTTCCGGTGCGAGCAATGTGGCCACCGGGACCGGTCTTCCCGAAGTCGTACTGGATCACTCCACCATGCTGGCCCATGGGTTGACTGATGACAACATCTCCGAGACGGATGTCGATATTGTGGTCGATGTTCGGAACGCCGCCACCGATGCCGACCAGCACGCCGAATCGCAGTGATGTGAAACTGCTTCTCATCTGGCTTGCCACAGTCGCAGCCGAGTTCGTGCCCATCTGACCCGCGGGAAGGCATGCCATCACCACATTGTGGTCTTTGATGCGACCGAAAGAATAGATGTTGGAATCGGTCGGCTGGGATGGCAGTTCAGCGAATTCTTCGTCCAGCATCTCCTCGGCGGCTGCCAGCTCGATCGGCAGAGCGCACACCCAGCCGATGGTGAAGTTGCTGGCGGGAATACGTCTTGGAGCCATGAAAAACTGAGTTTATATGGGTAAAAGGTGTCATATGTTGGTGGGATGTCGCGAGTTGTGAAGTTTGTTTCTCGAGAAATGACAGAGGGAGGTTCTTCGCTCAACCTGGTCCTGAGGGGTAAGAAATGATGCGGCAATTTGAAACCTACCACTTCCCAAGATGGGTGGTGTTGTGGAGCCATGGTAAACATGCCATTAACCAATGACCGCCGTTGGTCGTATATCTATTCAGGGGTTAAGAGTTGTGTTGGTGCCTGTTGGTCGAGTATCCTACTTTACCGCGCGGGAAAACACGGCTACACGAGATCCGTCACTGACGCCGTACCCAGTAGAAGCGGTCGCCTTTCGGTATTACGGGTCATAAAACACTTTAGTTGCCCCAGAAAGGGTATAGCGAAACGGACAGGGCACCATCGAATGTGACAGAATGTGGAAAGTTGTAAATCACGACGTCAACCGCCAAGCACGGCAAGCCCGCCAAAGACCAAGCAAACGCCCAGTAATCAACTTTCACAGTCTCGACATTCAACATGAAAAAAGCACCCTGCTTACAGCAAATCACAATTTTGAGATGGTGTAGGTTTATCATAAAACTTACGATCTTATGGCAAGGAACACAGGAACATGGGGTAAAATACTTGAGATTCTTTACACCTTGTTGGAAGTTCCGATGAGACTGATTAAAGCCAAGAATGATCTACTTGATCATTAAACTGTGTTTGGAGATATCTGCCTATCAAATAACAGCTACTAGCCTGATACCGTGTAGTACCTTATACGACATAGCCTCGCTTCAAGATGGATATCTCTAGGTCGAGCGCGGCTGCTGGCGAGTGGCGTCACCAAGACAACCTTCTAACTGGTCTTGTTCGTGTGAGAGCTTGTCACGATATCAGTCGCAACTACTGCTTGATAATGGTGGTTCAACTTTTACAGTTGCGACTGATATCGTGACAAATTCTCACGCGAACGTCAAATGTTGTCAAAAGCAGTGGATGTGGTGTTGCTATGGTTTTATTTCTTCAGAAATAATGATTTCCTCCAGTTTCTGGGTTAATGCGGGACCTCATCCATTATTCATGACCCCTTGAAAGTAGAAATTCCCTCGGAGCTCATATACTATAAGCCTAGAGTCGTTCACGACGCCCCTGTTCCATGCCCACCACCAGCGACCCTTTGATATTGTGTCGGCTGACCTTCTACCAGTGACCGTCTCACTATCATCCTCCTGCTATCGCTTTCTTAGAATGAAAGGCCTGTTTGATCCAAATTTCATCGCCCTTCAAAGTTTTTCGCTCGGACCAAAGCCTAGGAGAGCCGTATTGCCACTTTGGCACTCAGAATGCAACGTCCCCCCTCGATGATCGCTTATCGTTAGTAACAGCCTACCAACCAACGCTCTCACTTTGTAGAGCAAGCCCAGGCCATCGTCAGCCAATTAAGCGTTGTACTTGCCGCCGCCGATATATGGATCTATCACAATTACTTACTAGCAAGATCGACATTCTTATTTAGCCAACCCAAAAACCTCCTTATTTGCCTCATCTACAGCCTTCCGCACACCCTTGACATTCTCCATCACAGTCGGCATGTCCGAATGAATACAGATACTAAAATCCTTTCCCTTGAACCCGAAACTAAACTCGGTCCCCTCCGAGTCCGCCCCTGAATCTGTCACCATCGCCCTCTTCGCCCTCTCATAACACCTCTCCGGCGTCGCCGGCTGCGACTTCGCTACGGGCAACAGCGCCCCTTCCGGCGAGTAGTCGATATCAACATACACTTCCGCCTGGAACTCGACGCCGAGCTCCGCGCACATCTCCGCCTGCGCCGCATTCCATGCGCCGTACACGGGCACTTTAAAGGTAGCGCATGCCTCGAGCACGGCACGCATGATGGCCAGATCGCGCTGCATATAGAAGAAGAGCTCGCCATGCGGCTTGACATGCGCGAGCGGCACGCCCTGCGCGTCGAGCATCGCCTTGAGGGCGCCGACCTGGTAGAGCACCATACAATACATGTCCTTGGGGTCGATTTCCATCTTACGACGTCCGAAACCGAGGAGGTCGGCGAGACCTGGGTGTGCGCCGGCCTTGACGCCGTGCTGCTTGCAGAGAGCGATGGTCTTATGCATGATGGAGGGATCACCAGCGTGGAACCCGCAGGCGATGTTGGCGGCGTCGATGTAGGGCATCAGCTCCTCATCGGGGCCCTTTCATGGAGGTGAGTGAAGAGATTTTGTGAGCGAAAGAGGGCGATTTCTTACCATCTTCCAACGGCCGAAGCCTTCGCCCATGTCGGCATTGATCTCAAACTTTGAGGCTAAACCTGGCGCCATTTTGACTCTAAGAGAGAATGTAATTGATGATAGTGGTGTGCATAACGGGTGAAATTGTCTCTCCTAGTCTTTTGAAATCACCTTCCGCGGGAAACCGGGATCGTAGTCTACCGATGATCTCGGAAAGTTGTGGTGTTCTAGCTTCCAACGCTTCCATGCGTTGGGGTAGGTCAGCGCCGGACGGCTTTGGGGTAAGTATCTCCAATTAAGTCGTCCCACTTGGGGTAGATGATACCGCAGAGAGGGGCCATTCCGCTGCGCCGAGCCACTGACAGCGCACCCGGGTTCTACAGTCTGGGGTTCGGTGGCAGTGTCTATCGATTCCCATGGACATTCCTTTGCTATGATTCGTACGAAGTAGAGGTGGTGATCCGATGTTGACGACAGATGCGGGGTTCTTATCTTGATAACGAGTGAGGGGGTCTCTCTGTTGATAACAACGGTGTTGAGTGGGCAGCTGTTCGTCAGGAACACTTTCATCTGGACCGTTTTGTTACCCAAAGTGCTACCAGTTAATTCTAAGCTCCGAATATCCGGATCCCAAAGCCCAGGGAGCACCTAGATGCAGGGACAAGATAAGAGTATGGGGTAACAACCCCCATCCATCATCCCCCCTCATGTCACACACAGTACACCGGGGAGTAGTCTGATGATGTACATGCTTGAGAACCTGCTAGCACGATTGTTCCTACTTATCCGAACGTGGAGGGTTCCCTTGAAGTGTGGGGTATTGATTGTTGACCACCCCAACTACAAAACTTGTCTGAGACTCCCGGCATGTTGGGGATATGCATGTTGATCGCTGCCGGAATCTTTTTCCATTTCCCCTCGCTCAGATATCACTATGGCCAGCTCATTAAAAGCCATTAAGAAAGTGTTGGTCGCCAATCGTGGCGAGATCGCGGTTCGATGCATCAAAGCATGCAGAGAACTCGGTGTCAAAACGGTGGCTATTTACACTGATGCCGATGCATCATCCTTACACACCGTGTCGGCAGATGAAGCTGTGTTGTTACCGGGCAGTGATCGCACTGCATACACCGATGGGTATACACAACTTGGTTCCAACACCATATGACCACTTCTCTAATAATGAGACTGTAGAGATGCGATCATAGACATCGCCCAAACTCACACCGCAGACGCCATCATCCCAGGCTATGGCTTCCTCAGCGAAAACGCAGACTTCGCCGCGGCCGCTGACGCAGCAGGTATCACCTTCATCGGTCCTTCGATAACATCGATCAAGGCCATGGGTCTTAAGCACGAGGCCAGGGAAATCGCCCACCGGGCCGGCGTACCCACGGTCCCAGGCACGCCTCTCCTATCTTCAGCAGCCGAGGCCCGCGAGAGTGCGTCACGCCTCGGGTTCCCCATCATGCTCAAGGCCACCGGTGGCGGCGGCGGCATGGGCCTGCAGATCTGCCAGGATGAAGCGGAAGTAGAGAAGGCGTTCGAAACGGTCGTCAGCCGAGCGGGCACTTTGTTCAAGAACAGTGGCGTATTTCTTGAAAAGTATTACCCGCGATCTCGGCATATTGAGGTGCAGGTCGCTGGCAATAGCGAAGTGGTCGTGTCATTTGGCGAAAGGGAATGTTCCCTCCAACGGCGCCACCAAAAGGTCATCGAGGAGTGTCCGAGTCCGTTTGTCGATGCGACGCTGCGCAGGAAGCTCTGCCAGTCGGCCGTAGACTACGCGTCGCAGTTGAACTATAAGAGTGTCGGCACCGTGGAGTTTCTGGTGGATGATGAGACGGCAGAGTACTTCTTCCTGGAGATGAACACTAGACTGCAAGTCGAACACGGCATCACGGAGCTGTGTTACGGGGTTGATCTCGTGCATTTGATGCTTCGACAGGCGAACTGCGAGAAGGCAGGGCTTGGCGGCATCCCAACGGCGGAATTGAGGTCGCTTGGGCGAGAGCAGCCCCTGGGCAGCGCGATCGAGGTTCGTGTGTATGCGGAAGACGCGCTCAACGACTTTGCCCCGCGGCCTGGGCTTTTGCAGAGTGTGTGGTGGCCTGAAAGTGAGGGCGATGACGGGGTTCGTGTTGATACGTGGGTCAAGGGCGGTCAGCGCATCACGCCGTATTACGATCCGTTGATCGGGAAGATCATGGTCCACGACGGTCAGGGTAGAGAGCAGGCACGGCAGAAGATGATTCGCGCGTTGAAGGAAACAACTCTTCAGGGCACGCAGACGAACCTCCAATACCTCACCAAGGTCCTCCAGTCGGAGGCATTCATTCAGGGGAACACGCTGACCACCTTCTTGAACGACTTCGTCTTCGAAGCGTGCGCAATTCAAGTCCTGGAACCCGGCATGATGACAACCATCCAAGATTATCCTGGAAGAGTGTCTATCCGGCATGGCGTTCCGAGGAGCGGACCCATGGACTTCCTCAGCAGCCAGATCGCCAACGTATTGGTCGGGAATGAGCCAGGGACAGAGTTGTTGGAGGTCACTTTGACAGGCCCGGCGCTGCGCTTCTACGTTGGTGCTGTCGTGGCAGTATGTGGTGGTTCTGTTTCTGTGACGGTGGACGATGAGGAGCAGCCCATGTGGTCTAGATTCGTCATTCGTCGTGGCCAGGTCCTAAAGCTCGGCCAACTGGGGGGGAGCGGTTTCAGAGCATACATCGCCATCAAAGGAGGGTTTCCCGGGATTCCTTCATTTCTCGGGTCGAAGTCTACGGCGCCAGAACTTGGCTACGGCGGGCTGGAAGGCCGCAAACTGCAGATGCATGACGTGTTGGATCTGGCGGAGCAGTCGACTCAGTGGGCCGCCGAGGCAACATCATTTTCACTTCCAAGCGAAGCTGTCCCCAACCTCGATATTAAGCAGGTGTGGTGTATGGAAGGACCGTACGGCAACAACGACATCCTCACACCTGGTGGGCGAGCTGCATTGTATGAGGCTGTCTGGAAAGTGAATCACAATAGCGGTCGCAGTGGTGTTCGACTAGCAGGACCGCAACTTGAATGGGCACGCGCATCCGGAGGCGGAGGAGGATCTCATCCATCCAACATCTTTGACTATGGATATCCTGTTGGTGGAGTCAATTGGACCGGCGACTTTCCAGTCATCTTCTCAGTCGACAGCCCTGACGCTGGAGGGTTTGCCTGCCCGTTGACCGTCTGCTCGGCGGACTTTTGGAAGCTAGGACAGCTGAAGCCTGGGGACGAGATCCGGTTCAGACCGACCACTTTCGAGTCTGCCATTGTCATGTTGAAGAAGCAAGATGAGTATGTTGCTGCTGTGGCTACGTGTGCACAAACGGGTCAAGTCACAGCATCAATCCCGGCTTTGTATCCTGAAGAGGACAGCCAAGCTTCTTCAGGATCGTCAACACTGAGGGAAATTCCTGAGACTGACTCTGATCCTAAGACGATATACAGACAAGGAGGCGACTCTTCTATTATCGTGGAGTTCGGGACTCAGGTCGCTGACTTGCGCAATACCATTTGTGTCAGACTCTTGGCCGAGCAACTTGAAGACCGTCAGTTGGATGGCGTTAGTTGGACTCCGAGCATTGCAACTCTAACCGTTCATTTCAACCCCAAGAAGATATCACAAACCGAACTGCTAAGTATTCTGTCAGAGCTGCCGTGCGGCTTCGGCCAGTCGAGCAACCAGATGCCAGTGCGAGAAGTACAACTGCCTATTTGCCTCGACCACTCAGCCATTGCGGAGGCTGTTCAGCGTTACATGGACAACATCAGAAAAGACGCGTCTTACCTGCCAGATAACGTGGAGTACATTCGGGAAAATAACGCGCTTTCTGCTCGGCAAGCCGTTTTCGACGCATTTCTAGACACACCCTGGCTCACGGTAGCCGTTGGCTTCTACGTCGGCACTCCATTTCTCTTCCCCCTTGATCCCAAGTACGTGTACGTGGGACAAAAGTACAATCCTAGCCGTGTCTTCACTCCAAGCGGATCAGTCGGTCTGGGCGGCTCTCTTGTCGCCATCTATCCCGTCGCTGCACCGGGAGGTTACCAGCTTATTGGGCGTACCATCGGCTGCTGGGATGAGACAGGTAACCGGCCCTGTTTCGAGCCTTCCAAGCCCTGGCTGTTCCGTCACTTTGATCTGGTCAGGTTTGTGGAGGTTGGGGAGGAAGAGTACGACAAGCTGAAGCACGACTATGACATCGGGCAGTACGAGTTCACCATCAATAAGACTACGATTAATATGGACCACTTCATCGCCAAGTTCGACGCTGCGAATCGGGATCCAGCTCAATTGGAGTGGACGAAGCGGCAGGCTGAAGCTAGCAAAAAGCTTTCTCGGCGGGAGACGGAGCTCTTTGACGAGTGGCATGCGGCTACGACAGCTTCGACCAACGGGGCTGCGGCGGCTGATGGGGAGCTGGAGGAGCATTCGGGTTCGGGTTCGAACATTCTTCGGATCAAGTCTCCTGTGAGCGCGAGTGTTTGGAAATTGGAGGTTGGAGTAGGTGATGTGTTGAAGAGCGGACAGACAGTGGCTGTGTTGGAGGCGATGAAGATGGAGATCAAGGTTATTTGCGGGAAGGACGAAGATGGAATGGTTGTGAAAAGCATCGTGAGTCCAGCGGGCACGATTGTCAACCCTGGGACTGTAATAATGGCTGGTTTGGCAACTTAATCTTCCTCGGACGATTTCTCAGCCAGACTGGCCAGCGTTCCGCCAAGCTTGAAGCCGGTTTTTGCAAGCTACACCCCCTAGCGCCACTGCTGTTCCCGGGGTTTATGGCACGCTGTTCTGTACAACTCAATTCAAGAACCAGTATTACGTGTTGCATTCTCCTTCTGAACAATGGCTGAGATGATCTGCAGTCTACGCATCCGCGACCTAGTCAAAACACCGTTGATGCTTGGGATTGAAAATTGGCATTGTCACAGATCAGATGGGTAATGCGATGCTACCAGACTTTGCGATATCGGTGCGCCTCGATAAAGATGGACTTGGATAGAACAACTAACTCTAAAGATTTCTCGAGCAAAACCCACAAGCTGTTTAGCCACGTGGTCTCGATTGGCTTGAAGTCTCCGAGTCCGATCTGGATACTCTATACGGAGTCGGTTCTGGTTCGGGGCTTGCAGTTTTAGGTAACTTCGTCAGAAATCACAAACAACAGACCCAGTGTTTTATTAAGCGTCGGTTTCTGATACGCGTGTTGGTTCTTCACTCAGAGATGGCCCCCAACCTGCCTCTTTCAAAACCGTGCCGCGCAGCTGCATGCTCTTATCGGACCAGAAGAGGGGTAACAAGAACGGGCGGGCTCCAACGGGGAAAGAGATAAAATACAGGATTCCACCTGATGCGACCTCGCACTTGTTTCTTCCGATGCTTGACACAACTTCACATTGTAACTTGCAAGTATGAGCGCTCCTGACAACGTGACGCCTGGAGGGGAAGCGGCTGCGCCGGGCCCGGTCCAAGCCCACAATCCTGCCGATCTCGTACCCGAAGAGGCAAGAATTCCTCGACATGACAGACTTCGGTACTTCTTGATAGCTAATGAATATCTCTAGGTTACCGATGACAACGCATCTGAAATTGGAACAGTGAGTGACGGATATACTTTGAAACATGTGGGAGTTTCTTCAAGGGTTAACGCCAAGACGTTAAGAGCGTTGCGTCATCAACAGCAAGCGTGACAAGTTCAGTTCTCAGCTATCGAGAGGAGAATGGACGCAAGTATCACGGATACAAAGACGGCAGTGAGACGATCTGATATTTCAAGCAGGTCGGACTTCGCAGTTGACTAATGTGGGCAGAATATACCGCCCCTAACGATGAGCAAGAACAAGATCGACTGGGTAGGGGACGCTCTTCCTTTGACAAGACCTGCTAGTAGGGGGTCAATGTGGCGGATGGATAATGCTAATACTTGGCAACAGACTTGCAGCATAACCTGTTCCTCTTGACGTTTGACAACGCGCTAGGACTCGCTCCTCCAAACCAGCCGAACTCAAACGTCCAGCGTGTTCTTGACGTTGGAACTGGCACGGGAATCTGGGCAATCGACTTTGGTGAAGATCATGAACAAGCTGAGGTGCTTATTTCGTCACGACAACGCGACATGAAATGCTGATCTCAATCAGGTCCTCGGTATCGATCTTTCCCATTCGATGCCCGAGTTGTAAGTAAAGACTGGTTCACAGAAGATCTCAAATATCAACGAGTTTCTTTCGTTTATTCATCAGAATGATCAAACTCGCTAACAAGACAAAGCGTGCCACCGAACGTCAGGTTTGAGATCGACGACCTGGATGAGGAGTGGACGTACTCGCAGCCGTTCGACTACATTCATACCCGTGGTATGAATTCGTGTATTGCGGATTGGAAGGTCTTTCTCACTAAGGTTTTTGAGTACGTTCTTCTGAGCTCCTGTGCTCTATTTGCTGTACGGAAAAACTGATGATGTTTCCTAGCAATCTGACACCTGGCGGATATTTCGAACTACAGGAACTCGAAGTGTTCCCTCGTTCAGACGACGGTACTCTCACTCCGGAATGCCAACTTTCACAGTGTACGAAATATGTGCACGAAGCATTCGAAATATTTGGACGCTCGTTCCAGGAAATCCCAGACCTTGTCAGAGTCATGGAGGACGTCGGCTTCGTCGACGTCAAGATGAGCTTGTTCAAATGGCCATCGAATACGTGGCCGAAAGACCCTAAGTACAAAGAACTAGGTGATTGGAACAATGAAAACATCAACAATGGTTTTGTGGCAATCACCATGGCGCCGTTTACCAGGGCTCTCGGGTGGACGAAAGAGGAGGTACATGTCTTCCTGCCTGGCGTCCGCAATGATTTGAATGACAAGTCCATCCATGCGTACTGGCCCGTGTAAGTGAAGCCGTTACGTTCGAACTTTCAGGGGTAGCTAATAAGTCGCAAGCTATGTTGTCTACGGAATGAAGCCGGTTGTGGATAATACGGAGACTGCGGAGGCATAAAACTCGAATTTTAGTGTGAGCGTCAGCATTTGGAAATTATTTGGAGATTTCAATGGCTTCATCTGTTACTAAAATACCAAGTGGCATCCCGTTTCCGGCAAAAGCCAACATATCAAGAAACACGATAGGTCCCCTGTTCATGCTCAAGGTGAAATTGTTGTATCGTGTCACGAATTCTGTTGTCTTCGTGTGTTCGCCGGCGCTTGCCTCTCTTAAAGCCCCACGGTTATCTAACCTCGACTACATGAGTGAAAGAGAAGTCAAACGAATTCATACAGCGACGAAATTTCACAATAAAAATACGTTTATTGTAAAGATAGGTAGCTATCCAGCTTGAAAAGGCTACAGTTCTCAGTACCTATTCGCATTGTCGAAGCGTTCCTTCTGGATTAGTTGAAGTTCTTCTTGGCCTATTGCAAGTCATTAGCCTTCATCACTATTGTTTCATGGTGCTGCTAACTCACCTCCTTGAGATTATCCTGGTTGGTCTTCTTTCCCTTCTTGAAGGTCTTGTCGAGCTTATCCAGCGCGGGTCCATCCTTCTTCGGGTTGCCAGTCAGCCCGTTGACGGTCTGCTTCGCACCCTTCTGCGCGTTCTCAACCTTGCCAAGTCCCTTGGTCAGAGCGGGGTCCTTGTTGCCGGCGATCTTCTGGTTCTTCTGACGGTCCTTGGTGGCCTCGTCGAGGGCGCTCTTGATACCCTTCTCGTCCTTCTTCAGGCCCTTGGCATCGTTCTTCTTGACATCATTCTGAGCCTTCTCAGTGGCCTTGATTTCCTTCTTGCCGGCGTTGATGTTGTCGTTGATGCCCTTGACGAGCTTCTTCTTATCAGAGGACTCCTTGGCAGTGGCTGGCTTAGCAGCGGGCTTGGCGGCGGGTGCCTTGGTCGTAGCCTTGTTGTTGGCCGGGCTTGCCATGGGTACGGCGAGGGTGAGGCCAAGGAGGAAGAAGAGGAAAGCGAATGAGAAGCGCATTTTGGCGGTGAGTGAGCTTGTGTGTAGATAACGATAGTGTTAAAAGTAGTCTAAGTGAGAGTGCGTCCGAATCCAGTCGGATAAGAGAATGTATTAGGAGAGAAAGTAGAGAAAGAAACTTGTCAGATGATGATGTGATGGAGATAAGGAATAGTACATATTGTCGAGGTGAACCTATTGTACTTATACTTGACATTTCAGCTGCAACTATACGCAAACTTCACAAATCCGTGCCGGTGAAATGTGCAACTTCACGATGTCGCCGACGGTGCAGATTGAGAAGGTTTCGTAATTGAACTCTGTTTATCTTTTGGGGATGCCATGATGCGAACATGTCGTGTGAAGGACAACACGAGCCAACTCGGGGCACGCGATCAACGGCGTCACGCCATCCAACCCGGCGTAGGTATGGCTAGCCGAGTCATCTTGCTCACAGATCGACTCGTCCCGGATTTCTGGATATTCAGCGGACTTGATGGGGTGGCCCTTGCGGATGATTTCCTCCCATTATCAGATGAGGAAACTTTGCTGAGCAGCATAGCCAAAGAGACTTCAGACGATGGTACACTCGGTTGTTTTAGGATGAAACTGGAGGGCCTTGTTCATTGGTGGTTAAAATGCATATCTGGTTTAAGGCTCAGAACAAGGCGGTTTGCTTCAAGCATGATTCGTGGGGTGAAAATGTTCTCAGTCTGTCAAGTCGGGCTGCCGATGGGTCCCGAAATGCCCGAGAATGTCGGAACGGGTCGCCGCCCACTTGGGCGTCCATAAGAAGAGAGCATGGGGAAACAGGAGAAGCATAAGGATAAACTTAGAATTGGTAGCGCGCGCGCACCCGACTGGATGCGAACCCGACCATGCTATCCCTGCCAGGGTGATCTTCTCATCCAAGACGGACAGATTTGCCTTGGCACGGTGATCTTAGAACTTCAATCTTGGCTTCAAAAGCTTGTCAAGTCTTGGGGGTTCATCTGTCACATCCTGGGCATCTGATCTCTGGTACCGGGCGTCTGGTGCCTCAGACGAGCATCATCTATCCCCTTTTGACGGGCTCTCACAACGTGTAAACTTTAGCCGGATGTATCGTGTAGGGGATATTTTGCCGGTTGGTCCCTTTTACTCACCAACTGTTGCGTGGTCTCTCGCCATCTACGAAACCGTGTGCTGCTCACTCTATCATGGACTCTGTTTGGACGAAGTGTTCAAAATTCACAACCAGCATCAATTCAGATAACAGCCTAATTCATGGTGACAGAAACTTCTAACTCGTTTTCAAATAGTCTGCCATCATCTAATCCATCATCAGCAAGCTTTCTCGTTTCCTGAACTCATTCAACTTGCGATGAACGCGCGTCTTTTGGAAGCTCATCAGAGACAGAACTCAATAAAAGAGGGTGTTTAGATTCTCCCGCCACCATCTTTCGAGTCAAGTGTAAACGGCATCAGTTCCCTCGCAAGAGCCCGCGCGGGCGCCACCTACAATCACCGGACTCTACACGGCATCGGTCTTCACGAATGCGAAGGCCATCATGTTTCCTGCCCATTTTGCCGCTCTTCCGGCACGCGTTGGATACCTCCGAGCGTCTCTCAAGACAGGGAATCTCGGGCATGAAACTGGGTGACCTGTGCTGCTCATGAGACGCAGTGGGAAGCTTGTTTAAAGTTTTCAACGGGCCGGGGTAGGACCAGCGGACTTCGCTTGTGGGGATTTTGTGAGGTTTCCCTTCGTGGATGGGAAGAAGCTCTTCACTTGACGTGGCTTTACTTGGTCGCCTTTGCCGTGGGAGCACACTTCGCCATGCGATGACACGACCCAAGCAACGGCTGTCAGTCATACGACCACTTTAAGTTTCCTTATAAGATCGTCAATACAATGAATGGTCATTGATTCTGTAAATGACATGCCTCGACGGCGAGCAGATCTTCAGATAGTGGAGAGGAAGAAGCAGGCAGGCACGTTGCAAAGTGGTGAAATGAGTCGGGCTTAGGGGAATCACTTGTCTTGGGTTACGCAGTTCGCGCAAACGTAAGCGCTGAAAGGGGAGAGAGAGTACAATACACATAGCCAGTAGGTACAAAAGAAAAAGCCCCAGCTCGCCATCTAACCAGATAAAACCCATGAATGCGAGTCATTGTGCACGCTTCTCACCAATATTACCTGAGTCTTTTGAGAGGAAAAGGTTGATCTGGTAAAGCTATTTTGAATAAAACTAAGTTGAACCAGGCGACGTCCTCTTTGTTGACCTCCACATCAGACTACGAAAGTTCTTGTGAGCCTTTTCTTCTGAAGGCCTAGCATCTTGATCCAATGTATTCACTTGATCTTTTCTTGTAGACAACACATCTGAAGGCCCCTCATTTCCATTCTACAAGCCACCTCGAGTCAAAAAAATAAAAGATTATCCGTATCTCTCTTTCTCTCACTCACTCACACCATCTGTGTTAGTCCGGTAATATGTTGGAAAAGAAAGAAGCTCTGTCACTTGAATACATAGAAATTGAGGTTGAAGACTGTTATTGTCGTTGGCTTGACCTCCAGTACCAGAAATGCAAAAAGGCGTGGGTGATAGGGAGAGAATCGTCGAGTCAATATTTTCACTCATGTGAGCCTCAGAAGGCGTGAAAGCGCAAGAAGGGGATTCAAAATCAGACCACAACGCATGCATGCATGCATGTAGTCGTTCTTGCCGACGTCGTCGCTGTGGCGCCCTCAACCTCTAGAGTGGAGAGTGGAGTCAATCAACTCACAAATAGCACATGTGTATGTACTCTGGAAGTCAAAAGGATAGATAATAGGTACATTTCGAACCGCTGATTAGTTCCTCCTCATGAGTCTTATTTGTAAGAAATCATGAGGTTAAAAAAAAGAGAAAAGCAAAAGAAAATGAGGACGGCCCGACTCGAACGGGCAGCCTTCTGGACTGGAATCAGATGCGCTACCATTGCGCCACGCCCTCGATTGTTGAAGTCATCACGAGCGCAATCGAAATAAGTAGCCGTGGGCTGAGCGGGCTCTCTGTGGTAGCCTGCACGTAGCCGTGGTGGACAATGAAGTTGATCGAGAAGGAGCGGTTCAACTGGTTTATATCCACAAGCCCGGGCCAGCACCTTCCCCACAGAATCCCGCTGGTAGGTCCCACCAAATTGGCTCGGCCGGACAATTGTACTCCCGAACCGCGTCTTCACCTCGGTGAGGCAACGCCATTTCGCGACCTACCAAGCTCGCATTTTCGCAGATGTAACTAATCCTGAACCTCCAACTTCAGCAACCTCCCGTCGAAATCCTCAACCACAAACACCCGACGACGATCACCACCACCAGCGATACCCCCAAATAATCAAGAAAACAAAAAGCAAGAAAGAAGAAGGAAAATGGACTACCAAAACCGCGCCGGCTCCAAATTCGGCGGCGGCGGCGTGGCCTCCCACTCCGCCACAAACGCCGACCGCCGCGAGCGCCTGCGCAAGCTCGCCCTCGAGACAATCGACCTCGACAAGGACCCCTACTTCTTCAAGAACCACGTCGGCTCCTTCGAGTGCCGCCTCTGCCTCACCGTCCACCAGAACGACGGCTCCTACCTCGCCCACACCCAGGGCAAGAAGCACCAGA
The DNA here is from genome assembly GCF_013390185.1 of Colletotrichum aenigma. NCBI lineage: Eukaryota > Fungi > Ascomycota > Sordariomycetes > Glomerellales > Glomerellaceae > Colletotrichum > Colletotrichum aenigma. The sequence continues at coordinate 3,870,456 of NW_023500913.1, forward strand.
CCAACCTCGCCCGCCGCGCCGCGCGCGAGCAGAAGGAAGGCAAGCAGAACATCGACCCGGCCACCGGTTTACCTGTGGGTGTCGTCGGCGCCGGCTTCGGCGCCCTCGCCCGCAAGAACGTCATCAAGATCGGCCGCCCGGGCTACAAGATCACAAAGGTCCGCGACCCCGTCAGCAGGCAGCAGGGCCTGCTGTTCCAGCTGCAGTACCCCGACATCAGCCCGGACGTCGAGCCCAAGTGGCAGGTCATGAACGCCTTCACGCAGCGCGTCGAGGAGCCCGACAAGAACTTCCAGTACCTGCTGGTCGCGGCCGAGCCGTACGAGACGTGCGCGTTCAAGATCCCCGCGCGCGAGCTCGACAAGCGTGAGGACAAGCAGTTCAGCTTCTGGGACCCCGACGCCAAGGAGTACTGGCTGCAGGTCATGTTCATGTCCGAGAGAGAGGAGAGGTATGTCGCCGCGCCGGGTCTGAGCTCGCGCAGGTGATGGGGACGGGTTGCGGATTGTATGAATGCTTCCGATGGCATCTGGCATCACGCCACGGCTGCCTGTAGGATTATAGCAGGCCTGGTGTTATTCATAATGAGATAGGCCCGACGCTTTTGCCCGGCACATACAGGCGACATCGGGACGTGCACAGGGATTTGGCGTTTGGCGCAGGACATGGAAATGTAAGCTCTTCCGCACGGTGGGATGCGAAAACTGAGCTGACTCAAAAGTTGCACATCACCATACCAGAATAGTTGGCTTTGTCTCAAATGCATTATCTTGACTGCATTCTATCGCCCAACTGCCGACAGTCATCCTCGTTTCTCCTGAATTTCGCTCCTGCATCCATGATATGTAGATCCGGTATCACTAGATCTTTCTCTGTTCTCCACCTCCTTCTCTCCACGTCGTGTCTCTCGTGAGAATGTAAACAACTCTAAACACCTACAGCCCACAGCCTCAAGCCCGAGGCAACAACCCATTCTGCCTCTCCATCTACATGGTGGTTTGTGCGATTTTGTGTCTTGATGCGAGTCAACGCCCTTTATGCAGTGGTTGTTGGAAACAAAAACGGAAAATGCAAGTCTTGGTAACATGAATCTGGTGTATCGGTAGGCAAAAAGCAAGATCGAGTACAGGGTGCGTAGGCCAGCCGGAGCCTCGAGAACGGGTCCCGTGCAAATGCGATTCGAAGAATCATGCCCATGCATGTCACCAATAAGAGGTAGTAGGGCCTCAGCGGAAGTTGTTGTCGAAACGCTTGAAGGTGTAACCGATGAAAGGCAAGCTCATCTCGGGCGACTCCTCGACCACAGGAACGCCGGAACGGGCCTGCTGGATGGCCTGTGCCTTGAGCACGGTTGCGTTGTCGGTCTGGTCAATCTCGTCGGTCGGGAAGTAGGTGGTATCAATGGCGGATGTCAGGCGGGGCTCGAACGGCGCCCTGATGCGGCGCAAGCTGTCGAACTCGACTCCACGGAAGAAAGAGTGCGCCTTGATCTCGTGAGCGCCTCCACGGCCGAGACGGTTCTCGGTGTTGCAGATGAGGCTGGGCATATTAGTGAGTGGATTCCATAAGTAAATAGCAGGCTTGCTCACCTTCGAATCAAGTTCTCAGCCTCCACACCGAGCTGGATGTCGTCGGGGAAGTACAATGTCTGCCTCCAATTGACAATCTTTCGGTACGTGTCGTGGCTGTCTTCGGCGCAGAAAGGAGGCCATCCCACCAAACACTCGAACATGATGGTGCCCAGAGACCACCAATCGCAGTCGAATGTGTAGCCGTGGCCAGTGAAGATCTCGGGCGCGATGTAGTCGGGAGTACCGACGGTGGAGTAGGCCATCAGTCTCCTTGAGCGACGCCAGTCGTTGATCTGGGAGCGGTTGCTGACTGTGAGGTTAATCTGGTCAATAGCAACAGAGTTTCTATCCCTTGGTCTGTTAGACCGGCCCTGAAGCAGCTGTTGGTAGTAGTTATTGTCGTGCAACCGGTTGAAGCCGGTGGACAGACCGAAATCAGTCAGCTTGACGTGGCCGCCGCGGTCGAGCAGAATGTTGTCGGGCTTGATGTCACTGCAACACGTTAGCAGGTGGCCACAGCTCTGGCGTATGCGACCTACCGATGAATGAAGCCCAACTTATGGACAGCCTCAATGGCAAGAACAATCTCTGCAATATAGAACCGCGTGATATCCTCGGAGAAGATCTCGTACTTGATGAGCATCGTCATCAAGTCACCTCCGGGCAAGAACTCCATAAGCATGTACAGGAAGTACGAGTCCTGGAACGTCGTGTAGAGCTTCACGACCCATGGACTGTCGGATTCGGCCAGAATATCACGCTCCGAGCGGACGTGGGCCAGTTGGTCCTTCTTGAACATCTCCGTCTTGATCAGGGACTTCATGGCGTAGACCTTGCCGTCGCCCTTCTTCTGAACCAGCTTAACCTCCCCGAAGGCACCCTTTCCGATGATCTTGACGGTGTTGTAGTTTTCGGGCTTATCCTTTGTTCGCAGGAATCGCAGGTATTGTCCCTCCTTGCGGCCGGCGGTGGACCAAATCTGCTCGCGTCTCGATTGACTCTGGTTGGGCTCGGAAAGCTTGGCCTCCATCTCGCTTTGTCTGTACACGAAGCGGTCAGCAAGCTGCAGCAGCTGGCATGCGAAACGCCTCCTTACCTCTGGTTTCTCTCACGGGCACGCTTCACACTATCCTTGAAGAAGTCCGACGCCAACTGGGTGCACTTCTTCTGGTTGCTGTTGGCGTTGACGCCATATTTCTCGTAGTTGCGCTCGGGAGCTGGGGCGAAGATCTCGGCAGAAGAGCTCTGCTGGTTCGGGAGAGGAGGAGTCGCATAGTGTCCGTAGCCAGAGGGGGCCTGGCCGGGAGCACCAGCGGTGCGAGGTCGCTGGCCGGGAGAGGGGCCGCGGGAACCATAGGGGGATGCGCGAGCAGCGCCGCCGAGGTTCTGGTGGGAGAATTGGTGAGCGAGGCCGACATTGGGGTCGTTGCCGCCAGGAGTGTTGGATCGCGGCTGGTAACCGGCGTTGTAGTCGCCGTGGCCCTGGGGAGGGTACTGGCCCTGCTGCTGGTTGTTCATGAAGTAGCCTTGGGGAGCAAAGCCGGCCTGGTAGGGCTGCTGCTGCTGCTGCTGCTGCTGTGGGTGCTGCATGCCTCGCTGTTGCTGCTGCTGCTGGGCCTGGCCTGGGAAGACGGGCTGAGGAAAGGTCGAGGGAGTCGTAGGATACTGGCGGTCGCCACCGGGAGCCAGACGATCGTTGTTGTTCCCAATGTTGAGATAGAGGCGGTTATTATTGCTATCCATAGTTGTCGGTTTCGTCTTGACTCGGGGGGGCTACGCGGTGTGCGGGTAGGGGTTGGTTGGCTGGTAAGCAGACAGCGTGGGCGTGGGCGTGGGCAGGCTGTGCTGTGCGGTGACTAGCAAAGTGGCAGTTTAATTGACGGTGCTATGGGGGCCGGCGAACGGGGTCGTCGAGCTGAGGAGGAGGTCTGCAGACTGCGGTGGCAGCGGTGCGGTGCGATGCGGTTGCGGTACGATGCGGTGGCCAGTTGGGTTGGTCGCAGCGACTAAACGGCGGGGAAGACAGCCAAGTTGGACTAGAGGTTGCAGCCGCGGGACGCCCAGGGTCAAGGCGGGAGGTTGGCAGTATTGGGCTGATTGGTCCGAGGCGGCTGTCGACAAGATAGATTGCGGTGGGTGGGTGGATGGGAGGAACCCGCCAGTGCTAATTAAGAGAGAGAGTGAGCCCTAGTCAATGGGTTGGGTTGGGTCATGGACGGCGACCGGTGATATCGACAGGCGGAGGGTTGGGTTGGTTTGGGTGTATGTGTGGGAGAGAAGAGGAGGAATATGGATGTACCTTGTGAGGGTTTTGGAGTGAATTGGATGGTTGGAGGGGGCAGAAAGACGGGCGGCGGCTGGACGTCGTCTCCTCTGTCTCCTTACTAAAACGTAGCGAAAGGGGGTGGAGGGGGAACTTTTTGGCGATGCGGCACGAAGTGGCGGAAGGGGAGGGGAAACGGGGGGGGGGGGGGGAAGGGGCAGCGGAGGAGAGGCACCAGGCTCTAAGGGGTGATCTTTTTTTTTTTTTTTTTTTTTTCGGTCTGGTCTGGTCTTCCCCTTATCCTTGGGACCTGGACCCCTCTTCGTAGGCTTAAGGAATGCGACGACGGGAGAGCAGCTAGGTTACCTTGGGTCGCTTCTTAGCTGGGTGTGCGGTCCCAAGGGATTCGAGGCGACAGGACGAGGCACCCTGAAGCAAAGGGAGGAGACAATGACAAACAGAGATGAAGTCGGCAGGTCTACTTTCGTACGATGCATATGCAGCTAGGTAGTCGAGACTCGAGAAGGGAAGGGGGGAAGTTGAAGTCACGAGACCCGGAGCCGGGACAGGACAGCGTGCACGCAGTACTTGGGTATTTCTGTAGAAGGAGGCGCTTGCAGTGCACTGAAGATTACTTTTCAGCCGCTCACAACAGCCAGCAATTGGGTTCCGGTTCCCAGCCAGTGTCGCGGCAGAGTCCAGACGGGACGTGACACTTTTCAGGGACTCGCCGCCTCAGGACCTTCCGACAGTCGGTCACAGGCGCAGGTAACACAAAGCAAAAGTCAAGCAAACACCAAGCAGCGGCAGCGGCATGGAACGGCAGTGGCAGCGTCGCGGGGCCCGTCGCGGGGGCCTTGGACGTGAAGTCGGGCCTTGCTGGACCCCAGCTACCCCTGAGTTTGGAGCCATGCCGGCTCGTCACTGGCTGATGGGCCGACATGTGGGGTACAGCTGCCATGCCATGCCATGTTGTGAGGTACTTACCTAATGTATGCTAGGTACATGTATGCGCATGTACCTTTGAATTCCTCCGCTGCACCTCCTGCTCCTGCACTCTTCAAGGCCCAGTGAAGAATATTACCGAGACGGGGCTTCATCTATTCTGATATCCGCCTTTTGCATCTTTTGCCCGCCCATGAAACACACTTTGGCAAACACCCTGTTCTTCATTCCGCTACCTACGATGCTCCCAATCTTGCATCCAGATTCCAGTGTCAGTCTCCCCTCGCACCGACAGCCGTTCTTGGCCCACACGTGCGGGGCGGGGGCTTGTGAAGTGCGAGTTTCCAATTCCCCTTTCATCAGGCTTTCACAGCAATGAAGGCCGCTTCCAATCGCTTAACTTAACCCCGACCTCTTCTCTTCTGTGGCGGCGGCGGCCCCCGTTCACCGACTCTTCAGCAGCCAGCCAGCCAACCAGCCAACCGTGTCTCCGGGAATATGTGTAAGCCAACACCGACCTCGTCTTCCCACCTTACGGACCTCGTTGATCGTTGACTTTTGCTCGTCAGAGTCAAATTCAACTGCCATGGTTACGTCGCGACCTACTCACACGCCCCGCCTAAGTTAAGGTGCCTTACTTTTGGCTACCTTAACTTAAGCCACCTTAACTTGACAGACAGGCCCCCTCACCGGAACCGTCCATCCGAAGAAAAGAAAAAAAAAAAAGAAACAAGACGTCGTGGACGCCAACGTCTCCTCCCGCCTCTGCGATTGGCTTTCCACCTCCAAGCGTGCTACATCGTCTCGGCATCTTGCCGAATGCCCTCTTCCCTATCTCCCTGCCTGCCTGCCTGCCTCCGCCTGCCTTACCCGTCAACCTCCTCCCGCACGTACACACCATACGGATACACTCACTCACTGCCAACCCACACTAACACTCACACTCACCGGCCAAGCCATCCGGGCCTCAGGTTCAGATCACCGTAAACAACCTTACCCTCCCCCTTCCGGTCCTCCGGTCTTTTGGAGGGCCCAACTCCAACTGCCTGCCACCCGCGACAAGCAAGCAAGAAAAAAGGACATTGACAGTCTGCCCTACTGCAGCCAAAGCATGGCTATCCCTCCTCGCCGGTTCATCTCTCCGACGGGCCCTTCCATCTCGTCTCTCCGTTGCGAAAAAAGAAGCCCACGTCACTTTGACCCTCCACCTGATGCAGCCCATCGCATTGCCGTCGTCATCCCATACCCTCCGCTACCCGCATTGTTCTAGCTTCTTCTATGCCAAAACCGCGACACGGCCGCGCGCGCACACACACGACACAACGACCACCCGGCAGCCTGGCTCCTCCGCGGCACCAAGCATCACGCGTTGCAACGGGCCAAGCATCAACACGACGTCGTAGAACCCATTCCCAGTTGCCCCAGCACGAGATAAAATAGCATCATCGTGTCTGCCGCGGTGCGGCCTCCCACGCTGTTCACTGCACGGGGCGGCCCCCCGTTACACCCGCCACCACACAAGCTTGTCCGTAGCACATGGCAGCGTTGCACTCTCCGCCTTTTGATTGCTTGACACAAAAAAACCAACTTGCCCCGGCCTTGTGTGTGACGACATGTACGGTGTCGCTCACCGTCTCTGCTGCTCGCCTGTGTTTCAGCGTCGCCTGTGTTCCCGCAACAGAGGCCTCGGCTGGGATTATGATTACACAACAGCCACTCACGACCCATGGATAACTCATGATCTACGGTTACGAAGAGTGCTACTCCTCTATAGTTCGACCATCGTATGGGAAGATCTCCCGCCAGTGTTAGAAGGCTGTCTGCACCGCCACGCTGCACCAAGCAAAGTCCGACAGAAAGCTGACGAGGCACATTGACCAAGATTGACATCAAGACTCGCGGTAGGCTCAAGTGATGCCCCGTGTGTCTGTACCTAATCCCCATCCATACCTTCCTTAGGTGCCTTAGACTGCATGCCCAATGACAACCCGTCAAGCCATCTCCCGTAATGCGTCCTCCTGCCATCGCGACTATTAAGCCGTCGTTCTGCAGTATGGTCGATCATGCAGTCCAGATCTACCAGTCAGGGTGGCCAAGTTAAATGTCCTCCCGTAGTGGACACCCCACCTCTGCGTACCAAAGATCAAGGTCCCGATCCCGGAGCTGCGTGCTTCAGCATTTCGGGGCTCTCGGAGGGAAAAACAGAGAGAAGGGCATAATTTCTTCGGACGGGGTGCCGCTGCAATGTCCCCCCCCGTGCGCATCTTCGTCGTCGAAGCCCGAGCTGGACCAGACTCCCCTGCCAATTGAGTTTGTGCTTGCCGGGCAGTCTTCAGCGAGGAACAAAGACGCGGCGGGCTGTGACAGCTTGTAGTGCGTTTTGAGCACGGGCTCTAGTCTGTATATGGAAGGCGGTGGGCGATAGATCCCCACCTTGCCTTTTTGGGACGGGTAGATCCGATAATTCGGCGTAGCTCTTATCGCGAACAAAATTTCGAAAAACCTCACTTCGTTCAGCCCGAGGTAGACCCCTCCAGGTAATTGCGAACGCCTCCTCCACGTCCAAATTTCGGTGTGTGTGCGCCGCATTTTCATTAAGAGACCCCGCATAGTTCTTCTTTCTCACTGAGAAACCGCCCAACATGGCGGACTCCAAGCCGCCCACGCCTCCAGAGGTATACACACTCCATCCCCATCATCACGAACATCACATCGCTAACACCTTCCAGGCAACCCCTCCCGTACCCTCAGCCACGACCCCTCCCTCAAAACCAACTCCCACCTCTACGACAACCACCGCCGCCCCCGGCCCCTCCGTCGCCGAAGCCTACAAAGCCCCGAAACCGAACCCCGTCTGGCAGATGCTCGGCATGCGCGGCCCGCCCAAACGCCTGCCCTCCCGCAACTGGATGATCTTCCTCTCCCTCACAGCCGCCTTCTCCAGCGCCGTCATCTACGACAAGCGCGAGAAGAAGCGCGCCACCGCCCGCTGGGCCCGCGCCGTCGCCCCCCTCGCCGCCGAACCCATCGCCAACCCCTCCCAGCTGCCCCGCCGCCTCACCGTCCTCATCGAGGCGCCCCCCGGCGACGGCCTGCGCGTCGCCCAGGACCACTTCCTCGAGTACGTCAAGCCCATCCTCGCCGCCTCGGGGCTCGACTGGGAGTTCGTCCAGGGCCGCCAGCAGGGCGACGTCCGCGCCGCCGTCGCAGAGAAGATTCGCCGCAGGCGCTCCCGCGAGGAGCGCCCGGACGTCGAGCTGCTCCCGACCGAGGAGAACCTCCGCGACGCCATGCGCCAGAAGAACGGCGTGCCCGAGTACGACGGCCCCGGCGGCGACATCGTCATCGGCCGCCACGCGTGGAAGGAGTACATCCGCGGCCTGCACGAGGGCTGGCTCGGGCCCCTCGACCCGCCGCCGAAGCCCGAGGAGGAGAAGGCCCCCAAACCCGACGACACAACCGCCGCCGCTACCACCGACGGCGAGACGCCCAAGAAAGAGGAGGAGCACCCAAAGCCAGAAGAAGAGGAAAAGAAACCCGCACGCCCGCCTCAACCCATCCCCCGCAACACTACCGCAGACTATCAAGCCGCCCACCTGCCCCCCTCCCTCCCCGCCGAGTTCTCTCCCTCAGAACCCATCCCCTTCCCCCACCTCCTCGGCTTCTCCGGCACCTTCACCCGCCTGGGCCGCTACCTCAACCGCCGCCGCCTCGCCGACGACATAGGCCGCCAGGTCGCCGCCGTCTGCTTCGCCCACGCGCGCGAGTACCGCCCCACCAGCGACCCCGAGTGCCCCTACGAGCAGCAGGCGGCCCTCGCGCACGAGGAGCGCGACTGGGTCAAGAGCGCGTACAAGAAGCCCGAAGACGCCCGCGATGACGAGGAGCGCGCCGAGCTCTCCACCGAGCGCATCTGGACGTCGCCCGTCGTCGTCGACCCGCGCATCGCCGAGCGCATGCGCCGCTTCGAGATCGCGCCCGAGGTCGAGGAGCGCGCGCGCACGATCGAGGTGCCCGAGACAGAGGTTGAGGGCTGGATCAAGAGCAACCTGAGGGCGTTGGGCATCTGGACGTGGGAGACCGTCCGGCCCGCCGAGAGGAAGGGCCCGAATGTGGGAAACGTTGATGACGAGTGAAAGATCTGTTTTGCGTGCATTGTCTCGCGGCCAATATAGAGTAAGGTGTGCCTAGGAGTATCAAAAAGGTTGTACACTATCCCCCGGCGGTCGGGGCGTATTTTCTGTAATTCTACTGCATGGAAAAAATAGGCGCGCGGGAGGCATTATGATAGATATCGGCTCAGCCAAGCCTCCGCTTGATGAAAATTCCAATGTACACTCCTCTTCATCTTCATCTCTCTTCCCTCGTCTGAGATGTCCGAGTATCACTCATCATCCGAGTCCGACCCGTACGCAACCAGGCCCATCTTAGGCTTCACCGGCGCCGGCACAGGTGCACTCGCTTTCACCTTCTCAACCTCCTTCGCCTTCTCATCCTCCTTCCCTTCACTCTTCCTCCCCCCATCCCCCTCACCCTTCTTCTCCTCCCCAGCCTTCTTCACCCCGAACCCGACCCTCTCCCGCCGCCTCCTCTTCCTCCCAACAGCCCACTCCTCCTCCCCGCCCCCTTCTCCCTCATCCCCTCCCTTCTCACCAGCGCCGCCGTCTCCGTCCGCAGCATCACCATCAGCAGGCCTCTTCCCCAGCTGCGCCCTCCGGAACGCAGCGAGCCCCTCCTCCGTCTCCCGGCGCACCCGCTCCTCCTCCGCGCGCTTCGCCTCCCGCACCTCGTCCAGGAACTCAATCTCGTCGTCGTCGAGCGGCCTGAACTGGTTCTTGATCTTGTTCGCCTCCTCAAAGGCGGCCTGTTTCGCGGCTGTAACCAGTGCATCGTCAGTCCAGTCTCATCCTCCATTCCCTCCTCGGTTCAAATCTCATGAACAAGCAATCATGGCGAAAAAGCCTAGAATGGAAATGAGGAGCAAAGAAGACTGGAGACAGAGGAAACTCACCTTTATTCGCCTGCAACACATCATACAAACTCCTCTCCCCGCCCTCCACCGCCTTCACCCTCGCCTCCTCCCTCCTCTTCCTCTCCGCATCAAGCTCCTTCTGCACGGCCTCCCACTCGGCATTCTTCCTCGTCTGCCCCGCATCGCCAGAACCCGTTGTCGAAGTCACCGCCTTGCTCTCGCCCTCAGCGGCGGCAACAGCCTCGCCAGTCTCGGCGTTAATCGCCCCCGCCGACACGAATCGCGACATAATCCCCTCTTTCCCCCAGTTTCTCTAGCGAACCAAGCGCGAGACAAACAGTGCTTTTGGTGCAGCCCGAAAGTATATCTCAAGACTCGGTCGCTGACGTCGTGTTGTGAACGACGGTCAACCAGCACCGGGTGTTTGAAGGGTCGTAAGGGGAAACGACTTTTCGGGATGCCCCGAGCAACAGGATCGTGAGAAATCGGCAGAAGAGAAAACAGCTTGTGCAAACAAGAAAAACTGTGTTTTTCGATGGCACAGCGGTTTGAATGGCTGACGAATGACTTCGTTGATGGTTTCGTGGTGTTTACGATGGATCTTGAAAGCCCCAGGCTAGCTGGTAGGAGAAAGTGAAGAGAGACGTTGGGAGATTGACGAATCAGAGTATCCGTCTTCATCCGTCCCCACTTTTGGCTCCCGTCTTCCAACGGCAGCCACTTTCTCAGTCAACTTCAGTGTTCACTTGATCCGAAAGGCCTCACTTAGATTTCACTCTCACGACGTTCAGGATTCAAATGGGCTGATTTCTCTTCACCATCGCTTCGTCACGTTCACTTTGTATTTAAATGGTGTTTGCAGTGGTTCAAGTTTTTGTGTATTGATCTGTTTGTCTAGGACTGCGTCTTCCAGTAGTATGGGTCGTGCCCATGCGTCGGTGCTTCTTGCACGCGTTTTGTTATCCTTGCTTTTCCTTCCAATCTTTTCCCTCGTGTTCATATCCAAACCATTTTCCATCGTGTCGACAGCTTACACTTGGCGTGGGAGCGAGGACACGCTCGTGTGTCGCCCAAGTCGGCCGACGCTGCACACGTGGTGGAAGGTCCGTTGCCAGTCCCGTTGGCTTTTTTCTCCGAAACCCCAAGTCATACAGACCTTGTAAAAAAAAAAAAAAAAAAAAAAAAAAAAAAACCCGCAATCCCAATGGCTATACGTGCAAGAACGAGCCCGCATTATCTGCCACCCTTCTGATAATTCATACCCCGTAGCCATAACGCTCTCTAGTGAATGCCAAATTGACACGAAGAGAAACTAAGAATAAGAGACGTCTAAGAATGTCATAAACAGAGGACGGCGGAGGTTCTGCAGCGTCTCAGTTTCTCGTCCAGTCTGGAACGAGAAGAGCGTACCGATTGCCAACCGTCCAAAAAGTGCCGCGTAACAAAATAAAAGAAAAATAACTCCCAAAAAAAAAAGCGAGGAAAAAACCTGCCGGGGGATGTCCCCTCCGTTTTGACCTGCAGCGCAATGCAGAACACCTCTCCATGTGAGTCCCATTTTTTTTCGTTCTTGCAAACAAACGACTGCCCATGGCTAGCCGAAAAATCAAACATGATCCATATGTACCTCCACTGCATGCAACTTGTCTTTTTTGACGCGGTAGCGCAAAGGGCATTGAACAAAGCCAGGCGTCACCTCAGACTCAGATGACGTGGACGACCGACTCCGGTAGACCATGCGCCAACCGAGAGTAACCCGGTGAGTGCCAGTATGAGAGAATTACAAGAAAACAATACAATCTTCTTCCACGGACCACACAAAGGAAAGTGGAAGCAAACGAGTGAATATTGTCGGTGCTTCGCGAGTCCATCCCGAGGATGTAAGCTATGAGCTACGGTGGGACGCCAGAAAGTCGAGGGTGTCCAGTACTAGCATCATCTCGGCACATCGGGAGGTTTCGTTGTCGGTGGGTTTCGTTGTCGGTGGCGATCGCTGGTTCTGTGCCGTCGAACCGGTCGGAAAAGAATCGGATCGTCGGATGAGACCACCTCCTACCACATAACCCATACGGATAGCCACAAAATCTATCGTCCAAACTCCGGGGGAATCGCAGGGGTTGACCGTAAAACGCCAATGATGAATTTTATCCGTATACCAAGGGTAACACAAAGAATTAAAGAAATATGTCATTAGGGGCCGCGGCCGCAAAATCGTGAACATCCACCTCCGACACGTCAGAACCAGGCATCAGAACACCCGGCAGCCGGGGCTGTATGGTGGGTCGGAGGTGTCGAACCGCGCCCGAGTCGTCATGGTCGAACTCCGAGGTGAGAACCATCGGGTCAAGTGACCGCTTCTTTCGGTTTTCTCGTCGTGAGAGGGTATCTGAAGAATGCAAATGTATCGTCATGCCGAAAAAAAAAAAGAACAAAAGCCTGCGTCTCCGGTGACGCTAGACCTCCCAAACTTTTCCGATAACAAAATTCCTGCCAATTTCATAGACGGTTGTGTCCGTCCAGTATCGCCGGTAGGCTCAGCCCATGACGGGCTGGCCGAAGCCGGGGTGCGCGAAGTAGCCGGGCGGCTTCACAGCAGGTCCGACGCAGTTGGCGCAATTGCACTCAGCAACACCATGCTCCCACATGGTTTGGTTGTAGCCGTAGTGGCCCGAGTAAGTCTGGTTGTGACGGTTGTAGTAGTTGTGAGAGGGCTGCTGGTAGCGACCGTTCCACTGGGCATTAGCGGCCGCCTGAGAGAACCACTCGTTGTATCGGGCGTTGGCCGACGTGGCAGAGTTGATGTACTCGGGTGTGCCGTAGCCCGAGTCGGGGGGGGTGAGCGGTGCCGCCTGCCAGTTCCAGTTGTAGGCCTGCTGGTGGGCAATCTCGTTGCGCTTGATGGCTTCGTAGCGCTCGTATTCAGCTGCCTGCTGCTGAACGAAGTGGTTGTAAGCGGTGCGACCGCTGTATCTGTTGATGCTGGTGTCGATGGCAGGGACAAGTCTCTCGCGGTTGGCGCGAGCTGTGGCCTGGTCCTTGAGGACCTTCCACTCGTCCCAGCTGGTGAGCCAAGCCTTGTAGTCCTCGCTGTAGTCCAAGTTGACGTAGAGACGCCAGCCAGACTGCTCCAGCCACTCATGTTCCAGAGCGTTGAGCTCGGCGACGGGAATGCCGCTCACCTCAGACCAGGAGCGGTTCTGGAAGGTGTTGTCGTCCAGAAACTTGCTGCCAAGCAGAAGCGAGACTGTCAACATGCGCCAGACCTGACCCTCAGGAACCGTGTAGGCAGGGTTGTTCTGCTTGAGGGTGTTGACGCGCTTCGCAAGGTAGTTCATGCCAAGGAGAATGGTGCTCTTGGGCAGACGCGTCGAAGAGAGGATCTGCGAAACGAACTTGCGGAAGGGGGACGTGACGGCGGTGCTCGACAGAGGCATGACGACACGGGTGGCCATCTCGGCAACGAACTCGGCCATGTGGTCAACCTCGTAGTCGAGGACAGCGCAGACGCCTCCGGGCATGATGGCGGTATTGAGAGGGAGTCCGACGAAGATCGTGGAATGACCTTTGTCGGGAAGGAAGTTGCTCGAGGCACCTGGATGGGAGACACTAAGCAACGATGGGCTGGGCCGCAGTGTGCTGATGGTGATGTCCAAGGCCGTGGAATCGAGACGGTGAGAGAGGGTTGGAAGAGACGCTAGCCCTTAGTAACCGCGAATAGCCATCAAGGGTTTCGTGTCGGTCGACTTCGTGGAGCGGATGTCAAGCGGAGGAGTCGGACGAGAAAACTAGGTGAGTCGTGATTCGGTGACCGATGACGGCTCGATGACCCAGGAAGAATAAGTATCTTCGTGGGGATGGATACTGGTGATGGCTGACTCGGAAAAAGGATGCTTTAACTGAGGTTGATCGTCGGGGCGTCAGGAATCCAAGAGCCGCGAGACACCGGATGAAGAAAGTCGGGCAATAGGAAGAAGGAAAGCCGCAGTACTGTCTGGGTTGGTGAATGTCAGCGAGAGCGTCGATACAGAATAAAAACTTTGACAGTCTGTGCCTGAGTCTGATACACAAGCTTCGTCGAATGATGCGTCAAGTAGTGGCGGGCCGGTGTTGGAGTGCGGGAGTGTTGGGAGGCGACTTGGGCGACTGTCCCAGTGAAGGGTGGCCCCTGTGGGAAACAAATGCAGCCGATGTCATGCAACCCCAGCACATTTGGCGTTCGGAAAGCGTCGAGCCCAGCTCAGGTTTGGCATTTGATGGAAAGCTTGGGCGATTGGAAAGGTTGGGCGAGTGAATGCTGAAGAGAGTGTCCCAGCCAACCTGCCGGTGTCGCGTACGGTCTTGTTTGGTCGGATCGGGCGTCGAGCATCGAGCATAGGACGAAGGTCGTGTACCAGACTGTCGGCGAAGGGCGGGCGGCGACGAGATGATGATATTCGAATGATGGGAAAGTCGGGGCTTACCTTGAAGAAAGGGAATGTCGGACGGAGTTCGCGATGCCAAAAAGACGGCGTTGGCGGACGATCTTGTTGAGTAGAAAACACGGATTTGGTGGTCGATGTTTTGATAGCTCAAAGTCGAACTCGTATAAACGAACCACTCGACCAAGTTAGGGCGGGCGGAAGTGACAACGGATGTCGTTCGGCGGCAACAGATCGCGAAGAGGGAGAGAGACGAGAACCTGAATCCTGGGTGTCGACGACTCGAGGGGGGGAATTCGTGAGAGTCGAGGACGGTGTATTTCGTCGTGATACGGCGGATTCGAGGGTTTTGGGGGATTGGGAGAGGGGAGGGTTGGGGGAGGGGAGGAAAGAAAAAAGACGCGAGGAAGAAAATCGAGGAGTGAAATGGATGGGACGGGTCGGGTTGGGATGGATGGAGTTGGGGAGGATGGGGACGGTGGATGGGGGTGAGGATGGTAGAAGAGTGGAGCGAGGAATGATGGCGGCGTGCGTGTGAATGGAGGCGAGAGGGCGAAGCCAGCAGCAGCCGACACTGAACAGACCAGACCAGTGTGTGGGAGCTTGGGAAGAGCAGTAGGAGCAGGACCCGAGGAGGAAAGGTACGGACGGGGACGGGGGACTGGGACTGGGGACGGGGAGACGACCAGGGGGGGTGGGTGGTCACTGGTCACCTCAGTCAGTCGGTATTCGTAGGTACACAGAGGGGACAGTGGAAGCCAAGGTGGTGCTAACGAAGGGCAAGGTATCCGCCCAGCAAGAGACAGAGAGAGAGAGAGAGAGAGAGGAAGGGAGACCGGGAAAGAGAGAGGTGTGAGGAGGAGGTACGGCGCACACTGCCCGGAGCAGCAGATGAAATCCAGTCCGCGCCTGCCTCAATTGGTGGTGGTGGTGGTGGTGGGTGGAGGAGGGTGGTCGGGTCGAGAGGGTTGGCAGGGTTAGCAGGGGGGAAGGGGAGGCACCGCTGCCCAGCACATTCGGAGTACATGTTTTTGCCACCAAGATTTCGCAAGAAGAACAGGTACACAAAAGGTACCCGTTCTCGCAACTGCAATGTTCTGCAGCCTGAGCCTCTGAGTTGCGGTGCCCGCCTGCAGGCAGGTACCGCCGTACCGCGCCAGACACGGCAAGAGACCGACAGGCAGGGCAGGCAGGGCAGGACAGCAGCAGAACCAGGCACACCAGGACAGCCCGACAGCAAAAGTGGATGCCATTAAAATGGCCAGGCACCGGCACTGGCTGCGGTGATTGACTGGTAAATGCGAATGGGGACGCCAGCACTGTCGAGCAGGAGTACTCTGTATCCGTGTCCAAGAAAGAAAAGAAGGCAACAAAAATATCTCCACGGTCTACGGATATGGATGGACAGGACACGTCGTAGCATCGATCATCTCCACGGCCCATGGACAGCTAGCTAGCTATCCCTCATGCGTGGTACATCTCAACCAGAGTTTGCAAGGCGCGTCGTGTCTGCAGCGCAATCATCCATCCATATCAAGACTGACCTCTCGACGTCTCGCCAAAGCTTCCTCCCAGATGAGTGGTGGTTGCTGGCAGCGCTGACGCTGCTGGCATCAGGCTAGGCCTGGCCTTTGAGTCGAGGGACCAGACGACCAGCAGCCCCCCCTGGCAGCAAAGCAGCATCGGCGTCAGTGACCAGCAGCAAGAGGCCAAAAAAAAAAAAAAAAAAATGGGTGGAACCTTCCTGCCCTGGATCAAGTGTGGAGACGACAGGGTGACTGCACCGACACTGGAGCGAGTGTGAGGACTGAGGAGGGAGTGCGCCTGGTCAAAACTAAAAAGGCGAAGGAGCGTGGCAGATGGCGCCGGTACGTACTCTGTTCGCGACCCGCGACCCCGTTTTAGGACACAGGAACCCCCGTCGGCATCCAGATTGGACGGCACGGTGGACACTTGCTCACACACTCTTCGACACCGCTGGAAACCGGGACTTCTGGATGGCTGACAGCCGGCCCTCATTGGTTTATGCCCTAGGCCCTAGGTGGTGTTCGTACTCTGCTGGCTTGCCTGGCTCCGAGATGGACTCATGCGTCCTGTGTTTGTGTGTGTGCGTGTGTGTGTGTGGATTGCGTATCCGTACTTTACTCAACCTAGGCAGGTGGTCGTAGGCAGGTGGTGGATGGACCGTCAACTCCTAAGAGCCTGAGGCATTTCGCTCGATTTAACTCGTACACATGGCTTCCTCGTTTGGCTGCTGCACTCTCAGTCAATCACTCAACCGGCGTGTGAGGTGAGTATTCGTAACCTGACCTGGCCTGAAGGTTCAAGGGGGAGGGGAGGGAAGCACCGGGGCCACGTCCAGGGAGGCAGTCGCATGCGGAAAGTAACATCCCACTAGAAGGGAAGGGGGGTCAGGCAGGAAGGCGGAAGACGGAAGGAAGCAAGCAGCAGCAGCAGCAGCAGGAAGCACGCAGCACCACCTGCTCCTGCTCCTGCTCATGCCCGGACAGCTGCTGCGTCAGGAAGGAACCAGCGCTGTTCCTGCCCTATCCTCCTGCCAATCCTTCATTGTGTGAGGTGCCTGCCCTGCCCGTCCCTCCAATCACAGCCGCCCAGGTGGATCTATCCGCCTGCTTCACTCCAAACTCCAAGGCACTTTAAAGGCAAAAGCCCGTGGTGTGTCTCTCATTGGCCGGGTGTCTGCCGAGTAAAACCCACGCTAAAACACGACCACAACACAACAAAAACACACTGCGAGAGCAGACGAAGCACCGGAGAATCAATACCGACGCAACCCAGTCACAGCAGCCTCCCAACGTCCACACTGCTGACTGAGGTGTGAGCCTGTGACGATTCACTGCGGCAGCGGCACGGATACACTACGCTACCGCTCGCCACCCTACCTACCTGGCCTACCACCTTTGACCACCTTTGCCTGGAACCCAACCACACCCGCGACAGGTCTCGCACCGCACCGCACCGCACCGCCTGCGATTCTGCCAGACCCGTGTGTGTGTATGTACCCAGAGCAACCCCGAGGGCGGACGACAAATATAGGGCCCTCCATGGAGACCGAGACCATGTTGTGACGCATCTTTCCACGTCGGCTTGGGAAAATATGACAACCAGGCAACAAAAACAGAATGCAGGAGACAAGACACCTGTCCAGATTAACTTACATCACAGACACACAGATACGTGACAACGCCGAATTCGAAAAATCTTCAACTCCATACTCCAGTCGCCAACGTCAATAGTCTGCCGACCACGCTTCGTGAATCGTGCCGATTCGTCTCGACTTGCAGCCTGCCATCTAACGGTACTCGCTTACACACCCTGGGCGTGATGGTCAACTCCCCTCGCTCGTTGTATGCCGTCCGCCAAAAAAGCTAGCAAGTCATCCGGCTCCCAGAAAATCCAACAGAGGAGGGGGGGAAAATCGTTAATGGCGGTTCAGCTTTAGCGCGCCTTCGTGATGGGATGACCCAGTCTTCCGAGGCTTCTAGATGTACTGGAGTGTATTGGGCTAGCCTTGTGCAATTTGTGCCCGGCGCCTGTACCTTGCATACGCTCCAAGGAGGCTGGGTTGTCGCGGGTAGAGCAGGTACTCATACTGCCCCTGCGCGATAACGCAACCTCTGCGATACTTTCCAGAGAATCTGCACTGCGATGTGCCTTTCCTCTCAACCGCTGTGAGTCCGTGCTGCTCGAGTCTGGTCACCGCCTGCCTCTGTCTCCGACTCCAGCTAATGATTCAAGATACCCATCATATCCGGGGACGGTCCAAGGCAAACCCTAGCCCAAACCACAGACGGCGGCCCCCAACCCAGTCAAGACTGACGGCGAAAGCGACTCCCAGTCTCCCACTCTCACCTGCGAATGCTTTACGCCGCTGCTGGGCCACCCACACTGACAGACTCAGTGTCTGCTTATTTCGGGGCCGGACGAATGGCAGATCGTATCTTGTCGCCCACTGCCTGTAATCCCAACTGCAAAGGGCAAGGGACAGTCTGTGCCAGTGGACTGTGCCCATCATCCGATCTGCTGGGTGATCGCTGCGGCCCAAGTAAACCCAGTCACCCAACTCCCAGGCTATGACGACGGGATGCACTCAGCGAGCCTAGCCAGCATCCACTCACCGTCACCGTACCGCCGTTGTGCAGCTCAGTATTACGGGTACGGGCACCCTCGAGAACTGAACTTTGGCCTCACGTTCAGTCTACTGCTGTCTTCTTCGCAGAAGCGGAGTGACATAGTGCCATGGACGGATGATCACTGCGGCATTTGAAGCCTCCAGAACCATCCATGGATGTTCCTGACCCCGTACCGGTGTGTCTAGACTTTTTGATGTGCAGTTATTGGAGCAAATGTGTCTCTTCCATTGCTCCTTGCTCTGCTAGTATCTCCAGACTCCGACGACTGACAGCCACTACGGTACGTCAGTGTGTGTCGTTTCGCCTCATCAAGACGACGCACCACTATTACCGTCTTAAACCTCCGGTACGGCGACCCTGCCCGTCATTGACCGACCCTTGGCTCAGGGCTCAGGGAGCTCGGCAGCCAATGTTGGCTAGGCTGCTTCGAGCCTGGTCTGCAGAGAAACCCTCTGAGCCAGAGGCGGCACAACCCAATTTTCCAATTTCATTACAGGCGAGACCAAAGCCCATTCCTGTTCGTCGTCACCCTCGGATAAAATAAAATAATATTATGGATTCGTCGAACAGGTCTAGCCAAACGCGGCATTTTGGCACATTTGTTGTTCCCGCAGCAGGGCCCAGCAAGCTGCAAAACAAATGTACGATTTCATGTCCTGTCAACCTGGAGGAGATTGCAGCGGAGGAAGAGAATTACCGCACGCTCCACCTCCCACGGCACCGTGCTTGCCTACAGTGTCAAGCAAATGCTTTCCAGCCGCTGGCGTCTCTGCATGCACACTCAGGGGGTCAGTCGGCAGCGGAACGATCCACCGGCCAAACATGACTGGCACACAGAGAACACTGGCAGACTTGGATGGCTTCCAGCCCCAGACCACACACGCGCGCAGGCACACACACTCTCTTTTCAAGCACTCATACACACACAACACACGCACCGCAGAGACCCGACGACCTACCAAGCTGCTGACACACGCACAAAACACTCAGCTGAGTGCGTGCCAGGTTTCTCTAAGCTTCTCCAAGCCCTGAAGTCGCTGCTGCGGATTCATCTCTGGCCAAGGCGCAGACCCGGTCTCGCGGCTCAGCGTTCCCGGCCCCGAAAGGGAGCCGGTAGGGAGGAATATTGCTTCTACCTCAGCTTCTCAGGCATCCAAAGCCTCAGCATTGAAGACGTTGCCTGTTTTCTCAAAGCGAACACAGATGTTGGTCTCAGCCTGCCGATTGGCCGTGGTCACGCCGGACATCTTCCTCCCTTTGATACCGATATGATACTGCCACAGCGTGTATCCGTCTCGAACTCGTGTTCTGCAAGTTCGTCATATCATCAGGAACCATTTGCCCTGTGAGTCCTGTCGTAATTTCAGCAAAAGCAGGGCGTAACGCCATGTCTTTTTTTTTTGCTGCGGTCCAGGTCAATGCAGGGGACTCTCAATATCGACGAGTACAGCCCCAGCAGTGGGCAACAAGTGATCCGCCCGGCCAACCCGTTGCCTCGAGGAAGCAGGTCGCGCTGGGACGCAGATGCGAGCTGTCTTTCTTTCAGGGATGGGAAAGGCTGGGAGCTGGAGCATCCGTGCCACCGCAGTTCTTGCACCGGGAGTCGCCTGGCGTCCTTGACTTTTGACTCCCTGAGCCAACGCATCCCAGAAGTCTTCGGGGAGAAATCACGGTGCAGGCTAAGGCCATGGCGACCGTTGTCAAGCTGCGAACCTCGCCAGGCCTTTGACGCGCTAGCAGAATCACGTGTCTCTCCAGTCCACGCTCTTCGACACCGCAAAGGCATGGCAGGCACTTGTATGAATGGAATAGCTTGGGCAGCGGTGTTGCATCGACTGAGAATCAAGCAGCCGTCGTCATGACAATATGAGCCAGCATTCAACCTGCCTGCGCTGGCAGACTGGCATTCTTTCTGCATGGATGCAAGGGCTTCATTAGTCGACGCGATACCTAACGGCGAGGCATCGAGGCATCGAGGCATCGAGGCATCGACATCGAAATGAGAAATCCCACCCTGGTTACCGTTGACGACACTGCCGCCGCCCCAGGAATCAACAGACCGGGCTTTCTGACAACTGAAATGCGGGTGCCCTGATTGGTTCACTACAGTCCTTCAACCACTGGGTCTGCCGCGTCGTCCGGGGCGGTCTGCAAGAGCAATCGGTGCTTGCCAATAACGCCCTTCAGAGCCCAGCCGTTCAGCCCTGCTTGACAGAGGGGCTGCATTCGCTGTGTCCGAAGATGGGGGACGTTGAGAGACCCGAGGTGGCGAGTTCAGGCTTCTATCATACACTGGCAGATCGATCATCGCAGTCACCAGTTTGGAATATTGGTCCCAGGATATCACAGCCAGTACGGCGCGAAACAGCCGCGTCGAAATACAGAGTGGAGGTGCGCTTGCCTTGTTCGCGGCGCTGAACGAAAATAGCAATGATGGACCGAATGCGGAAGGTCTCCGAACGTCGTTAATCGTCAAAATTCGACCTTTGATGAAGATCAAATTTTGAAGGGCCTCGTGGCGTATGCTGGTTTTGCGAGTCAGACTGGCAAATGAAGTTGGACCAAGACGCAGCAACTTGGAAGAAGGGCAATCTCAAAGGTCTGGAGTGCATTCTCACACTTCGGCCTATGATACCGCCTCGATGCAGCAAAGCCGGTCAGCCCGGGCCATTCTATTGACACCCCTGGCGTCGCTCACAATTTGGATACAGTGCGATCTCTCTTCCCGGGGGGGCTGCTTTCGACACACAGGGGCGGTTGGCCATGAACAGAGCCTTTTTTTGTCTGTGCCTCGTGTTGAGCAGACGCGTGGGCCGCCGAAACCCTGGAGCAAAGAATCTCAAGGCCCCATTAGTATGCAGGACGTGATACACTGAGAAATTCTCAGGTGCAGCCACCTGACGAATCATTTTCACAAGGTTTTCTTTTTTCTTCTTTCCCGCTGACGATCTACCCTTGCTCTCCTAGCCCCCTCCAGTTTCCCAGGCGGTTGACTCAACTTGAACCAGCACTAGACAGGACATTGAAGTACCTACGACGTAGGGTTTGAAAGGGCCGCTGGGCGGTGCCGCAATGGACAAACAGCGCCAATATCCGCCCTCAGGCGCGCCATTGCCTGTCCCTTGGCCCTCGGCTCTCAGTGACAAACGAACCACCTCTTCACCTCTGCACTTGGTCGCGGCCCGCCTGTTCTATGAATATCTCGGTCTTTCACCACCGCCAAAGGACTGGCTGCGACGCTACGAGATGCTAGGGAAGTTGGACCCTGAAAACGGATCTCACGAGGGCAGACAGACAGGTTGTCCAGGTCGAGGAGGCTCACACTGCCAATGCTGAATGTTCCAGAACTAATGACAACTCATCGCCCGTCACTGGTCACTTGTCCGCAGGGCGTATCCGTACATTGGACCATCGTCACTTGGAACCAGACCCAAGGATCTCGGAGGCCAGGATGCCCATTCACCAGCGACAGCGCCAACAAGAGCCCACGAGGTTGAGGCCCACAACCAGACGCAGAGAACACGCCAAAGGCGAAAGTGGTCTTCCTCTGCCTGTTAGACTCGTCCTTCTCAAGGGTCCAGCTCCACCGCCCATCGCTAGCGGGTGGCAGGGCATCAGGGTTCCGTCGAGCAGGTTGACCCCCCACTCGGGGCCAGGCGAGAAGCCATGGAGTCGACCACTTGGATCGTCGAACTTTTTTTTGTCTCCTGTTTTTTGTTGCGCTCCCCCTCTTTTTAGCATGCTACAAGCCACCGTTGATCGGATTACCTGCATGTTGGGAACATCGGGCACCTTCACCGCAACTAAGTTCGAGGGGAAACCGGGACGGGGTGGGCACGGCGATAGCTCCAGTCCGATCAGATGCCGCTCGCGGCCGAAAGACCCAGTACAATACCACCTCTGGGAGACAAAAACTCCTGATGTTCATGGACAGGCAAAGCGCAATTGCCGACAAGAGATGCGCGGCGACGGCCATGGCGAACCTGTTGATACTGCTGACGTCTCCATCAACCAGTGTTGGCCAACTTGAATCAGGGTCTGCCGGCCGGTAAAACGCCGAGAACAAAGTGCACCCCAAACTTATTTCCTCCTAGATTGCTCCTTAGCAAGTCTACTACTACATTCCTACTACAGGACACGAATTTTCCAGGGTTCAAGGAAACTTGCAAGATTGACAAGAAAATTATTTTGCTTGGATGGGCTGATGACGGCCGACTCGACCTAACTGGCCTTGTTCATGATTAACGAGTAGACCTTCTCAACGTCCGGTCTGCTCATGAGCCACCTTGCGTCGTCTCCCAGCCCCTAACGGCTAAACCGCCCAAGAAAGGCCCGTCGTTGGCAGCGATGTTTATTCCATCCA
This sequence comes from Colletotrichum aenigma, assembly GCF_013390185.1. Taxonomy (NCBI): domain Eukaryota; kingdom Fungi; phylum Ascomycota; class Sordariomycetes; order Glomerellales; family Glomerellaceae; genus Colletotrichum; species Colletotrichum aenigma. The sequence continues at coordinate 3,893,142 of NW_023500913.1, forward strand.
ATGATGGTAACTGGATCTAAAGACTGCTTTGTCATCGGGCCCTCTGCCTTTGGTAGCCTGCGTTCTCGACTCTCTTCCTTCTGCCGTCACGCGAAGTGCAGCGCTATCTGCATCTTAGCAACAACTCTTACTCGCTCGTTTGAGTCTCGTGTGCACCCCCAACCGCCCAGCCGATGCACGAACGGGCGGGCCTGGTGTACCTACATGATTCGATGGTTGGTCTGCCACGGCTGCAACATGTCTGCATACAGCTCGCAGCTTGCCCCCGACGCCGACGGTTCCGTGTCGTCCAATGCAGCCATCCTCAGGACCTCATTCTCTCGAATCCCATCAGCCGGGACAGGCTGCTAACGTCGAGCTGTCTTACTTTTGACACATACTACCGGCGGTGCGGGGATGTTGTCGCCCAGCTGGTAAGTAAGTTGAGCGATGAGATTTAGCTCATGGGATGGTCCGTCTGAACTCTTGCCGCCAGCCTCGCCGCATGTGTGTGTGTGATCGAGAAACCAACAATAATTGACGGTGTATCACTGCGTCAAGCTGTCGCGGCACGGCGCACACGCATCTGACTTGAGAGAGCGATCGTTCCCCAACATGACCTTCCGTCGTGGGACAGGAACGCTCTGCAGGAAGCTGCGCGCGCATTCAGCTGCTGTCCCTGGTACCGGTACGCAACAAAACCGCGCATCTTAACAACGAACGACGATGACTTGTTCCCTTCTCCTCAACCCCGCAGCATGAGGCGTGGGACTTTGTGTGCCGTGTGTTTGACATTGAGGCCCGTCCAGCCTCCCTTGCGGCAGAACATCGCAGGCGGTGCGTTTGAAGGCACGGCGGACTGCTTAGAAATGGCCATCTCTAGGCAAGCCCAACGGTCGCTGACTGGCCGGGTCTCTGGAACCGGTGGAGCGGACGGTGTGCACCGCTGTCCCAGTGGAGCTGGAAGACAAAAATGCCGCTTCTCTGAACCAGCGACTGTTGCAGCAGACAAGTCGACGCTACCTCACAAAGTGCCGCTACTGCGCAGGATGTATGGACGACGGCGCCTGGAGCCAACAAGATGCTCCCAAGAGTGGCCCAGGAGGGAGGCGCACTCAACATGGAGACTTTGGACGGGTCCGCGAGGAGCTATCGGGTCCCAAAAAACGCCCGCCCTCGTTCCGCACAACCACTCCCGATCGGGACGAGAAGCCTCCAGCGGAACGCATCACCATCCGTCACTCGTCGATATTGTACAACCCTCTTGACGTAGTCGCCCTCGCCACAGCCCAGCCCGTGACCCCCTCCCCCCCTTCCTCCGTCAAAGAACCCCTCCGAACTGGTCCGTCCCCCACACACAGGCGAAGGACGCAATGTGACTGCAGGGACAAGAGAGAGGGTCGGCCAAGGCTTCCACAGGCCAAGCGGTAACGGGCTAGAAGATGCATGTTCGATCTTTCTGTCCTCGCCCGCCGCCCATCGTTACGTCGACGCAGGCTTTCGGGTGTGGGTGTGTGACCCCCAAATGTTCCCCAACTCGGCAATAGGACGAGGGGCTGGTTTTGCTAGCGGTGGCTACTCACCACCACCGTCTGCACTAACATGGAAGCTATTTGCCGCCAACCTGTTTGCCCCTTGGCGGTTCTCAGTCCCGGCCGCCGGGGAAGAGTCTCCACAACACGCCGCCGTCGCCGACGTCTGGGTAAACTCGGGATACGGTTTCGCCTCAGTGGTCCCAACCGTACACCCGCTTGCTACAGTGCTTGCAGTAGTGCCGTGTTTGGCGAGCGGCGCAAGAAAGAAAGCGGCAGTGATGGGCGACGTCGTGGTCGCTCACGAAAGCATCAGACGCCTGGTTCATGACACATTCGAGAAACAGTGATGACCAGCAGCACCATCCCCGACTATGGCATAGAGCCGCTTGGTCTGGGGTGTTAGCGGTCGGTAACCTATCTCTTACGTCGTCCATGCTGTCGTTTACCCAGGAACCATTCGCCGGGCGAGATATTCTTGTCCCTCCGCAGCGCAGGAAGACAAAGCTGAACGTTCGATCGTCTATGAGCGCTGAGCAGCCGGCGGACGAGGCGGTGCGTGACGTGCCTCCGCCACGCACTTCCTCCCGTTCCGTATGGATTGCTCACTTTGACAGTTGAACCAGCAATCCGAATCCCACCCAAGCGTGGACAATCCGTCGTCATCACTTCCCTCTTGGATTTTAGCTTTTTTTCCTTTTCCGCCTGCTCATACCATTCAAGCGCTGACCACCTGTCTTGTCTGCCTACCTGGTGCTGGTTCTCGCGCGCCGAGCCCCCGATGCGACACGCATCGGGACGTCTTCTTCCTGTTGCCTGTGGCAGCGAGATCCGGCAGGAACATGGGCAACAGCAGCGCGGAACCCGGCCTCGAAAGTTCCTTTCTGGATGACTCCCTCCCACGCGTAGGCGCCCTGTGGTCTGACTATCACTCTGATGTGTGATATTGCAGCCACCGTCGCGGGTGATCTCACGCAGCGCTTCCTGCAATACGTCTGCCGAAAGGGAGGCTCGACGTTTGTTCGGTCGGTCGTCCGCCACGCCACTCACACACACACCTCCCTTCCCGGCACCACGCCAAACGCAAAACGGCTATGCGCGCACCGCGTGGCCGTGGTGGTCCGGGGATGGTTGGGTTGGTTCATTCGTTGTGGGTCTTCCTTTGCTGCCTGCACCAATCCACCTCAACCGAGCTTGCGACCGCTGGACTCGCGATGGATGACACATGCAACACCACCGGTGCTGCTATGCAAGCGGTGAGAAGGGTCTACGTGACCAAGACGTTGGACGTACATGCTGGACGTACCCATCTTCCAGTCTTCGGCGTGCGGAGGCCGGACTAATTACCACCCAGCTGCCCACCCTTTTTTCTCTCTACTCGCCTGCCAAACTACGTAGCTTGCAGTTTCGCCTTCCCTAATTCTGAACTGGCAAATGTCTCGGTAATCGCAGGGCCAAACAAGAAACCATCCGGAGTGGCACGGCGATCTAAACGGGTGCTGGCTCTGGACCTTTCCTTGCGCTCCCTTGCGCCCACCGACGAACGCCGGGAAGTCTGCTAGAGGCCGCGGACAGGCGCGTGATCCCGCACACGTATGCTTGTGCAGTCATGCTCTTCTTTTTTCGTCTGTCTCTCTGCCTGCGCGCAGGTTTGCGCCAGCGACAGCCGATGGTTTTTTTGCTGCGGCGGTGTTTAGTTTTGCGGTCTGGCCTTGCTCTGCATTGCCTTGCTTGAACTTGGAGGCTTGGACTTTGCGGTCTGTGGGCTTTGCCTTGGGTGGTCGCTCTGGCTTGTGCGACTAACCGGCAGTCTGCTGCCCCCCGATGACCGCGGGCATGCCCTACCCTAAATTCCTTGCCGGATCGTGCCGTCGGGTAGGTTGTCGGCTTCTTCCGAGCTGGACTTGATCTGATGGTGCGCGTGACTTGAGCTCGTTGCGCAGACAGATGTAAACTTGTGCCACGGCCTCGTTGACTACGATGAAGACGAATCTGGAAAGCAGTCTTGAGCGAGGCGCTTGTGGTGGACGTCTTGCTAGGGCTGGATATGGAAGGCTCTTAGCTGACTGGTTCTTCGGTTCTCGCGGGATGAGGATATTCAGAATTGTAGGCGCTACTGGAATGCGCGACTGGCGCGGCAGCGGTACGGTGCGATCGTGAACGCAGGTGCTGGCATGAGGGACGGTCCGTTCTGCGCGTGCTTCTCCCCTGCTGCACCATCACCAACATCTACACTGATGAAGCAGCATCCATTCCCAAGTGCAGAACTTCAGTAGCCAATGCGTTTATCCCGTTGACGACCCCCACTTCCTCTGTGTCTCTGTAGACGATAGACCTAAGAATAACTGGTAGAAATCAAGGCGTTTCGGTCCCGAGAGCTCGTTTAGACTTCCGGAGCTCGGCCGCCTAATGAGCTGTTTGATCGGACAACACCCGAACATTTGTGTTGGCCCCCTCCAGAGCTTTGTGACGTGAGAAAGCATAGAAGCATAACCAGACTGGACGGGAGAAAGGGTCCTGCTTGAGTGAGACAGGGGACAGTTGCGATGACCTGGGCTTGATGTGGCATATTTGAATCAAGCAGAGCAGAGACGCTATGTCATAGGGGCTACGGCTAATATACGATATTGTTTTACGACGGGGTTGATGTTCTGGAAAACCCTCCATTTGAGTGTGCGTGGTGAGGTCCTTCCGCGAATTTCTGCGGCGTTTGTGCCGCAGATTGTGTGTTCTTGATATGAGGAACGTCTGAACTGCCAGAATCACACAATTGTGCACAATAAGAACATGATTCAGAAAATCCGCCATTCTTGCTTCATGTATGCAGCACCATCGCCGACGTTGGTATGAAAAATGAAGAGCCGTTCCAGCCGACTGCCCTTCCCAGGCCTAGCAAACTGGAAGAGAAGAAGGGAGGCGGAACACGAGTGTGACCGAAAAACAGATGATGTCAACACCTCAAATATGGAACCCAGCGGGACAGCTCTCGACTATGTTCATCGTCTCGTACGCAAAAGGTGGCCTGTCGTATGCCCTTTCTTCAGACGAGAGGTGCCTGCGTGAACCGCTTTGACGTGAACACCAGCGGCGACAGGAATCGTCTGGGCGAGGGAGAGGGGCACTGACGGCGGGAGTGAGGGATAACAGAGGATCCGATGAGTGTCGCGTAAAAGAAGAACTGTCCATGTGACGCCTTTTCTTTCTCACTTCTCGCGTCTTGTGGTTTTATCCGGTCTGGAAGTCAGACCATGGACTGAGTTAAGGACGAACTCGGATCACTGGGTGGCGTGATAAGGACGGCGTACGAGCGTTGGTTTAGGCCTTTTTCGGGGTTCAGAGACGGGAGAGGACGGGGATCTGAGGCCAGGGTCCTTGAGAGGTGAGGTTGAGGTTGAGGTGAATGGAGGCGGGTTGGGAGGGGGCATGTCTGTGAGGTGTGGAATGGGTGTGTGGGAGCTTGAGTTGGGATGTTTGGGGGACTTTCCTTACTTGTGGTTTGGTTTCCTCGTCTCTGGAGTTGAGAGAGCGTGAGTAGAGATGGCAATGGCAGTCTATAGGTGAGAGGGTAAATTTTTTTGATTTATGATGTTGTCTAATAGTGTAGTTGCTTTTTTCACGGGATAAAGTCACAAGTTGAGTGGGACAGAAATCTAAACAGCCTCGAAGAACTCTTTTGATCTAAAAAAATATTATTGAATAACTTCATGTGAATTAGCACCTCAAAGAAGTTCAGAGCTTTTCTCAAATAGTAAACGTAAACTATTAAAGCAAGGAGACCTCTATTAACGACGAACCCCCGCGTATCTACTACCCGCGAACCAACTACACAAGGCGATAGAAGGAGCTGCCTGCCAGCTCTTAACTGTGAGTCTTCCTCGAGTCACACTCCTCTTCTTACACACATCTCCATTCACGTTGCTGGACCTGTGCCTCTCTGTCCACTCCGCTCTCTGAGCCTGCAGCCTCTGGCCCTGCTACTTTAAAGTCAAGCTGGTAATGTAGGACGACGCAGAGAGAACAGAGGTGCCACTGGCGTGCGGCATGCCTTACGATGATAGCTTGATGGATGCTAGTTACGCTGAGAGCCGGGAGCCGTCCGATATCCCGAATCCAGGGGAAGTCAATACTGGCCTCTCTACAGCGTATTCGTTCTGTTCAACATCACCAAAGTTCCTCACAGAGAAGTAAAGCCAACGATTTAGGTCAGCACAAACGCCACCAAGCCCTGTTGAACTACAAAGAAGAAGGCAACAGGCTGGCATGCCAGGATGAGGTGAGCTTCGACACGGTAATCGTGGGCCCTGGATGGATCTGGCAGCTCGAAGAGCGAAAGGCAAAGATGAGAGCACCAACGTAGCAACAGCAACACAGAACCGCGAGAAGTATCTCCACAAGGCTCCTGTCCTTCACGCAGTCACATCTCGCAAGACCGGAAAAAAGCGACATGTCTGGGCCTTTCTCGATTTCATGATTCGTCCGTCTAGTCCTACATACAGCCCCCCTCATCTAATTCAGAGACCTCCGCCAGACTTCTTTCTCATTCAAGCCAGTTAGTTCCCTTGATGTGAAATAAAAAGATATTACGCATGGCAGTGACCGCCACCAGTCCGATGATTCCCCTTTCCTCCCTGAACGCCGGGCCAAACAATCCCCTCCCCCATAATCAATTACTCGTCTGTCGCGAGATGGCAAGGCGCAGCTGTTGCTGCCCTGTGGCTACAAATCGGTCTTCACCATCTTCACCCCGTCCTCGCTTTCCCATTGCGGCATCTTCCAGGCCAGAAACGGCTGCATGTGCTCGCACTCGCCAACCGGGCCCCCGCAAAAGTTGCACCCGGCCCTTGTGTAGCTGCTCTCGACCCGATTGTCCGTGGTCCAGTAACCTTGGTTCAGAAACACAGATTCCTCCTAGGAATGCTTGCCCTGCGGCACGATGGCTTTGTCGATGAGCAGCCCGCCCCGCGCCATGGTGTCCTTCTCGTCGCCGAAGCGGGTCTCAAACTCCCGCTGTTCGGCCTGGTGGCGCTCCAGCGACTCGCGGCACTGGGGAGGCAAGAGGGCCTTGAGGTCGTCGCCGATGGCGAGGATGCCGTTGAAGGGCTTGAGGAAATCGGGAACGTTGTCGGGGCGCTTGCCGGCAGACTGAACGCCTGCGCGGGGTGTCTCGTAGACGATGTCGACGACGTTGAAATTGCGCTGTACAGCAGGCGAGACGGCAGCGAAGGCAGACTTTGGATCGGCGGCGTCGTCTGGGTTGACGATCTCGACTCTTGCGCGAGTGGGCTGCGTGTTGACGGGTTGTTGCATGAGATTGGTGTGGATGTCGTAGGCTCCTTTCTGGAGGTTGAGATTGCGGATGGCATTGAGGCGGGAGTTGAACTCGCTGGATCTTGTTAGCATCACCTCTTTGATTCTCCCTGGAGAACAACTTACCTAGCGGCGCGGGCGTGCTCCAACTGCCAGTTGGTGTCGTTCACGTTGACCCGCTTCTTCTTCACTTCTGTCAAGCCCGCAAGAGGATCCGCGGCAGCTGGCGTCTGATTCGTATGGTACACCGCACTCGCACCGAACCACGCAACGTACTGATTCGTGTTGTAGTCCTGAGAGGGATCAAACACGTCGCTGGGGTCCGCAATCTCTCCTTCTACGACACCCGCCGCGCGCTGGTCCGCAACACGGTAGTCGTCAATAATGTTCCGTCCACCGACGATGATGCGCGCGCCGAACTCCTTGAACACCGACCGAGCCGTGACGATTCCGATGGCACGACCCTTGTACGAATGCGGCATGATGTTGCGCTCAATCATGTCCATCTTCTCCTCGTCGCTGACAATGATTTTGTACAGCTTAGGGTGCTTGTTGAAGAAGAGGTAACTGTCCCTGAAACCGACACAACGCGCGGGCTCCGTGGACAACATGTACTGTCTCTCACCGCGGTCCTTGACAGTAAACGTTCGACAACGGTATTGACGACCACCAAGCAGGTTGCCAAGCTTGTCCACCTTCGTCTCGCCCTCCGGGTCTTCAGGCAGCACGCACTCGTCTTCGACAATATCGACCTCGGTGCCCTCCTTGTCGATAACCTGCCTCAGCTTCGGGGGCGCCTGGCCAGGCTGTGGTCTGCGCCCGCCTCTTCCACGCCAGCCGCCGCGGCCTCTCCGGCGGGGTGTGTCGGCTTCGGAGGCAGGCACGGTGATCATATTGTCCCAGCCAGGGGGCTTGTTCTTTGGTGGTCTTCCGAGTCGCTTGCGGCGAACGACTGGTTCGGTCGGAGGTGTGGGTTCCTTGGCCGATGGCTCTGAGTCGTCCCCGTCGTCGTTGGCCGGCTCCTCCTCGCCATCGTCGTCACCGGCGTCCTCTTCGCCGGACTCGTCCGCCTTTTGATCGTCATCCTCCTCCTCCTCCTCCTCCTCCTCCTCATCGTCTTCGGGGGGCGCATCGACCTCGGGCTCGGATTCGACAGCCTCGGCGACAGGCTCGTCATCGTCGATGCCTTCGAATGCTCTGGGGGTGCTTTCTAGATTGACGATGGTGGTTAGACGATGTTCTGTCATGCGGGTGGATGGGCAGCTGCTCAGGAAGGAGGGGCAGGCGAGGATGCTTGTTGATGCGCGCCAACCCAACGATCATTGACCAGCCGAGAAGCTCCAGACAAGTACACGAATTCAAGTCCTTTGATCGTAACATGACGCTCTCTGGAACAAGCATGTTCCCAAAGTTGTAGAGCTGTCGCGAGGGAAGACGAGGAAAAGGTTGTACTCACGAAGGGCGGCAGAGGCGCGCTTAGCCGCAGCTCTGCCTGATCTGGACCTTCTGCCTCCCATATTGAAGGCGATCGAGGTGGTGCGCGCGGGGTGATGAGAGGGTTGTGGCTTTGTCAATGGCCTCGGTTCCGAAGAGCGGGTGTGCGAGGCTGAACGGTTGGTAGCGCAGGTCGGAGATGGAGTCGCGACGCGAGACAAGGCTCAAAGGTTCAAGGTGGGAAAAAATAATTGGAGTCTTTCCATGCGCGGTGCGATTGGTTCGTTTACACTGTTTCTATATGAGATCGCACTATTCTTGACACTGTGTGTCACTGTCAGCCCGTGGTCCCTGCTTCCAGCATCCAAAAAGGTTCCCTGACACCTTCGTTTATGACCGGATTTTATGTCCTCGATTTCATGTCTAGGTTCCATCCTGCCCTTGATTTTGCGCCTTGAATTTTCCAAACAGATAAACTCCATGATGCATCTAGGTTGAGCCCAACTGTGGTTAGAACAATACGTCAAGCATGCATCTGCCATACGCGTAGCTTCCGGACGTGTCTGACAACGCCAGCCCCGAGGAGCCTCCCACGAGATCGGCTGCGTCTACCTTATAACTATCGCGCAATCAAAATCGATGATGAGCCGACGGCGGCACCTCGAGTGTTGAGCGTCGCACCGCTGGGCGACCTCTTGGATCGTCAGTTGGTATTGTTGGCCTCGGCTGGTCGAATGAAGAATGGCGAGAAGCTGTTCGCGGCGCTGGAAATGAGTTAGAGTGTGGCCTCGGACTCCTCGCTCGAGGCGAAAACGACACTGATGTCGGCGAAGTGGGCGACGCTGCTGTTGGAGGTGCCGAGACGCTGTCACTGCTCGAGCTGCCGTCGGCAGAATCTCGTGAGCTCGGTCCTTCCATGATACTATACCGGTCGTCGTGTTCCGCCATCTGGCTATTTCGATGGGCTTCTCCTGGAATCCGAGGCCATTCTCCAGTCCTATAATCACCAGCACCAAAAGGGTCTTTCGCTGGATTGCCAAAGTAGTTGCCAATCTTTCCCAGGGCATTTGCGATCTTCCGCCTTGGCACCCATTCCCCTGTGGAAGTCGCGATGGAAAATCCCGCTTCTGATCCAGCGCGCTCTTGGAATTCTCGGTGGGCTGTACTGGCTCGCGGGCTTACTTCTCCATTTAGTACTCCGTCCAGTGGTTCACGACCATGGCAGTGCGGACAGTTGCAGTGAGTTGTGGTGGGATTTGCTAGGTCGCCGTTACTGTCTGCAAGCCAGACGTAGAGCGAACCCAGTCCTGCCATCCCAGTCCCAAGGATAGTCCCCCATTGGCCTGGGATTATTAGCCTAAGGTAGTTCCCGGAAAGCAGAGGGCCACCAACCAATGTTGCTAATCGGCTCCGTGTGATAGTTGACTTGGGGGCTCCAAAAGTTGATCTCGCCTATGATGAGAACAGCAAGCCAGGCACCCCCAAAAACAGGAACCTCAACGGCACTCAAGAGTGATCTGATGGCCTGGTTGACGTCCTTCATGCCTTTCAAAGTGGCACCATTCGTCCCAGGGATGATGCCCTGGTCCTCTATCCGCTCTTTGTCTGGAGATCCTTTCCCTCGTTTCCAATTTATTTCCAAAATCTTGTTCCACATGGAAACCAACGAGAGAATGGCCGGAACACATTCGGCGGCGGCGAGGAACATGGCCATACCGAAAGGTAGCGTCGCAGGCTTGGGAACGACATAAATCTCGCTTGTCGCACCCTGCCGCAGACTGGAAAACGGGCCCCTATCTTCAGAGCAAACGAGGCCGCATAGATCTTCCTCTCCATAGGGGAAATTCCTAAGACTGGGAATTGAGTTGTTCCCCGTCGCGCATGGATGGGTATTGGAGCGATAAAATTCGACAGCCAAACTTAGCAGACCTGGATCTGGTCAGCAGGTTCACATTTTCGACTCGGAAGGGCTCTGCCACTAACCGGACAGGATTAGGCCCGTCCACAGGAAGATGATGTTTCTCCCTGGGTCGTAGAAGAAGGTTGACGATAGCTTCACAGTCACGGGTGCCGCTAGAATGCCAATTGAGCAAAACTGCAGGGCCCCGTATATGTCCATGTCTGTGGCACCTGTGTCGTCAAGCCGTTAGCCGAAAAGCTTAGGTGGTGGAAGGGGCGTGTCTCGGACTCACCATCAACGTGCATCGATGCCAAGACGATACCATGGATGGCAGCTACAGCGGGGACGAGCAGTGCGGCTGCTTGACAGACAGCCCGAATCCATTCCTCCTTTCGGGCAACGACACAGACGACGACGAGGATGTAGTATCTGAGGCGTGATATTAGCCTTTGCGCTAGAAATGTTTCGTCCCATCACTAAGGTTGGTACAAGCATTCGCCAAGTTCTTCACTCGGTTGAGTTGCCGATTTGCCAGGAGTGGGGAAGCTTCACTTACAAGATCCGCTGGCCGAAACCATATTGACCTGACAGCGGCCAGGCGCAGACGACCTCAATACAAGGGCCGTTGACTCCGTCGCAGGAGGATCCTACACCGGCATCGTCGTCTCGGCGGAAGAGGAAGTGCAGCAGAGCGGCCGGTGCGAGGGGTGCCATAGATGACGGCCGAGCCGGAGCCGCTGCAAGCTGCCGGCTAAAACTGGACACAAGCTTAAGAGAAACTCCACAATCTTCGAGTGTTGGTTTGAAGAAGAAATGGACCCAATGGCCCGGTAATCGACCGGCAATTTAGACGTCAAGATGCAACCGCGGGCTCGTTCCTCTTTTTCTTCCCCCCGAGGTAGTGTGAGAAGCGGAGAAGGTTCCCGGGCAACGCATTCCAAGCTTTCAGGGACAGGGACGGGCGCTGGAAGAGGGCTGCCTCGGACAGGTAAGGTAAGGTAGGTAGGTGGTCGCGTGACGGGTGCGGCTCATGGCTGTTCATATCGAGACAAGCCAAGCAGTGCGGCGGCCTCTGGGCCTCTGGGGCAAGAAGCGTGGAAAGATATGAACAAGCACTGCTGGCTGTCATTCCAGTTCCGGAGGTGGCGCAGCATGTCGATGATGCAGGTTTGCTCCTACCAGTCAGATAGTCCTAATATCAGTCGGGCGTTGGCTGCTGAGCGGGATGAATAGGCTAGGCAACTTAAACGGCCGGCTGCTTGGACTAACGTGAAGGGGAGAAAAGTGAGCACTGAGTTGGCATTGAGGTGAGGTAATTGGCTACGGAAAGCGTCAGAAGGAGCACTTAAGAACGGACATGGTTCGTAGCCAGTAAAAAGACGGAGAAAAGCACTCTGCAGCCTGTTGTTCAACATAGAAAAGCGGGGACCTTGCATCAAGCCCAATAGGAGACGACGTCAGGTTTCATTCGGAAGGCGCTAGGGCTGATCTGACCGGGGCACCTGCTGCTTCTATTTGCCAAGGAAACAGCAAGACACAGAGTGCCTGCCGTGAGTGGTGTTTTCTCTCTGCCCGCCCCCGCCGCTTCTTCCCCCCCAGACCAGAGCCTGGACCTGGGCCTGGATCTCAACCTGAATTTTCAGCCTGCAACACCATGAAGTGCGGCACAAGATCCATTCCAGCCTCATCTCACTGTTGTGTTTGCGAACAAGGCCTTGCTGCGTCATCCCGTGGTGGTTGAACCAAGTTCAATCGCCACGATGGACCTCTCCGACGTCAGCATTGAGACTGACCAGATCAGAGAGTGGCGGTCTATCGTCACCCTCATCGTCTTTTTCCTCGCCAGTGAGTACATGCAATCACCCGCCTGTCTTTGCACATGCAGCGTCACCCCGCTGGGATATCGCGACTAACACGGAAGCACAGACATTGTCGTGTTGTTTCCTTTCCACATCCCAGTCTACATTCCCGTGCGACTCTGGCACGCCGTTCTGGATTCTCTCAGTACTCTACGTGTGATACCACCAGGAGAAAAGGACTCTCACCATGACCGTCGCGACGGTGGTGCCAGCCAGTTCGTGCGCAAGAGATTCCCTATGAACTCTGTCACGGCGCCCCTCATCGCCGACCTCTTCCTCCTTGCCATCCTGGCCATCGGAAGAGACGAAGTCAAGGCCGGCACTCTGGGAGACAATGGCATCTTTCCGCTTGACATAATGATCTTCTTCATCACCTTAGCCTACATCGCAATCTCAATCGACGCGTCCGGCCTCATCAGGTATCTGGCTCTGAAAGTTCTGCAATGGGGAGGCAAGGTCGGCCACAGGCTGTTTTTCTACCTGTACGCCTTCTTTTTCGGCCTAGGCACCTTCATCGGCAACGACCCGATTATTCTTTCAGGCACCGCGTTCCTCGCCTACATGACCCGCGTGTCGAACAACATCAAACATCCGAGAGCTTGGATCTTTACTCAGTTCTCTATAGCCAACATCGCCTCGGCAATCCTCGTCTCGTCCAACCCGACCAATCTCGTCCTCGCAGGAGCCTTCAACATCAAGTTCATCGGGTACACCGCCAACATGGTGGTTCCAGTTGTCGTGACGGCCATCGTCTTGTTCCCCTTTCTGCTGTATATCGTCTTTGCCAACGAGGGCCTCATTCCCGTCTCCATCAAGATGCGCGAGCTGCCAGCAGAGGCCAAACTGAAACCTGCCGTCAACCCCAACATCCCCAACGCCAGGGGTACCGCAGATGAGGATGAAGAGACTCATACAAACGACGACCAGGGCCAACTTCTTTCCCTCGTTGAGATCATGAACCCTTTTCTGGATAAAGGTGGCGCAGCGTTTGGTGCCATCATCATGTCGGTAACACTCATCACCGTCCTAGCCATCAACGCTGCTAGCGTCAAGACGAAGAATGATGAGCACTTTCAGGTCTTTTGGGTCACACTACCTGCTGCCTTTGTCATGCTTTGCTGGGACCTCGCATTTGGGTGGATTCACAGAGAGGAGACTCGCGCAATCGCTCGCAGAGGGCGAGAAGAGGTTGAACGAGCCCGAATGGAAAGGGCCTTGAGGCAGGAGAGGAACAGAGAGCATTCTGAAGGCAGGGGGATATCCACTGAGGGTGGTACAGAGATGCTGTCGATGACCAGAAGTCTCTCCAGAGAAGCCTGGCCCGAGATTCACGTCCAGGACGCCGATGCTGATGTAAAGGAAGGCATGAAAAATGGAGACTACGACACACCACCTGTTAGCCCCGGCAGAGGACTCACTCCTCTGCTCACGCTCACGCCCGCTGGCCCAACAGGAGATGCCAGCATTAGCCCAACGCCCGAGTCAAGTCCTCGTCTGGAGTCGTCCATGTCCACGGCCATGGGAAATGCGGCAGATAACAGTAGGCCATCCAGCAGCGGCCTCACCATTTCGGAGAAAAGGGATGAGCTGGCTCATGCGAACGAATCTTGCTCTCCAGTAGGAGGTGTCCTGATGACGGGCGTGAACAACGAGAAGCGGCCTAGCGATTTGGAGGAAACCAAGGTGAGCCGGACAAAACAGCCCCAGCCGCGGACGCTTGTGTCCCTCTCCAGGGATGGTTATCGATGGTCGCAGGAGACGTTCCCCACCGTTACGGCAGTGATATCGCATCTGCCATTTGCCCTCGTGCCGTTCGCCTTTGCAATGTTCGTCCTAGTGCAGGCACTCGTCACCAAAGGCTGGGTTCCGGTATTTGCCTACGGATGGGATCACTGGGTGGAAAAGACGGGAACCATCGGCGCAATCGGCGGCATGGGCTTCCTTTCGGTCATCCTTTGCAATGTGTGTTTCCCCGAGATTATCGAGCGCCGTTTCATATATGCTTACTCTGGTGGCTTTCTAGTTTGCAGGAACTAATATCGGCACCACGATCCTTTTATCACGGGTCATCCAAGCTTGGCAGAGGATACACATGGTTCCCGGCAGCAGCGACATTAGCGATCGGACGTTCTGGGCGACGGTGTACAGCATGGCGCTCGGCGTCAACTACGGCGCCTTCAGTACCGCCTTTAGCGCATCGTTGGCAGGGCTGCTGTGGCGTGACATCCTCGAAAGGAAGCACATTCACATCCGCAGGATGGAGTTTGCCCGCGTCAACGTTCCCATCATCGCCATCGCCATGACCGTCGGCTGCACGGTCCTCGTGGGGGAGATTTACATTATGAGGAATGACGACCCGTACCACTTGTGAATACGTTTTCGGGGGCCAACAAGCGCTCCTCATACATACCAGACGGCGAAGAGGGCCGCAAAAAACATGATACCCAGGAAACATGGTATTTTCCAAGTTTTCCAAGTCGTGATGCCCACACTGTTCGTTGACCAACACTGTGAATGCATCGCCACCTTCAACCGGCAAAAAATCACACGATGCGCTGGAGGGGTTACTGATTAGTGGATCAATTGGGGGCCGGGGGTCCAAGACAAGGCTCCCCGCGCAAGCCAACGAACCTATTGTGGACACCACCAAGAAGCTAAGACCTTGCCCCTTCAACGAATCCGCTCCGCCTCGAGGCTCCAACCCAGCGCAGGGCCTCTTCACTCATCACCAACGACAACTTGTCGCAAATGACTGGCACAACCCATGGCTGCTTCCCAAACCCATCATCGTGCATCCTTACCCGGCCTGACTGCGGCAAAAATAGTGGGGGCCCAAGACGCTCGCCGTCACACGGCGGGATGTCTCTGGCGCAGCCGCTCGTCTGGTGGCTGAGTGACGAGCGATTACTGGACGTGCAGATCGAGGTTACCCTCTCCCTCATCTCCACGCACCAACAGCCCCAAACGGTCCTGAATAAGAGCAAGATCGTCTCGTGGTCTTCAGGCAGCGAGCCGAGGGCACAAATCCGCTGCGCCTAGGCGGCGGCATGTCATTTTTCACCTTGCCATCGTTCGGCCCTACAGACGGGGGCCTTTCTTCAAGTGACAGGCAGGCAGGAAATCACATCGCCAAGGTGGGGTTGTCTCCTCACGGCAGGATTCCCGCGCCGCGGTCCGCTTACACAGCCGCGCTTCTGTGCCGTCGGCTTCACCCAAAACACGCCGTTTCCCGCTTTCGTTCCCCTTGTTCTGTATCTCTCCCATGTGCCGCGATAATGATACCAATTCTGGGTGCACAGAGAAGGGGAGGGGGTATATCTCAGTTGGCGATCGTCGAGTAAGCGTGCCGGGGCGGTTAAGCAAGCCGAGGGTCCGCACTACGAAATGGCACGCTGAGCGGCACGGCTTGCAGGAGCTTACAATAGCCAGCCCAATCGCGGGGGTTAGCAGACCACGGAGGGGTTCATCGGGTTAGACGGGCGGACGGGAGGATCAGCATAAGTCAGCACGATATGAAGCTGACTGCATGGCGTTTCTGGCTTTCGTGTCGTCGGAGAGACGGGATTTAAGAGGCGGGTTTGCGGATTAGGTAGCTTTTTGCACGCACAACTCAATTCAAAAAAATCCTTTCAGGTACCCGGTGCAGTCGCCATTCACCGATTGGTGTTCTAGGGGACCGTCGGGTGTGCGAACTTGAACCTAAAATAGGTTCTGGGGGTGAGTTTTTATGTGAGATGGGATGACTTCGACTCTGCTCCGGAAGCCCAGGCACCCTCGACGTTTCGTCAATGGAGCGCGCGCTGTTCTGGTCAATAGATGGATATCCTCTGACAAACGAGGAAACGCAAACACAATGTTTTTTTGGCCAAGAAACGATGTTTCAACTCCACCCCGTCGCATCGAGGTAGCAAGCGGACTATTGAGGCCGTGCTGTGATGTAGTGTCACTCTGCACAGAAGCGCAGCATCGCGGGGCGGCTCTCCCCCAATTGCGGCCTGCAGCCTGTTTACACGGCCGATCAGTTCGTACAGGCAAGAGAGTTTGACGCCGCGCTGTTGTACGGATGGATAACCTGCCTGTCTCTTGCGTTTACCCCGCCACTAAGCACTCCCCGTACTTGGTTCATGTTAGTGAGCGGGGCGATTTTGAATAGACCACGGCGCGGACTGAAGCCTTTGCCTTCTCAGCAGCTGCCAGAGTGGGGAGATTTTAAGAATCGGCGGTAGATGTATGACGAAGTCTGACTGAAGATCCAACGGATGGGGGTCGGGCTATCAAAAGAAGCGGGCAACCAACCAACCGATACTGGCGGGTGTGCGATCGTGTACAACCCGTCTGTCAGCCTAATCCTTTCCGGGGTCGGAGTCCGGGTCCGAGGTTCAGATCTATCCGTACTCTGTCTGATGTATGTGCCGTCGTCCTGTGTTCGATGTTGACGCAAGAGGGGCAGAGGGGGAGGAGCCCTAACAACCTCCGGTATCTCTCCGCACCGAGCATCGTTTCCTGAGACGTTCGGTACATGGTCGTCGCAAAGAGCGCAGCGCCCGCGGACTGGAGATGAACTCTGAATATCATGCCTCGTTGCGGTTTTTGGCCTGCGTGCGAATTCCGAAGGGGGGGGGGAACCCCGGACAAACACCACACTGCAGCCCGTTGAAACGGGTGCACAGGACAAAGAGGGAGGCTCCATGCGTTGCTGCGTGCCCCTGGAGATGGAAGGTAGAAATGGGCATAGTTTAGAGTTGCAGGGCAAGCCAGACTTCTGCTGAATGTCCTTGTTTCTCGAGCCCAGGCGTGCTTCTACAAGCGACTGGCCGGTTGGATTTGAAAAAGGCTGAGGCTGCCCTTTCGACCATCGTTTGTTGATTGTTCCCCCTGGCGATTTGAAGAGGCTCATGAAGAGTCTTTCCCCGCCCGCCTCTTGTTTTTGCTGGCCAGCCGTTGCTGGTGGCGGGCCCAGCCCATGTTTAATCGCACGATGCCACGCTGCGTTCCTTTGTTGCGAGTGCGAAGGTCGAGTCGTTGTAGGGCGTGGGAAAGAATAGGCTCATGAGAGACAAAGGAGCGGCTGGCAGGCCAGAACCCAGACGGCGTGGGATAAACGGTCTCACGGCCGCTCGCCACGAGCATGTTGAGCTTGTAAGTTCCATGAGTCTGTTTTCTTTCTTTGTTTTGCCCCTATTTTGCCAGCCCAGCCCGGTTCAACCGTTGTCGCCGGCCTCATCGCGTGATTGTGTGATGTGTAAGTGACTCGATGAAGGAAGTTGGGGGAAATGTCAGCCAGCCCACAGAGGCCTGACTAAACCGCGAACACACTGATGGCCGGGGGTTCCCCCCCTCAAGCTCCGCCTCGCGGGTTCCTTCGCTGGGGGGGTGGGCCCCTGTGGAAACCACATACCCCAGGCCTGGAGAGGAAAGTTCTCCTTGGTTCATCCAACAAGCTCAGCGCACCACACTCTTGTCAGCCCCTTCCCCCTCCCCCAGGGTCTGGCCGAGCAGAGGTTGTTGGTGCTGTGCTGAAAAAGGCTCATGCTAAACCGAGTAAGGCCTTCGTCGGCAGGGGTGACGAGGGTTCTAAGTTGGGCTGTTGCAGTGGGTGAGAGTGGTACAGCGTGCAGCGGTCCAATTGTAACACAACCGCGCAGCGGTGTTCACCTCAACCGCCACAGTTCCGACAGGCCGATCGACGTGTGACGCCTCTAATGAATTCCACAGAGCCACGGAAATCACCAGGCAGACGAGGCACGCGCCGGGAAAGCGATCCGTCAAGCCTCGGCGGTGCCCCCAAAGGCTCAATTTCACGTCGAGATGAGCGGATGGGCAGGCGGACATGGCATTAGATCCTGCAATTCTGTCTCTTCCCGCAGATTACTGAGGATAACAGCAGGAAGAGAGAAGAAGGAAAGGCAAAACCTCGTCACGGACATGTGCCATTACAATTCAGCATCATCCTACACGCCCCTCCTAGGCACCAAAGACCCCCCGGGGGGTTCAGCTGCTGTTGGTTCGGGCGGCAGAGCGGGTTTGGGTGACGGGACATGGGGGCCGGGGAGAATGGCGCAGCCAATGATGGCCGCTCTGATGGCGTCCTGCAGCAATGCGTCGACGAGACAGTGTGCCTTGCCTCTCTGGGCCGCTGCTGGGCATCTGCCTGCTCTAGCTGGTTTGTCGCTGTTGCTATTCCCAAACGTGCCCTCTTTTTTGTTTCTCTTTCCCCCCAATACTTGTACCCTTGCAACCATGCCTCGTTATGCACACTCCCTGTTCATGGGTCCTCGAGGAAACGGCCTACGATCCGCCCGGCGGTGCTTTGCTCGTGCTCTTGCGCCGCGGTGAACCCATGCCGGGGTTCACACTGCTGCATTTGAAGCTGTGCTGATTGCACTTAGGTAAGGTAGGTAAGTTAGGTAGCTCTTGAGATGGTGGGAAGGGAGTCAGTCTTAAGGACCTCCCATCCCGCACCTCTTCTGCCCCTCGACACGGACTCTTTTCTAGGTCAGCGCAGAACTGCATATCGACATTGAAAGCTCGAGCGGGAGTCATTGTGAAGGGGCATGCTGCTGCTGATGTTGTTGTTGTTGTCCTTGCTTTTGTGCAGTCGTCCGGAGTATCAGTGACCTGCACTTCGTCTTCACATCGAGTCACTTACACACACCCGCCACCCCCCTCTGCCTCTTCCACCCCCACCATATCCGAGCAGCTGGCACCACCGGAGGCCGGCGCCGGCGCACACTATAACGGCACCATCGACAAGCTTGCGCTTCCCCTCCGAGGACAAGGCCGGCGGGTAGACAGACACAGACAAACCGACCAGCAAGCTCAGCGTCTGTGGTTCTAGCCCGCTGTCAACAAATAAACGCCTCCCTCCCCGTCTCTCTCCACACGTCAGTATAAGTACGGTCAGGGAGAATGGCACCTGCCATCGCCAACGCAGTCAGAGTCAGACAAGCACAAGCGACAGCAGCATCATCACAAGACACATCCCCGGGAGACCACATCATACCAAGCAGCAACGGTCTCGGCCCCAGCACCAGCACGCCGGGGAGCAGCACCACCGCCGAAGACACGACAACTACCAACACCATCACCGTCCTCATCGTCGTCATCATCCTCTGCGGCTCCGCAATCATGTCGGCCGCCCTCTTCTACATCTTTGACCGCAAAAAGAACCGCCAATTCCGCGAGGCGTGCAAGCGGGACCCGTACCTCACCCGCAAGGAGTTCACGCGGCGGCGCAAGCTGAGCGCCTTCGAGCGCCTCGAGGAGGAGGAGCTGCAGCGCAGCATCATGATCCGCAAGTCGCTCGCCAGCAAGACGCCCTCGCGGTCCACCAGCCGCGGCTCCTCCAGCGAGGAGGACGAGGAGGCGTTCAACCTGGGCACGCTGCGGCGGCACGCAGCGCTGGCGAGGATGATGCCGGAGCCGCCGTGCGAGCACCGCGATATCCTCCAGCAGCAGCAGCAGCAGCAGTATCACAACCAGCACGAGCAGGCGATGATGGGGGGCGAGTGGGCGCCCAGCGAGGCGCGGCGGGCGCGGTCCGACTCGGAGTCCTCGTCCTCGTGCGTGTCCTCGGCGGACGGCAGCAGGCGACAGAGAGCGTACGCGGAGCCACATCCGGGCGTGGAGGTGGAGATCCCGTTGCCCCCGCGATCGAGGACGCCGTCGCCGACGCGGGCGCTGATCAGGAAACCGGTGCCCCCACCTGCGACGCCGGTGGTGGTTTACATGCCCACCGGCCGTGGCAGTGACGTGTCCAGGGTGTTGCCACCGCTGCCGAGGCCGTCTGATGCGCCGGTGCATTTGCAGTGAGGTCGATGACGGTGGCCTGTCAGGAGACGATGCATTCAAGGCGCACTGGTAGTTGATTTGGTGGGATTAAACTGGCGGGGAGTATGGTGATTTTTGATGGGGTGCGCCGGACACGGCGTGTCTGTCTGTCTCTCATCATGAGATTCATGTATCTTTCTTTACCTTCTTTTCTTTTGTATTGATACCCAACGCTGAACATATTCAGAACGTTCATTTCTTTTGTTTATAAATCTCTGGAGAATAGAGAATGACTGCGAGGTACTCAAGATGTCAAGATATCGTGGGATGCAATTTTTGCTAGTAACCTGGAGGCTTCGGTGGACCAAAAATTGCAGGTCCAGACGTGTTCCATAAGCTGACAAACCTGAAGACGAGGAAGCCCCACGTGATGGTTCACGGGTGGTGCCTGCCACTGAAAAGCCTGAACCTAAAATGAGGCCTCAGCTGACTCATCCTACCGCCTCACCTGTGTTCGCTAGGCTCCAGCAGACGAAAGGCTAAAGTGTGGCATCCTCAACCCGAAACATAGGCTCAGGTTTCCCCCCCTACAACCCACCAACGTCACTCGCTCTCTCGCCTTCACGAAGATCGTCTGCAGCACCGCAAAACCGCCTCTCAGAAGCCTCATCGCCCGTTTCGGCCCTGCGTCTTCTGAAAGCAATCATTTTGCGAACCGTCGCATACGACCCCTTCGAGCCGACTGCTCCGTGATCTGGACTGGGAACTGGGACTCGGGTGGTTCTTTGTTTCGCCACTCTCGGACGCCTTCACTGGTAGAAATCGGTCGGCTGGCAAGAAAGGAGGACACTTTTGCATTTCTACTTTCCTTCTCTCCTCCTCGACTCTCCTCGAGCCGTCATCCTCTCCTGCGACTTTACCACCGTCTTCTTAATTGGTGAGAGAGGAAAACTTTCCTGCCGAAAGTCAGGAACCATGGCTCACCTGAAATGTTTTGTAGGGCATCTCCAGCGCATTCGCAGCTTCCCCGCTGAACGAGTCTACCGCCGTTCAACAAAGAAAGAGCGATCAGCCGTCTGAGGATTCCCTGACACAACGTCGTCTTCGTCAAGCAGGACTCGAGAAGTGCATCTCGACTCCTAGACAGCACAGCACCTGCGGTCGTCGTAAACAGCAACCGCCCCCCGAATACCAACCGCGATCGTCCGAAACGACAACCGCGACCATCCCGAACGGCACACGCGATCGCTCTGACCAGCAATCGCGACCGTATCAAACAGCACCGCGACTGCTTTAAACACCGCCAAACTGCATTCGCCGCTCTTTGTCCAACTCACCAACGACCTCCTCTGGACTCAGGCACACAGCGTCAAAGAACCGTCAGGCAACCACAAGGCGGTCGTCAACAAGCGGCAAGAACTCCGGCGTAGAAGAAAGGAGCTCAGGCGTCGCCGCAAGGTTTTTGACGAAAACAACAACATCTATACACCCAAGAAGTACAAGCCCAAGATGCTTCCCAGCGACAACGAAAATGCCGAAGGGTTTCGGGACGATCTAAATATGGTTGTGATGTGTCCCGACTGCAAGGAGTACCCGCCCAACCTAGTCGAGGAGTTCTCTTCGGGAGACATGGTCTGCGGCTCCTGCGGACTTGTCGTCGGCGAGCGCATCATCGACACCCGATCCGAGTGGCGTACCTTCGCCAATGACGACCAGGGCAACGACGATCCGTCCCGTGTCGGTGACGCGGTCAACCCTCTCCTCAACGGCTCCCAGCTCGAGACCACCATCGCCTTTGGTGACGGCAGAGATTCCAAGCAGCTCGCTCGTCTGCAGAACAAGTCCCAGAACGACAAGGCTAGCAAGTCTCTCATGCAGGCATACAAGGAAATTGGCGCTTTCTGCGACAGTATCAACCTGGGCAAGAACGTCTCTGACGCCGCCAAGCACATCTTCAAGCTCACCTACGACCACAACTTCATGAAAGGCAAGCCACAAGAAGCTGTCATCGCAGGCTGCATCTTCATCGCTTGCCGTCAGACCGGAGTCGGCCGTACCTTCCGTGAGATCTTCCAGGTCACGCACGTCTCCAAAAAGGAGATCGGAAGGGTGTTCAAGCAGCTCGAGTCGTTCCTCCAGAAGATCAAGGAGGAGAACCCCCGCGGTGCTGGCTCCCTGTCGAACTTGGATGGTTACAAGGCTAGTGCCTCCACCAGCGCCGAGGACCTCTGCACGCGTTTCTGCTCCAACCTCAACTTCCGCAATGCCCAAAAGATTGAGAACGTCTCTCGGGCGCTTGCACGTAAGACTTCGAGCGTTTCTGAGCTTGCTGGACGTTCCCCGCTGTCTGTCGCGGCCGCGTGTATTTACATGGCGGCTCACCTGATGGCGGAGCCCAAGACTTCAAAGGCCATCGCTGGCGTGGCCGGCGTCAGCGACGGAACCATCAAGACTGCCTACAGATTTCTTTACAATGCTAAAGGTAAACTCGTTGAGAAGGAATGGGGCTATGATAAGAAGGCTTTCGACACCCTTCCCTCAAACTAGTTGTTATCAGGTCATGGCGTTCCGGTTTGGTGTTTTGGGATGGGACACAACATAATCAGACATACATTTCTTCGTTGCAGTTTAGAATCAAGGTCAATACGATGCCGCGCAAGTCACAGTATTGGTCCGTGCTCGATGACATAATACATATTACTGCCAGAACAATGCCGAGGTGATGCAGCGGAACCCCCGCCAACGGACCGGAGCTAGACCGGGGTCGGAGCTCTGAAGGAAACCAGCTTCCCCGTATTCAACCCTCAATTGACTTCCCCGCATAGGCTGACGGATTCAGTCAACGATCAAGATGAGCAGCCTTTCGATTGGAGTTCCTTTCCGTATAGTTTCCAGGGCTGCGCGCCTACCCGTGAGGGCGGCACGCTTCCCTCGGACATGGCGTCAGTATTCTTCAGTGCCGAGCAGCAAGCTGCCTCTGGACGGCTATCGCGTGCTTGACATGACAAGAGTCTTGGCCGGAGTCAGTCGTCTACTTCCCTTGAAAACACGCGGGAGTAAAGTTGACATGAGAACAGCCATACTGTACTCAAATTCTGGGCGATCTCGGGTGAGTCTCATCCTCTGGATAAGGGTGCCCTCTCATCTCACTGACATCACCAGTGCCGAAGTCATCAAGATCGAGCATCCCACGAGGGGGGACGACACACGCGCCTGGGGCCCTCCGTACGCAACTTACAAGGCAGACTCTGGCAAGCAAGGCCCCGGCGAATCTGCCTACTTTCTCGCCGTAATTCCCACACCCCGGACACTCTTGTGAACCAGATGTTGATTCTTTGCCATAGGTAAACCGCAACAAAAAGTCGCTGGGCCTCAACTTCCAACACCCAGACGGCATCGCCATCCTGCACCAGCTCGTCGCCAAGTGCGACATCCTCGTCGAGAACTACCTCCCCGGCACGCTCGCCAAGTACCAGCTCGACTACGCGACGCTGCGCGCCATCAACCCTGGGCTTATTTATGCCTCCATCACGGGGTACGGCCAGACGGGGCCGTACTCGGACCGCGCGGGGTACGACGTCATGGTCGAGGCGGAGTTCGGGCTGATGCACATCACCGGCAGCCGCGGCGGGGAGCCGGTCAAGGTGGGTGTCGCGGTGACGGACCTGACGACGGGGCTGTACACGAGTAATAGCATCATGGCGGCGCTGCTGGCGAGGGGGAGGACGGGACGGGGACAGCATATTGATGTGGCGCTGAGTGATTGCCAGACGGCGACGTTGGCGAATATTGCGAGTAGTTGTTTAGTTAGTGGGGAGAAGGACTCGGGACGGTGGGGGACTGCGCATCGTGAGTGAATCCTGGGTCTATCCCCCCCCTTTTCTATCTGCGTGACTAATGACAGCTGGTAGCATCGATCGTGCCGTACAAGTCCTTCAAGACCAAAGACGGCGACATCCTCTTCGGCGGCGGCAACGACCGGCTCTACGGCATCCTCTGCCAGGGCCTCGGCCGGCCGGAGTGGGCGGACGACGCAAAGTACAAGACCAACGCGCAGCGCGTGGCGAACCGCGTCGAGCTCGAGGGCAAGATCGAGGCCGTCACCGTCACGAAAACCACGGCGGAGTGGCTGGCGGTGTTCGAGGGGCGCGGCATGCCGTACGCGGCGGTCAACGACGTGCAGGGCACGCTGGAGCACGCGCATACCAAGGCGCGGAACATGGTGGTCGAGATGGAGCACGGGGCGTGCGGGCCGGTGAGGATGGTGAACACGCCGGTGAAGTACTCGGAGAGCGAGCCGGGCGTGCGAACGGCGCCGCCGACGCTGGGGCAGCATACGGCCGAGGTGCTGGGGGAGCATTTGGGGTTGTCGGAGGAGAGGATTGGGGAGTTGAAGGGGGTTGGTGTTATTGGGTAGAGGCAATGGTGGTAAGGGAGTTTGGCAGTGACCAGGTGTGATAGTGCTCCGGAATTCTGGTTGGGCAGGGAAACCGGGAACTAATGCATTCTTATTTCAGCTTTGCTCGGCCTCTTCACTGCATTTTTAACCCACCCCGAGAGGCCATCACCTATCATTGACAGAATCACCACGTACCTTGCCCTCTGTGAGTGCAGATCGGGTGGCATCACGCGACGCAGCTTTCCTCTCAGCGCTTTTGGTTCTTCCTAACTGCACTCCACGTGCAGTAGGTTAACAGTGCGTTGGTGCCCTATGGAAGCCTTCGCCATAGATTGCTTCTACAATTGCAGCATTGCAGCTTGAGCATTATGCAGACTCGGCGTGCTGATGCAAAGCACGCCCCGTAACTGGGCGAGACGATCATGATTTCTTGTGTAAGGGCATGAAGAGTGAGGGAAACCAGACGACTCATTCATTGCACTGAGATCTTGAGCCCGTCTTAGACGGGGTGGCCTACCTAGCGCCACCTTTCACGAGCTACGAGGTTGTCTCCAGAGGTTTGCTGCCTTAACTTCACTGCATTCTCAACCTACTCTGGAGGGTTTGTGACCTTACCGAGACTGACCGAAAAGGTACGTGTCTTCTATACCGAAGAATATCTCTGTTCAAATCCGTAGGGGGTGTCATTGGTAAGTCATCGGCATAGAACGCTTCCTGCCCAGAGATATTTTGCTCATTTTGATGGAATGAGACCGCCTATGCATCATGTGTCTGAGCGGCTGTATTGCCTGTGATTAATTGTACTCGACCTTGCCGTCGTCAATGCTATCGTTGTTGTCATCGTTATTGTCGTTGTCCGTCGTCGTCGTCGCCTGTTGTCGTCGTCGTCGCCCGCTGTCGTCGTCGTCGCTATTGTTATCACTTCTCCTATCGTCTTCGATAGTAACAAACAGTAAGGGTAGGCGATCCCATCCAAAATTCGTGATTTCCTTTTCGGGACACAAGATCGCTAATTTCACGGCGTTTTTAGCCCACCTTGTGAGGATCTGACCTCACCGAGAGTGACCGCGAGAGTACGTACCTGCCAAAGCCCGGTGAGCACGGTCCAGGTCACGTGAAAGTCACGCGACGCAGCTTTCCACCTTCTGACCATCCGACTTAACCACCTGCCGCCCTCAATACAACTACCTGTATCTATATACGGCCATGGACAATACGATGCCCGACGACGCCTCCCGCCTGTGGGCTATTAAGCAGGAAAAAGCTGACGAGTTGAGCGCGATGCGTGCCCAAGGCGCGCAGGCCTCGAACACCAAATCAACTATCCAGACTAGTAGTGGCGTCGTGTCTACGCCTGCCACAGCCGGCCCAAGCCGACCGTTTCCTACAATCTCGAAGAACGAGGGCAAATCGCCGACGCCTTCGAGGTATACCCCACAGTTTACAGCCTCAACCAAGCAAATTTTGAGCCGAATAAAGAACGAGAATGGCAGTGGAAGCAACTCCTCCCCGTCCCTGGGCTTTACCACCGCCCAACTCTCCGCCCCAGCAAAGGCAACTTACGAGGATGTTAAGCGCAGACTCGTAGAGACGCTCAGCACATCTACAACTTTGCCAATGCCGACAGCATCACCAAGACCTACCGCAGGAGCCGCCACGCATGCCAATCAATTGCCATCACCTAATGTGGGCAAGAGAAAGCGAGGACCAGACGAGCATGACAGCAGGCCACCAACGCGCCCCACACCCCGAGACGAACCTCAGCCCGTTGCCATCCAGCCCCCGAAACCGCCTGCCAAAAGGAAACGCGTCAAGGATTCTTCCATGTGTGTGAAGTGCCAGCGCAGCTCGGATACTGCCGCAAACCTAATCATCACTTGTGGCTGCGGCGAGGCCTGGCACCAGCTCTGTCACGATCCCCAGGTCTCTGAGGAAATAGCCAGCAATCCTGCCTCTTTCAAGTGCAGCACTTGCGTCGTCGAAGACAAGGCGCAGGCTAACTACCAAGCCAAACTGACTAAGTACCGCGAGGCGAAACAGCAGCAATCCGATCTGAAGAAGCAGCGGGCCGAAGTGGAGAGAATGAGGTCGAGGAATCTCGAGGGTCTGCCGGATTTTATCAAGCCTGAGCTGGTAGGATTCGGGGCTGGTGATGCCAGTACTGATGCGGTATGTGATCCGGATGAAACGCCAAGAGCGAGCGCTGAACCCAAAAACAGAGGAGAGAGTATTTCGAGGAACTCCGTAGGACTGACTTGCTCAATCTACTGTCTTTCAGTGAGCGAATCAAGCCTGGTCTGTTGGTGGACATTCTCGTTTCGGTGTCCAAAAAGCAGCCAGATCTTCCCATCTTTCGTTCGCCAGACTGGGCTCAGCCGAGGGCGGTATGACTACCTTCCTGTCTCGGAGACTCATAATGCTAACATGCCAGCAGCAGCCCGAAAGCTCTCGCACGAATGTTCTCGCAAACGGCACTGGAAACCACTTGCCACCCAAGCGTTCCAAGCAACGCTCCAAGCCGGGTGGTGTGCGCCCGATTTTGCAGTTGACGACCGCCCCTGAGGCCGATGCTGTACCAGAGGACAACGAGGACGATTATCTTCACCCTAATTGGCCCAAAGCAGGAAAGGGACTCTATGCCACCCTGCCCCCGGAGAAGGAAGACTCACATTACCTGGAGGACGATAACGACGAGGAGGCATTCAGCCATTTCTTTGTTGATGGTAATGGAAAGCAAGTGGCACAGCCGGTCAGGGTTTAGAATGCCCAGTCGCACCAGATGGATGTCGACGACGGCGATGAGGGCAGTGCCAGCAGTAAGACCAAGGGGAAGGGAAAGGCGGTTGCCAGGATTGCCGCTCAGAAGCCAGCCCAGAAGCCAGCTCAGAAGCTGGGTACCAGCACCAGCAGCAACAAGGCGAAGTTGAAGGGGGAATCAGCCCCTGCGGGATCGGCGACTGAACTGATAGAACTCGACAATGGCGAGGGCAGCAGCAAGGCGAAGGGAAAGGGGAAGGCTGTCTTGATTGTACCTGTCGTTGAGCTTGACATCGACAACGGTGAGGGAAGCAGCAAGGGAAAGAGCAAGATTCCGAGGTACACGGGGGGCGCGGCGACGAAGACGGCAAAGTCTAGAGCCAAGAGTACCAATAAGGGAGGCAAAGCGAATAAGGACCCGAATAAGACGGCGACGACGAAGACGACAGCAGCAACAACGACGGAAGCTATGAGGACCGCCGCTGTGGTAGTACATCCCGCGCAGCCGCAACGCCGCGGTCGCTCTACAAGGACGAGTCTGTCAGCGGCTGCCGATGCTGAGCTTTACACCAACCATCCGGAAGCCCGAAAGCTGGCGGCCTGGTTCTAGTGTTAGATGCCAACAGTTAGGTATAAGAGTAGCACAGAATCAATACCCAAAAAGCGGCTGAATAATTGAACACACCTCCTACCATGTGCTGTGGCTGCTGTAATCCTGTGTCAATGCCCTTGTCGTTGTTTGTCGTCGTCGGTCGTCGTCGTATCGCTTCGTCGTCGCTCGCAGTCGTCTTAGTCCAGCACCAATATACCCCCCGCCACGACTCACGGCATTGCATCACCGCAGCAGTTGCAACATCCGACGTTTCCACGGGAGCAAGCTTCTCCCCTAATCTCGATTCCCTGCTTGATCGCGCGAATCCGAACAATTAAAAAGTTGGGACGAATAGGAAGTCTGATGGGACCATCGGCGTATGTAACCCCAAAATCAGACGGGCGGACGTTGTCTGTCATCCCATGAAGAACGAATGCATTGAATGACTGCAGTGAACGACAGCATCTCCACTTGCTCAATGCCGCTGTCAGGATGTATTTGCATTATCATTATGTAGTTATGGCTCATGTGATGTCTGTGTACGTCTAAGTGATTACTTTTTTTTGCGTCCTCCTCCGTGTGAGAATAGGGCAGGGGTCATGTAGGTCTCGTCACGGCCACGGGCGGCGGACTCGTGCTCCCGCTCGCGATGGAATCCGCAGAGACGCTCACCCCGCCCACGCTGTCCTTCACTCTCCGGGTGCCCATGCGCACAGGCAGCGGCACATTCACCAGCCCCTCCCTCCGTGACTCATCCCTCACGAACCGCGCCGCCTCGAGGTCCACCCCCCGCGGCGGCGGCGGCGGCGGCGCGGCGCCCATCTCCTCGCCGGCGCTGCTGCCCAGCCGCAGCGCGCTCTCGCCGGGGGCGCGCCCGCCGGTGAAGAGCTCGCGCGCGTCGCCCGAGTAGCGCTTGACTTCCTTGGCGAGCCAGTGGCGGCACAGGACGACGAAGAGCAGGTTCCACAGGCCGAGGCCCCAGAGGAACATGTAGGCGAGGACGCGGCCGTAGGCGTCGGACATGCCCCAGTACTCGAAGTCCGGGGCGAAGACGTCGCCGCCGAGGGCGATGTAGACGGCGAAGACGGCGATGAGGCCGAGGCCGAGGGCGAGGCGCAGGAGGAGGGCCCAGCCGGGCCAGGGGTCGTGGGCGTGGACTATTGAGCGGGCGTCGAGGAGGATGTCTGTGGAGAGCATGATGATGAGGGCGACTGCGGCGGGCCTGGAGGGGTGTTAGTGTCTTTGGTCAGGATGAGAGTGAGGCGGTAGTTACCCTGTGCGATATGTCAGGGGGAACGGCACGTTGTACAAGAACCACGACATGATCCATAGCAAGATGCTCGCGGCGGCGACGTGCGCCACGTCGTTTGCGATTTGCGCACGGAGGAGCCAGCGCTTGAACTGGCGGGCTTGTCGGTGGTTCGGGCGTCGTGAGCGGCGGACTCGGGCCCGGTGTCGGGGTGGAGGGGGGATCGTGAGCGGTGGTGGACGGTGGGGACGTTCCATCTTGTCTGTGTGTGCGTTATGTCTGCCCTTCTGATTGATGTTGAGAATGAGAAAGCCCGGCGATGAAAAAAGCAGATGAAAAAAGAGACTGAATTATCGGTCGGTAGCGGGGAGGGGTGAAGATGGCGACGGCCGAATGGTCTTGATCATCGCTGTATGTGTGTATATTGATCAACTTTGTCGCGAGATGTCGAGTTATTCGTTCTCGTTATTTTTGGTTCTGCGTGTCGTTTTTTCAAACTTCGCCCGGGACAGATTATTCAAAGGTAAACTCTCTGGCATGCCAGTGACGACGACTCTGGTGCAGAGCGAAATGAGTTCAAGACACACGCCAGCCGGAAGGGAAGAGACGAAAAAACAACAAAATGGATGTAATAATAAGACCTTTGGGCTGTTTCCCCGATGCGGCGTATGTCTCAGGCGGGAAGTATAAGGTAAAATATGAGGCAAGCGTAATATTAAGGTAGGATGGCACTGATGGCAGCCGAAAACCTTGGAGCGAGCCTAAAACGAGGAAGGGGACTAGAAGAAACGCGGCAGGCCCAGTCGCAGACGGGTGTGTTGTCGGGTGGTATTCTTGATCTTAGAGGCAGAGCGTCCGGAGTTGGTGTGAAGCAGTTTGGAGGGCTGTTTTCAGCTGAATCGAATCGGCGATCATTCATGGGCAGGCAGGTCGGACTAGACGACGTGGCCGGGGACAGGGTATGATTCTATTTCGGACGGACTCAAGATGACATTAACAGACGGTAGGTCGTCCGTCGTATGCAGGAGACAGATAGTAGATAGTCGGGACGGAGGGAGGATGAGATGGGAGGAGATGAGATGTGATGATCGCCGCCGCCCTTTCAACCCACGACCGGCGGAGTGAAATGTCGAAATGCACAACAGCAAGCAGGGAGCGGGAAAAGAAAGAAGAACATCCAGATCGTTGGGCCGGACACGGTGAGGAGGGCGGCCCTTTTGAGAGACGGCCCGGCGACGGAGATGTCCTGGAGATGATGCATGTCTGTCTGGCTGGCTGGCTGGCTCGCAGAAGAGTCTTGGCTTTTCGGGGCGAGGGGAGGGGGGCTGGTTTGGGGATGCAGATGCAACAAAGCATCCGTCTTGTTGCTTCCCGAATGCGGTCCCGCGAGCGAGTGATGGAAGAAGGCCTTTTCGTCCAATTGGCCCCGGCGCAGACCAACCCGTGATGCCCCTGCAGCTGCTTCGGCACTGCGCTCCGCCCGCAGTAGCCCCGGTTTCCAGGGGGCCTCAGCACCCACAACAGCAGTTAGAGCTCTCCTCCAGCGGGGCATCTTCCAATGGGGCGCTGTAGCTGCCTCGGTCAGCACACCTGGAACTGCGCACTTGGCCATCCTGAAGGACGCCAAGCACTTCCCGTCCATCGTGGGGTTTTCGCAGGGGGCCCTTACTGCTACGCCCAGGGGCCAATGCTCCGGGGGGGGGGTCGGACGAGTCTCAGACCAGACGAACCTCGTTGCAACGCTGTCAGTCCGACGACAGCGTCGCCGTTCTTTTCTCCTGTCTTCTGTGCTTGTTCCCGTCTATTCTGGCCCGATGGCCGTGACGGCTGGCGGATGACTGAGACATTGGCGTCCCTCTCCTTGGTGACCGGGACCTGCTGCTGGAGACATCCGGATTCCTCGCCCTCGGCCCGACGCTTCATGGGAATCCTCCTTCCATTTGTTCTTTGCCATGTCGCAAGGTGCTGACATAACCCTCTCTCTGATTGCTTTAAATGTGTTTGCCCAGCCACAATCTGCCGTTTGAATATCGCACACGGACACGATGGAGTCATGCAGCTCGGGAACCCCCAGCCACTCTCCGCCCTACGTCCGTCGTCAATCCCATCTTTCCTACTGCAGGGAACCTGGAAACGAAACTTCGCTGTCCTTTCCATGTACGGAAACTGCACACTGAATCGTTTCTGAAATCCATATCGCATATGCTATTGCTGGACACGAATGCATTACTACATGCAGAAGCCGTTCGCATGTATTCTGACTTGGGATAACCGCCCATGCGCAGCTGCGAACCCGCCGCCCACAAACCCGTTCAATAAATGGCATCTCTAATCCTTCCTTTTTGACACCTGTCAGGCGAGTCTTGTCCTCGGTATACGATCCGGCTGGCGTACTCGTTCCGAATTGCCCGTTGCCGCCGAGGCGACGTTACCGAATACTATCCAGGCAATCCCATCTTCGCGTCGGCGGGTATCTTTGTCATAATATTCGTCATCGTCTGACGTACGGCTAGGGATAATGCCGCTCCATGTCGAAGCCATGGCGATACTATCGAGTACATCTCTGTTTGGTTCCTGGCCGAGAGGTGGTTGGAATGTGTTTCAACGTGGTGCTTTCGATGATGACCTGAAGCCAAATAAATTTGCAGGTTCTTTGGAGAGCTAGTCCAACGACTTTTGGCGCTTCTTTTGATCCGGAATCCTCATGAACACCTTTCTCGGACTTGCTGGCTTCTCGGGCTCCTAGGATGTTTCTGCCGTTGCTCGTTTGTTCGTGGCCGCTGAACAGACTTGCTTTGAGCTTGTCTTTTTAATGGACAAGGGGTCGTCTTCAATTTCTTCCGCTCGCCGCTTGGTTCCTTGCTTCTTTCGATGTCGACGAATAGAGACGGTCGACCGCAGGAGTTCGTCGAGACTCAAATGCGGTATGGCTGAGGTGGAAGTCTTGCGGCCGACGCTCATTTCGTCGCTGGTCTGCACGGACTTCTGCGGATGTATGTTGCGAATCTCGATAGCCTCTGGAGACGATTCTGTCGCGTCGTTATATCCCCGAACAGAGTCCTCCTCGTCATCGTCAATGTAAATCACCTTCGACGGCCTCCATTTTCGTGCCAGCTGCTCCTTCTGCTGGGCGATCTTATCGATCAAAGCGTACTGTGCCCGCACGCCCTCAAACTTGGCCCAGTATTCCTTGGCTTCGTCGTCGTTCTCTGCCAGCCGAACCTTTTCTTTCGAGGCAGCCCATGCCGACGACAAGGTGTCGTGAGACCTTTTGGCGAGGAGCAAGGCCTCAATCGCGATCTTTTTCTCGCGAGCATTGAGAGACGTGGCACACATCAAAGCCTTGTGGATCAGGTTCTGGCAGCTCAATTAGTCTTGGGGAATGGAAGCATGGTATGGTCCACTTACATCTCGCTCAGGCATTTTGGCGGATGCTTTTTACAATCCGACGTGACGTGGTGGTGAACAGGACGCGAGTAGAGGTCGGGAGGTGTCATTGACGTGTTCGCCAAAAGAAAAGAGGTGAAGACTTTCAGTATGCTTAAGTTCATGTTCGGAAGGAAGGAAGGGGGTGGGGTGTCCGTCACCAACCTGGAAGACATCAGGCGGGTTACGGGCAGGTATTTAGTTAGGAAGCAACTTCCACGAATGGCCGGTTCATCTAACAAAAGCTCTGAAATTGGAAGTAAAGAATATGCTGGGTATCGATGGCTGCTTCCTTCCTTTCTTGCGCCACCCCCGGCCCCCGGCCCCCCTCCTCTCTCCCCTTTCCAAAAAGAAAAAGCAAACGAAAACAAAAAAGCCTGTAATCTGGGGAGAAGACCTAGCATATCTCGTTCACTTACCTGGCGCGACGATGGCATGGTTCTTTGAAGGTGCAGGACGGTTGGGCTCCCAGAAACTGGAAGCAACAAAGCCGGTCTTGCCCCTCGGCTGCATGCCGTTGCAGTTGCGATGATTTTTGTGGGTGGCGAAGGGTAACGCCGACTTTTACCAACTCACTCCTACAACCTGCAAACGAGTTTCGCAATTGGAGCGGATGGCTTGCCGGGAGAACATTTACCCTCTTCACAACTCGTACCATTTCAACTATTACACTGAGACTGCTATTGGCGCGGACCTCTTGTTTGCTGTAAGGTGATGTTGCAAGACTTTCACCCCAGCCTATCAACGTTTCTAGCATGACTTCAACTGAGCGCAGACGATCTCAACCCCGTCTAAGAACACTAGTTACATCGCTTCTGACTGATTATTAGAGGATGAACTTCCAAGTTCCGTCTGTTTTCTCCCATACATCACGCGGTAAGAGCTGAATACTACGTCGATGATATGACTTGACAATCAGCCGGGGCGGGGTGCTGGGCAAGAGCCTAAACCTCGAGTACTTTCGTATAGTCCAACATCATGAAGCAGAAGGACAAGTATAAAGGGCGTCATGTCTCCGGTGTCAACATCCATTGTCAGCAGAGAAAAATCAATCGTGCCAAGCTGCTCAAAATGCGGGCTTTTCAAGTCTTTCAATTCATATCCTGCCTCTCGGCAGTGGCTGTCCCTGCTTTAGCATACAACACAACGGCCCCTGAGGGCTTGAAAATTACCGACACTTTCACCCTCGATGGCATGTCTTGGACTGTCTACGAGGACTTGCTGGAGCCCGGAGGCGACATTGTTATGGTACCCGACACCGGATTGACAAAGCGATTTGCAACGCGACTTGAGGCTACCAAAACTGGGGCCGATTCAACTGTGCCTCTTTTCATGGGCATGAACCCGGCCGAAGTCAACCAAGCACCGAATGACCTCCTTGCCGACGCGCTGCTCAAAGACGGGGAGCCTGATGAGGCTGCTGTCCGAGACGTCCTGCCGTTCCCCAACATCGCGGGCTGGGACACCTTCCTCGGCAACATCCAAGCCAACGATACCCTGACCGTGCGAGCGGACGCAAGAACCTGGAACTACTTTCCGCTGGACTTCCAAGAGAAAGACATCCTTGGAAATCCGGAGTATAACAATTGGACTTATGACGGCCTGCTGGGCAGCTGGCGGCCAGGCTCTCGCAAGGTCTTCCGCCACGGACACGACGGCCAGGACTGGGCCGAATCCATCGCCTTTGCTGATGTCGACTCTAACGAGCCCATTATCGTTCATGTTTAGTACCGGACCACCTTTGTGGTCAACGGGCGAGTAGAAAGCCGCGTCTTTGCATACGACTATCCCGAAGACCTGCCCGCACGCCCGAAGCCCTCTTCTGCCGATTTCTATCGCGCGCTGCTACGCTTTGGCACATATTGGGAAGAGCGCCTCGCTGATGTTATCGAACTTAACCTGCCTGACTCCAGCTGGGCCGACCTGACCAAACACGCCTTTGGAATAGAACTCGTGCAGCGGTACGGCGACGGGGTGTACCCGAAATACGGCGCCTACGACCGTCCTAATGTCGGCTCTGAGATTGACGACTTTCAAGATACCTTCACCAATTCGCTTTACGCTAACCTCCTATGCGGTCGCTTTGACCAAGCTCGCGCTGTTACCGAAAACTACCTGCGCGACTTCGTGTCGGACACGGGCGATATTGATATGCGCGGCGGCGAGATACCTCAGTATGGTAAGTCCTTGTCGTTTTTGACAATGCATGTCGATTACACGGGCGACACAGCTTTGCTGGAAACCTATCGCGACAAGATTCTGGCGTGGGTTAACATCATCACGACCCGTCACGATGAGAGTCTAGAACTGGACCCCTCTGATCCTTTCTACGGCCTGATCCACGGATGGAGTGAATCCGACTCCGTCATAGTCCATCCTAAGTACTACAACCTGCCTCACTTCAACAATCAACCCTACGCGGTTCGAGGCTTGCGGGATCTGAGCCGTCTGGAGATGTTCTCCGAGTACGCTGCCGACTGGACCAACCGCGCCGAAGTGATGCTCAACCAGACCGTCGCCAGCATCAAATCGTCCACTTGGCAGGACACGAACCCGCCCTACGTCCCCCCGCTACCGAACCAAAACCTCACCGCAATCGACTCCCTTGCCACGGAGTGGCCGTCAATGAATAGATGGGCTCATCGCGCCCTCGCAGAGCTCCTCCAGGCCGCCGTCTTGCCCGTCGAGCTCGTAAACACAGTCATCGACTCCATGAAAGCCAACCACTTCACCTCCATGGGGCTCCTGGCCAATCTCCTCGTCCGCAAGCCGGAGAGCCGCGACATCCTGGGCTTCATCGGCTCCGGCTACGCCCTGGGCCTGCTCCTGGCCAACCGTACCGACGAGTTCGTCCTCTTCCTGTACGCCCTCCGTTACTACATCCACAACCGCGGCA
Source organism: Colletotrichum aenigma (assembly GCF_013390185.1). Taxonomy (NCBI): domain Eukaryota; kingdom Fungi; phylum Ascomycota; class Sordariomycetes; order Glomerellales; family Glomerellaceae; genus Colletotrichum; species Colletotrichum aenigma. The sequence continues at coordinate 3,928,242 of NW_023500913.1, forward strand.
ACTGGATCGCCGGCGAGGTCATGTACACCAACGGCGCCGGCGGGCTGTACTGCCAGCCTGCCGCCTTCGACATGCCCGTGGTCATGCGCGCCGCGCTCGTCCTGGAGCATCCCGACGACAACGTCTTGTACCTCGCCCGCGGGCTGCCGCGCGCCTGGGTCGCGACGGGTGACCCGGTCAGCATCCGCGGAGCGCCAACGCGCTGGGGGCGTGTGGACTTCAGCACCTTCGCCGACATCGCGGCTCGGACAGTCACTGCGGAGGTCTCGTTTCTCGGTGGGAGCGTTCTTTCTGAGGTCCGCGTCAAGTTGTGCGTCCCGGCTGGGGAAAACCTCGGGAACGTGACTATCAACGGCGCTCCCGCAGATGAGGTGATAGGAGAAGAAGTTGTGCTGCGGATAGGCGCTGACTTGAAGAACGTGACCGTTCTTGGAAACTTGTAGTTCTTTTCTTCGTAGTTGCTTGCAAATCTAGCAAGGTTGGTGCATGTCACGATGTTGCTGGAGAGTTTGAAACCCTGGGCACAAGTACATTAGTTAGGTAACGAGCAAGCATCAACTTTAAGATGCAACTGCTATGAGAAAAGCTCAGCCCTTCGTAACTGCGAAATAACATTCAGGCAAGGCTTTAAGAGACCAAGAGAAAAAGTTTCAGTCCTGAACTACAGTGACAACTTTCAAAACCCAGGGATGGGTATTTTGTGTCAACGGCCAATTGCAAACATGGCTGGATTCGTCCCTATTTCTCATCTTTCCATCTGCTTCTATCATTCCGTCCAAAAATCAGGTAAATGGCCGCAAGCACCACGAATTCCAGCTGTCCAGACCATCTCTCAGAACAGCTTTTGATGACCTAGCTGAGATTGAGTATCCCGACCAACTTTGTTGATGTCCGTTGGATCGCGCCCCAGGACGATGTCCATAGTAATACCGGCTTGAACAACCGCAAGGGCACAAGTGACGATGCCACATAGTTGTGTAACCATTGGTAAATAGTCTGCCTGAATCGCGTAAATGGTAGGCAGAGCTGCGAGGACTTGCGGACCAGCGTAGCAAAGCGGTAAAATTGGAGGAACCAAGCAGCTTCTCCACCCTTCAAGCAGGTGGCGGTACCTGTAAGTGATGGAGATGCCGACGAAAATGCTCGAGACGTTGCAAAAGGCCCACCAGCAAGGGAAAACATTGAAGACCAGCGGCTGGTGGCCGTAGTAGGTATAAATGCCACCATACATGAGCATGCATTCTTCGAGGATGATGTCCAGCAGGCCCGCAAAGCCGAGGAGAGCCCATAACGTTCCGGTTCGGATGTTACGCTGCAACGCGCCGAAGATGCCGCAGCTGAGAACGGCGCCGTAAGACCACCAAAATAATGCCGACGTATACGTCGAAATCACGGCCAAGGAGGGTGAACATGAGTTTTCCGGGGTCGTTGGACGCGGTCCAGTAGACGTTGGCCAAGTAGCAGTTGATTGCTTCAACAAGGACAAATGTAGCAGATCCGATTGTCAAGGCTGCAGGGACTGTTGAGCCCCAGAGCTTGCTTTCTCTAAGACTAATGCCCACGAAAGTGAGTGGTATAGCCAAGAGGATGATCGAAACAAACCGGACGTGATGCGGGTCTTGAGGAAAGTCGTCATTGGGTGGTGGGACGGTGCGATATGTGGGATCCAGTGTTAACTTTGAGTAGGCATTTTGAGCTACCGAGCCTGTAATCAGGCCGAGACCAAAAATCGACAAAAGATTGTGACGATGCATCGGAAAAGATATGCAAGGAATCAATGTGGCGGAGATTGAAAAGAGAAGAACTCAGGACTAATAGCTGTTGAATAAATGGTGGCTACTTATAACTCAGTCAAAATGTGTATGGCATGATGAGGCTCATCAGGTTTGCGTTGAAGATCCATCTAGGGAAGGTCGGAACCGATGAAATGACATATGGCTGATGAAAACCCATCGGCGTCGCAGCTAACGAGCCCGGAGGTGGGATTTGTCCGGCCCTAGGACCGGAGAAGTGGGGCCGGCCGGGATTATTCGATATCTGTCGGACGAGAAAGTCCGCACTCCTTTGTCACCGTCTCCCTCTTTTTTTTTAGGGTAACCTAGAGAAAAATTCAATTTTGTTTTTGTTATGTGATTGCCTAATTATTATCAAGCCAGAGGGGGAAAGCTACCCTGCCACAGCTTGGGTTGAGCAAATGAACATATTGGCCAACAACGTGGCAATTATTTTGATGAAACACACGCCTGGTTTCCACGGCTGCTTTCCGTCATGTCCTTGAAACAAATGTCGTAGGAGCCCTGTAAACAACTGAGGCTTTATAAGATCTGTTGCGACAAACTGCACATAGACCTCCGCGTCTTACCTTCGTCAGCTCCAGGATGGGATCCATCACACACGCCGGCGACAAGTCCTCACTAGATTATGGCCCTCGCGAGATCAAGTAAAGAGGCCCCAAAGCCGCCATCAAATGCTTATGTTGATGTATGTAGCCCGGCCAAAGCCAGAAAGCTTTCTGGTCTTCAGTGCTGATACCGCTCTTTGCGCGACCGGCTTTTCTGGCGACCCTGAGTCTCTGCGCAATCAGGGTGCCGGGACACCAGCTAATGACGGCAATCGAACTGCCGCTATCATTAAGGGCCATAAGGATGCACATGCTGGCAAGGTTTTGGGAGAATATGGAGTCTGTTCCTGGTAAAAGCGATGCCGGTCGTACTTCTCGAAACTCCATGAAGAAAATTGACCAGATCGATTGCACTTGCCATAATACTCTTGTATCATTGATGGGATGCGCATCAGAATAACCGAATGCGAACTAGTATGAGACTTGAATACATCGGATGTTAAAGATACCACTTGCCAGCCTAACTTTTCTTGTGGTCCTTACGTTTCGGTACACATAGTTGCTTAGTTTTAATCCCGTTATTGCTTGGGTTCCCCAGCAATTCTAATATGCTAAATACTCACAGTTTTACACTGATCTGTAGCATCTTTGATAAGATGCCTTTGGGTAGAAAAGTGTAGATAATGTCACACAGCTAGTGATTGGACAGTACTAATAAGTTACCAGTGGAATGCAGGGCGATCGGCTGGGACTATTGGTTGCGTCTTGTTCGGGCCAGTATGCAGGAGAGTTTCGGCTTTCGGCCGGCAGGTACTGCCACTCAGATGGTTCCAGCTGAATTGGCCGTGACCGTGTTCCCAGCCTATTTGGGGAATTGTGGCCGATGTAACCCGAAGCTTCGGACCTTTGATGGCGCCCAACGCCGGCTTTGCCTCCCACATCTCGGAACTAACCTACGGCATCGCACGCCTGAAATCCCTCGGAAAGAAATTAAATCTGTATTCCGAGAATTTCAAAGTCGGCCATCCTAGCGTTAGCGGTTGTAATGGCTTTGTTAAACGCTGCCTCTATAATTCATGCCGAGGTCGTTATATCTCCAGTGACATCGGCAAACCCCACCCGGACTCATGATATTTACCGTGATGCTGCTTTGATCATCAAGGAACTCGTCGACAATCCTGCACGGACTGCACCCTGGGATTTCGAGACGGTCCATATTGATGGAAAACCCATTGTTCAACGATGAGGAATCTAGCTCTGAATGCAAGAAAGGTTTGAAGCCTGTTCCATGTGAGTTAGAATGATCTGACCTGGGCCATGTCCTGCTGGACTGAGGTTCTTTCCGCCGTGCAGATGATGCAACCTGGCGTTGCAGCCGGCGTAATTTGAGTGGCTCAGTGTCGATCTGATCTGCACTCCACAACTCTAACATGACGAAGCCGGGGACACCCGCCCCTAGTAGCATGGGGCATGAGGCAGTTGGTGTCCGGGGAAGGCGGCTTTGCTCCAGAGGGCCCGTAAATAACCCTGATCCCCTCCCCCGTTCTCACTCTCCACGGCCGAGCCGTGGTGATTGCATTTCGTGCCGTAACCACAGCTGTCATGTCCAACCGAAATGCAAAAAGCAACACTTATTGTGAAAATTGCGATACGTCCTTTAATCGACGCGAGCATTATCAGCGCCATCTACGTACTCACGCCAACGAGAGACCGTTTGCATGCTCTGAGTGCGGACAGAGCTTTGGAAGAGTGTATGTATCGGGCGATTTTCTCAGTCTTTCATGTTTTCTTGCTTCAGAGTGATAGATCGATGACAATTCCCTGACCTCATGTCGGCAGAGACTCGCTTTCTCGCCACCACACTACGATCCACCTGGGCGGTGATCGCCAGAATCATAGCGATCGAGACAATCGCCGCGTCTCGCAGGCATGCAAGTCTTGTAATGCGTCAAAGGTTCGCTGCGATGGGCAACTACCATGTGAAAGATGCCGCCGGAGCAAGAACGACTGCTTCTACGAGCCTCTCGGAAAGAGGCGTGCGTCGGAGGTCCACTCAAACAGACCTGGTTCGAAACAACCGCGAATGAACAACGAGGATGACAGCAGCAATAAGTCCAATGGCGACGCCACAAACAACAGGATAGCTGATGACAGACACATTCCACCGTCACCTCCAGTAACTGTTCCCGACGACCGACCATTGGCCAGCAACTACATCGGAGATGGCCAGTCCACCAGATCAAGGGATCAGCCAGTGATTCTTGAAGAAACAGACGGTAGTCCCAACTTGAACTGCGCCAGTGGAGAAACGGATCCCGTTCAGTACCAAGAGCCCCCCCCCATTCGATTCGATATGCTGCTCGAGGGAACGGGTCTGTTTCTAGACCTAGATACGGCCGACGCAGCACCTACGCCCTCGATTATGCTAGGCACCTATGATGAGCCAATCAACTGGCTCGATTATAATCCTGATCTCAACTTCCTTCCCTATATTATGCCAAGCAACCCGTCTGCTCAGATGGCCTTTGATAAGCAGATAGAGAGATCGACAGTCGCACCACCTCATATTACAGCCTCCCGGAATCCGCCTCCTTCAGACCAGATGATGGACCAAGGCGCAGTGACGGAGCTATACAGCCGCAGCCACACGCCTGCCATCGATCAAGATGCCGTCGAGCTCAAGCATTATCACCCCGTCTCAATTGAAATGGATGCCCCACTTGTGTTCCCTGACATGACCCAACTCGGAGAGCAAGATATTGATGAGGAAGACCTTGCCTACGTCGATGAGCTTCCACAAGAAGCCGTGCAAAGGGTCATCGACTACGCCACAGATATGCAACGAAAACCGAGCTTCCCCCCTTTCATAGAGCTTCGCATCCCTCCCGGGCCGGTACTCAATGCTTGGATGCAGCTCTACTTTGAATTCTTTCATCCTGTGTTTCCCATCCTACACAAGCCCCCTTTTACATCAAAAAAACGTCACTGGCTTCTCATGTTCGCTGTGGCTGCAGTGGGTGCCCAATTTTCAAATATTCCAGACGCCCGTCGATGTTCGAGGGCGATGCACGAACTGGTCCGTCGGCAGTCAGCTGCTATGGTAAGCTATCAACCGATTAATTCGCGTCGTGAATTCAGAGATTCTGACTAAGAGCAGTGCGAGAGGGAGAACTACATGAGCCGTGAGCTGTGGATGCTTCAGACTATTGTCCTCAACCGCGTGGGTCTGATGTACGATGGCGACAGGCGGTCTTTGGAGGTTGCAGAGATCACGCAGGCGCTGCCAATCACCCTAGCAAGGCGGAAGGGTTTCTTCAATAACTTGTTGCCCATGCAAAAGTTTTCTCAGCTGCAATTGCCACTCAAGCATAAATGGCAGATATGGGTCTTAGATGAGGAACGAAGACGGCTGGGATTCTCGGTTTGGGTTGGTAGCTCCTCACATGCCGATTACATGCCAGTCGACGAGACTGACACCTAGGCTACCCAGCTTTTAGACGCTGCATTCGCTTCTAATTTCGAACTCAGTCGATTGGTGAGGGTATCGGAACTACAAATTCCCTTGCCGCAGCCTGATGATCGTTGGGCAGCTGCCAACGCACAAAGTTGGGCTGGGTTTTCCAACGTCCTCGGTAACTGTTTCTTCGAATAGAAAACTGTCAAGTGTTCAGAAAGCTAATTTGTAATCTCAGAGTACAACGGCACACATGGAGTGTTTACCATTGATCAGGTCGTGACGAATAACTGCTGGAAGTCTGCCTGGCCAAAGACGAATACAATCGGCAAACAAGTCATTCTTCAACGGCTAACGGATATCATATGCAGTACAGATGTACCCACTGACACAGCTTCCTCAGTCGAGGTATTGAACGATCTGCTTGACATGATTGAGAGCGAGCAAACTGCCCACACCGTCGATGAGCTCAAATCCGCTACCACTCACCAATTAATGGCCTTGACTGGGCTGATGTTGTACAACACCCCAACCTCCAAGCTTCTTCCAACTGTAGTCAAGTCTATCTATGGAAAGTTGAAAGACGAGGAGTGGACGCAAGCAGCTCAGCTATGGAGAGATTCTGGGAGACAAGCTAGGTTGGCGTGCTATTTCGCCGCACGAATTATACATGTGACGCGGTCGAGCCACTGTCCGCACTTTGGAGCACCAGTCTCGCTACTGAGCGCTGTTTTCGTTCTCTGGACCTACTCCAAGCTCGCTCAGAGATGCCCTGATGGCCTGCTCCTCTTATCGTCGGGCCCAGTTGTGGTGCTCGGTTCGAAGGCGCGGCAGCATATGCCCGACACCAGCTGGGTTGAGAACGGATGGAGTCAGATCAAAATGCCTGGTATTGGTAATTTGTGTAATGTTCAGGGGCGAAGAAAGTTTCTGGATGAGGCCATCCTGTCCATGAGGTCTCTCAAGGGGTGGGGCATTAGTGCGACATACTCTCAGCTCCTCACACGGCTGCGGGCAAGTGAGCCATCGTCATAATGTGAGAGGATGTGAGTTGGTCTTTTCGTCACTCATGATGTGCTAGGATTGCAGGAGGTGAGTAGATAGTTACAGCACGTTTCTGTATCTACCATTTTGTTTGCATACATATGTTGCAATAGTGTAATCAGCATAACATCGCCGACGTCACGAACTTTGACAACGTTGCGGTTGATACTTGTAGAAATATTTGGAACGGCGATATGGGCTGTCTGACAGACGTCTATCTCGTTCTAGTAGAAGCGATACTATCTTTCTGAGTTGATTACAGGCAGTAAAAGCCAGCTGTTTTCCCCTCCGATATGAACAGTGTTTATGCCTGTGAATGTCTTCTCGTCACGGTCTTTGGCGTGGCCGTGGGAAAAGTTTCCAACGCCCTGAGTATCGTGGCCAGCAATCTCCAACACAAGTGTTTCCCCAGGCTCGAGGACAACATTGGTGGGCCAGACCTCAACATCAACAACATACTTTTCATTCTCCTTCACAGGCTGGACATCTGTGCTGTGATAGTGGCGATACGGCATAAAATCTCGACGAAAATGATGACTTGTGTCTATCAGCCGTTGTGAAACTCGCAACCAACCCTTGACTATGGGTACAGGGTCGCCCATGGTTCCGGTGTAAAAGACTTCTTGATCATTGCCGTTGATCTTTCGGAGAGTAACGAAGAGGTCAATGTCTGTAGGCAGGGTATCTATGGCTGGCTTTCGAGAAGCGGATACAGTGAGGTGGGCAACTATGTGACCAGTGATTTCTAAGGGTGTGGGTGTTTTGTATCGGAAGGAGATAGGACCACTTAAAAACATTGGTCAGTATTCCTGAAAGACTGCGGCTGAGGCCGACACTTACCCATCCATTGCATCGTACGACACAGATTTAGTAGTCTCCGAAGGCTGGATCGCTAGGTTCTGATCTGCAGCGAGGAAGAACCTTTGATACTGGGTTCCAGGCAGAGGCCAATGATTCTCATGTCTCTTTGGAAACTCACGCTCTCGTTCAGGGTCGTCTACCCCGGCCTCGCCTTGTCGTAAACAGAGTTGAACTCTGGGCTGACCCCCAGTCTTCCAACCATCTGCATCGTTATCCTTTAAGAAGGCATTGAAAAAGGACAGCTGAATCGCAGCGGATTCAGGATAGTAGAACGGGAGATCATGTCTTCCCACAATGAAATGGAGAAACTTATACTTGGAGCTAGCACGCATCCAGCCCAAGACATTTCCTCGCAAGTGCAGGAGTATACCACCCTCATCACAGGGTCAGCATTCTCCATATAGATGTACTTAGGACCGTTTCGGGAATACACTTACCCAGTTTGCCACGCTCAGCAAGGGCGTCTCGATGGCTTCCACATCAAAATTCCGAGTCCGATAGTATTCTTCGTCCCGAAATCTGTGCACTGCGGTATCGACTGTCTGGTCTCGTCTGTTCTGTCGAAGGGTGTGTTCATCCAAGTCACCGTCGACGGTGTCGTCACCCCAATTTCGGGCGGCGCGGCCGGGCTTCCCGTACTGATTCGGCGAAACGCCATTTTCCCACCAGAATTCTGTTTGCGGCCATCTTTATTGGCAAATAATTCAAACGTTATGACGACAGAGCCAGACTCACTAATGAACTTGTCCGATAGGATACCGCCGTGTCGGACTCTATCGCGATAGTAGTCGCTCATTCCTTCCCATGGGATCATGGCGGCCAGCCCCTTTGGCTTCCGCGCTGCCACTCGCCATTGTGTGCCAGCGTAATAGCTAATTCCGAGGAGGCCGACTTTACCAGATGACCACTCTTGCTCAGAGCACCACTCGACCACGTCAAAAAAAGCCTCGCTAGTACCGCGCGACATGGTGTCTAGCAGTCCAGGGCTTTGGCCAGCGCCAAGCTCGTCGGCTCTAACCACAATGTATCCTTTGCTTGTCCAGAAGCCTGGGTCAGGAGTCTCCCATGACGCGTGGTGAGATTTCATTTCGGGATTCAACTGATCCCAGCTCTTCTTGTGGAATACGCTGTATGGGACGTCTTTACCATCTTTTCCCCAAGTTAGTGCCTGAAACTCCACCGAAGATTGTGCATTGTTCGCGAATACTTACATGGTCCGTACGTCGCAATGACTGGGTATCTCTCGGGACCAAAGGGCGCAGCGTCCTTGGGCAAGTAGACGTTGCATCTCAAAAAACCCTTTTGGTAGGTTCGCAGTGGTAAGTCCACATTCTTCATGAAGACATACGGGAAGCTGTCTTTGTCGACCTCAAGGTACTTGTTTTCCGCCGTTTTGTTCATAGTTTGGACTTTGCTTGTGGAAAGATACTGTGAGTTTGGTAGAATTTCTACGTCGTTGAGTGCTATGTCTATCATGCAATAGAGAAGTTGGATCTTGTCACGATTTAGATCCCAAGGCATGGTCGTAGTGAGAATATCACCGTAACTCAGAGCTTAGAGTCTTGATTCCGAATGCCTTGACCTGCCTTGGTACGCTGTCGGGCCAGGTGGGGTTCAAGGTCCGGCTGGTGTTCGGCTTCTCCACCACAGCTGCGTTTGAGTCGGTCGGCTCGGGACCACACCAAACCGCACTTCAGCCCCCACATCAGGTCTCGCCGAAGCGATCAGCAATGTCACGGGGCAGGTCATTGGATTTCGACGCCAAAGTTTCCCTCTTTCTACGTATCGACGTCGTTGCCTCCTCTTTAAACCTTTGACGTGATCGCTGCCCAGCCAGATGCCATATCTCGACGGCAAAATGGCAACTGTCATAGCAACTACCACAAACTCCTCGCGAGCTGAAGAGCTTAGACTTGATTCAGAGACCACGAGGCTCCTTTCTGACTATGAAGTTCATCGTTCGATTGCTTCGCCAGGCGACGAACCCGACGAAGATTCTTCTTTAGTCACAGTTGCTGGCGGCGTCCGGCGGGAGCGCCAGCCGGGTGATTTTGACCCCACGCTGGCTTCACATCCACCAGTACCTTATCCAGTGTCAAACCCTGACTGGTGGGATCGTACCTATCGACGCGTTCCTGATTTTCGTCCAGTGAACAGAGAACTGGACTTGAGTGATCGGCAACAAGGAGCAGTTTTCGCTTTTGTCGGTGCAATCATGGTGGGAGGATGCTGGTTCCAATCGGTGAGTCAATGATTGTGCTTCATTATCCATACCTCAGCGTACGATAAAATCCCAAAAGCTCACAGAATTGCAAGGGGTGGTCTTACGTCTGGCGGAATACTGCGGGCAGGATCACCGATATTGGTAAATCAAGAGTAGGGGGAGAGTGGTAGACCAACCTGTTCTTATATTCGCGCATCACAGTCGACTATTCATGAAGCCTACATGTCTGGATTTCTCAGGGCTGGCTCGCAGCCAAATAACATTTCGAGCCTGCGGTCGACGATGCATAGCCGGGGCATTTTCCGCCATAGAGTCTAGACTTGTCGCGGTATGCATGATTTGCCCACGACGTGTTTTCATTGAAGTGAGACGATGAATTATTTACTAGAAGATCATAGGAGTTCGTGTGGAGTGGAAGCAGAATAATGAACAGGGAGAACGGCAAGAAAAGAATCAAAAGACGGCAGGAGGGGCTCGTGTAAGCCCTATGCTTGCGCGTTCAAATTCATTATACGTCTCGGCGGATGGTGTTTCATATCCGTGGTATTTAAACTTGAGTTTCTCTACGATAATTGCGTCTGTATCCCGAGCATTCAAAGTCATGATTTGTTTTCATTGGCTTGAATCCAGTGCTACTGCAACCTTCTGGAAGCACAATTGACTGATGAAAACGTAATTTGCACACATCCTTGTTGAAATCCTTGATAATCTAGTCCCAGGAACCAAGCTGATATTGGGTGTTGCACATGTTGACTAACTCCCAACATTCCCCCAAGAACATGTGCGGGCCCACATCTTTCTCGTCTCCGGCAGCCCCGGCAGCAAAGAGCGTCGCCATATAGTGATCATCTGTCCCATGCGCCTCTTTGTATCGCGGGTGTTTCATCAATCTTGTGACCGCTCTTCGAAGATCAGGTCCCGTATTTCTCATGATTGCGTCTTCGTGCGCTTGTCGAAACTCCAACGCGAAGGGCTCTGGCGGAACGGGCTGCGCAAAATTGTCTTTGAACCGGATCATCCATTGCCAGTGGTTCCGAAAGAGGTTGTGAACTGAGCCTCCACTGCCAATGATGAGCGTGTTCTGGTAACGCAGAGGACGGAGAGTGGCGCCAATTTTGATGTGCAAGTGCGGGTCATATCTTGCATTTGCTGAGACCACAGTGACTGGTGGAGGTACACAGTGAGGAAACATCCGTATGATGATGAGAAAAACGTCGTGGATCCAGTCGTACTTGCGGTTCGCCCGAGCATTGATACCGACTTCCCGCAGCATGTCGATCACCTTCTGGCCTCCCTCTATGTCTGGTACCATTTTGTAAGGCATCCACCTTGAGTCTTTCACGCCTCCTACCGGGTCTTTGCCCGCATTCGGGTTCATGCTCACATCTACGGCATCACCAGGAGCATCCCAATGCGCTCCCTTTGATATGCGAAGACATATATCAGCCGTAGCACACGTTTAGGATCGGAGATATTACCATAATGACGATTCTTTCGATCCCACGTCTCAAAACTTCGTCGCCAACGCTTTCCCATATGTGAGCTGGTTCAGAATCTTCACCAAGCATCATTGTTGATCCATGGGCGAAGAGGAACACCGGGGTGGGTGCTGTTGGGCACATGGGGTCAGTAAATCATGTTTAGGCGAGGACAAGTCCTTCTGCGCCATACCCTTTTCCGCTGGTAGACTACCCATGCTGGATTGTATGCAGAAAGTACACGACTGATGTCGCTGGACGTGTCGAAAAAAAATATGAACTTCAATTTCAGATCGTCGAACATAAAATAAAAGGCAATGTTGGGAGATGCGCGTTGCGCCGCGTTGTCATTTTCTTGGACCAGTCCAATTTACTTCAGTAGACTTGCACTACCTGGTGTTTTTTCTGCATGGTTCCCACAGTCGCCTGGGCGGCGCGTGGAGCCGAGCCGATCTCCCTCTGTGTGAGCTTGCCGATACTCCCAACAGTCAGCACGTTCGACATCACAAAAGCCGCACAAGATATTCTTCTTTTGCGATGTATCGCGAATCGCCTTGAACAAAAACAAGAAGCTAGCATCCTCCGCATCATGGCGTCAGTCGCGAATTTGTACAGCGCTGTCCACGCAGCGTGGACCGAGGGGCGGCTTGAAAATGTTCTTGAGCGCCAAAAGCAGCTTGCCCTCCTGCACGGCAACGTCAAAAAGTCGTCCAAACAACTGATCGCAACCATTATGCAAGGTAGCTGAAAACGTCTAGACCTTTCATTTACCAGACCATTAACATTGCTTTGCCCGCAGAATTGAAGTCCAGCGAAGAAAGCGCGGCTGCAGAGCTTCAACTGGTTCTCGAAAATATCAAACACCATTACGATGTCCTTGACTTCCCAGCGACGCTCACGAAAGAAGCCGCGGTGAGAAAAGGTTCCAGTAACATGGATAATAGCGTTCCTCTTGGCCCGACTTTGATTGACGCAAACCCGTTTGTACCGGTTGCAAGCACCCTCATTCCACCAGCTGCCGCCGTAGCAGCTGGTAGTGCGGTGTTGGTGCTGGCTCTTTCTGGGCTCCCTATTCTCAATACGGAGCTGGGAAGAATCATTTCAGCAAGTCTGGACGTTGAAGCCGTGGCAATTGCCCCCGAAGATTCTAGCGATACTCGTGAGCAACTTTGTTCGATGCGCTTCGAGGTTGCTGTCCTCCAGAATTCGAGTCACTGGAATGATCTGCGGAATGGGCTCTTCATAACCAATCCCACCATCAGAATCCATTCACCAGCAACTGGATTTCCCGCGGTCTTTGTGGATCGCAGCACGCGTGACGTCGAGGCAGTCGCAAAACATCTTTACCACGCAGTACTTTGCGCGCCTCGTCATAATCCTTCCAGAGTACCTCGACTTTGCTTCGTAGACGAATCGAAGGCGAAAGACCTAGAGAGCTACCTTGTTCGAACTAGCCCAGCCTCGATTCGCCGCCTCGAGGTTGCCAACGATTGGCAGAGCTCGCCACAGCTTTGCAAACTCCTTCAAACAGTCTTCCCCTCTTTAGTGAACAAGGCAATCGGCCACGAAACCTTCGCTTCAGTGATTGCTCTAGAATCTTCAGAGTGAGTGCACCCATCCCAGAGCTTTCACTTCCACACCAGTCTAGCTAACCCTGCGACCCTTAGCTCCATTACAGTAGACAGCATTGGTGCCGTGGCTCAGTCGATGACTATGAGCGATCGCGGAATTCTGCTCATTCCAATCAGTAGCATGGATCATGGCATTGACATCATAAATAAGCTGTAAGTTGAAAAACAATCATTCCAAGGAGACTCCTATGCCTCTGCTGACTTGTAGATACAGGAACAAAGCCGGGCCCTCAGAGATAGTGTATGCTTTTGGCGACGGTAAAGCCGGCCTCTACGTCGGTTCATTCGCAAAGACGCTGCAGGTCTGTGTTAACGAAGTGCCTCAGTGGTCCCTAGGTAAGATCAAGACGGTACCCAAAACGGTCGGCAGGGCTTTCTAATCAAATCTGTCCATCCAGTTTTCGAAACATCGCCTTCATCGCAATCGAAATCAGACAAAATTTGGTACTCCCCCGAGTCCTTTTCTTTGAATAAGCCGATTCGGCAGGGGCCTCCAAAGGCTTCGCCGAAACCATCATCAGGACGGAATGTGCTGTGGCCAGTGCTCGCTCACACTCTGCCGCTGGGAAAGATCAAACAACCGAAAGGTGGACGTCTTAGTTACTTTGAGCGAGGCCTACTCATAGGCTTAGCTATTGGACTGCTTACAATCACTGGAGCTTCAGTAGCTGTTCGGCGTGTTATCCAGAATTTTCTCAAGCGGCCGTAAAATGTACGACCGCAGCCTTTTGGTTGATATGTTGCAAGGGCAGTATGATTACTGAACATTGCAAATGTAAAACGCGAAATGTCTATCCTCTTCCAAACTGCATAGGCCCCTGAGCGCAGGAAATGTAGTAACTCTTGTGAATATCGAGCGTAGCTGGCATTGTCCGAATCAGGCCAAATGAGATAGATCATGTAGCAACTTTAACTACCGATCATTCTAAACATTATCGCAGCGTTAACAAGCCGACCCCAATAGTCTGCATAACCCCGCACTGATACATGTGGGGCGGCAATTCATGTATCTCAACCTTATCAATCCAGATGTCACCTGTTTCGCTATTGATGCACTGCCCGGTGTTGAGTAGAACGTGCCGGCGGTGCCGTGTGGGGAGCCGAGCTAAGAAAGGAATACGTTTGGTACAGTTTCGACTGATCCAACATCCTTTCAAGGTGTTCATCACCCTAGAATAAGTGGAAGTGGCCCACGTCCAAACACATCCTGCCCATATTAGTGACTCTTACGCGAAGAAGTACGGAGGCGCTGCATACGACATCAAGACATCCTGTCCCAGTTTCCTGATCACATCACCAAGGCCAAACTATCATATCAACACAATGGGATTTTGGCCGTATATCGGAACAATGGATAATCAAGCCCAGACTCCTTTCCGGCGTATTGTAACCCACCACAAGAACGAGAAGTCCTCAATCCTAATAAATGAGGAGCTTCAGTTCGAGGATGGGTGGGGCAGCCAGGCCGTCACTATATGGAAAAACCACGAGTATCCCGCCGAGTACCAGGGCGAAAAACCCGACGCCGTGCCGATCATTTACACCCACGGATCTTTAATCCGCGCGGTCGAGTTTCCTCCACATTCTCAGGGACACAATCATAGAACGGCTTCTCTTGACTATGGTATAGTCATGGAGGGCGAGCTGGAGCTATTGCTTGAAGATGGATCGCGAACTAACTTACGGGCGGGAGATATTGTCGTTCAACAGGCAGTAGGTGATCCATTCGCCACATTTGACATGTTGCTAATCGAGCACCAAGACAATGCATCAATGGAACAATGTTTCAGACAAGCCTGCTCGCATCGTATTCGTTCTCCTCCCAGGACAGAAGAAAACCAAGGATGGGATGGACGTTACGGAGAAGGGAGTGCCTACCGAGATGTTGCCTAAGAGAGGATAGGAATGATAGAACAAAGCAAAAGATAGCTGAACGACATTGGCAACTGGTTATTAGACGGATGGAGTAGTCTTTCATGTCGTCAGTTAGGGAACTACTTGTCATTTGTCTCATGAAAATGGGACCCAGTCTAGCTACTGTCCTGGGTAATCGCGCCGGAGCAGCTTCCGTGATCATATTACTGTCTCACTAGTTCAAATCCAAACCAAACGGCCGGACCGGATGGCCTGTTAGAGGTTCTATCGGTGACCATCAAGCCTCTTCCCATCTTGAGAACGACATGCGCCTGTTGTAAAAGACACAAAACGGCCGTGGGGCGCTGTCCATTAGCCTCAGAAAGCCAAGACCCGAGTTGCACTGGAGGCGACGTCACAATGAGCCAACCCTAAACATACTAGATCGTAGGAAACGGATCATCGAGAGATGTCTACCGCTGATCAGATAATTGAAGATGGGCCCAGATAGGATCTAACAAGTTTGAAGCAGAACCAGTGAGAGAGAGTGCGCCAGTTTCATTTTCATCTCTTTCTCCTACACAAGACCAAATGTATGCACACTAGGTTAAACCGGCCACACCACCTGGTCTCAGCAAGTGACTCTTGATCCGGATGCGTCTTCTCAGGAAGCCACAGAGTCAATTACACGGGTTACAAGATCCCTGTGAAGAACAGTCAGCACTACAATGCAAACGGACGCACACACAGCGGGTTTACTTACGTATCCATATATGCCCGTACAGTAGCGACTTTGCCTTTCTCATTGAACCCAAGGATCCAAGTATACTCATTGGGGAACGGTTGTCCATTCTTGATCCGAGTTTTGACTGCTTTCAGCTCTACAGCCGCCTGGTTCCCACTGACAATAATGTTCTGCACCTCGAGGTGCAATGGCCCGGCCCAAGTTGCGGATAGAGGCTTGGTTCCCTCCTGAAATGCCGCTAGGGATTTATAGTGGCCGGATATCTTACAATGTGCCCCTGTCAACCCTTGTTAGAGAATTATCTATGGACTTGAATTAAATCTTTGGCACTAACCTTTCACCGTCCAGTCCACATCAGGCTCTATGTTGGCAAGGAAGGATGCCATGTCGCCTCTGGCAAGTGGCTCGAACATCGTCGTGATTTCGTTTTCTGTAACCATTTTGGACAGTGGAGTTGAGAATAGTATTTTTGGGTATATTCGAAATCTTGGTTGATACCAACTTCAAGAAGCCGAGGCACAGGTTTCAAACGCCAAAGTTTGTCTAAAGCAGACGAAAGGTCTTCCTGCTGCGGTTTTGAAGTTGGCAGAATTTCTCAGGTTAACTGTGGATGCCGCTTGTACTTTCCAATGACAACATCTCAGGCCTCGTTCCAGGGGTAAATGTGATATCATCGGCTTTGTGGGGATGCCGAGCGGGGGTCGTTGGCACTCGTGTACCCAGGAGAGGGGAAGTGGCGGGGCCGACCGCCGTATGCTCACCATCCACTCAACTCCGCCACTGCAAGTTAGTCTATGGAATGACGCCCTGAGGAGTTGAAAGACATGCAATACGATTGGTAGGGCGAGAGTAGGCCTTCGAAGTGCCACAGGTAGCATTAGGAAATACAAACCTTTCCCCATAGCCTATGAAGAATACTTAGTACGCATGGTCTTGCCAAGGTGCATACGTTCAGGTTCTATACAGTACCAAACTTTCTTCTGTCTCACTCAAAGCCTTGATTCCACTTGCCAAATTCTCCCTCCGAGAGAGTTTCCACGTCGAATATTCCAATGCCTCTTAACATCATCGTCGTCGGTGCTGGAATTGGGGGTCTTGCATGCGCCATCTCTTTGACGCGTCAAGGGCATCATGTTGAGGTAGGTAGTATATTAATCCAATGTTGAGTCATAGCGATGATAACGTGATATTGCAAGCTCTTCGAGCAATCCACTTTTCTTAACGAGATAGGTGCTGCGATCCACCTTCCGCCCAACGGCTCTCGAGTATTGAAAGGATGGGGATGCGATTTTAACGACCTGAACTACGTTTACTGCAACAGCATCACGGCTTACGATAAGTCGGGCAACTCCAGATTCGTCGCCATTGTAAGCTTTCCATTATAACATGTAGAAAGAGCTAACAAATGTGAACGTTCGTAGGCCACTAAGGATATGCATCAAAAGCTCAATATTCGTGACGAGTGGCTTTTGACTCACCGAGTCGATTTGCACAATACCCTTCGGAAGCTAGCTGATACTGAGCCCTACGGGCAAAACCTCAATATCAATCTTCATAGCCGTGTTGTATGGGCTGTAAGTTTTATCGCCTCCTCTCGCCTGCCGATTATTCCTTGTCCTCTCGGTGTTTGCATAATTAACCACGTTTTCGACGCCTAGGATTTCGAAAACGCCGAAATTCTTTTGGAAGATGGCACTAGGTACAGGGCCGATCTACTTATCGGTGCTGATGGGGTACATGTGCGTTTCGAGGCCACTTTGCGCGTTCCGTTTTGGAATGATCACTGACGCATATCCCATTGATCAGTCGAAAGTCGTTTCTGCGGTGACGCTAGAGCAGCCGAAGCGCAAGTCTACAGGACAGAATAACTTCCGATTCTTAGTCTCAATGGACAAGATCAACGCTAGCCCTCTAGCGAGGCCTTTCTTCGAGGATTTGGGTCTGGATGATCAACATGTCTTTCTGGGAGCCGATCGGCGCTTGGTTGTCTATCCCTGCCGATCCAAAACTCTCCTCAATGTTGTCGCCATCCATCCTGCTGAGAACGATAGCCTAGAGACCGAATCTTCCTGGCTCTCGGGAGGCAATATGGAAGATTTGCTGCACACATACCGAGACTTTGGACCGGAGCTGATTGAGATGTGTCGCCTGGGAGAAGATTTGAAACTTTGGAGCCTGGCAACGCGTGAGCCCCCAAAAACATTCTACCGAGGCAAGACAGTCTTGGTTGGTGATGCAGCCCATCCAATGCTCCCCCGTATGTCTCGTCACAGCTTTAATTATTGAGGCTTGGCTGATGGTAAAACGCAGATTAAGGCCAGGGTGGCGCACAAGCGCTTGAAGACGGCGCGGCTTTGGGTGCCCTATTGCCATACGACACCTTGCCCAGTCAGGTCAACCGAAGACTACAGCTGTTCAACAAGGTCAGATATGCGCGCACAATCACTGTCATGGTCATGTCAAGCACCAGTGACGATAGGCGTGCCGAGAAGATGCCAGAGCTCCAACGATACGTCCCCGATGCTCGCCTTCCGAAGAACATGTTTGAGTATACGTGGAGTTCGTACGCCACGCTCGAGGCTCGGAGGGCTTTGGAAGAAGATTTGGGAGCGAGCTTTGGACCTTCTGCTAGGCTTTGAATTTGATCGACTTTTTCGCATAATCATGATCATGAGTGAGATGTTTGTAGCGTAATACACATTTCTGGAACCACTTCGCTACGGGTTTTATTTCTCAAGGCCCTCTCGTTAAAATTTGACTCCTTCAATCCGATGTCATGATATGAAGGACTTGAAGTACTCTTATTCTGAATTACCTCCCCAAACCAAAAGGATAATTCATTTTACTCAAGATTCGCGATGCTTGATGCTTCTTGAACTCATCAGTACCATAAGATACCATCCGTAGGCGCGCATTTCAACATGCGTCAATTGTGGATCCTACAGATCATACTGATGTGGCAGCTTAGAGACATCGTCACAACAGCCGGAGGTGAACTCCTGAACCAATTGAGCCAGGATTATAGAAGGCGTTGGGGGGACTCGCTTTGATCTCACCCTTGCTGTGGGGCCGCTGTCAGTCCGACACAGGTGGGGACATCGGCCCTCCACCCCGGCCCGACCGACGGAATGCAGTGTTCCGAGGTGGCCTAGTAAAGCCATTGCAATTCTCCAATACCGCCCGGAGATAGCGGCCTTTACGTTTGGGTGTGCCTTCTATGTTGGTACCTTAGGAATCGTCTCATGCTAATTTATGAAAGCAAAGGCTGAAATCCGAGAAAGACTTCGTCCCTAGCGGCTTCAACGATTCATGCGATCCCAATCAATAACGCAACAATTTGAGAGTGCAATCATGACCAATGCCTTCCAGCAACAAGATGATACCTTTTCTCAGGGGAACCTACAGAGGGATCGATTTATCGATATGGATCATTCCAGCATACCTCTAGAGAAAGAAGAATGGCCCGTAATCATAATCGGGTCGAGCATGGTGGGAAAGGCGCTGGGCTTGCTATTGGGATACCATGGGTGATAAACTGCGATTGTGATTCTCGTAGTCAACCAGGAGCTAATCATTGCCAGGATCAAATCGGTCTCTTTTGATCGACATGCGTCCGAGAGTTCTCAACCTCGCGCAGCGGGGCTAAATTTCCGGACTTGCGAAATCCTCCGACAGATCGGGCTGGAAAGCTTTGCCCGCGAGCAAAGCAGTCAGCAATTTGATTCAAATGCCGGGATGCTTCTTGCAGACAAGCTCGTAGGTGGCAATGTCATTCAAGTACTCCAGAAGCACGACCCAGATATCACGAAGCAAATCACGCCGTCTTCTTGGATCTGGATGGCGCAGAGCATGTTTGAACCCATCCTTGGTTCGCATGCGAGTGATTTCGGCAGTACTCAGCTTTACAGCCACGAGGTCCTCTGCTATGAGGAGCACAAAGATGGTGTTATCGTCGTTGTCAAGAACCATAAGACAAACGAGACAAGGAAGTACAAGACACCATACTTAGTTGCGTGCGGTGGCCACCGGAGTCCGACTCGTCATAAAGAAGGCATCAGGTGGGAAGGGCCAGGCGTTCTGCGCAACAGCTTCAGTGTTGGTTTCAGATCTGATCTAGGCCCTTTTGTCAAAGAAAGACTGGTTCATGGCGTCGTTTACGTTGCTAATGATAAAATCAACGGAGGTTTCCGTTTGGATGATGGGGGCAGACAAGGCCTTCTGATGATAAACAGCGTTGGCGAAAGGTCAGACTTTCCTCCTGGCAGTGTGACTGTCGAGGAAGCCAGAAAAAGCTTTTACGACTGCGCGGGGCTTCGAGCGGATGAGGTCTGCGTCGACATGCATACTGTGAATTATTGGACAATGGCGTCTTATACTGCCGATCGAATGGCTAGTAAAGCCGGCCGCGTGTTCCTTGCTGGAGACTCTGCTCACGTTATGCCACCAACCGGAGGGCTGGGGGGAATACGGGTATTGCGGTAAGCCTCTTAATTTTGATGAGTTCCAAAATCTGACACATTCGCATATAGGATGCTCACAATTTAGCCTGGAAACTGGCCTACGTCTTGACAGGAAGGGCCTCATCTTCGCTCCTGGACTCATACAACAAAGAGAGGCAATTCATTGACGAGTTTACCGTCAATCAAGCAACTGCTCGCTTTCAGAATCGGGTCGCACTCCAACAACCACCGGCGCCAGAGGCTTCTGACGTCTCAGTGGAGCTGGGATACCGCTATTCAAGTGGGGCATTCGTCCCTGAGGAGAGCTATCATCAGCCCGATGAGCTTTACGATGATCCGCACTACCCAACGGCTTTCCCTGGTTCAAGATTTCCTCATGTTTTCTTGGAAGACGTTGGAATACCGGGTAGACAAATCTCGACATTGGATCTTGTCCGAAAGAACTTCTTGGTGGTCACTACTCAGCCGGATTCACCGTGGGTCGCAGCGGCGAAAAGGATTAGGACAGTTGAGATCGACGTTGCTGTCTTGAACGCGCAATCTGCCCCATATAGAGACGCATCTGGATTGGTCGAGGAGAAGTGTAGATTACGAGCTGGTCAAGCCATTCTTATCCGGCCCGATGGCTTCATCGCATGGAGGGCAATCGCGAGACAAGACAATCATGAGAGGGTATTGGCGAAGGATTCTCGGAATTTCTGTTATTCAATCTATGATATAAAATACCTCTCATTGATAACGTTTTGTTTCAATGCGATGTGTCTTGGTAAGTCTTGATAATATCTATGGGCCGTCTGACTACAACCTGCACGGGAAACTCACACATTTATTACGGTCATGGATCATTTATCCTTACTAGCACCGAGAAAGGCTTCAACGCTACGGTGTATTGATTTCTTGACGCAAATAATGTTTATTTGGATATGCAGAAACTGATCAGTGAGGGTCGAGTCGACACTTGACACTCGCTCATCTAAACAGGGATCGCTCCAAACATACACAGTTGATTGAAACCCATTCTGCGACGAATTTCATCTATCTAATGAAAATTCGCATCGAGAAAAGTCTCATTTAATTCAAATATGTATGCCTACTTAGAGATCGGATCCGTCAATGGCAAAACAAGATAACTCTCAGTATCACCGCCAAAGTGAACGGTATGGCGTCCCTTATTCCGATGAGAGGCGCCATACAAGTGAGGAAACTCCATATAGCTCATGTAATGCCCGGAGACCTTGAGAGTCAACGACTCCCCAGGGCCGTAGATCATCCCCGTCGGCCAAATTGGAATCTCGAGTTTGGTGACTGTACCAGCAGGAATGGCTTTTCTCGAAGTGTTGGTGTACTCGGGCCAGTCTCCGCTGAACTTATTCTTCACTTTGGTGACTGCATGACTTCCTCGAAGGGCGCCAGTTGGCCCGAGATACTTGAGGAAGCATGAGTCCGCCACCTCAGAGGGGCTCTTGGCAGGCGGTACCAAATCCTCCAAGGGTACGTTCATGTTGATGAGCTGCTGGCCAGAGACATCGGATTTTCCGAGTTGCACAAAGACGTCGATATCGTCTTCGCTCTCGTTGGCTATGTTGAGGACTATCCACGAATAACCAAGCAGCCAAGTCTCCTTAGTAAACTTGTAACTGAAGAATAGCTCCTCATCGCCCTGGAGAGGTCCATTCTTGGGAGAAAAGGTTGCGTCATACGATACAGTCCCGGCGCTTTTGGATGGTACTATTCCGAGCTTTTTGTCATCTCCCAGGTAGAGCCTAGTCCGTGCAATGGCAGACTCTGGGATTGGGTATGACGGAAAAGGAATATTGACAACATTAGGCTGCACGTTATAGTCAGATATTGCGATCTTCTTCGATTGAAGGCCCTCAAATGTCTTCCAAAACTTACTTTGTTGAAACCTAGCAGTGAAACCCGCACAGAAGGCGTGCTTCCCCAATCGTTTTCCTTCCCTTTGACGAAGTAGTCGTAGAACTTTGTCAAGTCATTGACATTCTCTGGGTCATACAAATCTGACCATTCCTGCTTAGGGTGAATCCGAAGCCTGAGTAACTGTTCAGCAATGCACTTCACAGGCCAGACAGTCTCCGTACTTACCACTTGTCCTTCGAGGAAATGTGGTTGTACCCTCGAATCGAACCGGTGGTGTGGAGGGCGCTGGAGTAGCTCGCCAAAACATAGGTAGGCACGTCGATGTTCTCCAACTTCGCTCTCTTATCTTCCCAGTAGTCGTTGTATAACGGATACTTTTCCAGCATAGGGATGGGAGCCTCGGTTCCCATGCGACCAACCATAGTGTCTTGTAACAGTCCCCACATGGCATCATATGGGTATGGTACTCCGCCTCGGCAAAGGGTATCTCGATAAAAGTCCGAGTTCCCTTCCCATGGCGCGATCGCGGCTAACGATGGCGGTCGCTGGGCTGCGATTACCCACTGTACCATGGCGAGCCAGCTGTTGCCTCCAAAAGCTACCTTGCCCGTGCACCAATTGAGCTTGGCGATGTACTCAACTACGTCGTATCCATCTTTGCCATCTTGATCTCCCAGCCATCTTTGATAATCGAAATTAGTTTGGTACACCGGGGAACATTTGATGGAAGACAAAGTCGAGGGAAAGTCGAAAGGAAAGGCGGACTACTCACGGTGTAATGCCCTCGGAATCCCAAGTGCCCCGAAGGTCTACATTTACGATGGCATAGCCTCTCGCAGTCCACGTAGCGGGGTCTAAACCTTCGAACTTTTCGTAGTCAGAGACTTCCGACATTGGAACACCGAAACGGCCGGGCAGCATACCTAAACCATGGGGACCTATTCGGAATCTTAGTAATGGACTTCTTGTGCCGAGAACAAGTCGCTATTACCGTTGCCCGACTTGCCGTAGGGGCTCCAGATGAGAATTGCCGGCACCTTCTCCGCAGTGTCGGGGCGGAAAACGTCACAGTAGAGCTTGATGCCGTCTCTCATTGGCATTGCAACATCTTTTTCGAAGATTGTGTTGGCTTCAAAGGCCTTATTCTCTACTGTTCGGCGGTGTCCTTTGGGCAGCTTCCGAGTCGACGGGTTGAATTTGTCGTAAACACCCGCAGCCTCATGTTCAGGAGGCACGCTTGGCTTGACTTCAACGTTGAACCCTGCTATTTGGAGAGACATGATAAAATTCGCCTTTGGATAGATAATTGAGCAGATATTGGGGATGGAAAATTCAGACTAGGAGACAAAGATGGAAATGTTGAATAACACAACCGGTTGCGTTATACTTATCTACGTTAAAGCAGCCGGTTCGTGCAACTAATTCCAATTTCTCCATCCGCTTATGGCTGTTCAGCAACCGGAACTGCAGTTTTCGGGGCGTTGCAATCACCTGTGGAGCCGGAACAACCTTGTCATGGTCACAACTTCCTGATGGCCGCTCCATCCGGGGATTCCGGCGTCGTGGACATAGCGTCGGTTTACCCACTCTCACGCATCGGCTCGGCTCCACAACGGCGATAGGACTTTCGTTTCCGAACGGCGACTGCGCCGGTTCTAAGCTACAGGTGCTTTGGGGTGGAGCTGGTTACAGTAATTCAACCACGGCTGTCGACTGAGCGGCTAGAATTTGAACGTGTTGGTAGATGGCGTGTGCTGAGAATTCCTTTGGGTGGTTGAAGGCCTGTCAAGATGGAAAGTTTCTGGTAGCATGAGGGTTGTTATAAATCGACGATTGAGTGGGACAAATTGAAAACATCAGATGGCGTCCGGGGAAGATTTGGGGCAACACCCAGAGCCTTCTACTTTGGCTTTGAGTTGGAAAGTAAAAGGGGAGCATTTGGTGAAATGGACTTTATTATGCACTCTAGTTGTTCAGTTGCCACAGGTACAGTGAAGGCTTGTGAGCCTTGTTATCTTCGCCAATCTAATGCAAAGTTGGGGTACCAAAATGGCACCAACTCGACAACGCTTTTTGTAGTACATACTCGAAACTGAGCCGGCACGGATGCAAAATTGGATGCTTTCTATTTCATTCTCTGCAGTGGGAAGTGGGATTCCAGATACTGAGAAGCTGTGCAGCAAGCGTGTGTGGGCAGGGAATAGCCCATCGTGAAGGCCTTCGCGTCGTGCAGTTGCCAAATATGTTGGCCACGGCGGTCGGCATGTGCAATACTCTGCCGACCCCACTCCCAGTAACGTCCTTCTGATAATTGGATCAAAAGTAGGCGATGGGATTAACTGTGCTTGGAGTCATGATCTGCTGCACATCCCAGTGCTCGATGATGCAGGTGCCGTCCAGGCGGACAATGACGACGATGGCTTTGTCCGTCGTGTTGGGTTGAATTCGGTGGGTGTGAAGGACAGCGAAATTTAGGTCCGAAATGATACGGGTTACGTTGTTGATCAGACCGGGCGTGGAAAGAATCATCTTCATGCCGGCCTCGGCGATCGCCTTGCCAGAGGGGGCGGCCGGGTTATGTTGAATGTAAGGATCGACGACGTAGCTGACGAGCGTTTCGACGTCTTTGTCGGCATAGGCCTTGGCCCAAATGGCGGTGGTGTCGCGCTGGACGCTCAATAGAGCCTGTGGAGAGCCAGACACTCCCTTGGGCAGGTCAGCAAGGACGTTGCAAGCAAGATTGCAGTCAGCGACACAGGCACCGAGGACAGCCAGGGTAGTTGCGATGGAAAGAGGCTTCATGTTTTCTGTGTTGGAAGTTTGAGAGTATGAAAAGAAAAGGTAGAAGGGAAGAACATGGAATATTTGTATGAAGGGTGTGCTATGCAGATGAAAATCAGGTCGCTTGACAATTTGATCAGGCTTCTTCCAGGGCACCGAGATGCACGAGTTATTCCTCAGATTCGTCCGTAAGGTGAGTGTATAATGGAGATAAGCATAACGTCAAGAACTAAACCTTCTTATACTCGGGCATTGGGTGATTGAGGGCGCTCTTACCGTTCTGGGTGGATGCGGTATGGAAATCCGAGCCCACTTGCATTTGCGGAGTAACGACTAGGCCGCAATATCGAGGGTTCCATCACAAAACCCAATCATCTTTCTTAGCCATACGGGGCCTTTTGATCGGCCCGTTTGAATCGTGAACGGTTTGTGAAATCATCGTATTTTCCGCCTCCGAGGAGGCCGGCGACGTCCAGCTGCGTCGAAACTGCTCTGAGAGAAGCGCAAAGGCACCACGGAAAGCATTCTCATTGGTGGCGCCAGCTTGGCATCCAGAGTATTTGGAAAGTAGTTGGAAGTGACATGTATCACGACATCAGGAATATTGTCCAAAATGGGATTTTCGAGTGGGCAGTGGCAGTGACAGCGATTGCGTTGCGCAGCAGCCTGTATCTTGGCGACGTTCAAAGCATTACCAGCTGAATAATGCCAAATTGCGTGAGATTGAGTGAGGCTATTTTCCGTTCTGTATCCGCTCCGTGTACCCATCTTCTATCGAGGGCGGATTCCTTTTTGTTTCCGCAAACCCGGCCAGCCGTAGCGTATACACAGGTCGACATTTCACATTGGATTCCAGTGCAGGGGCTGAAAAAGAATGTCGTTGGTAAGACACACATCGAGCTATGTAATATTGCTAAGGGTAGATTAGCACTTGTTGTCCCCAGCTCGTAGCCTTCTCAGCAATAGTGACAGCTTCCTCCCATTCTTCTAGTGAAAACCCCCTGTCAACAATCTGATGCCCAGCATCTTTGCCCAGCTTGATTACTCCAGTCTCGATCATCTTGACCAGAGACACCAGCTCCACACGAGTATACATGTACTGTCCCTTGATGGTAATGTTGCGAACCATCAGGCTCACGTAGTTGAACTTTACATCGAACATCGAGCCAAGGAAAACGGCGCGGCCGAACGAGCGGAGAGAGCCCAGAGACACCGTCAGGTGATGGGGTGAAGCCGGGGCAGAAGGCGGCGCAACGTCGATATAGGCATCCGCACCACCGGGAGCAAGCGCTCGGATGGCCGCAGCATCCTTCTCTTCATCGCCGCTAAGTTCCAGGGCGGTGATGCGGTGATGGCGACTCGTGAGCGGCTCTAACTTGGAGGCCGATCGCGAGAGCGCGATGACCTTGCAGCCGATCTGGGCGGCAACCTCGGCGACGGCACCGGAAAAATGACCTGTGGCCGGTGCTACAATGACCGTTTCCCCGGCACGGAGATTTGCAGCGCTGACGCCGCCGTAGGCAACAGAAAGACGCTGGATGTAGTTGAGATCTCCGAAAGAGTAGCCCAGCTCATCAACCAGAAGCTTCTCGTTGAGGGGGATGGCGTTCTCCAGCGGGACTGTGGCTACATCTCTCCAAAGCCCGCCCAGGTGCTTGAACAGCTTGGCCTGGCCTGGTTCGCCAAAGCCGTCATGAAGGCCGGTGAGAACTCGGGTGCCCTCCGGGTCGTCTCGTGCGAGGTAAAAGCCGCTGATATACACAAGCTGGCCCGGCTTGATGGCTACCGCATCGGGGCCGACAGCGATAACGCGTCCGACACCGGTGTCTCCCGGGTTATACGGGACGGGGAGGGAGAGTGGACTGTTTCCTGAAAAGCCAGCCCGGTTGTGTGGCCGGACGGAAGTGCTCAGGACACGGACCAGCACCGACCCGACAGTTGTGGTCTTTGGCGTCGGGGTCTTTTCCAAATTGAGCGGCTCGTTGAAAGCGGGGAGAACGAGCGCTGTGGTGGTTTCGGGGATGGTAAGGTCTGACATTGTGAAAGATGGTGATGCTGTAAGTGTAGAGGCAGGATTCAGTACCTGCTGAGGACAGGCTACTCAGGACACGCGGGCTACTGAGACTTACAAGCAGCTTCTTTATACTAAGCTTTCGGACTTAGAAAAATCCCGCCAGTTACGCCAATGACTAGACAGCTCATTCATCTGCATCATTGTGTCCCGATCATCAGTTCCTGTGCCCGTATGTGGTGCATCAGTGAGTTGGTCGGGTGTGTCGATTACCTGTTTAGGCAATAGTTAGATCCGCCTTGTCCGAGGCCCGCAGAATGTACTCCACCTAACTCCGCTGCCAGTCGGGGCCAATGAAGCGGGATCGCTATTCTCAAACTGCACTCAGCCGCTCCTGGGATCTGTATGTCTAGCTAAGCCGGTCTAATTGGATGCTGTTCCTTGATAAAGCTAGCTTTCGAGTCTGTCTGCGAAACAGTTGGCCAAGCTGATAAGCTGGCTGCAAATGGGCCTCGAGGGGGCCGGCCAGGCAGGTCTCAAGCGAAGTCCTGACTCCTGTTGCGAGGGACAAATTGAAATTTAGTCCGCAGGTTTCCTTCTTCATCGTCCCATCGGTCCATCTGCTTCACTGAGTGTCAAGGAACGGATTTCCTTGATATGGTTTGATTGACCGTCTCAAAGTCAAGACAAAAAATTGGCTGGGTCCTGTAGTTCTATCAGCAATACATTTCCTAGTTGGCAGAGCTGCTAACTGACCCAGTCAATTTCCACAGCGTTGCTCCAGTCAATAAGCCCGACTTCGAAAGCAATGTCCGATTCTGCAGAACCTCCTGACCCGCTGGGATATTGCTGCAGCGCCAAATGCCCATATTTCTCTATTTCTGCTTCGGCAGCGGTGGATGAGCTTGGAACCGGGTATGGGACGTGGTATCGTCCTTGTCTGGCCGTTTGAGCCTTTGCTGCAATCAGCCGGAGCAGTCTCGTGCTTTCACGCACATGAGTAGAGGCAACTAATCTCTTGGACCACAGCTGCGTTGCTGTTTGAAGCAGGTTGATGATATGGTTCTCTTCACCTGGCCTTTGGAAAAGCTCAGTATTCCAGTCAACCCCTGCTCTTCCCCGCAAGATTTGATGTTACATAAGCAGAGCGAAAACAGAAGTCTGGTTAGCCTCAAACAACTACGACAGACATTCAAGCTACTGTATGGATACTGCAGGAGTAAAAGTAATTCGATCTTAGCTTTTGAGAGAGGGAATTACCTAGATATGTCTGTTGAAGATGTGAACAACATCTCACGGGGAATGCTTTGCGTGGCTTGAAGAGGAAATGAAAATATATTTACAAAAAGAGTTTGGCTGTCCAGACGGATATTATTCCCACTTACCCGGGCTTGCAGTAGGCATAGATCCTAACAGTAATTATAACGACGACGATAGTAACGACGACAGCGAAGATTGGTCACATAGGTTTATCAAGATACAACAAACTAGTAGACCTAATAAAAGTACCTTAATTATTTCTCTAGCTAACTGGAAGTATTCGCTTAGATAGCAAGACTCTATAACAAGGGAGCTGGAATATGATAGGAGACATCGCTTAAAACGTCGATCTCATGGAAGAGAAAATAGGTCGTTGACACCAACCATAAAACTTCTCGATGAGAGGTTATGGAACATCATGATCTTGAGTGCTGGCCTATGGTTAGGGCAAGAGCTTTTTCATCAGACCCTGTTAATCTTGAAGCCACCAGGCACCCGGCGCTGGAAGAAACCATTGGGGTCATACTTCTTGGCAACCTTGCGGATGTGCTCCACGTTGGCTTCGCCATAGCTCCCAATGACGTTTTGTCTCGAGTCAGCGTACGGGAGATATCTGAACTCGTTGTCACAGCCGATCGACTTTGAAAAGTCCTCTACCCTCTTGTTCATAGCCGCAACCTGTTGGTAAACCCGGGGATAGAGCTCCTCACTGTTAGAGCCCAGCAGAGTCACTCCCATTACGAAAAGGATCTTATTGCGGGAGTCTCGCTCGAGTCCAAGCACGTTCCCTCCCTTTTTCACACCGATGCCTGCGAAGTATGAAGGGAGCGGCTGGAAGTCGAGGATCGTGGTGAAGTTCTTCGGTCCGAGGAGGGCTTTCATAGCCTCGACAATACCGTTGTATTGTTCGAAGCAGTAGCGCATAACTCGTGGGTCGTTGATGATGGTCAGAGCTCCGGCCCCAGCGTTCCTGAGATAAGACGGTCAGTTGAGCCAACGTAGAGCGAACAGGATGTCGTTAATGAACTTACCGTTTTTTCCCGGAAAGCTGAGTGCTGTTGGCAGCCTCCACAAGAGACACCGATTTCGTGGTAGCTGGATGTAAGAGTGGGATACGGTTGAAGGCGTCATATGCTGTGCTGTTGGCCTTGTTTCTAGTGTTGACCTCGACTACCATAATTGTGCTGTCCTCAATCTTGGGGTCGTAGGTCATCATGGAGATTAATGCATTGTCCGCCATTGACTGATTCAGACCAGCGAAATCCGCAATCGCGTCAATAAGCTTGTCGGAGTGTTCCCGGGCGTAAATCCTCGTCTCCATTTTCAAGTTCTCAGCCGGGAACGCCTCGAGATCGAACCTAGTGACGATGCCGAAGTTGCTGCTACCTCCTTTAGAGCCCGCCAAAGGTCGGAGTGGACGGATGCGTTGGCATTGATAATTGTGCCGCCTGCCAGAACCACCTCGTAGTTGACGACGCTGTCGCAAGCGAAACCTGTACGCGCCGTGTACCACGAGATACCGCCGCCGAGAAGGAGCCCACCAACACCAACGACTCCCTCTCTCCCGCCCGTAACGGTGACTCCGTCCTTTTCCAACTCGGCATAGACTGCACCCCAACGCGCTCCGGTTCCGACGCTCGCAACGTTGGTCGTCGCATCGTACGTGGTGGCGTTGAGGTGCGTCAAGTCGATGGTCACGCCCTCGGCGATATTGTTCTGGTTATCGCCCCCGTGCCCGCCGCTGCGAATTGCTATGTGCCAGTCTCCGGCACCGCCACCGGCGGAACGCAGAGCAGTGAGAGCCGTAGAAACCTCAGTTGTGGTGCTTGGGAGAACGAAGCACCAGGGCTGTTTGCGCGTGTCGATGGCATAGGAGCTTTCGACGAGGGATCGGTATAGAGGGGAGGACGGGAAGTGAACAGCGTGAGATAGATTGGCGGCTACAAGTGCGTCACACTGGATTGATGTTAGAAAAGTCTGAAGCATAGTCTCTCGGGGAAAAGGGAGGGGGGATTTCATACTGCTGGGAAGCCCGAGAGCTCTGGCGTGTTGTTTGTTGCTGCTGATGGCTGTCCTTGCACGCTGCCGAACAGGAGTAGTGCAGCAGCCGTGGTGCTTGCTGACTTCAAAAATCGTGGGATGACCATCGTGACAGCGCTTGAATTTGTTGTTCTGTAAAATATGATGAAGATGAGAAGCTTTTTGGGGTGGGTTGTCTGGATACTTCACTACGGAGTCACGGGCAGACCAACCTCTATTTATGTGAGTTTGAACTTCAGAAGGCAAGCCAACATTCACACTTCTGCGTCGCGCTAGGTGAGGATCATCGTGAGGCTGGCAGATCTGCGCTCAGGTCAGTGTGTTGTAGGCTATGTTGTTAGCGTGGCGGGCTGTGTTGTTGTGAAGGAGTCAGAACTGGACCTTTTATGGATGCATCAAGAAATGTCGGGTTCAACTTGCAAAGGGGAGAGCAGATTTACGCGTAGCATCGCTTCTAGTTTTCTAGTTGACCGGTTTGCAGTACCTCATATGGAAGTCAGAGTGCTTAGCCCGCGCAATAGCAAGGGCCATGAGGGAGTCTGACCAGACTTTGGACTTAGTACAAATCCAAGTACTTGTCAAATGTCCAAAATACGTGTATTCAAGTTATCAATGTCGATTAATACTTCTGTCACTTGGCCCAAGCAGTTCATAACTAGTGAGACTTTAGTGGCTGTAATCTAAGATCAAAAGGATCCAGGCCCTGCTAAGCATTCCGTCTAGCTCGATCTGTTCACACAAAATACGCGTATTCTAGCAGTAAAATCGCTTAGTCACCATAGACTGCAACCAAGACGCATGAATCATTACGCGTAATTTGGACGTTTCCAGCGAACGGAATTCCGAACAAAAAGCATTGAGGGCGATGCAAATCAACGATGTAATTAGGCTGCAGGATCATTTTCCTTCATGATATCTGGATTTTAGTCAAGCTGAGCGCCATGTCATTTCGAAAATATTCCTGCCTTTGCCTAATTAAGTGTGCATCATGGATGCCTGGTACCCATTCATATTTTTTATGAAGTCCACCTTAAATGATAATATTATATCCACAAACCCTAAGAGCTATCCTTAGCAAAGTAGAAACGCCCAAAGTTTGCATAATCATGATCAGCCAAAATCCATTTGCTTCGTCATCGAAAATCACTGTGATGCATGCGATGTCATTGTGAGAGTGCCAGGAGTCGTCGCCTCAGCTACGGGCTCCGAGTTGCACTCCGTTTCAATGACACGCAGCGGCCACTCGAGCACCCCTTGCCAGTAGCTACCCAGGTGCCCGGCAATAGCGCGAATCATTGAGGCGCCAGCATCGCCAAAGTCCCAAAAGCTGCGGCAGCGGTGCAACAATACGCCATAGTAGGCGAGAACTACTAGAGCCTCTGGTCGATGTTTCCACGGCATATCAACGAAGCTTCCCTCTATCTTCACAGAGAACGACGAGGCCGCTGAGGGATATTCCTCTTCATCGAGGCCTCGACAGAGGTCGAAGGACCACTGTAAAAGCTCAATCGTATGACGGCATGCCTTCATGCTGGTTTCGCTTAGGTCAGAATCATCCAAAAGACGAGTAAGAGGATCGCACTCGGTTCCTGGAGAAACTATCTTTTTGTGGGCCTCGAGGACGACATTGAGAAAGGGCTGGATCTCGGAGTCGTATAGATAGTCCTTGGCCGGAGGCGTGACGGAGGTGATGCCGCGATTGAGATTGAAACATTCAACGAGTCGGTCAATGAATGTGTGGAAGTAAGAGCGGTAGTGCGCGAGAGTGTCGGCAAGAACATGTCTGCCTAGGATGGCGGAAAAGAGGAAGCGAGGAACGGCGGTAGCTTTGTCATCTTTGGGAACCGTTTCTGTGACGAGAGTGATGGAGGCAAGAGCGCGTGTTTGTAGCTCTGTGGCCAGATTTTGGAGACAAACGGCTGGTCCAGGATACAGATGAACCATGTGGAAGGCCGTGAAGGCGAGAATTTCATCGAGGAGGTACGGTGAGTCGACAGCGTGGCGGACGGCAATGTCCACTATGCTTCGGTTCGGCCCGGTGAAGTTTGGCACTGAGTGGGCGTTGTGCATCAAAATCATGTGCTGCGGCGTAAATATTGCCTTGGACGCAGCGTCTGGTACACCTATCAAGCCGGGATGGTAATCGGAAGGTGAATGGGAAGCGGTAGGCTCGAGGTCGGCTATGGACGGTTGGTCACCGTCCTCCAACAACAAGGGAATGGTGGGTTGATCCACCGCTGGACCGAGTTCCGAGTGGCTGTCTTGCCGATGAATGGCCAGTGGCGTCTGTGTATTATGCTCTTCCGCATCGTCAATGTTGTTTACATTGCCCTCTGTGGAATCGGGTACTGTTGGACTCGTTGTTGTCTCTCGTCCCTGCTGTTGCGATGCGTGACGCTGTTGCCCTCGTTTCCGTCTCTGCTTGCCCCTCTTGGGCGGCGGGAAGACGCATGCACGCTCTGCAACTTCGCAATTTGCGCAAGAAGGCTGGCGCTCGTCGCAGCGGATATGGCGACGTTTGCACTCGGTGCACCCGTTGCGAGACTTTTTATGGGATCGCCGAGTCTCTGTGGTCCTTGTATTTGCGGTTCCGGCAACGCTCGAATCATGATGACCAGTTGAGGTCTGAGTTTCTCGACCCATGGTGGTGTATAGTCGTGAATGAAGGTGCCGTGTGGTATAAGAAGATATGACGAAGCATCTGAAGTAATTCGGGAGAACGTCGACCCTGTGAATGATTGCAGGCTTGGTCTTGGCCGCTTTAGGCAGCAGCTCTGTACAGACAACGGGTCTTAGCTGCGGTCCAGGTCAATAGTGCCCCATTCCGCTAATACGGATCCGGTGGATACGATCTGCGGGTCGGGGCTCCAGGCACGGGGCCGGCTTGAGAGCCGAAGTGGACTTATCGGCATCACGAAGACCGTGATGCTTGACGTGACAGATCCGACATATCTAGTCTGTTGCAGTTTGTGAAGAATTCTTTTGTGAATTTTTGTATAACTAAGGGGAACATGAGGACCCTTTTTTCCTCTACCCTAACCTAGGCTAGTCTCCTTAACTACTATATTATAACTTAGATAAGGGTAATAATAGCGATTAGTTCTTAGAACTATTCACTATATTTCTTATTAAATATCCTATTAATCTCCTTTATATTATATTTATTTTTTAGGGTTTTAGTGATCTTGTTAAATCCCTATTTAACTTAATAAGAACTTAGTTCTAAAGGTTTTCTAAAAACCTAATATATATCGTAAAGAAATATAGAGATATTACATTATGATTTTTAGCTATAAAAATATAACTAAATGTTACGGTCAGCTATCCGACAGTAGGGTCTGCTAACAGAAGCTGGGGATTGATACGTTCTAACAGTACACTGGGTCGTGGTCGTAGGTCGTAGTTCGTAGGCTGTAGTAGATCGGGTCTTCAGAGGCTAAGGTGATCAGTCTTAGACTCAACAAGTGATTCGCAGTGAAGGTAAGCTGAGAGTATCCATGAGGATGAATACTAAGTTGATTGCTGGAGAGCTATGGAAGTCTGACCATAAGCCAGGCTCAGGGCCATACTATATACAAGTTCCAAATAGTGTTCTTAGTTTATCCCAGAGTGATCACCTAAGTGCGTAAGGTGATCGCGATCAGTTGGCAAGACCAACTGATCACTGAGCGTTCCCTTCTGTACTCCACTGATCGTTTTCTTATCTTATCATCACGTGACTTATACCATAGTTCTTCCGTTCCGAGTGAGTCCCTGTTGTTCCCATGATCCTGCGGTACAAATGTCCTGTTCTAGCCGCCCGATGCCCGAGTGGGTTGTTCAACTGTTATCCTTGTTTACAGGTCGTAACAGTTAACTACCTTCAGTCACGACTGAATCTTGGTTTAAGAATTACGAAATTCACCGCATTTGGAGCCATCTCGTTTGTACCAGCATTATTCAAGAGTGAATTAGAGAAAAGTAAACAAGGCAAATCCGACGTTTTCTAATTAATACGCTCGATAACAGCATAACAAAGAACGTACCTGAAGTCCGTAATGCCAACAATATCAATAGCGCTAGTATCACCGGCCTGTAACTTCTCATTCGGTCTCTTGAGATACCGCCTATAGAACAGAACGCCCCCTATCCCCAACAATGCGGCACCCCCCTCGACGCCGACAGCCATGGGATACCGATTGACCTGGCTTGTGAGGAATAGATAACCACCGATGACATTGCCGATGTTTCCCACCATGCTGATAGAAGCAATAGAGGTGGCTCGCTTCGGCGAGGGAGAGGGCACGGAGCTACCTATCCAAGCGAGATTGATATTGGAAGCGGATTGATATTGGAAGCGCTCGTAACGCCAGAGATCATGAGGATGCTCGCAATGATGCGCGCTGGAACAGCTAGTGTGGCGCTCATGATGACTAGGCCGACGACGCAGACAGCGAGGTTTACCACGATGTGAAATGTCCGCTCCCTGGGCTTGTCGGCGTGCCAACAGGTGAACAAGACGATTACGAAGCCAGTGAGATAGGGGATGGAAACCATCGCGTAGGTTATTTTCCGGGAGAAGCCAAGGGTTGCCATGATCGTGGGAAAGAAACTGAGAGAGGGAGTCGGTATGACCACGGGACATCTTTGATACGGGGACTTTGCTAGACTTACTTGGTGAACGAGGCACATATGGTAATAAGCAAATGGTTCAGCATCATGATCCACACTTTTGTGTCCTTGAGCATGAGAGTAAAGCCCTCGGTCATAGTGGCTGAGACATCCGGTGCGTCGCGGAGGTCTTAAAGAAGACGATGCTGCGCAACAATGGCCTCCTTCTCAGTGAGCCACCTACCCGAGGCAATTAGTTGAACGTCAGTACTTGAGCATAGATGGCGGTCTCACCACGTGTTATGAGGATAGTTAGGTAACGTGAATACGCAAACGGCGGCAAAAGCTACAGTCTGAGCACCTTCAATAATGAAGAGCCTAGCGATAATTAGCGTCAGAAATCGCAGTCATTGTCTGGTCCTTCAAGCCTGGTGAAGACTCACCATCTCCATGACGAGATCCCACCAACCCCCGCCATGCGCTCGGTAATCCCAATGGCCATGACCCCCCCGAAAGAACCCGAGAGCATGCTGCCTCCGAAGAGGAGTGCAACACGGAGCCCGAGCTCGTTTCTCTTGTACCATGACGAGCAGAGGAAGACCGCCCCAGGGAAGAACGGGGCTTCACAGAAGCCGAGAATGAAGCGGACCACGACGAGGCCCTCGAAATTGTGGACTACAGCGGTGCATCCGGATATGACACCCCACATAGCCATGGTACCTGGGAGGTATAGAGACGGCCGCAGCTTCGAGAGGAAGAGGTTACTCGGGACTTGGATGAGACTAAGTGTTGGTAAACGCGTATTGTCAGTAACGTCAGTAACAATTGGCTTTATCCCGAAGGCGACCTTTACTTGAACAAAAGTACTACAGTCCCGACATATGAAGACCTCAAAGGAACACTTGCAGATACCCAACGAACAGAATGGAAATTGCAGTCCCGAACTGAGTTGATCATAGACCCAGCTCCTCCGATATTCCCGCCAATTTCGCAAGCGGGAGCGCGTTGCGGTCGACATCATTCAGGATGTACATGATCATGAGCGAGGGGAATAGTCTCATGTCCAAGTTGCGCTTCAAATGCTTTTCGGTAGTGCGCGCTTCGTCGGGGGAAAGCTTCAGGTATTCATCTCTGATGTGTCGTTCCCATGGGTGGAGAGTCTGTCCATTGGCCTCGGCATGGCCAAAATTGATACTCGATGTTTCAGCTTGCTACTCGGAGCAGTCGTCCGCCGTTATCTTAGGAGTCAAAGTCATTGCGAAATGTCGGATTCGGTTGCGGTGCACTTATTAGACGACTTCTTTGCGCGTTGGGGGTGCTATCGAGGCGAAAGCATAGACGATCCAATTGAGAAAAGTAGTTGGTATCCCAATCCTGACCCAAGCCATACTTAAGCTGCAGACTCTCATCTCAACAGCTTGGTCGGCCTTCCCTATCATACGTTTGATAGCCCTGGGCCGAGTCAACCAAGTCTTGCTTATCATTGCATCGGGGGTCGAGTCAAAACCCCCCTGGACCATGTGGGGAACCCATAGGCATCTGTTGCCATGCACCATACTGCAGGCTTCGTTACAGCTTATAAGTGAGGGTCCGAATCGGCAGAATGATTATCAGGCTAAAACTCACAATTTAGGGTCGATAGTTTTCTGCGCCACTTATGGGATCGTTTCTGCCTTGAGAATCCGAAAACCATATCTTGTCTGATGCCATTGGTGGAAAATGGACCCCAAGCAGCTCGTGAAGAAGGCTCTTGCTATTAGAGATGAGAGTCTCATTGCCGCCCGCCCTCCGACACCTTTACCCGAACCTCTGCCTCAAAATGTCCAGGATATTCCGTCGCAAATACTGACGCCCGAGGAGATTGCAATCACTGAGTGTGATCCGGTGTCTCTAGTGCGAAAAGTGACTGACAAAGAGCTTGCATGCGAGACTGTCATCAAAGCATTCCTGGCCAGGGCTTCTCTGGCTCAAAAGGCTGTAAGTTGAAAACAAAAAAAGAGTTCTAGTGCTTTGATCTGGATCTCAATTAGAAAAAGGCAAAAGATTTGACTGACCCTCCAGGTAAACTGTATCACGGAACTCTTGTACTCGCGCGCAGTCGCTAGGGCTCGGCACTTGGACTCTCTCCCGGAACCGGCCGGCCCACTCCACGGCCTGCCCATCTCCGTGAAGGAGCAATTCGGCTTCGAGGGCAAGATCAATAGTAACAGCTTTGTCGCATGGTGCGATCGGCAGCAGGAGCCCCCTTGCAGCCTGAACCGCATCCTCGAGGAGAAATGCGGCGCGGTGATCTTTGCCAGGACCACGCAGCCACAGACGGTTATGCATCTAGAGACGAACAGTAAAGTATACGGGAGAACGGTGAACCCTTGGAACAGAAATTTGACAGCGGGTGGGAGCTCCGGAGGCGAGGGCGCACTAGTGGGATTCAAGGGAAGTCCATTGGTAAGTCAAGGTCTGGCTTCTGTGCTACGGTACGTCGCCGTTCCACATTCTCTTCCTGTGAATTCATCTCCATGGCTGATGTTCAGCTAACATTTCACTCGAGGGTCTGGGAGGCGATATTGGGGGCTCTATTCGCGTTCCGGCTGCGAATAACGGAATCTACGGACTGAAGCCGAGCCCCTATCGAGTGGGGAACACTGGAGGGATGGGTGTGATAGTCGGGCAGGAAGGGTGAGGAGTCTCCTAAACACCTCTTGGAACGATGATGCTCATATATCTTTGAACAGCATTATCGGTTGCAACGGCCCGCTCTCAACGACACTCTCGGGTATTGAGCTCTTCATGAAATCGTACCTGGACACTTCTCCGTGGGTCCAGGAAAGCAATCTTCTCCCCATCCCTTGGCGAAAGCTGGAACTCCCCAAAAGGCTCAAGATCGGCGTCATGTGGTCTGACGGCGTCGTCAAGCCTCACCCGCCAATACTCCGGGGCCTCTCAATGGTCGTGGACGCTCTCAGTGCCGCGGCGGACTTTGAGATTATGAGCTGGCAGCCCTATGGCCACGACGAGTGCTGGCAATTGACCAGCGCGCTGTACTACGAGGACGGAGGCTACCGCATCGGAGAGCTAATTCAGGCAGGTGGCAAAGAGCCGCTCCCGCTAACGACTTGGCTGCTGGAAGAGACGCACATAAAGCAGCGCACGGTGGAGGAGGTCTGGGATGTAAGTTCAACTTTGCGTGTTACACATGTCTTCATCCCTGACATAACCGATCAACCTAGCTCAAAGCTCGTCGTAACTCCTACAGAGCCATGTACAATCAGCTTTGGCTCGATACCGGCAAGGATGACGGCCACCCTATTGACGCAATACTGTGCCCCGTGGGTCCCGGCTGCGCACCGAGGCATGACCAGGCCAAGGACTGGTGCTATACGTCGCAATGGAACTTATTAGAATATCCGGCCATCTCATTTCCAGTTAGCCATGTCGACCAGAATCTGGATCTTGCAGACGAATCTTATATCCCGAGTAATCCTGATGATGCGTTTGACCACAGGCTCTACACCGGGCCTGAGATGTACAGAGACGCACCCATTTCGCTGCAGCTGGTCACTCGACGTTACGAAGATGAGAAATGCCTGGAGGTCCTGCGAAGAGTTGAAATAGCTATGGAGGGAAATCATTGACGCATGGAGAGGTTGTATGGTGCAGCAGAGACGTCTTCACATATAAAAGACTTCGGCGTGAGCTGCATATTCGGCAAACAAAAGATGCAAGTGTGAAGTGGGCATCGAATCCACGTCAAGTGAGAGTTTACGAGGAGGTTTATCTCCTCCTAGCCCCCTCAATTTGAAGGCCGAGAGCGCGAAGAAAAATTCAATGAGGTGCAGCGCAGTGATTCAGTCACGTAGTCTTTCCGTAAGGGTTAAGCGCGAGGGTGAGGCAAGCAGGCACAGGCGGAGGCAAATAGCGGCAGCGGTTACGAAGAGAACAGAGCAACATAAGCGATAGAAAGTATGGTCAAATTAACTCAAAGTAAAGACTGTAGAAGCCATTTCACTCGAAGGCCTGCATCACACTAACCAGATCCACTTCGCTCAGAAGCCTGAGGAGGATGGCCTTGTTTGACCAGGATCGCATGTTTCGTGGATTCAGAAGGAGATCCGAAGGCACACATGATGTAAGATCAGCATGGAAGAAAAAGAGGGACATCTACGACGAGGTTTGAATTTCTCGAACTATCCTGACCAGACTCTCTGTCTTCCTATGGCATTAACTGAGCCTTTCATCCCTAGTTCAAACCCAGCGTATTGCATTGAGGGCCTGCGATTTGAAACGAAATTTGGGGAGGGGCGAAATCTGACATTGTGATTGTGGACCAATTCACTAGAAAATGCATTAACCTAGGCAAGCGGAGCACACCCAGGTCATCGTAATATCGATATGCAGCCTCATTGAGGGGCCAGTTACAATTCGACATGTGCCTGTAATGCAGGCGACAATTCTGCATGTCTCCAGCTTTTATCCGTGAGGTTCCTCTGGGATGTCGGTCAGGAATTCTTCAAGCCGTCTGTATGACTCTGCGCGAAGGTCTGCCGCTTCCTCGACCCGACCGTCGCGGACAAGCAGGTCCTCAAGTTGCCACATCTCATAGACAATCTGAGATCCCAGCCGGCCTTGGCCATACTCTCTGAGAGCCAAGATGGTCCTCATCCTGTCAGCTGCAGAGTCTACATCTTCCCTCCCTTGAGTCTCAAAGTCCATGATGATTCTGATGATATAAGCCATGATACGGGCTTGTAAGCGTGGGATATCCATGCCGGAATGGACCGGCATTGCGGCGTCGTCTTGAAGCACTTGACTCTTTAACCATGCTGAGAGGACACGCACCCTCATTGTCGAGTCGGCGGGGACCTCGTCGAGCATCTGAGTGACCCCTGTAAGACTTTCTTGCTTCAATTGGTTGAAGTTAGCAGGCTGTGATATTCCATCGCCATGGATACCAATGCCGTTGAATGTCAGCTCATGCTTCGGCCAGAGCTTGTCAGTTGCTACGTCAACGTCATCGTGGAGAGAGGTTTTGTTGATCTTGTCGTGGATTTTGGCGAACCATTTGTCCGAATGACGCGCGATCTCGGGATCAAGTTTAACAATATCCGAATCCCAGACCAGCTGGTAGTAGAGCAACAGGTAATCAGGATCGAAGCGAGAGAACGTCAGATCCGCGTTTATCGACCACGCTCGCTCGAGCGCTTCCGGCCGGACAGGAACGCCGTCATGCTGCCATGCCTGCAGCAGGTCTTGCAGTCGAAGCAGTACCTTTGATACCGGTCTACTGCCAGCAAGACTTATGAGATGGTGCAAAAGTATGTGGCCGAGATTTGCCTGGCGGAGGAGGGCGATATTGTGGAAGATCTCGAGGGTATTCCAAATGAAGAGGGGCCCTTCTGCGTCGAGCAGAGTTTCTGCCTGGAGGAACGCCTTACGAGCTAGACGGCCAGCCAAGACGCCCTGATCGCGATCGAGAAGGCCCAGTATAAGTTTGAAAGCGAAACTCAGCTGCTCGGGGTTGTTCAAATCGCGCGGCGGGGGCTTAATTGACGATTCAGGCGAGGGGCTTGATGCCCCTGGGTGTGATGGCAGCGAATATCCAACCGTGCCAGATTCGGCCCTGTCGAAAAACGCAACGGTCCAGTTTCTGATACTGGAAAGAAACGCTACTTGGGCCGCATCAGAGGCACTGAGATGAAGGATGCGAGGGGCCCTCGAGACTGGAGCAGCCTCTACCAGTGCAGTTGACGGCGACCCAGAATCTCGCGTCGATTGAGGACCGACATCCTTGCCTCGCCGCTCCCGACGAACATTCTTCTGGAATCCCCATTTGGTGAAGCGTTTTTTGTACATTTGCACTCTTTTCTTTTGGACACTTGTCAGCTCACATGGGGTCTCTTCGATGCCAGGAGCAACACAACGGTCGCAGGCGTCCGATGAGGGCCTCGAAGAAGACAGTGTCCGCAACATGTGTACGCGCAACTTACGTGGCTTTGAAGTTGTAATCCTCCTCCATTGCTCTCATTAGATGCTTGAGGCTTCTACGCTCCCTGACGTATATGTGCTCAATAATTGGGTACACGGCCGTCCACTCTCTTTCATCGTGTTGTATCGGTAATGCGGCGCGTGCCGAAGCTGGGCGCATTGGAGAATCTGACTGAAGCATTCTTGGGAGCAACGGTCGCTGGCCTGCAGCCATTAAAGCCG
This sequence comes from Colletotrichum aenigma, assembly GCF_013390185.1. Classification (NCBI taxonomy): domain Eukaryota; kingdom Fungi; phylum Ascomycota; class Sordariomycetes; order Glomerellales; family Glomerellaceae; genus Colletotrichum; species Colletotrichum aenigma. Next base: position 3,969,098 of record NW_023500913.1, read on the forward strand.
GTGCGGACATCGTGATCATGCGGGAATCGCAGCCTCGGATTGTGCCTCCGTCACAGAGGCCATGGACGAGATAAGTGATTCAGGTGCGTCAGGGAACTTTTCCAGAGGACACCATTCGTCCACAGCTGACAGGCGTGGATGCCTGGCATGGGGCGCGGCGAAGGATCCAAGCTAACGAATTTCAGAATGAACACCCATGTCAGCGCCACAGGAACTAACTGAGAGCCTGTCCAATGACATTGTAAAAAAAAGTTCTGTCTCACGACGAAAAAGGTCCCCTGGACTCTGGGATCTTTGACGAATCAGCGTAGGGGGAAAAGTTCCGAATCGTCGCCAGAACATTGCTCAGCGATCTCGCAATCCGTAGCTCTGAAGCCGGGGACGAACAAGATGGATGAGAAAAGTTCCTCGTGGTATCTATTTGTGTCCTTGAAAATTTATCAAAAAGAAGCATTGCAAAATATAAAAGGGTCGTGAGCGCTCATGTGGAAAGATGTCTCAGAAGAAGACATCTTATTAGCAACATTCTCCCCATCACCATCACCACCAGCAGCAAACTTCGTCATTCTCAACATCAACCAAGAATTCTCATCCCAATACACAACTGTTGCTGTATTGTCTTTATTTGTTCTTCTTGAATCATAGTCGTCATGTCCGCGCAAATGCAAGACCGAGTCGCATCGGAGACGAGCCTTTTGACATCCTTCCGCAAAGCTGTATTCGCCTCCGTACCCCCCATCCCAGAAGCGATCAACCTCAAAGACCAGACGGGCATCATTACTGGCTCCAATGCTGGTATTGGCCTCGAAGCATCCCGGCAATTTCTTCAGAAAGGCCTTACTCACCTCATACTGGCAGTTCGCTCACAGAGCAAGGGCGACAACGCAGCGGAGTTACTTGCACGCCAGTTTCCTGCAGCCACCATCCAAGTCTGGCTGCTAGATATGGAATCCAATGCATCAGTGCGAAGCTTCGCTCGCCGCTGCGAGTCTCTTGAGCGGATCAACTTTCTCATTCTCAATGCCGGTGTCGGTAAGATGACGTTCGAGAAGAGCAACGAAGGCAAGGGCCGCGAAGTGACTCTCCAAGTCAACTACATCAACACCATGCTTCTCGCCATCCTTATGGTCCCGGTCCTAAAGGCCAAGGCTCAAGATCGGCCTAATCGCTTGACTGTTGTCGGCTCCGACATGTCCTACTGGGCTGCACTGCCGGAGACATCTGGATCTCTCCTCGATGCACTCGATAATAAGGAGGGATACAACGGAATGCAGCACTACGGCAAGACCAAATTGCTTTTGTTAATGGGAGTCGCCAAGCTATCGCAGACCGTCACAGCAGACGAGGTCACTATCAACTACCTCAACCCCGGCGCTACCAAAGGCACCGGTCTTAACCGCGAGGCATCGGGTGTCTGGAAGATCGTCCCGTTCGTTATGGATCGCGTGATTGGGCGAGAAGTAGTTGATAGCGCCAGGCAATATCTTCATTCGGCAGTGGTCCTGGGAAAAGAGTCACACGGTTCCTTTACCGACTTTGTCATCAGGCCGTAAGTCCCCGCTCCGCGAGACTTCGTGCCGAAGTTTTTCACATGTCTTACTAACACAACCACAGTTATCCTAAGCTCATGTACAATGAAGCTGGTCAAAAGAGAATGAACCGTCTGTGGGACGAGACTTTGTCGGAGCTTGGGTTGAGTACGCACTCCATCTAGCATTTTTCTGAGGGACAGAGGAGTGGGGGTTACCCTTATCTCTGCATGCCAGTTCTAGAAATATATCAGCCATAGGTTCTGATGGGGTGCAAAAGCTTGTATTGACCACGTGCATCATAGATTTCTGCTAGCTGCACAACATCGAATGTATTTAACTGATATCTCAAGGCGACCTGTGGGAATATCAACTTTTCTTGTCGCATAATTCCCCTGGTAATCTCCGGCAAATTACTTATACAGAGTGTAGGGCTGCCGCTTTCAGAGCCATGCTGGTCTTAAGACCAAATATTTCAGACTTCTGCAGCCTTTTTGAAAGAGATTTGAACAAAGAATCAAGTGAATCAAAGTTACTTTCTAACATAGACTTGCTATCCCGGCGGGAGGTGGGCACAGACAACGATGAGGACAACACGAAGAACAATAACGAGAACGACAATGCCAATCGCAATAGTAATGACGCTAATTGGAGCGATAGAGATAGAGATGACATCGACGGGGACGATAACGAAGAGAATATTATGGACAGGAATTTATATATTATAGAAAGAAAGGATGAAGCTATTGAACAGGACGATAGCTGTTTGACCCAATACAGGTAGTTGTCCGCCTGGACAGCAAAAGCTTTCTAATAATTGGCAGTTTCATACTTGCTTCGGTGGCGAATGTTTTGGCCATACTTGAAGAATGCCCATGGCCCGGGAAGTAAGATGAGTGAAACGAATTCTAGAAGGCTCGTGGCCCAACCTATGCCGAGGCTCTGGTACACTACACCATACATGTATCAGTGGGAGGTCTTCAAATGGAAATCAAGAAACAAGTGAGTACAAGTGAGTACTCACTTTGGAGAGAAAAGAACGGGAAGGCGGCAGCAAGGGTATACCTTGCCAGGCTGTTAGCACTCGCTGCACTTGCGACATTGGTTCGATGATATGTGTCTCCAAGATATTGAATTGAGCTGACGGTCAATGAGATGTTGCCCCAGCCAAAAACTGCAACTGCCACGATCGGCACGGCAACATGCACATCTGAGCGAGCCGTCCATCCAAACCAAAACAAGCTAATAGGCAGAGCCAAAGATCCCAGCATAGCAGGGTAAAGTCGAAGCTCTGGTGGTATCTCGCCTGGCGGAAAGCTTCGAGCTTTAGGCTGGTAGAGATATCGGTCGCAAAGGACCAAGGTCACACAACCAAGAACACACCCGAATGCAATGGCCAAGAAGACTAGACCTGACTCTGTGAGACTGAAGTTATGTGTCGCTCCGAAAACGTAGAAGAAAGCCCCGAAGAACATAAACAGTGTTCCGAACATGCATGCCACATACAAGGAAAGTATTGACACGATGGGTTCTGTGAAAAGCATCCTTAGGGGTCGAAAGAGAATAACAGTGAGGAATTGCCGAATCATTGTTGAGGTGGGGATCGATTCGGGTTCATCGAGGCCGAGTTGCTTTCGACGGCGTCGTAGTAAGACGGGATGATACGACTCGCCAGCGACAAAAAGCCACATTGCCGAAAATACGGAGAAGAACACGATGGTATACTGTCTCCAGCGCCAGTCTTTCCTGTCAACTATGAAGGACCCCAGAACTGGCCTTCGACCTATGTCAGCACCCCTCAAGTTCGCGAGTTTTGCTGCGTCTTACCCGAGGCCAGGTCCCAGAAACGGACTCAGGATAAAAATTGTTGATGGTAACCCCCTCTCAACAGGCAGGTACGTTTCATTCAAGACACCAGAGCCTACGGCCAAAACAGGCCCGTAGAAGAACCCAGACAAAAATCTGAGTATGCACAGCCCGGCAAAGGTTTCTGTGAATCCTGCGCCCAGGGCGAAAAGACCGCCAAAGACTACGGCGACAATATGGACAGCCTGTCTACCGGCCGATTCCGATAAGGGCCCGCCGAGTACGGGACCAAGTCCTAGTGCAAGGACATATAATGATAGCGGCAAGAAGGCAGCTGTGCTTGAGATCTTAAATTCGTCCATGAACTGTGAACGAGCTGGGCTGACAATCGAGGTGCCAACAGAACTAGAAAAATCAGTCGGCGAAAGGAAATTTGTTACCAAAAATTGCTTCACCCACCAAGTAAAGCCTACAATAGATATCATTGCAAGTTGCACGTTCTTTTTCCACGAGGGCCAGTTGTATGGATTTGATGGGTCGTCTTCCCACTTCCATTCAGGAGTTGCCTGCCTGTCCCCTTCGAGTTTGCCATCATCAGAGATAGCTAGGTTATCAGCCATTTCTGTCTTGTTGGAAGCGACAAAATTTGGTCGCATTACCATTGAAGGCATATCTAAACCGGAAAGTAGTTGGATTTCAAGAATTGGTGGTAGGAAAGAATGTCAGTTGATCCGGCGCAAGGAAGTCACCAGGTTTCAACCCAACCCTAAACCAAAGTCCATGCCTTTGGATGATCATGCCATCTGATTATCAATCATCTTCATGTGCAAGACTTGCCGTGAAAGACTACCGATCATGTCGACTGTTTAAAGTTTATGCGGCTGTCAGGAACCAAAGTCCAGGGTTGGGTACTAATAGAGCATGCATTCAACACTCCTGCCCAAGTGGGCTGCACCCCCACGCAGAAATCAGTTCCCCCGATCGGCACCCTGCCGTACTATTTCGAAGACACAACCCACTTCACGATTATCCTGTCGCTTCAGCCAAGGAAATACGGCATCGTTTCTCAGGCACCCGTCTTGTTTAGACAGACAAGAGGATAGTCGCTCTCAGCAACCTTGAATGAGGGACTCACAAGGGCCGCTTTCTCACAGGGTTACAAGCAAGCCCCACAGCTCCGGGGGCAGCGACATGGCCAAACGACAGGGTCAAAATTTCGTCTTACGCCCTCTGAGTTGAATAAACATTGACACTGAATTTGTTAGCTTCGTGTAGCGGAGGGATTGATTGCTCTAGATACCATGAAGAGAAGCTGTATGTAAACCACTGCCAATGACGCCCCAGCGACTGTTAGAGCAAGCATTGCAGCGAGCCGTTCTATTGTAACCACACGTTTCTGTCCTCCGCCGTCTTCTCCTTTGCATATCATACGAAAAGCTCCACTGAGGCACTTTCGATATGGCGCACAAAGTAAAAATGGAATCGACAAAGATTCCGCCTTTTGCATCGACTCCTGTGGCAAGCATACCAGCTTCTGTCCGCGCGGCCAAGGCCACTTTCAAGTCTGGCAAGACAAAGAATGTGGAATACCGCCTTGTTCAACTTCGAAAGCTGTACTGGGGACTCAAAGACAGAACTGGTCAGCTTCGAGAGGCTCTCAAATACAATCTCAACCGCCCTCCCCACGACGCCCACGTTTCTGACATTGACTGGAGCATTTCGGACTGCATGTTCGCCATCCAGAACTTGGCGACGTGGATACAGGACGACAAGAACATTGACGTGTTCCTTCCCTGTTCGCTTCTTCGCCCGCGAATCCGAAAAGAACCCCTGGGCACGGTTCTTATTATCGGAACATACAACTTTCCGGTGCAGCTGAACATTTGTCCCCTCATTGGTGCGATACCCGCCGGCTGCACCGCTGTTGTGAAACCTTCCGAGAACGCCCCGGCAACGGCCATGGTTCTCAAGGGTATCATCGTGGACTACCTGGACACTGACTCTTACAAGGTCGTGAACGGTGCCGTGCCTGAGACCACTGCTCTCCTGGACCAGAAATGGGACAAGATTCTGTATACTGGCGGGGTCAACGTTGCCAAGATCATCTCCAGGAAGGCTTCAGAGACGCTTACGCCCGTGTGCCTCGAGCTTGGCGGCAAGAATCCAGCATTTGTCACCAGCAATGCAGACCTTCGTCTTGCTGCCCGAAGGCTCTTGTGGGGAAAGACGCTCAACGCCGGACAAGTCTGCGTGTCCCACAATTACGTTTTCATCGAGAGGGGACTAGTCAAGGACTTTGTCAAGTTTCTACGAGAATCCTACGCCGAATTCTTCCCCAAAGGCGCCAAGGAGAGCCCAGCCCAACACTTTGATAGGATGAAGAACATGCTTGATAGTACGCGGGGCCAGAAGGTTTTGGGGGGAGACACTGACCGCAATGACCTTTACATCGAGCCAACGGCCGTTCTTGTCGATGATCTTCATGATATTATGGTTCAGGAGGAATCCTTTGGTCCGATATGGGCCATCGTGCCATACGATAATCTCGAGGATGCGATTGCTATCGCAAATGAGACCGAATCAACGCCACTTGCACTGATGACCTTCGGCAGTCCATCGGAAAATGAGAAAGGTAAGCAATCGTGCCCATACTAGGAAAAGCTCTTTGTGGACACAACTGACATGCTGAGAATAATACTTTCCAGTGTTACCTCTGGTGGGGCGACACTCAATGACGCCTTCATGCACGCCGCGGTCCACACCTTCCCCTTCGACGGCGTAGGTTACTCTGGCTCTGGCTCTTACCGTGGGAAAGCGTCGTTTGACTGTTTCACACGTCGTCGCACAATTGCAGAGACACCCAACTGGGCGGACAAGATCTTTCGTGTTCGATACATGCCCTACTTGGAGTCGGAGCTGAGAATGTCACAGTGGCTAAGTGATGTCAAGCCGGATTTCGATCGTCACGGAAGACAGGTCTTGGGTTTGAGATCATGGGCTTGGAAGATATTCAGACTGGGAAGTGCTTCTGGCCGAGGTACATTGTTGCGCTGGATTATTGTTGCGGCGAGCTGCTTTGCTGCTGCAAAGGCGACCGGTCTTGGGCCTGAAGTTGTGATCCCAAAGGTGTCATTCGTATTGGATTAAACGCAGCAACGTGTTTTCGTCACCAAGTTGCAGATCCAATTAGAGATACTCAGCAAAACCAATTTTCATGCTTTTTTCACTTAGATAGTCTGCCCAACTATTGACTCGTCCGGCTTTTGTCGAAATGCTCTTTCTGTCTTGTTTGCAGCAGCAGTGCTTGTTTATATCGCGACCAAGTTGTGTCAACTGTCAATTGAAATTATTGCGATGTCACGAGAGAATCGATGCAAGCGGGTCTAAGCATGCCGTTCATTCGATGAGATTATCTTAGCATGCCGAGATAAAGTCATCGCAATTTCTCGGCTGTGACTGAGGCGGTATCACTTGCCGTGCAACAGTCCCGAAGATAGAGCCAGAACTTGGCAAACCGAGACGAAACTGACTCAACATGGTTAAGTGGCATGTAAAAAAACTGACTTGAACCAGTAGATCCACGAGGCGAGTGGTCCTGGTCTAATGACAACCCTGGGAACTACAGGGGTCCGGGCAGCAGCACTGTTCGAGCCGACCAGCGATAAGCAGCTGCGTGGTGCCAGATAGAGTTTGCTAGCTAGATATTTACGACGGCTAAGCCCGTAGTCTCCCGTTGTTTGGCGAGCTTCCTGGTCCACCTGCCGTCCAAGTAAAGGCTTTTCCACGTTGTGCCTTGATAAGTAGCTCGGAACTAAGGCAGACCCCGAATATTCTGATTGCCGCCCGCTTACGTACGCCCTGAACTGATGAATTCGGCCACGGTTCGGTATCGCATCATGACAAGCCATGATAATGCAAATCTGGTACCTCGTTTCGTAGGCAATGTTCATCACGGAAACCATCGCGGTCGTATCACAATCATGGTAGATACTGTACCCTGTGTTGCCCTGCAGAAGCAAGGCGGCGTTATGGAGCCAGATAGAATCAGTTGTCTGTGAGGGAAGAAAGTAATATAAGGTGTCATAAAATGATCGGAAAGAAGAAAGAACAATTTCTTTGATCATCACTTCCTTTGGTCATCCTCTAAACCATTTTCGATACAGTCCACGTACCCAAAATACTTCATTATTGCCCGTCATCATGGGCTCTCTCCCAGTTAGTGCTGAGGTCCTCGTCATCAGCGCGGGTCCTGTTGGCCTCTTTGCTGCCTTGCGTCTCGGTCAAGCAGGGATTCGCGTCACCGTCCTTGAGAAGGAGAGCGGTGTTGCGACCCGTTATGTATGGATAACAGTTGACCGACCCACTTGGGCATCGGGCGGCTAGGATAAGACATTTGTACTGCAGGATCACGGGAACAACAGGGACTCACTCGGAACGGGAAAACTATAGTAAAGGTCACGTGACGATAAGAAGGACTGACGAGAGATAAGCGGTCCTGACCTAGGACCGACATGAAGAAAGCGGTCCACACCTGGGGACCGGTCGGAAGACATCGGTCCTCAGTTTAAAGAAACTACCCTAGACTTATATATAGTATGACCCTGAGCCTGGCTTATGGTCAAACTTCTATAGCTCTTCAGCAATCAACTTAGTATTCATCCTCACGGATACTCTCAGCTTACCTTCACTGCGAATCACTTATTAAGTCTAAGACTGATCACCTTGGCCTCTGAAGAACCGATCTACTACAGCCTACGAACTACGACCTACGACCGCGACCCAGTGTACTGTTAGAACGTATCAATCCCCAGCTTCTGTTAGCAGACCCTACTGTCGGATAGCTGACCGTAACAAGCGGTCTGTCCCAGCTTCCTCGAGCATGTCTTTCTTCCCTTCTAACTTTTCTTCTTTGCAGTTTGCCGCCTAGAGGCGCACTTTATTAACTACTATATAACTCTAACGGGGAAGTATATAGAGGGTTATAGTATAACCTCTGTAACTAACTTATAAAGTATATAAAAAGGATTTTTAAGCTATTTAGCTAAACTAATAGAAATAACTCCTTATTATATTATAGCTTAAATTTAAAACTTTCTAAAATAAATCTTATATTATCACGGTCAGCTATCCAACAATAGGGTCTGTTAACAGAAGCTGGGGATTGACACGTTGTAACAGTACACTGGGTTGTGGTCTGGGTCATAGGTTGTAGGCTTGTAGTAGATTAGGTCTTTAGAGGCTAAAGTGAACAGTCTTAGACTTAATAAGTGGTTTTGCAGCAAAGGTAAGCTGAGAGTATCTGTGAGGATAAATACTAAGTTGATGTTACAACCCAAGAACAAGGATAACAGATAACCGACCCATTTGGACGTTAGGCGGCTAGGACAGGATATTTATACTGCAGGATCATAGGAATAACAGGGACTCACTTAGAATGGAAGAACTATAGTATAAGTTATATAACGATAAGATAAGAAAACGATCAGTAGAGTATAAGAGGAAACGCTTAGTGATCAGTTAGTCTTACTAACTAATTATAAAAATAAATAAAGGATACTATTTAGAACTTATATATAGTATAACCTTAAGCTTAGCTTATAGTTAGACTTCTATAGCTTTTTAGTAATTAACTTAGTATTTATCCTTATAAATACTCTTAGTTTACTTTTATTATAAAATCACTTATTAAGTCTAAGACTAATCACCTTAAGCCTCTAAAGACCTAATCTACTACAGCCTACAACCTATAACTCAGACCACAACCCAGTATACTGTTATATATGTTAATCCCCAGCTTCTGTTAGCAGACCCTACTGTTGGATAGCTGACCATAACAGTTGATTGCTAAAGAACTATAGAAGTCTGACCATAAGCTAGGCTTAAGGTTATACTATATATAAGTTTCTAAATAGTATCCTTTATCTACTTTAGGGTGATCACCTAAGTGTGTAAGGTGATTATAATCAGTTAGTAAGACTAACTGATTACTAAGCATTTCTTCTTATACTCTATTAATTATTTTCTTATTTTATTATTATGTAACTTATGTTATAGTTCTTCTGTTCTAAGTAAGTCCCTATTATTCTTATGATTTTATAGTATAAATATCCTATCCTAGCTGCTTAATATCTAAGTAGGTTAGTTATCTATTATCCTTGTTTTTAGGTTGTAATATTAGGTCCCCTCTCTAAAGGTTTTATCTTTAAGACCTAATATAAATAGGCTATTAGTCCTAGGTTAGGGATCTATTAATTATGCTTCCTAATTTATCTATAATGCTGATATTATATGAGGTTATATTTAAAAATTAAAATTAAGTGCTTCCTCTACTCTTTATTATTATAACTATACTTTATATATGACTAAGTTTTATTTTATTATTAATATACTTTATTCTTATTATTATTCTTTAGGAAAGTGTTATAAGCTTCTCCCTAATAGTGAAGTTTATAGTAAGTATATTTATTTAAAATAGATGTATAATATAATAGCAGATGCTGTTTATGCTTATAGGTTTTCTTAATATTTTTAGTTTATTATGCTTTACTAAACTTTATTATAGTAGATTATTTACTTAATAAGGCTGCTTATTTAGAGGATGCTGAGGTAGCTGAAGAGGAGGTGTTAAAAAAGAAAGCTGCTGTTTTATATGCTGCGCAGGCTAAGTTAGATAAGTCTATAGCATAGTTAGATTATTTATATAAATAGAAAAGAATAGTGTTTTAGAAGGGTTAAGAGGTTATTAAAGAGGAGCTAGTAGCTTCTCCTATGTTAGAGGTTTAGTTTATAGGTGGTTTTAATATATTAGACCTTAAGACTATCCTTAATTAGAATCCTAGCAATTTAAATTTCTTATTAAGGGAGCTTTAGTTATATTCTACGGTTTTTAGGTAGACTAATAGTTTTTTGTATCTTAGTCAGTCTGCTTCTATTAGTAGTTTAATATATTTATAAAGGTGTTTAATTTATAGGTAGCTTAAGGTATTTAACAAAATAATTTATTTAGCTGATGTATGTGTTATTTCTTATTCTTAATATTATTACTAATAGATTATGAGTTTTTCTGCTATATTAATAACATTTTTAACTAATTCTTATATATTATCTTTATATCTATATCTTTTCTACTTAATAAGGTATTAATATCTTTTTAGTTTACTAAGATAGTTAATAATTAATTCTGTTTTATGTTTTAGTTTATTATCTTCTATGATAATAATATTATTTATTTATAATCCCTATAATATTAGTTTGAGGAGTTAAATATAGAATACTAGATAACACTTTATAGTTTCTAAGAGTTTAAGTTTATAGGTAACTATTGAAATAACTTATGAGATTTTGAAAGGTCTAAGCTTTTTATAGTCTAATTTATTGCTTAGTTGTTTTATTTTAATATTTTGCTATATAAATTAGGTGCTATCTCCCTCTTTTAAAGTTAGTCCCTTAATCCTTTATTAATTACTAAACTTTATTATTTGCTGTTATATAAATTTAAGTTCTTTATATATATGATTTTAAATATCTTTAATTTATTATATTAAGGTAATAGCTTTAATAATAGCTAAGCTTAGTTATATATTTCTATAAGTGGTTAGATTAAATCTATAGTTAAGGTAGAAGGGGGATTCCTTAATGCTTTCTCTAATTACACTATTACAAGCAAATTAGGCTATTAATAGTAATACTGCTTAATTACTTTAGTTATAATTAATACAGGTATAGAGGTATACTTTAAGAATTTAGTTAACTTTTTCTATTTATCTATTAGTCTATAGGTAGAATATAATAGATATTAATCTTTTAATGCTAAGTTATAATATTATTTACTTCTAAAACTTAGAGGTGAAGATCTTATCTCTATCTGATATAATTTCCTTAGGTGTTCTATAGTTAGTAATGATAAATATATAGGCATATTTTTTAGCATTACTTAATTCCTTATATAGGATGAAGTAAGCATACTTTATAAGTTGGTCTATAATAGTAAGAATACTATTAAAGTGTACTCCTATAAGGGGTTCTTAAGACTTTAGTAGTTTAATAATAAAGTTAAGTGATATAGATTACTAGGCAGTTTATAGCATAAAAAAAGGTTATAGTATATTATAAGGTTAATATTAAGCAGGCTTACTTTTAAAGTAGACTTTATAATCCTTAATTACTTTTGCTATATATTCTCTAGTAACCTTTTCTCTATATTATTATTATAATTATTTCTAGGTCTTTATGATTCTTTAGTAACTATATATAGGTTAAGTATAAAACTCTATAATTACTTTATTATCTAGTTTGCTAGATAGGTTAATATTAGATTATCTAGCTATTATTAAGAGTTTAGTTGCTAGTATTAGGTTTCTGTTATTATTTCTTTTGAGAATCACTTAGGTTTCTTTAGGTATTAGGATGTTATAGTCTAGTTATTAGCTGAGAGTGTTAGCTCTACTATTATCTGTTAGCACAGGTATAAGCGTATACAGGTTATGGATGTGGTAATGTTATGATAAAAGGTAATAATTCTGAGCATTTATGAGCATTTAATTGTACAGATAAGAATAAGGGAACAGATGTATTGTGATGAGTCTGGTTGTTGTTGTCCGCAGGTTGCATCCTCTAGTAGGGAAAAGTGAGGGGAAAGATCACCTGAAACGTAACCTGCTAAACTGCTAATTACATAAGGTGCTTACGTAGCTATACGTATTACATAATCAATATTATAGTTATAAGTTATAATAAATCAAGTATTTTAATATAAGGTTTTATACCTTAAACTTTATTAGTTTATTTTAGATAGCGTTATTATTATTCTTATATTATTATTATTATTATTATAAAAGAATGTTATATGTTAACAAATATAATAGTTAGAATTTATCAGCGCTGCTAAGTGGTTCACTAAGCTAGACGTAGTAGCAGCATTCCATAAGATCTAGATTATATAGGGAGAGGAGTATAAGACAGCCTTCCAGATGAGATATAGGCTATTTAAATAGCTAGTTATCCCCTTTAGGCTTATAGAAGCCCCCACTATATTCTAACGATATATTAACAATATGCTTTAAGAGTATTTAGACAACTTCATAATAGCATATGTAGATAACATCCTGATCAATAGATTATAATAAAACTATAAAGTAAAGGTTAAACTAATACTACATAAGCTTACTGCAGCAGGGCTATATTTAGACCCTCATAAGTGCATATTCTCTATGAAGATAGTTAAGTACCTAGGGTTTATTATTACAGCTGGAGTTAGTATCTCTTATAACCTTAAGAAACTGAAGGCGATTAAGGAATAAGCAGCTCTAAAGACAGTTAAAGAAGTCCAAAGCTTCCTTAGATTTACAAACTACTACTAGATCTTCATCCCAGCATATTTAGAGATTATTGGACCCCTGATAGCTCTTATAAAGAAGGGTGTCCCCTTCTGCTGGGGTAAGGAACAAGTAGCATTCCAGGAGCTCAAGAGGATCTTTGCTGCTAAGCCTATTCTATATCAACTGGACCCTAAGCGTACAACTTATATTAAGGCTGATTACTTAGGCTTTGCCCTTAGAGGCGTACTCTCATAGGAAGATGAGCATAGCAGACATCACATAATAGCCTACTACTCACAGCAGCTTAACGCTGCCCAGTTCAACTATCTAATATATAATAAGGAGATGCTAGCTATTATAAGCTATCTATAAGAATAGAGAGCAGAGCTATAGAGTGTCAGCCACTTTAGGATCCTATTAGACCATAAGAACCTAAAGTACTTTATGACAAAGCAGAAGCTTGCAGAACGGCAAAGCTGATAGGCAGAGGAACTATCTCAGTATAACTTCAAGATATAGTACCAGCTAGGAAGCAAAGCAGTAGTGCTAGACGTACTCTCTAGATGTGAATAAGATATACCTATATCTTTAGAGGATAAGTGTAAATAAGGTTAAATCCTATAGCTCCTCCTAGAAGTAACCCTACCCTCAGTATATATATAATATATAGAGGCAGCACTATTAATACTTATATTTACTGATGATAAAGAATTATAATAACTCTAGGATCAGACCTAAGGATAAGATGAAGTCTACTAGCAGGCTTATACTGCTGTAAAACAATAAGAAAGAAGCTTCCCCCTAAGCCTTAAGCTAAAGGTTCAGATCGCTAAGTGCGAGATTAATAATAGCAACTAACTACTATTCAGAGATTAGATTTAGGTATTAGGTAATAAAGATCTAGATAACAACGCAAATATGCTATACACCTATATTATTTAAAGCACCTATAACTTAATGCTTAGTAGCTATCTAGGAAGAGATAACACCTTTATGCTGGTTAGTAGATAGTTCTACTAGCCTAGTTAGTTGCACCTAGTATAGCGTTTCTGCTGTAACTGCAATAGTTATAGGTGTAGGTATATCTAGAGGGAATATTATAAAGGACTTCTGAAACCACTACTAATATTATAGCATATATAAAGCAACCTTGCTATAGATTTTATTACTAACCTTCCCCTTATAGATAAGGGTGAGAGATATCTTTAGGTAATTATTAACCAGCTAAATAAAGGTGTAACCCTTAAGGCGAGAGAAAGCATAGAAGCTGAAGCTTACGCTAAATAATTCCTAGACTGCTACTTTAGGTTTCACAGCATCCTTATATTAATTATAAGCGATAGAGGGAGCAACTAGATAAGCTACTTTTAGCGGCAGTTCTATAAGCTTTTAGGAATAGAGCAGCAGCTTAGTACTACCTACTACCTATAGACTAATAGAGGCCTAGAGAGGATAAACCAGGAGATCCAGGCCTACCTATGCAACTATGCCACCTACTCACAGAAGGACTAGGCATATAACCTTCCAGCAGCTCAGCTAGCGCTTTATAGCTGTAATAATAGCGCTATTAGGATGAGTAGCTTCTTCTTAGAGCATAGATATAACCCAGAGCCTATTAAGGTCAAGGAAGCAGACCTAGCAAGCCCTGAGGGCACCTATGAGGGCTAAGCATGCAAGTTGGTAATAAGGCTTTAAGATGTGATGGATATAGCCTAATCAACCCTCGCCTTAATATAGTTATGCTATGAGGAGCTGGCTAATAGGAAGCGCCAGCCTATAGAGAGACTAGAAGTAGGCGATAAAGTCTGGCTTTATATAAGGTATTATAGATCCCCTAAGCCTTATAAAAAACTAGATTAGTTATACTATAAGTATATAATTATAAAAGTTATCTCACTATATATAGTAGAGCTTAATATATTAACAGCTATATACCTATACTTCTATATAGATATCCTGAAGCACGCAGGTAATAACCCTTTACCTAGTTAAACATTAGATAATAAGCAGCTGCTACTAATTATAGATAATAAAGGCAAAGAGACCTAAAATATAGAGAGTATTAATACTGCTACCTAGAAGTGTTGAGGGTATAAGTGACACTATAAAGTTCTGGTTAAGTGGGAAGGATATATAGAGAGGACCTAAGAGCCTGTTGAGACGCTCCAGGGGACAGAAGCAATAGAGGCTTATAAACGCTGTTATGGCTCTGCGATAGAGCACGATAGAGACCTAGCCTTAGCGCCGCAGGCGCGCCGCTAGAGGGGAGCCGGGGGGGGTGATATCACAGGCTAGAGCCCGGATTGATATCTCCAGCTTCGCTGGAGCAGTTACTAAGATCCAGCTCCATTGGACCCACTATTCTGCCGCAGTACGCCGCCTAACTCAGCCTGCTTCACCGCTGTTAGGTGCCTACCCTTGTAAAGTCCTTTCTTCCTTCTTCAGCTTAGAATAGTCAATCGACGGCACCTCTACGTTGAACAAGCCTAGGGGCCAGCCCCTTACAGAGGCTCCGCGATTGGGAGATTGAGTTCGAGGAAGAGAATACCGCCTCCCGCATCGTCACAGGCACAGTTCTAGAGTTCAAGGATGAGCCCAAGGATGTGCTTCATGATGCTATCAGACGTCTATGGAGAGCGATCCTTGCAAGCAGAGACGTCATGAAGGCGGAGCTCTTCGTCAACCCTGGCACAGATGCTGAGATGTTTGGTGAACATGCTCGGCAATTTGCAGATGATATTTACGACCGTGAGTTCTTGGGGGTTTGTGTGGGAAACACATTTTGCTGATAACGAATCATTCAGATATCCTTCCGCAGGCAAAGCAGATCATGCGAACTGGAAAGTTCAACCCAATTGAGCTTTCCAAGTTGAAGGCCGTCGACAAGAATGGACCATTGAAGCCCGGAATCTACATCATTGTCTATGAAGGAGCCGCTCGTGCGGAGGTTGTTGTTGTTCCTCCTGGACAACGAAAGCCCGTGAACACCAATGACAACCTTTATGTGGGCCAGTCAACAACCATGCCTTATCGCGATACCAAACACACGTGGGAGAAAAACCACAACGTTCAGAACAAGCACTATCAAGCGGCAAGAAAGGCATCGAAGAAAACCATGGTTCCTGTTTTGCTCTTTGGCGACGACTCTCCGATCTCAGGCGCCTACCGTCTTGACGCAGCTGAGCTCACTTTCGTGTGTCTGTTCAACACCTGGCATCCCAACATGTTTAGTCACAGCCTCAACCCGAGTCTTGTGGGCTCTCACACAAGTGACTTCAAGGCTGCCCATTTCATGAGCCGCCTCAGCAAGGCCGCCTTCGAGGGCTCGGACTGGCAGCCGGATCGAGTCAACGGGGTCAACTGGGCTACTCCCATGATAACACAGAACACCAGCTCGAGGTGCTTTGTGCGGTGGTAAGACGCCAGTAAAAATATGTACATCTACCGTGGTCGTCGCAAGATCACTTACTCGGCCCATGGTTCATACTTCGTCATCTTTACCTCAACAGGAACCAACGTCCTCCAGATTGCCATTCCCAAGAAGCTCGCAGACATGCTACAAGAAGAAGGCATGATGGAGCACATGGTCAATGTCGTCATCGAGATCAAGTGTAACAAGTGGATGACTACTTATCAGCCACACGAGATGGCTTACTGGCGTGTTCCCCAGATCACGCGGAATTCGGAATTCAAAAAGCTGACCTCACTTGAAATGAAGTTTGAGTGGTTCAACAAGAGTTCTGGCAAGTGGAAGTCGGCTTATTTGGAGCGTGGCAATCTATTCTCTGAGACCCAGGGTATTCTTTCTGTGTTCAGAGGTGGTACAATGATGTTCGCCATGCTAGAACAGGTCCACTACACCAGTCGTCCTTCATGGCTGCCTCCTCTTCCAAACACTACTATTCACGACTTGACGGCGAACCACCTCGAGCAGCGGTACTCCGTCAGAACATTGGAGACCACGTCGAAACCTTTCCCTCAAGACTACACTATCGATGAGGTCACTCAACAGTTGAAAGCATTGTATCCACCTCCTTCTGCCGTCGATCTGACCAGGGGTCAATTTGGGCGAGCTCTAAGGACCCTGGTGAGCCAGCCGCCCCCTGACAGACTTAACCGACAATTCTACGGTCTTAACAGCAACCGGTACATCTGTGACATCTGCTATTCGCAGAAGGCAGTGAGTCTCATGTTCATCTTCTCATATGGATTTTAGCTAATACGAAGCAGACCAGCGCATGTGTTAGGGATGCCACCACTGGAATCGGCAAGAAGTGCACGCAGCTTGGTCGTCCCTGTACCTTTAGTGGTGGAGAGAATGTCACTGAAGCTCTTGCTCCCGGAGGGGCTCTTGCAGGATTGGGCATTCCGCCACCAGTCAGCAACTGAGTGACGACTCCCGTTGATGTGCTGGAGGCTGCGCCTTTCGATGCCGAGACTGAGATGGAGCGGCACAACGAGGAGGGTGACAAGGCTACACAGGGTTCAGCAGACGATCAGACGCTGGCAAGCCAACAGTAGAATGAATAGGAGTGACAAAGTCTGTTCCAGCATGGAGTGGTTCAACAGCAATGTCGTGAGTTTTGGCTGCTTGTCTCCGAAAATGTAATCGTGTTCAGTTGATTCGAATAAGAGGGAATTGAGTGATTTCTCTGTGAACAGGGTCATTGCATGCTTCCGTCCCAGATCAGAGTAACTGATAAAGTTGTCGTTGATACGCCTGCAGAGAGGGCAGGTTACTGTGAGTAAAGAAGATGGATTTTGCAGCGGCCCTGCGTTTGTGACAGCGGCAAAAATTGAATCCTCTTCCAATGAACACTTGAATCAAGGAGCTGAAGGCTCTGGTGGCGCTGACGTTGGCTTCGACCACTGTGGACAGACCCCAGCGCTCAAGTTTGCCCACGGAATGTATGTGATACACCTATATAAACCCCAGATTTCAGCATCTTCTTTCTTCATTTCTCTCCAGAAATGAAGCAGAGGTATGCCTTAAATTTTGGGGCCACTAAACTTCCTGATATATTCGGGATAAACACCCGACTCTCGCTGACCAACTCTTTCCTCGACACCAGTGAAGCAGAGGTATGCCTTGCCGTTCGTAGTTCAGAGCGTTCCTCTCAGATTTGCAAGGCGTACAACTACTCTAAGGGCTCTTCCCCGGATTGATTGAGGCCTCGAGGCCCTTTCCATCTTTACTGAGTCAATGAACCCCACGTTGTTCTAGAGAGGTATGCATGAGGGCTTCATCAAGGGTAGGATAGCGAAAGATGGAAGGCACACAGGATGACTCGGGAGGTTGTGACGAGGGAATTACCAGCGTCCCTGCATATAAAAGCCAAGGTTCAGAAGCAGTTAGGTCCGGTTTCTCTCCCCAGAGATGAAGCAGAGGTATGCCTTGGGCTTGCTTGTGTGGCAACTTGACTCTCTCTCAATGCGGGTGATGCTCGGGATGGCTGCAGGCTCGGTGCTGCCCACACCCCTGCCATGAACCTCGCCAGCTTAGCTGCGTACAGTTAGGTATGCAAGATACCTTACCTTACCTAGGCAGGCACCTGCGGTACAGTCGCTCGTTAAGAATAGCGCCGAGGCAGCCCGCAGTCCCATCGGGCAGGACATGAAGTGCGCAAGCCTCGAAACAAAGAGTTTTGTTGTTAAATAAGAAGAAGTCTCACACAGGTCTGCGAAATGAATGAATTGCAGGCCAAGATCTGGGCTATACGGGTGCCCCTTCACCGTCGATGCCTCAAGCGCACCACAGCATCATGTCACTGACATCCAAGATTTGTCACTGAAGTCCAGGCTAAGGTGTTTGATGGGACCTTGTGGGATGATATGCGTCAAGCCCGCTGCCAATAGAAACACCCGCAGGTTCTATGTCACTTCCCAAACCATTTATTCCCAAGTGCCGAGGTAGCGATCAGCTGGCTCTTACAATGATATCAACTCTTGATACTTCAAGGAACGGAACGTAGTGCATATATTACTTCATGACGTCGTCAGTGTCGTTCTATCTTTGTGTCCTCATCATGCTCGCCCAAAAGCTCATTCCCTTTGATATCCGCTAAAACAAACACCATGTAATTCCCAAACCATTTCCTCTCTTGGTCCCATTCCAAATCCAATTGTGCATAAGGAGGCAGTGAATTTTGTGCACGTCGCCAATGCGGACCTCGAGGTGACTATCAGTGCAAATTTCGCCGGTGCGCCGTAGATGTAGAATGCGTAAGTAGTCGTAAGATCTTCCATCAGGTCAGCGCGAAGTACCAAGTCATGTCGGGGAAAAAGCCAAACCTTGTTCTTCAATGTGATAAACTTTGTCGTATGCGTGTTTCCGTGACTCTGTAGGTACAGATCATGCATTGAAATCGGTGTCAAAGACATGCTGAATGGATTAGAAGATCTGCGGTCAGCAGAAGTTTCTGTTGGGTGGAAATCAATTACCTTGGACGATTTGGCTGCCGAGACATGGTCCAAAGCAAAATGTTCGAATGTGTCTGAAAATGGCTGACAGGAGCTGAACATTGATGTGAAGAAGGTTTCGGAAAGCCATTTGAAGTTGGTATGATACGTCTGCTGTGCGTGGGGTCGAAACGAAAGGAGAAGACCGAAAGCTCCCAATTGAGAGCCTTGAAGCAGAGGTATGCCAGTAAGAAAAGATGTGCAAATAAATGTCCCAAAAAAGAAAAAAGAAAAGCAGAAGCAGGAAAGAAAGATGTGAGGCAGGAGCCTCAGTTGGAGGGCTTCTTGCCGTCCTTGTCGAGTTCCTCGGGGAACACGACCTCGTATTCGTCAGGAGGGAAGGCCTGGCCGGCGAGCTCCTGCTTCATGATGAAGCCGAGAGCCAGGACCTGCTTGCCAGGGCCACGGGAAGGACGCAGGAGCTCCTTGAGCACCTTCCTGATGGCATCCAGACGTGGCTTCCTCGCGGTACGCGCCATGGTGGTTGTTCTTGTTTGCTTGGGGGCTTGGTCGGTCTTCTTGTTCTTCTTCTTCGTACAGTGTAATCTTGTCTTGTAGATGCAATGGGAAGCTTCCACCAAAACCTCCAGCTCTCTTATACATCCACTTCGCCTTGGGTGATCTGTGCCAATGCCCCAGGCCTACATGCCTTATCATCAATTTTATTGCCCAAGGCCACAGGCGTTGCTAACTTCCATTGGATCCCGTGAGTGCCTCAATCAGTAAGTGCCGCCCCATCATCTAACGGCTCTTCCCATTGGGTTATCTTTGGGCCCCAATCAGTCACTTGGTCCCGCTTCCTTCTGCCGGTACTCCTCATTGGCTCGAGCTATCTACACAATCAGTGATTCGACTTCTCTGGGAATGCGCCAGTCTTGCCTGAGAGCAAGAGCGTGACGTGAACCTGCTCTCGCTGAACTAAGGTACCTAAGGTATTCAAGGTAAGGGGCCCCTCAATGCGTATCTGCAGCTCATGATGGCAGACGCGAAGCTAAGGTATCTCTTCTGGTTGCCGCTTGGGCCATGGTGGTGGATCTACAATATCCATGAGGTCCTAACCTCCGGCGCCGACGATGAGTTGACATCAATATCGAAGAAAACATGCTCTCATGCAAGGTCCTTGAATTTGCTAAAAGTCTCAGTCCGCAACTTGTGTGGGCCGATGAGTCGGGCAACAGTCATTTTCTCCGCTTCGCCAGCCACATGCACTTGTTTGCAGAAGCGCTCCGCTGATGGATTTATCGCATGATATCTGCACTGGATGTTTCGGTATGCTCTCGTGAAATTCACATGGCATCCGAGAAAACATCACTTTGCTGGGATGCTAGCTGTCCAAATTTTATATTGGCATGAAAATCGTCGTCCAAAACCAATCCCTGTATCAAAAGCCCAGGTCAGCTCATACCCAACACACAAAATGTCTTGATTTTAATGAAGACATCATTCGTTGCGGATTGTCAGCCTACTGAAACCAGTGATCGGGAGGTTTCACAGAACTAATGTCCATTCGAAAAGCGCACCCCCTGCAATATTAGTTGAATCTCAGGAAACACCATCGTGGTTGAAAGCAAGCAAAACTCAAGAGACTTACAGCATCTTAAGCAAAAAGATGTTCCGACACCGAGAATCGAACTCGGAGCTTGACGGTGAGAGCGTCAAATGTTAGCCATTACACCATATCGGACGTTGGAAATTTCTGCCGATATCTCAAATCATAAAGGTGTGTACCAAAGATCAGCAACCACGTCACAGGTGGAGAAGTTGTGGCTTCCTCTCACGGTTGTTCGTTGGCTTGGGCGGGGAAGGCCAGGGCAACGCAAATGAGAGCAAAAGCTTCAGCTACATGAACTTACCCTAATGAGTGGATAAGTACTTCTTACACCTTAACGCGCTTTTAACCTCAAGCAGAAAAGACCTGTCGAACAAGGACTCAAGCACTTCCCTCCTACATACAACCCCACCGGCACCCACTGTTAGTGCCGCGCCGGGTCCGCCACATCAACACTAACACTACCAAATCCATCCCATACAACTAGAACCCTCGCCCGCGATGGCCTCGCAGCCAGCCGCGGGCCCCTCGCAGGCCCCTAGAGGCCTCTCATCCTCTATACATAGCCTCCCCCGGACCCCCCCTCCCCCTACCTCCCTACCTCCACGACCGAGGGGCCTCACGCCCCCCCCTATCCGGCCCTTAGGAAGGGGGCCACGATCGGCCGCCGCCGCCCTCCAGCAGGCTCGAGAGGGTCGGGCCCTCCGAGATGAGGCCCTAGACCTCCTCGCCAAAGGCCTAGATGCCCTCATTAGGACAGCCCCAGCACGACTAAAGGCTACAGCCCAGGACCTCATCGATACCTTTACCCAGTTTGCGACCGCAGAAATCTCTGGACCCACCCCCGGCCCCGGCACGGGAAAAACGTATGCCCAGGCAGCTAGTGACTCTACCGCTAGCAGCCCCAGCCCCGGCCCCGGCCCCAGCTCCAGCTCCAGCCCCAGGCCGAACCCAGTAACAGGCCGGCGGGCCACCAGCTGCATACGCCAGCCTAAACAGACCCAGGACCTCCGCCTACTAGTTCGGCTCCCGGCAGAACATATACCTACCTCCAGAACCCTAGCCCCTCACTCAGTTAAGATGGTGGTAACAAAGGAGCTTAACTTACAGCCGCAAGACCTAGTTGAGGTCCGCCATACTGCTACAGGCTTCTCACTTCAGCCCCAAAACAAGGAGATCCAAGCCTTACTTCTTCAGAGAGCCCTTGAGATCAAAAACTGCCTTACAGCTGAGAAGGTTGAGATACCTACTAAGTGGCATCAGTATATCGTCCCATTCTGCCCCCTCTACTTTACCAGCCTTGATGGCAGTAGGGTTAGCATAGAATCTGAAATAGAGGAAGAGGTTTTCCTAAAGACAAAGCAAAGACTCCTCTCCTGGCGCCCAACCCGAGATAGCCCCAATCTAGCCACAGCTACACAAAGCCTGATTATCGCCCTCCCTCAAGGGGTTAAGGGAGGCTTCCGCCTGTTTGGACAGTCAGGCCCTGCCCGTCTGCTTCCCCCGAGGAAGCAGACCCCCAAACAACACTCCCCTGGCTGCCAGGGCTTTCACTCAAACTGCTACTGCACCCGGAAACCCCTCTGCGAGAACTGCAGCAAACCGCTAGATACTCATGAGGCTGGGAGCTGCTTAGCTAGGTCTAAGTGTGCTAACTGCTATGGTCCCTTCCCAGCAAGCCATGCAGACTGCCCAGCTAGGCCTCTGCTGGTTAATGGAAACCTAATTATCCCAACCCAGAAGGAACTGCGAGGTATCCGGATAGCTGGAGAGAAGGTGTCTGATGATCTCCTAGCTAGCCAGGCCTGCGCCCCAGGCAGCACACAGCAAGCCAGGGCTAAGCCAAGCGCTACACAAGAGCAACAACTGGCATCCAAGCGCCCTCAACCCCTCACACCCACATAAGACTCAATTGTTATTGCAGATACTGCTAGTGTAGCTGGGAGCAACAATATGGATGAGGATGAGGCTGAAGACTCTGAAGCCCTCCCCCCCCTAACTAACCGCCCTATCCATCCACTCCCAAGCAGCAGCAGGAGCCAGAGGGTAGCCCAGAAGCCTGACTATAATATTATTAATGCCTACACCCACCTCGACCTCGACTCAGAGCTATAGGCTCAGGCCAGCTACCCCACAGGTACTACGAGTTGCCCAGTGTAATATGGGGAAGAGGAGCCCAGCCTATACAGCTCTCTTGGAGCTCTGCTGGGCAGATCAGATCGACATAGTCCTGATACAGGAACCCTAGGTAGGCTATAGAGATAAGATGCAGATTAACACACACCCAGGCTTTAACTCCTATATACCAGTTAACTTCTGGAACAGCAGAGACACAAGGCCTAGGGTTATGACCTACACACGTAAAGGTCTAAGGCTGCAGATACAGCAACAAAGACCTACCTAATCAAGAGATATCTTATAGGTGAAAGCTGGCGACCTCACTATTATGAATATATATAGGCCGCCAGATGAGCCTATAAACCAAGCAACCAGCCTCCTTTTAGATTATCAACCGCCAGAGAGAGCCCTTATCGCTGGGGACCTTAATGCCCGCCACTCCTCTTGGGAACCTGGGACCCCTAGCCGGAACCAGGGCGACGATATTGCAGAGTGGGCTGAAGTCTATGATCTGTCGTTTATTGGAGAAGTTAGGGCCCCTACCCATACTCATGGGCATACCCTCGACCTGACCTTCTCAAATATCCCCTTTGCTGAAGCTTATATTAGCCCACACCTACACCCAGGGGCTGACCACCAAGCTATTACAATAATTATCCCTATAGGCAAGGCCCAGGAACAGGTACGCCAGACTAGCCACCTCTCAGTCCCAGAGTCAGCCCTACCCCGATTTATCGACCTAGTAAAGGCTGGGGCTGCAGCCCTGCCTACCCCAGGGGAACACCTAAGCCCAGCGGAGCTGGACACTCTAGCTGCCCAACTGGTTAGTCTCTTCCACACAGCCGTTCAAGCTGTAGGTAAGAGACGGACTAACCAGGGCAGGGGAGCCCCCTGGTGGACAGAAGACTGCTCAGAAGCCCACCGAGCTGCTATTAAGGCTAGGCGCCAACAGGCCTAAGAACCAGGGCTAGTTATACCTCCCCCTGTCCTAGAGGAGCAGAAAGTCTTCCTGACAACCGTCAGAAGGGCAAAACGCGCCTACTGGATAGCTAAGATTGAAGAGGTTAAGACAGACCAAGACCTATATAAAATCTTAGGCTGGCGGAAGTCTAGCTTAGCAGTTAAAGCCCCACCTCTCATAGTAGAAGGACGGACGATCAGCAATAGCCTCGATAAGGCTCAGGCCTTTCGAAAGGCCTTATTAGAGCGATTTAGTGCTGCAGACGACTTACCTGGGAACCCCTTTGCTATTCCAGTAGTCGCAAGGCGTCTTATACCCTGGCAGGATACAGTTAGTATGGAGGAAGTACGCCAGGCTACTCTAACAGAGACTACAACCCCTGGGACTGATAGGATTACTACAAAGTTACTACAATGCACCTGGGGTTTAGTAGCTAGGCCTATACAGCAGCTCTTCCAGGCCTGCGTACAGGTAGGCTACTTCCCTAGACCCTTCCGCAAAGCAGAGGTTGTTATGATCCAGAAGCCGGGGAAAACAGACTTCTCTAAGACTGGGTCTTAGCGCCCGATATCCCTGTTATCCTGCTTAGGCAAAGGCTTAGAGCGGCTGATAGCAAAAAGGATGGCCTACCTTACTATCCTAGAAGGGGCTGCCAGCCCACAGCAGGTTGGAGCCCTACCAGGGAGGGCTGCAGTTGACCTCACAACCTGTCTAACCCATGAGATTGAGAGGGCTCTAGATACAGGGCTTACTGCGACGCTAGCAACAATGGACGTCAAGGGGGCGTTTGATTCCGTCTTACGAAACCGACTTATTGTCAGGCTACGACAGCAGGGCTGGCCTAGCAGCCTGATCAGACTGGTCTACACCTTCACCTCCAGCCGAACAGCCTGCGTCAGGCTAGAGGATACTACTACTGAGGACTTCCCTCTTTCCTGTGGACTACCGCAAGGCTCTCCGCTGTCACCTATCCTCTTCCTGCTCTATATAGCTGATATCCTAGCTGACGATCAGAAGCTACGGTTTGGCTATGCAGACGATATAGGCTTAGTAGCTACTAGCCCCTCGCTAGAAGAGAATGCTACAGCCCTAGGCCAGGAGATCACTAGTATCCTCAGCTGGGGAACGGAAAATAAAGTCGCCTTTGACCCAGCTAAGTGTGAGGCAATCCACTTCAGCAGAAAACATAAACAGACAACAGACCTACCAGATATCTAAGCGAGAGGCCTAACTATTAAGGCCTCAACTAAGCCTATAAGATAGCTAGGGGTCTGGTTTGATAGGAGACTCACCTTCCAACACCATGTAGCAATAAAGGTAGCAGCAGCAAAGAAGGTAGCCTATTTCCTACGGCACCTAACAAACACTAAAGGGGGGCTCCCAGCAGTTGCAGTTCGAAAAGCAGTTCTTGCTTGCGCCCTCCTAATAGCCCTATATGGAGCGGAGACCTGGTATGCAGGCCTGACCAGACCAGCCCTGAACAGCAGCACCAATACTAGCAGTAGCACTACTCTACAGATAGCTACAGTTGGCACAGGACAGAAGGGCCTAGCCTGTAGAGTTGGAAAAGTTATCACAGCAGCAGCAAGGGCTATCCTACCTGTCTGGAGGACCACACCAACTAGTGCCCTCATCCGAGATGCTGGCCTACCTACAGCAGAGGTAGCCCTTGAGGCAGCGCGACTACGCTTTGCTACACGCCTACAGAAGGTTGACCAACAACATCCCTTAGTCCCAAGGCTTCTGCAGCCAGGGCGGCAGCAGACCAGGCTCCAAAGAACAGCTGGCCTCTTACCCAAGTGTCCAAGGCCAGCACTCCTACAGCCGCAATACCTCCCAGGGTCCTATAACCCTATAGCCACAAAGACGAAGGAAATAGCAGCGAGGATCTTCCAGGCCTGGCTTAAGACTGTACCAGAGAAGCATACTATTATCTACTCAGACGGCTCTAAAGCCCCTAATGGCGCCACAGGGTTTGGCTTTGTTATATACCGTAAGAACAAGCGTATAGCCCAGGGCTGCGGCCGCCTCGGCTTAGCAGAAGTGTTTGATGGGGAGGCTGAGGGGGCGAGGGCAGGGCTCCGACGAGCCCTCCTTACCTCCCAGGGCCAGCCTATACACATCTGTATCGATAATACCAGCGTTATCCAGGGGATCCGAGGCAGGGTCCCAGACTCCTCACAAGCTGCCTTCCTTGAGATCCAAGAGGCAGCTAGGATGTATGACATACGAACCCATTGGTCCCCAGGGCACCAAGGCATCAAAGGGAACGAGGAAGCAGACAGCCTAGCCAAGGAGGGCACAACCCTGCCAGCCCCTAGGGGCCAACTAGCCACCCTGTCAGGGATCAAACGGCTAGCTAGAGAACGCATATGCCGCCAGTATAGAAAATGGTGGAAGCAAGAGGCAACACCCCGCTACACCCAACTAGGGCTTAAGGCTTCCCTCGCCTGCCCTCCTGAACTAGCCCTACCACGGGCTATACTCCATCATCTCCTAGCAGCCCGGTCAGGCCATGGAGACTTCGAACAATACCATCAACGCTTTAACCATACAGAAGCACTGCTTACCTGCTCCTGTGGGGAGGCAAAGGAGGTAGACCACCTAGTCTACTGCCGAAAGACCTTAGTGAGGAGGTTTCAGTGGCCCACCCTCCACCCTTCTAGTCCACAGGAGCCTATAGGACCAATAGGATCTCTTGATCGGTACTACAAGGGGCTAACCACTGATCATGAAGGCTTCTGGGCCTTTCTCTGCGTGACAGACTTCTTCCAGAAGATCTGCCCGCGGTACTAGGGCCTAGGCCTGAACCTGGGCCTTAGTAACAAACCCCCTCCTCGTAGAGGAACTGACGAGTATAATGGAACTAGGGAACCAGCGGGAACTAGGGACGGATAGAACACGTAGCAGCCTATAGGCAAGATTTGGAGGACGTTTGGAAGAGGCGTGTACTGTAGAGTATATAGCTTGAGCCTGCGGCCCTCCACGCCATATACCCCTCGGGAGGTCGGCCGCAAGGGCGGCTGCGCCTTTGCCGCCACGGCGTTAAATAGAACAACAACAACAACAACAACAACAACAACAAGGACTCAAGCTAGCCGTGGCTGATATGGGTGTGGCGCTGTGGCTGGTACCCTCAGTAGATGAACCAGGCCCCAGTGTCGCGGGCAAATCTTCGCTCAGTATTATCCTTAAGGCCTTGAGAGATGGATGCCAGAAAACATCAGGAAGTAAAAATTTAGACAAAAACTGTAGTAGTACCACGGCGTTCTATATCCTCACTCACTGTTCTCAAGTGTAGCCTCACGTTACGCCATGCGGGGACGGCGCAGCGGACGACGAGAGTGAGCGGGGCGCGATGATGACCGCATCGACACACAGGGCTGATGACCAGTTTTTTTCCGGGGAGATCTGGGGGAATTCCCCAGTTGCGTTATGCGAATGGAATACGAGCCGCGACGACCGGAACTTGGCAAACGTGGTCAGCCGAGGGTTGGTCGACTACATCACGCCACCCTCCAGGCCACTTTCCATCAGGCGACACTGCCATTATCATCGGGCGAGCGCAAGGACTCTACCATTAACATAAAATGGCCATCTTTCCCTCGGATTCGAAATCGACACTAAAGCAGCACCATCAACAATGACTTCAAGAAAGGCAGGCCAACAGCTATGGCGTATTCAGCCCACCGCAAGCGCTCTCATAAACCGAAGCATCACAAAGCCCGCGGCAGTCGGCAGACTTCTGTCGGCTGCGACGGCAGCACTTCTCCCGAAAGCCAGACTTACAACTCAATGCCGACAATCAAGTTTCTCCTCATTTCAACATCAAATTCGCCCATACTCAAGCCATTCTCCTGATAAAACGGAGCATCCGATCCCAAAATGGTCGCCCCCAGAAGACCCCGCATCTCGGCCTGTAGTGGTCCTGGGTGCTGGGGTCCTGGGCCGACGGCTCGCCGTGATGTGGGCCTCGACGGGCCGCCCGGTCATCATCTACGACGTCAGTTCGAAGGCATTGGCATCAGCAGCTGTTTATATTGGAGACGCATTGACTGCAGTTTGCGCTGTGCGCGAGACCCATCCCGGTCGCGTCTCTACGACCATAGTGCTTGAAGAGGCATGTACTGCCGACCCGTGGATGGCGATTGAAGCGCTACCAGAGGATCCCGAGATCAAACGCGAAATGCTCGGCAGGGTTGACGCATTGGTACCGGAAGACTGCATCATTGCCTCCAACAGCTCGACATGGCCCACTTCGGCGCTCAGAACTCTGATTGCCCGCCCTGAGCGTTTGCTCAACACTCATTACCATCTGCCTCCTCGCAATACTTACGTGGAGCTGATGACTTGCGGTGCTACTGATCAGCAACTCATGCCTTTCCTGGAAGAACAGATGCGAACCGTTGGCTTTACTCCGTTGGCTCTGCCCCACGAGTCGGTGGGCTTCGTTTTCAACCGCATTTGGTCTGCAGTAAAGACAGACACACTGAGGGTCCTGCAAGCTGAGCTTGCTTCCCCCAGAGACATAGATGCGCTTTTCCGAGATTTCTTTCATGCCGAGAAAGGACCTTGCGAGAAGATGGACGAGGTTGGATTAGACACAGTCTGGCAGGTAGAGAGGAACAGGGTGAACATGGGTGTGATTGATCCCAAAAAAGCGGGATATGCAGATTGGCTGGAAGAGAACTACGTCTCCAGGGGAAGACTGGGCGAAAAGACTGGAGATGGACTGTACACTGCCGAAGAAAGGAGGGTTTTGGCACAAAGGAGGGCATCAGCAAAGCGGTCTTACTTGAAGCTGCAGTAATGAAACCGAAGAGACAAAGTCTTAAAGCTCTCTTGAAGAATCAAAAGGCTCTACCTAGGCACCAGGTCAACCCTGAAGCTGCAAGGTGAGACCCATAAATTCTCTGTCAGGCGGCACACAGATGTGTCTCGCCATTTCTGATTGACATGCCCCTTATCTATGAGGTCCCTGGCATGTTTCACTTGAATCAGAACCCGTTCAGCTTCTTCCAACCATTTGCTCTGACGATACTGGTAGCTTCCGCGTGTCGCTCACCGATAGTCTGCCATGTCTAGACAGAGGAATAAGAGAAAGCAATCCGCCTCCCGCAAAAAGTAAGTTATCACTCCACTGAAAAGCCACGGCAGCCCCCGTCTGGATACTCCTCTTCCCCATTCTCACTTGAGTTTTGGCTGTTGTCTCTATCATTTGGTCGTCATTACTGAACTACCCCAGTAGCCACAAGCAACCCAAGCATCGAGCACCTGCAAACACTACGTTGTCCCATATGGACTCTTCGAAAGAGCTTGGCTTGGATGTCGAAGTTGCGCCATGGAGCTGCCTGGAGGCAGTTTTGAAGAACCATCCCACCGGAAAACCGATCATCTTGGATCCTGATGGTAACTTGATCCTCAGAGTTGGCGACCAGTGCGACAATGAATCCGAGTCTCAGGATTTCCTCGTGTGTTCCAGATCTCTGGCCCGTCCGTCACCCACTTTCCAGGACATTCTGTATGGCAACTTCGCCGAGTCCAAGCGAAACGACACTGAACCCTGGATTGTCGAGTTTCCCGAGGATGCGATTGCCCCTTTCTTCGTCTTGCTTTCTCTCGTGCACTCATCCTTTCGTTTTCTGCCCGAGAAATTGACTCGAGTTGAGATGCGCCACCTTCTGGTCACCGCGGACACATTAGATTTGTTGGAGGTCCTCAAGCCTTGGAACATCATCTGGTTTGCACCGTATCAGGACGACACAATTTCTTCCAAGGACTTCCCATTCTGGGTCGCATTGGAAGTCGATAACAGCTTCATGTTCAACCGCCTGAGCCGGGCCATCTTGCGTTCCTCCCGCGTCGACAGCGAGGGAGAACTGGTGGACTGTAACGGCACAAGGCTTTCGGCATACAAATATCTCGGTGTTACCGATGTTCTCAGTAAGTATTGTCCGGCGCATTCGACATTCTTTCTAACCTTTGCTCCAGATGAGATCACCCACTCTCGGAAGCAGATCGTCGACAAGGCACTCGTCATGGTCAGTAAATCTATTCGCCACATGAGTGCCGACGATCTTTTGGAAACCGTTTCGAAGATGGCGGAGGCAATGGCTGGGCTGCACGTCACTGGAAACCCTTATCAGCCCATCAAGCAGGCCGTGGAGGATATGGTTCAGGATATCGCCTCTCCCGCAACCGAACAGCTCGTGAAGTATCTTCGAGAGCAGAAACTCGAAAATGATCAGAAGTAGTCGTCTGAATCTTCTGAATTCTTTCATCAGTGTTTTCACAGGGTTTCCTGGGGAAAAGGTGGAAGGTAACGAGAACGCTGTTGGGTTGCAACCTAATTTGGGGTTTGTGCGTAAGGAAGTCGCTTTGGCTGTTCATGACTAGAAGGCCATATGTGATCATCTAGGCTATTAATGAGGAAGTACTTTTTTCCGATCTGCAGCGTGCTAAACTTTTTTGTAGAATTGTTTGCTGTGTTTTTGTGATGCTCACGATGGCACTCAGCCAGCCGCGACCGGCATCGTCAAGGCGTGGCTGCCGGGTGGCTGGTGAATGCTGTGTGGTCCATGCACTGGAGTGGGGATAGACACTGCAGTGTGAGTGTGGCGCATGCCCTGCACTTTTCGCTCCTGTGGTGCAATAATTTGTGCATAATCGAATCCATGGATGCTCCGCTGGAAAATCCCGTGGAAGGTTCTCCCAGACGCGATCTAACATGTGCGGTATTCATTTCGTCATCTCGCGTGATGACGCTCAATCGCTTCCCACAGAATTTCGTACTTGTCTCTGCAATCGCGGTCCGGACCATCTTGATGAAGTTCGCACCCAAGCAGTACCCTCTGGCACCGACGCGCAACCCCTGCATTTGACCTTCACATCAACGGTGCTGGCTTTGCGTGGTGACCATGTCACTAAGCAACCGTTTCGCGACGTGTCGTCGGGCTCGGTGCTCTGCTGGAACGGCGAGGCTTGGAAGATTCGGGGCAAGCCCGTTGAAGGCAACGATGGCGAGGCCGTCTTCGCCCTGTTGGTAGCGGCCAGTAGCCGTGCCGCGGGCGAAGATGCAGTGCTGGACGCGCTCCGCACGGTCGAAGGACCATTCGCGCTCGTCTACTACGACGCGTCGTCATCTCAACTCTACTTTGGTCGCGACCGTTTGGGAAGACGGTCATTGCTACTGAATCGGAAGGATGGGCTGAGGCTGTCTAGCATCGCGGAGAGCACGTCGCCGGAGTGGTCAGAGGTCGAGGCGGACGGCATCTACGTGGTTGACGTTGCGTCATTTGACATCGATCCGAATGTTCCCTTGACACCTCGGTCTTGGTCTGTTGAGCAGGAGGGTACGGTAAGTCGTGGATCGCCGCGGGATTGGTCTCGTTTTGCTACTTACGATGATAGGTCCTTAACATTGGCGTCTTCAACACTACAATACCGCCGTCAGACGTCCCGTCGCTCACTGCGACCTCTTCATCGGTCCAGACGCTGCGAGCACAGCTGACTGAATCGCTCAAGCTGCGCGTATGGAAGGTACCGGAGCCGCCAGCCCACGATGCAGGAAACGACACGCGAATCTCTGTACTCTTCTCAGGTGGCCTGGACTGTACAGTCCTGGCGCGCATGGCAAGTGACCTGCTGCCACCGGAGCAAGGCATCGACCTCATCAATGTCGCTTTCGAAAACCCCCGTCTCGCGTCAAAATCGGAGAACTCTGCCGCCGGCGTCAACCTCTACGAGGCGTGTCCCGACAGAATCACAGGCAGAAATTCTTTTGCTGAGCTGACTGCGGTCTGTCCGGACCGCCAGTGGAGGTTCATTGCTGTGAGTCCCCTCCGCATCACCTTGCGCCTTCAATCGCTAACCAGGAGCAGGTCGACGTTCCATACCAAGAAGTCATCACTCACCGGAGCCAAGTGATCTCCCTCATGTACCCACACAACACCGAGATGGATCTCTCTATTGCCTACGCACTGTACTTTGCCGCCCGGGGCATCGGCAAGTCCCAAAGTCACCCCTCCGACACCGCCGTCGACTACGCTACGCCAGCGAGAGTACTCCTCTCCGGCCTTGGAGCAGATGAGCTCTTCGGCGGCTACGTCCGACATGCCACGGCATTCTCGAGGAGAGGCTACCCGGGCCTGCTGGATGAGCTCAAGCTCGATGTCGGCCGCCTCGGCAAACGCAACCTGGGTCGCGACGACAGGGCCATGGCTCACTGGAGCCGCGAAGTGCGGTTCCCGTACCTAGATGAGGACTTCGTCAAGTGGGCGATCGAGTGTCCGGTGTGGCAAAAGTGCGACTACGGTCGCGGCGAGGTGGAGGGAGAGATCGAGCCTGGGAAGAGGGTTCTGAGGCTCCTGGCGGAGGCACTCGGCATGACTTCCGTTGCTCGGGAGAAGAAGAGAGCCGTAAGTCCCTTCCCAACGGAGAGTTGACAGGGTCTAGTAGGAGACTTACCATTCGCCAGATCCAATTCGGTTCAAGAACCGCCAAGATGGAAAGCGGAAAGACCAAGGGCACTACGCTCATCGCTCCTTGACGTGGTACTGGGTTGCAAGTGCATCTGAAAGCTGGCTGTGATGATCCACAGATACTTCCGAGCTGGTGGTCGCCGAAGTCATGCGTCCAGCGCTGTGCGTTTCTGCATCGCAGTAACCCTTCGCTGGACCGCGTGCACCTAGGCTTCACATACAAGGCCACCAGCAATGACGCCGTAAAGGCAAGTCTGAGCCAGTATGAGCCGATGTAGGCTCACCTTGCCTTGTATATACCACCATTCAATCGAAGCGGCTCTTCGCCAAGTACACCCAAGTTGTGCTCATGTGTATTACGGACAAATTGCACAATCTCCTCCATTTGGTCTTGGGCGCCATGCGTATCACGGAGACGGGAATATGAAGCAGCCGTAGGAGCATGCCCAAGACATTGCGTTATGGTATGGTTCAGAATCATGCAAGCCGTTTCTATTCCAATTCATAAACCCAGATACCAAGTGAAGAAGCATTCACGACGCCGGATACGCGCGACCTCGACCCTGCCAGCTTTCCATACCACCCATACCTAACATCGATGAGTTCACGCGCCTCGAACCCATCCATGGCATCAATCATCAAGTTTCAGACGATGCCAGTCTTCTTCGCTTGGTTCCTCATATACTCCAAATGCTGTTCCGTCACCGGAGAAGGAACTTGCTGTACCAACAATCGGATGTTTTCCCGCACGGCTGGCAAGGGATCGCAAGCCTTATGCTCCGAGGGAAGGTAGTGATCAATCGCGAGAAGTGGTCTATACTTTGTTTAAAGTGAGGTTTCGGTTCTTTCATCAACGCGAAGTCTTTCCCTAATATCTGATTGACTTCATGAACAAGTGAGCCGAAGACCAGGCCGCTACACATGAATGACAGTATAGCAGAAGTTGGCGGGTTCAACTGGATGACATTTCCACTATGTTTACACCGAGGGCAAACTGGGTTCCCGTCCTGTAATCTGAAGAGGTCTGCGCTGAAGGGAAATCGGCTGTCGCAGCTTGGACATGTACGGCTATCCGGTTTGCCCACGCATCTATGTCTTCTAAACGCAGCGTCCGTCGTGGCATAGATCCATGCTATTATCTTATCTATTATCTGTTGACGGGTTTTGGTAATGGCCTCTGAACTCCTAATTAGATGATGCGGTTTGAACTCAAAGTGTTTCGTCTCAACTAACCAATAATTCCGGACGGTTCTAGACAGCTATACGTGCTCAGAACGACTCCTTCTTGACTAATTAGCTCTCCGTCATCGTTGACGTAGGAGCTGAGACGCAAGTCTTTCGCAAGGAGACCAAAGGTGTTTTCACATCCAAGTTCCCATGAGATCCAAAGAAGTAGCTCGTTGCCCTTGATCTGCTTGATGTTCTTGTAAGGCGCATGCCAGGTAGTAGCCCATGGGCGTACTATCTTCGTCATGTCGTATTTCTCCGTCACAACCAGCGTTTGATACAGTTCGATTTGACTCAGTGATGTCGGCACATGCCCGAAGTAGCCGTGGATAATGCTCAGGACAAGGAACATGGCTGAGGGAAGGTCCTCGGGTAGGCTGACGCTCCAGGCAGCTTCAGTAGGCCTTGATTCCGCGAAGCCACCGTAGAGCATGGTGCGGAACACCGGTGACCACCGAGAGAGTGTTCGGGAGCAGACGACGAACTCGTAGGCGACCCCATCCTCACCGACACTAAGGGTCAGATCGCCAATCGGGTCGAAGTTGAAGGCCTTTCCGCACTCAATCGTCGAGGTGGCGGGCTTGAGGCACTCCCAGAAGGGCACGGGCTCGGGCTTGTTTTCCTTGGCCATGTCTGCACTCATGCCGTCATCATCAGACGTCGTTTCTTCTCTCGACATGTTTGCTGCTTCTCTGGAATGTTGTAGAATTAGTTCGAGGTCCGATATGAGGGAAGCGGGGAAGGCGAGGCGAGGGAGGAACTTTGATTCAAAATCGGTGGTGGTCCGTGAAGTGTTTGACGTGGGCGGGTCGCCGAATCGTGCTCGGTGCGGAATCGGCGGCCGGGAAGACCACCGTAAGTAAGCAAGGAGAACCAGAAATTTCTGCGCTGTTGAGGTTCAGCAATTCTACAGAAAAGTGGCATTTGGAATCCTTCGATAATTCCTAGACTTTGAAGGCTCTTCTGGTCGATGCGCATTTTCCAATGCAGGTTTGAAAACAGTAATAAAGCATGAACTTCACCAGCAAACGGGCGATCGCCGGAGAGGTGGGTCAAGGCATGCATCATGAACGCCTCACATACAACATCACGAGCAATGACGCCGTAAAGGCAAGTCTGAGCCAGCATAGTTGATCTCGTAGAGAGGTAAAATGGTATGTCAAGGGTCTATCATACAGTGTTCAAGAACAGCATTAGAAAGCAATGGATGAATATCGGAGTTCTTTTGTCTCGCCAGCCACAACACCTTTCATTTCTTCGATTGAAACATCACCGCTGAAGGGCAAACCAAAAGTCGCCTCAATGTCATCGGTATCGACAACCAGTCAAGATTTGGAATCGGACTGGTCAGAATGATTGATCTGTGTTTGGTCTCGGATATACATTATTCGGCTGTGTGTCCATAAAATTGGAACTCAGCGATCTCAATTCTGTCAGCGTCCCATATCGTCCTTGCTACCATCGTGACTCCAATTCCAATCCACCAAATAGACCGTACTGACACCGCACACCATGCCTTAGATGCCGGTCTTCTTCGCCTGGTTGTCCAGGTATAGGATGTGCGCCTCCGTGATGGGGGCAGAGACACAGTCCACCAGCTTCTGCATTTCGTCCTTCAGCGCTGGCAGAGGATTGCACTCCTTGTGCTCTTCAGGAAGATCGATGGTCATCGCCTGTATCTCCGCGGAAAGTTTGTTAACACTTAGTAGACATTCAGGCGTTGGTGTCTCCAGAAAGGCCACATCCTTTAGGCCGAGACCTGTGACGCGCTTGGAAAGAGAGCCGAAGACCAAATCCCCACAGAGTCTTTGTGACAGATGGAAACCCTTCGTCGTTCCCCGGTTGCATTTGCATTTGATGCACCATGTTGAATGAGCAATATCACCGTGACCGATGATGCACCCACAGGTATTGCATCGAACGGTTGGCTTCCCATTGCACGAGGGAGCTGTGTACAGTCTCTGGATCGTATTGTAGAGTAAGGTTGTGATATCACCTATCAGGACTTTTCTACCCTGTGCGATGCTCTCTGAAAAATGATAAGCTGAATGAAAAAGAAGTTGATTGGGTTGTGTTAAGGAGACATACCAAGAAGTCCAGGAGGCTGCAGGAATGGCGAATCGCTCAGACGACTCAAAGTGATTTCATCCGTCACAAGCTCGCCCTCGACATCGATCGGCTGCTGGAGCATTATGCCTCTCGCAAACCTACAAAAGGCTTCTTTGTGTCCAAGTTCCCAAGATGACCAGACCAGGGAAAATGAGGCTTGATTGTTGATAAGACTTCTTTCCTTATAGGGAGCGAACCAGCTCGAAGCCCAAGGGTACAGAATCTTGGTCATGTCGTACTTCTCTGTCACAACTAAAAGTTCGTGAAGTTGGTATTCCTTGAGCTCCCGGATCACATGATGGAAATGGCCGTGAATGATGCTCAAGACGAGTAAAATAGGAGAAGGGTCGTCATCGGGAAGTTGGACGTTCCAGGCGGAGCCATCTGCAGGCTTGGATTCAGCGAAGCCGCTGAACAGCATGGCCTTAAAGACGGGCGAACTGCGGCGGAGTGTGCGCGAACAGACGAGAAAGTGGTAGGCTGAACGATTTCCGCCAACTTTGAGAGTCAAATCGCCGTGAGTATCGAAGTGGTATGCCTTGCCAACCTTGAGGGGCAACATCGCGGCCCGGAGGCCGGGCCAGAGAGGGATCACGAAGACGGGAATATGTTTGCTTCCTTCACCGCTGTGGCTGGGTATCGACGGATTGGTCATCCTGGCTACCACAAAGTCCGCTGATGTATTGGGCATTGTGATTTCTGAGAGAGAGTATCAGTTATTGATGGTTGAGTGCGCGAGAATGACCAGGCAGATGGAAAGGAGTTTGAGGGAAGAAAGCGAACAGGTGAGATTGCTACTTACTGAGACTGCTGGCGACACAACTTTTGTGGCGTTGCAATTGGTGTCTTGCTGAAACCGAAAGATTGGTGCTTGCTGAAAATGATGTAGAGCTGGGTTTGGAAGGTGGAGGGAAAAGAAGAGTCCGGGACTTTGACCTGAAGGGTAGTTGGTCCCTCAAAGCCAGGCTCTTTCTGGAATTCTGGTGACCGAGAGGACGAAGACCAGTACCGACGCAGAGATTCCAAGACTTCACAGCCGGGAATTTTCAACGCGAGGATTCCTCAGGCAAGAAATATTCCTCTTCTGATTTGGAAAGGAAGGAACGATCCGGTTGTCCAAGCCGCTACCTGCAAGATATCTCCCAGACTTTCAGCTCTACCTTCACCCCCACTCTCACCACCACCACCACCACTCCGACTCTCACCTTCGATTCTCACCTTCGAACACATTTTGATTTCCACCCGAGACCTCTCTCCAAACTCATTCTCCCCTTCACTTTACCAATCACTTCGAGCCGCTATCGGTTTTCTTTGTTGCGTTCATCACCACTTCCATCCTGGGCCTGCCACTGAATTTCACCTGTCGTACCTCCTCTTCGCGCTTGCCATCGCCTCCGTACCGCCAGTCTTCCACGGCAAACACAGCCATGCGTCGTACGGAGCCCGCTTGGCACTGGATGAAGTCGCTCATGGAGCAAGAGGGCGCTTTCGACATGGATCCTCGCGGGGATCTCTGCCTGCTGGTCACCCCCGAAGATGGCAACGACGATGGCCTGGACCGCGACCATGACGATGACGATGCTGCCTCCGTCAAAAGTGACCCGAGCGACACTTCCAAGAATGGCCAGCGGTTTGTTGTCTGCTCCCGAGCCTTGTCGCGTGCTTCGCCCGTCTTTTGCAAGATGCTGTACGGACACTTTGCCGAGGCCGACAGCAGTCGCAGCAAGGCCGTCAACCTCAACGACGCCATCGAGCCGATGTTCTTGGCCCTCTTGATCATTCATGGCCGCTTCGACATCGTTCCCGCACGCCTTACAGTCGAGGAGCTTTTCGAATTGTTGGTTATTACCAACAAATATCAAATGACCGGCATCGCACGCCCTTGGCTCCATAAGTGGGTACCTTACTTGAAGGCCATCCCATGCAGCCCTCACAAGGACCTCTTGGCCTGGATCGCGTGGGAACTCGGTGCCGAGCAGATGTTCGGCCACGTTGCCAAAGCAATCGCTCGGGAATGTCGCGTCAACGAGGACGGCGAGGTCCTGGACACAGATGGCGAGCTCATGAGACTCAACATCTACCTTGACGCAGCTGGCATCCTAGGTGAGCTACTGACTCCAGCCCCGTGCTCCCAGAACTGCTGACTGACCATGGTACCAGATGGCATTGCTCGAGCCAGAAAAGACGCCGTGTCTTCGCTCTTTTCGCCTCTTCGGCTGTACACCCAAGAAATTCTCAACGGCAAAGGGTGCACTGGTGGATGGCTCCAGAACATGAAATGCAACAACACGGTACTTGGATCCGTGATGATGGCTTGCAAAACAGCCGGAATCGACCCTGCCCCTCTGATTGCCGGATGCAACCCTGTCTACCTCGGTAGTGTAGCAGACCTGTACAATAAGATACAGTTGATGATGGTCGAAAACTGGGATGGTCACGATTGCAATCCGATTGA
Source organism: Colletotrichum aenigma (assembly GCF_013390185.1). Lineage (NCBI taxonomy): Eukaryota > Fungi > Ascomycota > Sordariomycetes > Glomerellales > Glomerellaceae > Colletotrichum > Colletotrichum aenigma. The sequence goes on from NW_023500913.1 coordinate 4,007,108, forward strand.
GCAAGCCAAGGTCTTGGCCATGAACATTATCAGCATTGAAGACATGCCCTCGCCGGTGACGCAGCCCCAGAGAGAGCATATGAAGAAGCAGAAGTCAATTTCAGGATGGAACCGCCAGTGCAACTGAGAGAGAATGTCAAGGGCGAACTTTGGGAACACTACAACGAGGATGAGCAATGACAGATAAGAGCCACGAGGATGATGCCGCCGGGGATCTCGAGGGGTACTACAATGGTTTATTAGCAGAAGGTTGGGCAGAAATGACAGCGGGAGGAGACAACTTTGCAGGAAACACAATGTACGAGTAATACCACGAACGTCTTCACCTCAACTCGGCCTTGCCTCAGTGATTACTCAAAACAATCCGTGAAATTCGTATGCTATATTTATGCAGCGTCTTCCGGCATTACTTCGCTCATGTCAAGCCACTCCATGGTAAACGCCGTCACAATTCTCGTCCAATCCCTTACTGTGGGCATGTCTAGGTGCTCACCATCGTCCTCCGGCCTGTGCCACACGTTGGGGAATGGCGACGGGATCATGTGAAGAATATTGACGCCCTTCGCCATGAAGGGAACGTGATCATCACCAATACCGCTGCGTCCAAATCGCGCGGGGTCCTTTTCGGCGTCATTCAAGAAAGGAATGGCGGGCTTGGTCTCCAGGATGCCGAGGTCGCGCATGCGCTTCTCCAGCTTGGCCATGCTCTTGTACGCCCAGTGAGTCGTCTGGAAGTATGACGGGACCTGCGGGTTCGCTGAGCCCAGGAGGTCGAGTAAAACGAAGATGCTGATCTGCTCGAGGGGGTTCTTGTAATGAGACATGGCTGGGTTGTATGTTTTCTCCCACTCATCTGCCAATGACCTACTTCATGTCAGCTCATAACCTTTCATCCAGAGACCTCCTGAACTCACCTCGCACCATACAACGAGTCGGTATCTGTCCACGCTTTGAACGCCTCCTCGCCGTCCAACAATAGAATCTGCAGTCCCATGTCCTGGGGCACCGTCCCGCCATTCTCACCAAGCGCCACCATCTCATCGTACATCTGAGTCAGGTACGGATCAACCGCCTTCGCAATGTGCATCAGCATCGCACACGGCGCCGCGCTGTCCGTCGCGCCAATGAAGCCCTCGGGCTCGATCTTGCTGTCATAGTGAGCCACGAGGGTGAACCAATTGGCCTGTCCGAGCTTGTTCCACGGCGGCTCACGGCGGAAGATGAGATTCTGAAAGGGGATCTGCTTGTCTCCCGTGGCGGGGGTCGTGCCGGTCGAGTTCTGCCACTCAATCGACCACTTAGGCAGCTCCTTTCTCCAGAAGTTGACAAAGTGCTCCTGGGTCTTGACCTGGCCGGGCGTGCCCGGGACACGCGGAATGAGGATGGGGGCGAGCAGCGGGCCGTTGTGGATGTCAAAGTCGGCCTCGTTGATTGTGATATTGCGCAGCGCGGTGTCCGACAGGTTCATGTAGGCGCGGACGGAGGCGGCGAAAAGGAGGTGCAGCAAGGCTGACAGCCAGAGATGGCCGCCTCCTCTCACCAAAGGGAGGCCGGCCATGGCGGGCTGTGATGGGGACAGCAGACGCGATGGGATCCTCCTCGGGTTCTCATGAACTCATGCTGCGCCCTTCGATGAACAGGAAAGTAAGCCGATGTGTGCGCAGGCGTGCGGGATTGGTGGTTCGGTTGATTGATGAGTCGGTGACGGAAGTCCGACGATTTGGGTGAGAGTCGTGGCGATGGGTTTTGAGATTCCGAAGAGGTGTCAACTTTTGGACGTTCCCCCGACCGAGGAAGGGATGGCCCAAAGAGGTTAGAGCGAAACTCTCCTGCAACGCACCTCCAAAGGACCCCTGGCTGGTGTTTTAAAGCAGTGGGTCTGAGCTGATTAGTAAGGTGTTTTGCAGGCAGGGACCTGTTCCTCGGCCGTTCGGCGCACCTCCACCTGCCTCCTGTCGCCTCCACATCGGCCCGTCGCGCACGTGCCTTCGCGAGCGCGTTTCCTGTCCAGCTGTCGCGATCAGGTCCGAAGCATTTGGCAGCTGTCAGCGAGGTGGTTTTCCGTCTGTTTTCATGTCATCATGCCAAGAATACGTAGGTAGACCCAAGATCGCAACGGCAATGGCGCAGCATCGTATCTTGAGCGCGAACTAGCAATAGTGCGTCCTTCGAGCCTGCCACACAGGAACGCGAACATCCCGAATCCCTCGCTAGCCTCTGACAATGGAAGTCGGCACGTGTGGAAGTTTATCTGGATCCAAGGGGCTAAGGCCAAACGCTCCTTGACTCCTGTCAAAGGGAGCAAGATCTTCATGTCGACGCAGGGAGTCATGACAAACAAGCTAATCCAGTATCGTAGGTGTCATATGCCATCAATTATACATCAAACCTTCCAAAGCATTCCGTCGTTCTTTCTCATCGTGATCAACCTCAATCCCGAAATCTCCCAAAAAGTGGCCATGGACGTCTCCATTAACCTCAAGCACCGCCGCCCGCCGGCTTCATGAACAAGCGTTCCCTCTTGCAGAGCAAGCTGCTCACAAGAACCACCGCGCCAGCGACAATCACCAAGATGTACGGCAAGTTCAGAGCTTCGACGATAGCATCCAGAATCTCAGCCTGCATGTCCGGAGGCAATGTCTGCACAAAGTCTCCTCCGACGCCAGCAATGGCAAGCTGGATTTGCTCCTCCGGAACAGTATCCGGAAGAATCTCCGTCAGCCGCTTCTCCGCCCTGTTCAGGAACACAGCATTGCCGACCGCCAGGGCAATGTTGATACCGCTCGTCTGGGCTAGTGCCATCATTGACGACGCCACGGCCGCCATGTCCTCCGGCACGCTGGCTTGCGCGATGGAAAAGCCCGCCTGGGTGAAAGTTCCGACACCGGCTCCGAGCATGGCCGAGGCTCCGTATACCCAGGCCGTGCTTGTACTCGGCTCGACGACGTACATCAGCGACGACGCAGCGACGACAATCGCTCCGCCAACCGTGAACCAGGGGAAGTACAGTCCACCAGATGGATGCGACAGCACGCCGCCCTGGAGAAGCGTGACGAACACCGCAAGAATGATGAAGGGAAGCAGACGCACAGCAGCGTCAATCGCGCTGTCGCCGCGCGTGAACTGGAAGAAGACTGGGATGAAGTACACCGGCACGAAGATGGCACATCCGCCGGAGGCGGTGATGCAGAACATGAGGATAATGGTGCGGTAGTACTTCCTTGACACGATCAGCTCGACGGGAAAGAGGCGACGCTCCTTGGTGGTACCGATGCAGTATGCTTGCTGGAGGCCAAAGACGATGAAGAGCACGCCAGCGACGACGAACAGGGCGATCTCCTGGCCGGAGTTCCAATCGTACATGACGCCACCGAAGCTGATGCCCATGGTGAAGCAGATGATGGCGCCGAGCATGAGAGGAGCACCAACCCAGTCGATCTCCCTGAGACGTTGCCACAGAGAAGCGCCAGGCTGGGGATCGGGAGAGGGAAGCATCCAGAGGTACACCGGTGCGGCGAGACCTCCGATGGGAAGGTTGATGTAGAAAGCCCAGCTGCCCTTGCGTTAGTAGGTGAAGCTTATCATGAAGCAGGAGACTTACCGCCATGTCGCCCCCGAGTCGGCAAATGCACCACCAACAACAGGTCCCAAGACAGTTCCCAAACCCCAAGTCAACCCAATGGACGCAAGATACGCAGGCCGCTCTTGGATCGTCGTCGTAGCAGCGATCAGCGTCATCACCCCGAGATACATGCCCACACCCCCAAGGCCGCACAACGCACGCCCAACAATGAGAGCATTCATTGTTGGCGCCGCACCACACACCGCGCTGCCCACCTCGAACACGACGACACTCCCGATGTACAGCCACTTAGGCTTAAGGTGCGAGTATAGCTGCCCGAAGAGCAAGTTCGTCGAAGTGGCAGCCATGATGAAAGCGACGGCCAGCCACGCAATGTCCGTGATGGCATCGAACTGCAGCACGATTTGCGGCTGCACGTCTGCGACGACGGTGTTATCAAGCGCGAAGAGGAAGGTCGAGGAGAGAATGGCAAAGACGACGATGATCCAGCGGATGCCGGTCACGGTGCGGACAGGCTCCGAGGTTGTCTCCTTTGCGGCGCCGCGCTCTGTGTCGGTGTTGTCCCCTGAGACGGGTCCCTTGGTGGAGGCATTGTCAGCCTCTGCCTTCTCCAAGGGGCCTCCTGTGGGTGGAGTGCCTGGCTGCTTCTCGGTTTCGACGGCCATGATGTCGGTATAGAACGGAGAGGGTACAGAACGAGGGCCTCAGGAGCTTGGCTTGTCGTTCAGCTGGATGGAAGTGAACCGGGAGTCTGGGACTCGGCACGCCCATATATCACCTCCCTCGCCCACCATGAGACCATCAGACAAGCTGTCAGCCCAATCTCACGGCCTCGGAATGGGATCATCAGTGTCGTAAGCTGCATATTGTTCTTGGCTCGTCCACCAGGTCGTCCCCCGTCATAGCATCAAGTCAGCGTCGAAGGCGCGCCCAACTTGCCAACTGGGCCCGAACAGCCTCGTCGTTTCCGACCCATTGACGGCAGGCGACGTCTCTGGAACTTACGCGGTTGCCTCTTTCAGGAAAGCAAGCCCCGAAGAACACTTTTCAGGCCATGAAGGCTGCGTGGAGATAAGATCAAAGAATGCCCATCCCATTCGCATATCCGCTCTCAAAGACTGCCTGCCAAAGAGCCCCTGCCTACCGGGTACCTCACACCGCAAAGATACGAGAGCTGCATGAACCCATCCCACCACTTCAGCCAAATCCAAATCATATCCCTAACCCGTCGCATTCGGCCCAACCACCCACCCGGTTGGCCGCCTTCTCTCAGAAACCCTTGACCCGAATTTGCGAAAAGGACCACCTTCAAAACCTAACGCTGACGTCTTGCATCTCAGAAGCACCACAAATGGTGACTCCCAATCCGCACGCACCAACCAGACGCCTCACAAACAGCCTTACGGAGACTCCCTCCCGGGACGCGATATCGTAGTCCAATCGTGGCCGTTGAGGCTGAGATAAGCTCGAGCAAACGTGGACAGCACACCGACGCCATAGCTTTGTACCGAACCTCTATCACCGGCACCCTCGGAGTTTGCCATGAGCTGCGGGAATTTGATGGCGTATTCTTGTCCAATCCTCTCTATTGCTATCGTCCATCGTGCCCTTTTGCGTTACGCCAAGACCACATCCGAAGCGCCAGCGGCCGTCCGTCAGCAAGCGCATCAAATAATATGCTCACCAGCGGTCAATATTGCAGCACGTTGATCCCCCCCCCAATCAGCCGCCGCGTAAGTCTAGACCGAAACGGGATGCACGTAATATCAGACCAATCGTAGACTCGCATTCTTGCCCTCTGAATGCGTGACGCTGTAACCTGCAATTGTTTCTTTCGACCGCGAACACATGACATGCGCGTGGTGCTGACCCGGAACAGCGGTCATTGGCTCTTCACAGCTAACGGCTGTCGGGCTTGTGTGACATAATTCACCTAGGATGGTGCTGACATAGGCTACTGCAAATCAGCCTGTCGTCAAGAAGCGAATGCTTATTTGCTGGGCCGTTATGGTCAGTAAGAACATCATTCGATGATTCAATGCGTGCGCCTTACGCTTTTCAAACAGCGAAGTAGTGTTTGAAGAATGCCAAGGCCATGATCACTTCACCATGACTTTCAGCCACGTAGCTAAAGCAAAACTCAAAATTTTCAGTACTATGGACTATCTTCTGCCCAAAATCCTGCGTGTTGCAATGATCCATCTCGCGATATGGCCATCTATGTGGCGGTACATCCTTCGCTAAAAAATCCTCCCTGTTCCTCAAATGCAAGCAAATATCAACGTCTTATGCGACGTCTCGTAAGCAAATTCCGTAAGTTGAAGAAAACCGGCCTCCTCTTTAAGCATCATCCTCCGTCTTGAAGATCACCGAGACATTCTGAGCACCAACTTGCTTTCCATCGTGAAGAACGGCGAAGTCGACGCTGTTTCCAGAGCAAGTCATCTCGACACTAAACTCCAGCCGGCCAAGCATCTTGCCTGTGGGGCTTGTGTAGCGCCTCAGAGACTTGAAGTCGATCTTCTTGGACCAGGTGATGGTGCAAAGCTCTTGGACATCCTGTGTGCAGGTCTTGGGAGCAGGCCACGCAGATGTGGCATAGATAGTCTCTGAGACTTTCTTCGGAGTCGACTCTAGGAGGCGGTAATACTCCTTACGAACCGGATCAGCAGTTGAAACGTCAGTGCCCTGCAAGTGAGAGTCAGTAAAATGTTTCCCTGCCAGCATGATCTAAAGCCGTACCTGCTCAAGGAACCACTCCATCTGGTTTCGCACCATCCACTGGTGCTCACTGGTGCACCAGTACTTGTCCTTGGGGTCGTGAGTAGAAAAGTCGAAAGGCATACAGTATGTGACACCGTAGCTTCTGCGAGAGATTCTTGAAGTAATTCCAACTGAAAGACCGGGGGCAAGATTGCGAGCGGTCAAGCCGCTGATGACTGCACCACGGCTGATGGCGCTCCAACTGTTTTGTGTTAGCAAAGAAAGGTATTGTGGGTTATTTTTCCTTACGGCTTGTTGCCCGATCCTTGAAGAATCTCAATTCCCTTGCCGATGATAGCCTGAAGACGCGTCCGAAGGTAAACGCATCGACCAAAGCCTCCGACCAAGATGACTTTCTGCAGTTTATGTTAACAGCCAGCCTTCAGCAAGTTTGGGAGCAACCCATACCTTGGGCTTCTTATCTGTCTTTTTCAGGACAGCGGCAATCTGCTTCTGGACAAGCTCCGCAGTCTGATCGATGACAGGGTCGAAGACGGTAAGAAGGTCATCGCGGTCGAGAACCAGGTTCTTCTTGCGCTTTAGAGGTACCCGGAGCGCGGCACTCAGCAGGCAGACCAAAAGAGAAGTCATCATTCTGGCCATAGAAACCTGTCTTGATTCCGTTCTCCCAATCATCGTTGAGAAGCTTCTTGGACTCGTTCTTAGGCACATTGGCCCACGCTTCAGGGGTGACCTTTCTCTTGATAAGCTCAATGAATGCATCATCAAGGAAGACACCGCCACAAAGATCGCCATCGCCTTCGACTGCCTCTCGAACCACGAAGGGATCCATACTGAGGATCTCATAGCTGATGAGGTCAACGGTACCGCCTCCAGCATCGCACACAATGATGTGATCACCGACCTAAGAGCTAATGTTAGATAGGAATACCAATAATATCAGAGGATCTCTCACAAAGATGTTTGGTCGTTTACTCAAGTCCCGAATGGTAGCAAGAGCAGCAGCTTCAGGCTCAGAGATGAAGAACAAAGTTGTGTCTCCAGCAGGGCGCTCCTTCAAGATGCCAGCGCTGTCAACAGCCCTCCGCATGCGCGCCTTGGCATAGTCGGGCCAAATAGCTGGAAGCGTGATGACGACTTGGAAGCGGCACATATCCACAAGATCCTGGCCAGCCGAGGTGATGATGCATTCGATTGCATGGTTCCAGAAGCGGGTGAGGTACGCGCTGATGACCTCAACCGGGTCCTTATTCTCCTCACCTACCATCTTACGAGCTGCGGAAATCTGCGAAGAGTTCTTAACCTTCTTGGGAAGGTCCTTCTCGTCCACCAGCAACAACTTGAACCATCTCATAGGCTCTTGCTTTGCGTTGGGAGGAATGCCATAGCCCCAGGAGATGTTTCCCCGCTTGCCGGGAAAGAGAATAGCAGACGGCGCTTTCTCTTTATCGGAGTTGAGGTTCAGCTTAGATTCCCATCGACTGATTACCTCAATGTCGTTAGGCTCGCCCGAGTAAGCCCAGCTCGCACCTGAGAAAGTGCGTCAAGTGTCAGCTTGGGAATTGAGAATGAGATCTTGCTGTAAACTCACGTGGTGCCGAAGTCGATTCCGACGATAATGACATGCTCTTCATCATCTGACTTGTTGGCCATTTTGGCAAGGGTGCTAAGTAATGAAATTGCAGTCAGCTAAAAGCGCGAGAAGATGGTATGCAAAGTTTGATATATGAGATCACTTCGGGGTAATGAAGAAGTCGAAGGGTAGGAACAGGCAGCTCAAACCAGAATTTGGAAAGCAAAGCGTGGAATGAATGGGCTTGAAGAAAGGAAGTGAGGCTGTACTGAATTTGTAGACTTACCTGAGGCTGTTCTTATTTGAAGTCTTGAGGTGATGGAGATAATTGTGAAAGACTTTGGATGTTGTTGTGAGGATGGAAGAGTTGAAGTCAAGTGAAAACAAGAAGCAGGCTTGAATAACCAAAAGTGGAGAAAGATCAGTTGAGATTGCTAAATGTTGAGGCAGGAGCGGCTATGAATCTGAAATAAAGTCGATATGTGAAGACAGAAGACGTTCCTGCCTTTTCTGTGATTTAGCAAGTGAGTATGGCCTGAAATCTCAGTAGGTCCACCCCATCGTCAAGCTTTCTTAGGTAGAAACGGAAAGAGCCACAGGAGCAAACTTCTAGATTTGGCTACTTACGTGGTGCCCCGCACTTTTCAAGATAAATACCTTTCTTCTGCTCCCCTTCTCAATCTCTTTTCTTTCCTTCTGCCAACCTAACCTACCATCTTTCACAAACCCAACCCAACTCATACCTAGCGCTTGGGTGATACAGAGACACCATGGATTCAAAGGTGAAGAAGGTAAGATTCAACATGGCTGTCGTTTGAAATCTGGATGTAAACTATTTACTCATCATCTCATTTTAGGAAGAGCAAAGCTCGACTTCTTCTCTTGCCGAAATTCCATCTGTCACTCCCGAGGAGCATGCGCGAGCAAAGAGCCTTCCAGCTCCTGCCACGGAGCGTTCCGCAACCGTCATGGCCGACAACCCTTCCACGCATCAGCAATCCCATTCGCAACATTCCTTCGGCACGAAGAATCTCTCCGAAGTCATAAAAAAGAAGAACAAGACGATGAACAGACAGTGGAGAAAGATCAAGAAGCTCGAGAAGGAGCTTGAGAAGTGCAACAAGCCGCGCCCAGTGCAGCAAGACGCGAATGTCATTCTTCTTCGAGCGGAGGTTGAAAAGCTTAACAGAGAGTTGCTCCTGAAGGAGGAAAAGTACACAAGCAGGCAGGAGTACGTCGTCTCGTATCTTGAGAAATCGATAAGCAATTATCGTGAACAACTCCACCAGGCCGAAGAAAAGGACCTTCAACAAACGCAGACAGTTCAGCATCTCCAGGATCAGATCTTTCAGCTGGAAGAAGGCTATCAAGGAGCGATGCAAAAGCTTCAAGCAGACATTTCAACTCTCCAGAACAACAACAAGAAGCTCACATCTCAGCTCATGGACAAGAAGGCATCCATCGCAAAGGCAAAGTCACTTGGAAAGGCAGGCAAGGTCTCGGACGATGCGATCTTGAGTCTTTGGAAGAAGATGAAATATAGCATCCATAACCTAGCCTCCACGATCCTTACGGAATGTCCTTCATGGGAAGAGATCGAAGCCAACATCAAAGCCCCAGGTTGCTTGCTCAGCATCGTGAGTAAACGTATTTATGGCTTTCTCCAAGACGAGGACACGAGATCCAGCGTTGTCGAGCTGCTCATCTGGGACATGCTCCTGCGAGAAGTCTTCAAGCCATTCTCTCAGACGCTCTCAGGCGTATGCTGGGGCGGTTTAGAGGGTGAATGCTTTTCTACTATGGTGGAGGGCATGGCAGGTAAGATGACCACAGCTAAAATATCGCCCATGCTATCAACTTGTGGCTAACTTTTTCCAATCCAGGCAATGCCTTGAAGAAGGATGCAGAAGCTAAATCATTCTTCCATTGGAAAGCTGAAGGCGGCAGAATGATTGGAGATATGATCGGAGTCGACAAAGAGAAGCTTAAGCAGGTTGCCGACGATCATGCTGCGATCTTCTACCTGTTTGTGTCTCCAAACGGAGTTCGCAACAACAACGGTATGGACAGGCTCTTCAAGAACCTTTGCAAGATCATCGAAGATGCACTGGTTCTTCATGGCATCTTCATGGCATCGAAGGCACATTTCATGCTAGACCGGCCCCATGCTCCGAGTCGTGGGCGCCTCACCCGTTATGACGCTGACTGGATGGAAGCTGATTCCTGGGTGAAGGAACCTTTGGACCACAGGAGCTCCCTGAAGTTCCCCATTTCTCCGGGTCTCGTCAAGTACGGCACAGCGGATGGAGAACACTACGATCAGCAACTTCGATTGGTCAAGGCTCGTGTTGCTTGCCACTGAGAAATACTGGCTTGCAATTTCTTTTCTTTCTTCAACATCCATTTGGAAGGATGTTCATTTGCTGCAAGGTTGCATATCATCCCATCACGATTGGGAATAATTTTTCAGGGAAGTGCAACGAGACAGCAACATAGCACTTGGCATCAGATAGCATCTTAGACAATTGCAACTCACATATTCTTACATGCTGTGCTGCATCTCGAAATAACCCAGGGGAAAGTTCATGATGATGCGTTGAACTTATTGCGAGGTGGCTGGATACAAACCTTGCATGCTCATGTCGGGACCTTTTGGACTCTGGGGCAAACGCATTAGAAAAGGTAGGTATGCAGACATCCTTTCAGGTCGTCGATGTCTGAAACTTGAGAGGCTATCAAGGTCGCCGCTTTTTTGTTCACCATCTTGGTCTTGTCCGTCTCCGAAAGTATTGCCACCACAACCGTATGACTACCGCCTCGCACTTGAAAAATACCACCAGCGAAGATCTTCCAAAATCGCTTCCAAACCCACCCGTCTCGCATAATTCTCACTTCCCGCCTGTCACGCCTACCGCCCATCATGAACACAACCACCATCGACCCCTCCTCCCCCTCCTCCCCTTCCACGGAGCTTCTCAAGCAATACCTCTCCCTCACCACCAACCTCTCGTCCTCCTCCACAACCCTCCCACACGAACACCAAACCGATGACACCCCCAACACCGCCGACGCCGCAGAAATAGGCGAAGGCTGCTGCGCCATAATCTACGCTCTCTCCCCCTCCGCCATCGCCAAAGTCGCGAAACCCAACAAGCAAAACGAGCTCTGGAACGATTTCGGCGCGCACCTATCCATCTACAAGGCCATCTCCGCCGTACCCACCGCCACACTCGTGCCGAAGCCCGCGTACTACCTCCACGCACAAGACGTAACCATCTGGCGCGCCGCGCAGGCCAAGAAGATACCGAGCCGTGAGCCGAACGACGTCCTCTGCGCCGAGCGCATCCCGCCCCTGCCGCGGGTAATTCGCAGATCCCTTGTCGACGTATTCTGCCCGAAAGAACAAATGGCGGAGGCGCTCGAGAACAAGAAGAATGACGCCTGTCTGGTGAGGTTGTACCTCGGGCGCAGGCGGCCGAGCAGCCTCCACACACAGGGTACGTTTTCCCTGCGGAATTTTGAGCTCACGCTCGACAAGATGGAGCTACTCGACCTCGACGCGATACAGTTCGTCGCGCCTATGGCGGAGGCCTTGGCGGTGGTGCACTGGAAAGCGAGGAGCGATGGGCGCGATATCGAGTTCGTGCTTGGCGGGCCGCCAGAGCGGAGGATATCTGCCGAGGGTTTTAGAGTGCTTGACGGCAATGTTAACACGCAGAGGGTCACGACGTGGAGGAAGGCAGGGACGATGGACGGGGTAGCGGGCTTGCAGCAGAGCACCGTTTGCGTCTGGTTGTTGGATTTTAACCAGTGTTCTAGGATCCAGGCGGATGCGCAAGGGGTTCAGATGGCGGCGGACGCGTATTGGGACAATGACCCGTATTGTCCACGGCCCACAAAGGACGGCGACAATGATAGCACCGAGGGAAAGATCTGGGGGGAATTCAAGAGGGTGTATTTGGCAAAGGGTAGGGCGATACTTGGAGAGGGCGCTACGCAGCCGGTGGACTTCATTGACTCTCTTGAAGCCAGAGGACAAGAGAGACAGCAGGGCTTGGTCATGGCTGGGCCCCCCAAGGCAGCAAGCACTGGGCCAGGGAGTAACTCCAAGAAAAAGAAAGGCAGGGAGTATGTTGGTTTCTGGTCGGAATCAATCGCCGCACGACAACACAGGAAGATGGCCCGAGAAAGGACACCAGGACCCGGCATCACGAGCAGACGGTGACAAACATCGACGTTGGTGGTCAAACCAAGCACCGTCCGACCCCGGATTCCCACTCCCGACCCCCCACGCCGAGTCGGTGCCGGCCGACGATGTCCCACTGCGATGATAGGACCAGACCCCGGTCTCGCGCCATCGAAACGGCGCTTATCTCCGCTCGCGGCGTGCCCTGGCTCCCCCATCTTACTTACCCCAGCGATTGTTCGCCTGTAGATCCATCGCGGATGGTCCCCTCACCAAGCGCGTCATAGAGTAGCCTGGCAATTGCCGAAAAATATCGTGGAAAATTTCTCTTCCCTCGTGCCAAAGACTGCACCCGAGACATGTGTTCGCGAAAAGATTGAGAGCTTCCTCTGGTTTGCAATATTGGACTTGACCGTTGCCCGCCCAGACTCTCGAGATCGCGCAGGGCAATGACTTCGTCACCTGCTCTAATCAATTAGCCTCCCCAACGGACTTCCGCGCGAGCGCTAACAAGCGGGAATTTCTCTCAAAGGTAACGGCCTTTGGATGCATACCCATTTGCGAAGGTTTTCATCACAAAAGAGTATTTGAAGCGGCCCTCAAAGGATTCGTTCTGCCGCCGTTCTACGGCGCAAGAGGCAAGATGTTGGAGAAGCGAGACTCTGCTGATGGCGGAGGTGGTGACACGGACAGGGACATGGTTGTGGCGTCCGCCACTGCGGCAGCACCCGCCAAGGAAGCTTTCAGCCCGCAGGGTTCAGCCCTGAACTCTCCCCGGGATGGCTTCGCAGACGAGAAGACGGAGAGGATACCAGACGGCGACATTGGGACGACGTTGCCGTCGTCGAGTTCGGACTGTGGTTCTCAGAGGGTTGGAGATGAGAAGGGACGGGACGGGGTCTGGGACCTCGCGGTGAACGTGTTGACTTGGACACCGAAGAAGCTTCGATACGACCCGAACAACCCTCCGCAATTTTCGCTGGCGCATAACTTTTTGTATGCTGTGGTGAGTGTCTAGAAATGCACCGCGGACGACGAAAGACTGATGGATGCAGGCGGCGACCTTTACCGTTGCGGTTCTGTATTACAACCAACCCGTATTGAACAAGATTGCCGAAACATTCGACATCAGCTTTGAAAGGGCGTCGTCAGTTGCGACGCTGATGCAGGCTGGGTATGCCGCGGGCTTGCTCCTTATCTGCCCGCTGGGCGACATGGTACGGCGACGGCCGTTCATCTTGATTCTTATCTGGGTCACGGCGATGCTGGTAAGTCTCCTTCCACACATATCGGGACAAACCTGACAGTATCCAGTGGCTCGGCCTCTGCGTGACCAATTCCTTCGCTGTCTTCTCCGCGCTGTCGTTCCTCGTGGGAGTCACTACAGTCACGCCGCAGCTCATGCTCCCTCTTGTCGCCGACATGGCCCCGGCGAACCGCAAAGCGAGCTCTCTCTCCATCGTCACGTCGGGTCTGATGCTTGGCATGCTGATCGCGCGTCTGCTCTCGGGAATCGTGGCCAACTTCACCTCGTGGCGCAACATCTATTGGTTCGCCTTCGGAACGCAGTACCTCCTCCTGATCCTGCTCTTCTTCTTCATGCCGGACTATCCGTCGACGAACCCGGACGGGCTAAACTACTTCAAGGCGCTGTGGACAATTGTGACCATGTTTTTCAGCTCGCCGATCCTGGTGCACGCCTGTCTGATCGGATTCTGCATCAGCTCCATCTTCACGTCCTTCTGGACGACGCTGACATTCCTGCTGGCTTCGCCGCCATATGAGTATCCCTCGTTGACGATCGGTCTGTTCTCGCTCATTGGCATTGCAGCGATTTGCGGCGGGCCGGTGTATGGGCGGCTCATCATGGACCGGTACGTGCCATTCATGTCTTCGGTGCTGGGACAAACGGTTATCCTGATCGGGTGCCTTGTTGGTGCGTTCACGAGCACAATCACTGTGGCGGGGCCAGTGATCCAGGCGATCTGCATTGATATCGGCATCCAGACGGCGCAGACGGCGAACAGGACGGCCATCTACACCATCAACCCAAAGGCGAGGAACAGGGTCAACACAGCGTACATGGTGTCGGTGTTCTGCGGACAGTTGACAGGCACAGCGGTGGGTAACAGGCTGTATGCGCAAGGCGGCTGGAGGTACAGCGGTGGCGCAACCAGTAAGTCTATCTCTCTCATGCTTGTCTTGTGTGGCGAACTCGGTTCTGACGTGGCACAGTTGGATTCATCGGGCTGTCTCTGCTAGTGACGCTGTCGAAGGGGCCCCGGGAAAGGGGCTGGATCGGATGGAGCGGCGGGTTGAAGCTGCGCAAAGACGAGGCCCCGGCACCGAAGCCGGTCTCGCCCGAGGACGGACAAGGGGCGGAGAAAGTTGTTGGGGAGGAGAAGGGAGCGGCGGTGACCGGGGCGGGCGGGGAGGAAAGCCGGCGATGACGAGCAGAAGGACGGTGAACGGTTTTCGGGGACCGGTGGAATGGCGTATGTATGGATGCAGGTCGGAAGTGTTGTTGACGGGGCTAATGCAACCCCAGATGAAGAACGGCCGCCGTAACGCCATGACTCGAAAGTGGCCGTGTTGATGAATCTTTGATGACAGCAGTTGTTTGTCCATTGGTGTGGTGTTTTGGGTCCTGCCCTTTGCCTTCCCATTCTTCTTTCCTCTTTTTTGAGGGCCCTCCTTCCATCCCCTTCTACCCTCAATCGCACCTGCCTCTTCGCATCTTTGGCAGGTCCCGTGGCAACGGCAGGGTGCGGCACAGCGGCATGACCCCGGAAAGAGACCCGCCCAAACACCTGCCAAGACCCATAGTGAGGCCTTCAAGGGTGTCCAGAGTGGCGGAGTCTGCCTGGCAGTGCCTGGAAATGTCACTGGGCGAACTGTCCAGACCCCCAAGGCACCCAGACAGGCGGCACGCTCCAAGCAACAGCCTTGAAGCCTCAAAGCATGTCGCTGAAAGTCTCAGCGAAACACCACAAAAACAACGAAAACTGGAACAGCGCAGCACCTGGCAACCGAACCTGCAAATGAGGCCCACCAGAATCACGTTTCCGGGGTCTCTGTGTGGCCACTGGATACCTAGGTACCGACCGAATGGCGGATGCGACCCGACCCAACCACCCGCCAAAAAGCCAAGATCGGCAGCCCAAACGAGCGATTCTGCTGCACTGCGAAAATGGTCGATAAAAAAACTGGTCTTGGCCCAGATCCCAAAGGACCGGGATGACACCTTGCCCTGCCTTGCCCGCCCGTCTCACTCTCACCGACACAATTTCATTCACCTTCATCTCACTGCACCGACATTGCCATTGAATCGACGCCCGTGTTACCCTGAGACCGACGGCAAGAAAGCCATGTTGAGCTGCGTTCCGTACGGCGCCAGCAACCCTCTCCAACGGCCCTGATGGCTCGATACCAGGGCCTCGACTCGTCCGACCTGTTTCGCTTCGATACCCTCCAATTGCGCGATGAGATACTGCTGATTGACGGGAGGACGGCCTCCAAGGTTGAATACGATGAGTATGTCGTTTTCAAGAAGGACAGCAGCGTGCTCTCGGGTTTGACCCCGGACGATGAGGGCGGGAACGATGTCACTTTCAAGCTCAACCACGATGAAGAGAGGCCAGGCTACCAGATGCTAGACCTCGCTTTTCGCCGCGGCTGGGTGGTGGACCACAATGTATGTCATCCAGTTTCTTTATTTGTCTTCATGAGATTCAATTGCTAATGTTGAACAAGGGTGACTTTACTGAAGAGCCTGCTCGCGATCCCTCCCTGGTGCTAGACGGGCGTGTGAAAAGAGTGTGAGTGACAACAAGCGCCGACACACCGAGACCACAGCTGACAATCGCAGCATCTGCTTCCGCCACAACAAGTCTCTCGACCGCCGAGAAGACGGTCTCACCATGACCCCTCAAGACATAGACGCCCTCAAATTGCACCCTGCAACCCTCCAGTACTCCCGTCGCGTCACCAACGAGTCCCGCTTCTGGTCCCTCGACCAGAACAAACTCAGTCTCATCCTCTCCTTTTCCAGTAACCCCAGGACACCCTACGACTTCATGTCCATGACCTACGACATCCGCAGCCGCACAACAACGCTGCTCGTCCGCCAGAGCTACCACCCTCGCATGCACAACCTCCAGAACCTCGACGAGTACGACCAACGCCTCGAGGCCTGCCGCGCCCACTGGGCCCACCCCTTCATCACCCCTGTCGTCCTCCTTCAGGTCCAATTCATGCGCACCGAGGAGGCCGTCATGGAGAACATCAACCACGTCAGGGCTCTCGAGTGGGAAGTCAGCAACATCGCCGGCTTCGAGGCCTTTGAGATGGAGCGCGAGCGGCGGTCTAAACTCATCCGCCGCCTCACCTTCTCCGCCAACAATGACAAGCAGCCGCCCTTGGCCGGACCAATGAGTATGGCCAACCTGATGAAGAGCGCTCATGACGTGTTGAAGGAGTCCATCAAGCTGCTGGACACGGTTCGCTGGATGGAGAGGGTGGTGAAGCTGATGCTGCTGACCGGCAACGAGCTCGCGCAGCGCATGTCCACGGGAGAACAAATCAACATGCGCCTGCACGATCTCAGCGCGAGGAATTTCGACGAGGATGACCGCGATCGCCAAGACCAGCAGGCGCAAAACGACGAGCCCGCGACCGGCCCGCCATCGCGGTCGTCTGCAAGCACCCGGAGAAGATCAATACCGCCCGATCCTCTAGCCGACCCTTCGGCCGACCCTCTTGGAAACCACTGGCACGAAATCAGACAATACCTCGAGGGTCTTCAAAGAATGTGCATGGGCCTAGAAACGGACCGCCGTATGTCAGAAGCTCGTTGCCGAGCCCAGATCGATATCGTAAGTCGCGTTCCCCTATCCCACCGGACTCCGTCTAACCACTCCCCAGATCTACTCCAAAATGGCCCAGGAAGACAACGTCCTCAACGCCCGCATGGCCGTCGCCTCCTCCCGCGACTCCTCCTCCATGAAAGCCCTCGCCGTCATCACCGCAATCTTCCTCCCGGGCGAGTTTCTCGGCACCCTCTTCGGCATGTCCATGTTCGACTGGCAGGCCTCGGGCGAGGACGCCGACTCCTCCACCAACCCCTCCACTGAGGGCTCCTCCACCAACCCGAAAGACCCGATCCCCGTTCTCAGCCACCTCTTCTGGGTCTACTGGGCCACTGTCATCCCGCTGACGGCCATCATCCTCTTCGCCTGGCGCGCTTGGTGGGTGAGCCAGGACCGCTACTTCCGCCGGCACCTGTCGCGCGAGCTGAGCGAGGAGCGCTACTGGACTGCCGACGGCAAGCCGCGCGAGCTGGAGCACTCCTTCTGGTGGGACTTCTTCTACCTGTCCGTGAGGCGGGACGAGAGGCCTGCACCGACGGCGGATCCGTACGGTAGTCTGGACCTGTCGCCGAGTCTGAGCCAGGATAAGGACGAGCTGCGGTCCCCGAGGGAGACGACGGCGAGGAGGGGCCAGATTTCGTTTATGAGGACGCAGAGCTTGCGGCAGCGAAATCATGTTGCTGTATGATACTGGCGATGATCCATCTGTTTGCGTATATAATGTTCTGCGTGGGGAGGCATATTGAGCGTTTGTTTGGAGTTGAAGGCTGCATTTTGATAGATGTGACACGATATTTACGCTTGTATGCGCGATATGGAATTGCTGCGAATCTGAAGATATGCCATAATCATTTTCACAAGTATTGCTCGCATCATACGCCCGTGTTACGAGGCATTGGGCGTTGCGTGGGGGTCGTTGATGAGTGATTACTGACCCCCCACCTTTGTGGGGTACATAGTACACAGATTTGGACAAAGTTTTCATCAAGCACGGTAGCTCAGGGGTAGAGCGCTGGGCTCATAACCCAGAGGTCCCTGGATCGAAACCAGGTCGTGCTATCTCTTTTGAAATTTTGCTAATTTGTTGCACTTATTGCTCGAGACCTTTCAACCTGGATCGTGTGTTTTTTTGTTGTTGCTATTTGTTCTGGACATCGACCTTTCCTTCCTTGGATTTTTGACGGTAATATTCTCTACAGGCATGAATGTTCGTTACAGGGCAGTAAGAGACGTCAAATATGAAGAGTCCGCCTATTTTTCGTGTGCTATACCGACTACTTTTTCTGTGGCCATACTCTACTTTACCGTTGTTACTTCTGTCACTATTGCTTCTATCGTCGTCGTCGTTTCTATCGTCCTCGTCGTTTCTATCGTCGTCCTCGTTTCTATCGTCGTCCTCGTCGTCCTCCTCGTCGTCGCTATTATCCCACAGGAGTAGCTAAGTACATAGGAAATATAGCGGCGCAGACACAGGAAAACTCGGCGGTCTCATTATAAAATTCAATTTGCCAGTACACAATCAACCTGACATCAGAACCGAGAATCAGTAATCACATGAGTTCAGCTCACTTATGACTTAACTTTCATCGTATTCTCTCTGACACAATGGTTCTGCGGTCAACTCAAAGGTAAACTTTCCCATTGTCTACGTCTCAGACCCGATGGCCGAGTGTTGCTCAGACCTCAAGGCCATGTACTTGTTTGGTTGCTTTGTATTTGACTCCCGCTTTGAAGACCTTTCATTGGCATCGTTCACTCTTTCTGGGAGGACAATGGGCTTGTATAAGATCACACGAAAGCGCACAAGACCCAGACTCAGAACAAGAGAACCAGAACATCAAAATAATTCATCCCAGTTTCTATTTCTTATTTAAGCGCACTTCCACGCCAAAAGGGATGAAAATGTCAGACTACAGCCCCAATCGACACGATACCAGCACATCCACCCTCGCACTTTCAGAACACACATCTTCCTCCATATACTCAGACTCAGACACAGACACAGCCAACATGTCCGGCCCCGCGAATAACCCGCCCCAAGGCTCACGCTTCACAAACCCTTCTGCTTTCCCCCTTGAGATCCCCGGGATGAGCCCCT
This sequence comes from Colletotrichum aenigma, assembly GCF_013390185.1. Taxonomy (NCBI): domain Eukaryota; kingdom Fungi; phylum Ascomycota; class Sordariomycetes; order Glomerellales; family Glomerellaceae; genus Colletotrichum; species Colletotrichum aenigma. The sequence continues at coordinate 4,026,140 of NW_023500913.1, forward strand.
TGACATCTCCCGTTCTCGCCGACATCTCTCCTATCAACACCGACGATAAGATTTATGAGCATGATCTCAATGGCATGGACAAGGATGCTCGGGATATGATCATGGTAGACGCAGGTCGTAAATACGTGATTCCTGAATCATCAGACCCCACGGAGCCTCCCGTCTTGGCTACGGTCTGGGACACGATCAGCAGAGACCAACAGCCAGGACCTGACCGCGAGGTCCTCTTCAGCGCCGAGCTGGAGTTCTGGGTCCAGGTCTCTGCCGAGCAAGGCAAAGCACTCACTCGTCCACCCAGAAACTTTGTCAAAAGCGTTCATGACCGGGATGAATGGTTGGAATCGCTCCACCTCCAGTATCGCATTTGTAGATACCTCCGAGAAGAAGCGGGCTTCTTCTCCGTACCATGGTCCGCAGACGAAAAGACGAGGGCACTACGGGAAAAGCATAACCAAGAGATCCTTGATGGTTTGCACACCTACGACGCGAGCGGCCACTGGGACGTCGTGGTGCAAACCAAACAACGCCTGCCTGAGGAGAATGACAAAGAGTGGGAAAGATACAACAAGGACTGGATGCTCGTGCGTGTCCAATCTCCTCTAATGTGGTTCTCTGAGGAAAACATCAAGCGGTTCGATGCCATCGCGGTCGCTTTGAAGGACATGCCCGACCTCACCATTGGGCTAGACCATACACCTCGTCTGCGTGTCAGCCTCAAGCCACCGTCCGGCTTTACCCTGCCAGACCTCAAGAAGCTCCTCACTTTTCTGTGGTCTGTCTCCCCTCTGATCGACACCCTCCACGCAAAGTACTGCGGTCCTGGCTCACTCATCGCCCCAGGCCTCGAGTTCTCAGAAGTCTTCAACTGCCTCCCTCATACTTGCCTATCCGACGCCGAGTGGCGCGCTCCCAGAGAAGAGACAATCTTCACTCATGGACCTCCCATCAAGACGACCACCAAAATGTTCCAGACCCCTGACGTGATGCGCAACTCTTCCTTCTCCAAGTACGCCCTCCTCGAAGTCGCAACCGCGGAAGACATCCAAAGCCTTGTCAGCATGGCCGATATCACCATACAACACGAAGACGGCCAGGTCTACAATCATCCTGGCGCGTACGACTTTTCCGGCCTCCTCAAATCCAAACGCGGAGACCAGAGAATCCAGTTCTCGCAGCACGCCGGCACGATGGACTTCGCCGCCATCTCTAACTGGATCAAGGTATGTCACGGCCTCGTCTCCTTCGCCATCAATGCCCCTCGCGACCGCATAGAACACATCCTCTCCTTGAACTCGCCCGTTCAAGGCACACTCAACACGTATGACGTACTTGAACTCCTCACAGATATCGACCTGTCCCCGCAAGCCGAATACTACCGCAACCTCAACCCGCGCCGCTTCCCTCCAGACCTCGCTGCCCGCCAACCCTGTCCCACCATCGACCTCGAAGAGCATTCCTGGCTCTCCCCTTACACCTTCGGCGTCGAGCTCGAGTTCCTCCTCCCCTACGCCCTCGAAGTCCCCGACCGCCACGAAAAGCGTTGGACCTACGTCCTTCCCTCCGACATCGGACCAGCCTTCATCTCCTCTACAATTTACGAGCACACCAGCGAACACCTCGCCGCCCTCCTCAACAGCAAAGGCCACTTCAGCGCAACCTACAACACTGTCAAACAACGCAGGGACGAACCACCCCACGCCCACTACGCATCCCACCTCGCCACCGTCTCCGCCGTCCGCGGCCGCACCGTCGACATCGTCCCCGGTGCCTCCCACATGTACCAGCTCTGGCACGTCTCCCAGGACTCCAGCCTGACGAAGCACCTCGGCCCGATCCTGGGCTACTCCGGCGGCGTCTCCGGCTTCGAGATTTCCTCGCCCATCTTCCGCGACCGCGCGTCCGACTGCCGCCAGATCCTCGACGTGCTCGCCATCCTCCGCGCCGAGACGCGGCCGATGCTGGACGGCACCTGCGGCACACACGTCCACGTCGGCTCCGTCCGCCCCTTCACCCTCACCGCGCTCAAGAAACTGGCTTGCCTCGCCTGGGTTGTGGATCCCATCCTCAGCACGCTGGTGCACCCCGTCCGCGGCGCGGTGCACCATGCCGCGCCGCTCCGTACGGGGTCCAACCTTGCGGAGAGCACGAGCCTGCGCAGCTACGAGGACTTGTTAATTGGCGGGGACGATAAGATGTTGGCGGTTGAGATTGATTCGCATCTCCCCATGCGCGGTCTCACGAGCCGTCTGCAGGATGAGTTTACGTGTATTTGGAGCGCGAATGACCATAATAGGCTGACCGGCCTGCTGGCTGCTGCAAATTGCACTTTGCCCCCGCGCGGTAGCATCTCATTTGACAAGATCAACTGCATTAGTGGCAGTGCTTTTCCGTATGGCCCATGGGAGCCGGTTCTCGTGGGCACCATCGAGTTTAGAGCGCTCGAGGGGACCCTTGATCCGGTTTTGATCGTTCATTGGGCCCGGCTGGCGGTCGCTGTTGTACGTACGGCGGTGGAGGCAGAGCCTGCTGAGTTCTTCAAGATCATGACCAGACTCCTGAAAGAGCGCAGAAACAGCAGAGAGCGACTCAAGTGCTTCCTGGAAATTGTTGGCATGGGACATACGTACTCCTACTGGAGGGAGATACCCGAGAAGAACAAGTCCCTCGCGACACTGGTCGAAAAGTGGCATCCGAAGAATCGGTGGGTTGGTGATGAGCCGAATTTGGCGTGGATCGAGCGGAACGTGGTTGCTCTTCCCAAACTCCCCAGAGATGCAGCTGACGAGCTTGAGAAGACTTTCAAACGTTGATTGCAGGAATAAAGAAGGGTAAGTTACACATGCAGATGCTGAGCTACGACATGATGCAGCATCACCACCCCGCAATCTCACGACTGCAGATTCTTTTAGACAAAGGCTGCCGCAAGCAGAAATGTTTTAGATAAGGTTGGTGTCACAACTCGGATAGGCAAGCGGAAAATGTGATGAAATGTGCAATTGCAAAAAGGTATCTAGACTGTGTAGTCGCAAAATATTCTACCCCTCAGGGCAGTACCAATCACCATGTCAGGTTTTCCACCCCAGATAGCAAATGATGAATGACCAGATCCCATGCAGAGTGTCTCCCAAACTCTGACCCATGTGACTTGAGAAGAGAATTCAGATTTCCAGCTGAAGCAGCTTAGAAGCTCCACTAAACATCGCCAATCTTGCCAGCGCCAAGGTCGGCAAAGGCTCTGAAGACGGCAGGGCTGACGTCAATGTGGTCAACACCACATCCCATACACTTGTCGACGATGGTAGCAGTCTTAGTGATGCCGCCGCGGGAGATGGTGATCGTCTTGCCACAGTTGGGGTTGTTGTTGGGGTTGCCTCCAGCATCATCCATGGTGATGTGGGAGATGGCGACGACCATGTCGTTGTCTCCGTTGATTCTACCACAGGAGCCCAGCGAAGGGTTGAACCAGGTCATGACACCAGAACCACTACCACGGCGGTCAAGGGAGTTGTTCTCAGCACTGCAAACACCAAGGTCAGAACAAGCCAGTGAAGAAGACAAAGGAAAAGATACGTACGGCTGGATGTCAGCGTGAACGCGGCAGACAGTGTAGAGGAACCACTGTGACTCCGAGTTGCCGTTGACAGTGGAGGTGGCACATCCGATGCGGGTGGCCTTACCCGAGAGAAGCTGCTCTGTATAGGAAAGAAATTAGCAAAGGAAGGGGCGTGGATGCTGAAGGAACGTACCGGCAAGACCAAGCTGCTTGGCAACATCAGTAGACTGCTGCTGGCCATCGGCGTTGAGCCAGTTCTTGGAGGATTCAGTGATGGGGCGAGTCATCTGGACAGAGGTGCGGTCCTCAGTGCGGAACATACTGAGAAGCTCACCAGCGCCGTTGCGGCCAGAGGCAGGCGCGTGCTCAAGCTTGTCGTCAGCGGCAAGGTTCCCGGACCAGACGTGGGCATCCTGCTTGAGGGCATCATCCCAGGCAAGAGGAGCCTGGCCGACCTTCTGGCGGGCTTGGTTGATGAGAGCGAGGCTCTGGAACTCGTCGGTGCTCAGAGGTGCAGCCTGGATCATGCCGAGAGTGGCAAGGCCGATAGCGCTGGCAGTGATGATAGACTTGGGGAACATCTTGATGGTGTTATTGAGTGGGCTTGGGGAAAGAGTGGATTTGTCAAAGAAAGATGGAAGATTGAAGTGAAAGTGGAAGGTGAAAGACTGAAGGACCTGGTAAAAGACTTGAGTGGTGGGTGCGATGGAGAAGAAGTTGTGAGGTTGGTGGGAGAGAGAAGGGGATTATATAGCCTAAAGAAGGAGGGTTAAGATGGTGGCATAGGTAAACACAGGAAGGAGTGCAGATCGCTCTTCCTGCTGTTAGCAACAAGCACCACTTGAAATGAGGCCATTTGAGCAAGAGAGGACTTGCAGACAGGAAGAACAAGCGCAGGAACATCCCCAGAGAATCCACATCTCCACCCCCAAGAAGCTTAGCGTCAAGACTTCAGTCACAGCTTCTGCAGAGATCTCACGCTGACCTCACTCATTGGGGACGTGCTTTCCATCTCACTGGTCGTTCCTGCTTCAAAGGAAGTTGCCATGTCTGAAGAACTGCTGTTTGTCTGCCAGGGATAGGAAGCTACCCCGCTCCCGAGGACTGAGCTTCTTGGAGCTAAAATGATTCGAAGGCGGCCGAATCCAGATATCCATGAAATCATAAGCCTCTCTGAAGCAATTTGTCTGCTTTCAGCATTTAGGGGGAGGGGGGTAGGGTGCTGCTTGTTGGTTCTAAGCAGCCTGAACAAACACACTTTTCTATGAACGTGATAAGCCATAACAAAGAAACCCAAGGTAGTACAGGGAGCTCAGCTTCTGCAGTAGATATGATTTGAGGTCATGTATGATCGCACAGTTGATGACACCGGAGCATTTTTGAAAATGCAGATACTCTCCTCGTCCAATACAGGACATTCTCAAGATGTCCAAATCGCTACGCCACCAAGGTATGACTGACTCTTTCCAGCTCTTGGAGAATATCTCCCAATTGGCACTCAGTAGAAATCAAATGAACGTCCAAAGTCGATTCTTAACTTCTTAGCACTGGCTGATGTACTTGCCCCTGCATCCACATCGCTCTCACCCCCTTGTGACACGGTACACCACAGTGCTGCGTATACAGGCACACAGTCAGGGTCCTGCCGGCTTAGCCCTTAGGATGAGACTTGAAGGTCTCCATATGAGAAGGTGAGATGTTAAGGTGTGTAGAAGGCATTGAACAGCGACTGACATTTGATTGGATAAATCACGATTGTGGTGATAGTGGTGTCTCTGCTGGAATTAACCCAAACTTACGTCGGAGTTAGCCACCACGGCTGATGGCCTCCGTCTCTCAAATGAGAGACATCTAGAAGAACTTATATTTCAACTTGAAGTCATCTGAACTATTGTTTGGCTTTTTAGGGAATTCTTTCCTGGTTTCCGAGGCGAGCGTGGTAGTTACTTCGGTGTAGATTTCGGTGGATGCCAGTCAGCCAAAGAGGAGCCGGTGAGGTCGGTGAGTAAGCTTTGAGCTAAGCCGCTTTGGGAGCTCAACGTCGGTCGGGAAGTGCCGACTTGATTTTTCTGACGCGCCTTGCTGCTCCCCAAGTGCATTTCCAACGCGGTCCACATCCCACAGTCGGCGCTCACCTCCACGACTAGCACCCGCGGCGTGCAAGCATCGTCAGCCCCGTCCAATCGAGCATTGTCGCCAACGACACAGCGAACCACGATCGAAATCGCGCATGCGCATTGACTCTCGTTCAGCATCGTCCCGCCGCCCTTGACGTGTCCTTCCAACACCACCGCCCTGCGACAGCTTGCGATGATCCATTGGGTCTACTAGCATCACAACATGGACGTCCGATCAAAGCCCCAGGCGTTCCTGTCTACGTATGCGCCACGTATTCGAAGCTACAACAACTCTCTCTTGACACCTGTCCTGCAAGCCGCGGGACCCTCTGCACCCCTCTCGCGAACGACAAAGCGCGGAACCACCATCATCAACTACGCCGAAGATGGATACGACGACATCGACGATGACGATGATGATAGCCGTCGCCGCCCGACTGGCTTGCGCAGTTTGAGAAGAGAGGACACTGCCAACAGGCTGGATCTGTCTGATAAGGCTGGCAAGGATACAAACGAGCCGGTCGACGTACAAGGCATCTGGAGAGACTGGTTTGGCAAGGGACGCCAGGTGCGAAGCGACCAACAAAACTCAGCGCAGGCCGACTTGCCCCTTACGCTGATTCCTATTCGCATCGAGCTGGACATTCCGGCGTTCGTCCCCCAAGTGCCATTTCCCTCAGCGCCTCACACCGTCGACACCAGCCTGCCTCAATACCGTACGCAGGAAATGACGCCGCCCTACCGACTACGCGATAACTTCCTCTGGAACCTGCACGAAACTGTCATCACGACTGAGCAGTTCGCGCAGACCTACGTGCAGGACCTGGATTTGCCGAACCGCCACAACACGATGCTCGAAATCGCCAAGCAGATTCGCACGCAGCTCGAAGAGTACGCAGGCGTCGCATTGCACCCGCTGTTCCATGCGCAGTCGCAAAACCCCGGAAACAACGACGCGACAAAAGCAAGCTCTGTAGCCAACCACGAAGAGTCCCCCACTCCTGCTACTGGCGCCGTCAGCCGCTCCGATACCCCTATGCAGAATGGCGGCTTGGGCACACCAGCCAGGGCCAAAGAAGCGACCTCAGCTCCAGACGTTACCGCACACGCCACTCCCATTCCCGTTGGCTCCGATGAGTACGACCATGATGACGCCTACCGATGCATCGTAACCCTAAATATCAATCTTCAGTCGACCCTCTACACTGACAAGTTTGAGTGGTCTTTGCTGCATCCTCCTGGCATGCCAGAAGCTTTCGCTGCCCAGACCTGCGAAGATCTCGGCTTGACTGGCGAGTGGGTTCCCGCTGTCACACATGCCATCTATGAAGCAGTTCTCCGACTGAAGAAGGAGGCCTGTGAGGCCGGCGGCCTTGTCATGGGATGGAATGGTCTCCGCGAATTCCCCAACGATGCTACGGCTGGAGCAGATGCCGGATGGCGTTATGACCCCGAGAATCTGGGTGATCCTTGGGAGCCCAAGGTCGAGTTCCTCAGCAAGGAGGAGATCGAGAAGCGCGAAGGCGATAGAGAAAGACAAATCAGGCGACTCCGCCGTGAAACTGCCCGTTTCAGCTCAACGACTGGCTTGGTCGGTGGCGTGCCATTCTCTGGTTTCGGCAATGTGGTCGAGGCTGTAGAGGAAGAGCGTATGGGCAGAGGCGAGCGATCCAAGAAGAAAAGGCGATTCCGCAGTCTAAGCCCCGTCGGCCGGTCGGGCACGCCAGGCGGACGAGGCACTCCCGACGTTGGATCCGGTTATGGTGCTGGAAGCGGTTTGTCGGATCAGGAGCGGTTGTCTTGGAGATGCGCTCACTGCGCTCTCTGGGGCTCCAGTGTTTGGGCGGTAAGACCTGGGCCCAATGGACCAAGGGTAAGTCTCTCAATTATTTTACTCCATCTGATGTGCCCTCGCTAACTTTGAACAGTCATTGTGCCAAAACTGTGGCCTGCTCTTTGAGCGCGACGGAAAGTTGCCTCGCCAAACCAAGAACATGCACCTTACTGTCATTAGAACAGCATAATAAACAGATCGGTTACTTTGAGGTGGGCTTCGAGTCGAATGGGAAAATACGGAGTTCCCGGCAGATGACCTCCGATTCTTCAGGATTTCGGGCTGTGGGCCAATGTTTTGTGTGTATAAGAGGCGAGGAGGACGGTTCTGGCAGGCGTTTCAGGGGTATTTGGGCCTCTGGCCAACAGGCAGTCAAGGAGTCCGGCTGCGAGCAGGGTTGCGAGATATTCCACTGCTTTTGGAGTAATACATATCGAGACACTGCCTCCTGGCAGATATGATAGTGTAGATTAGGTGTTCAAACCATTACACACTTTGGCGAGCTCTCGAAAACTCAGCATCAGATCAAGATTCACCATATAGTTATTGCGACTATCGCTTTTGGTCCAGTTCGTTCTCGAGCATCGAATGGTGTGGTAAAGGAGGTGTGTACAGTGCGTGTTACGCTGTAATATCGGGTCCATTGGAAAAGCGCACTGTATCCACCTAGCAGCGACGAGCACTGTCCCCTCCTCACCACTCCCAACTTCACACGAACAACATCGTCGGACCGGTCGACATGTGAAGCTCGATTTTCTTCCACGGAACAGTGCCACTTTTGCGACGTTATTTCCGCCTTTTGATCACCAGCAATCCGCGGCTCGCACTTACTAACGTTAGCTTCTCTGGTTACAGCCGCCAATGCGACGTCGTGGCGAGAGGAAGCCAAATCGGGACGTGAAAACCACGGAGCCTCGACTTCAACCTCCGCAATGCGAACGCGCGCTTTTCCTTTAGGGGAATGTCACCAGCAACGAATCCACCAGCACGACTTTTCCCGGGTGTTTGGGCAGACCGCCGACCCCTCTGCCCGTGACGGCTGGAGCTTTCGGGCGGTACCTGAGAGGCACTGACGCCTGGGTGCAGCCTGGCTACGCATTCTTCACCGTCAAGATCTGGGCCGGGTGGTGGGGGCCCGCTTCTCGCTTCTGCGGCGATGCCGTGAGATTCAGGAGGAGAACATGCGCAGAGTCAAGTGACTCCATGTTGTTGACTGTGGTGGGTGTACGCTCAGGCGTTGAGGACATCTGGAAGCTGACGGTCATCCAGCCGATAACTATGGCTGAGCCCGTCCGTCGGCCCATTCTGCCCAAACCCGCAGCTTGAGCATCGCCCGAGGCGACAGATGCCAATTTCGGCTGGTATTTCGAAGCAGACGAAGATCAACTTTGGCGCTTCTCGTTGCTGTCCAAACCGGTCCCGTCCCGCTATTTGCGGCGCTTTGCTGTCCGCAGCTTCAGTTCGGTCCAGTCTACTGCTCACGATAAGACTTTCGCCCAGTCAAAATGCCCTCTGGGTGACGCGGTATGGACTCCGTCATTCCTCGCTTAAGCGCCACGTCGATATTGCCAACCACACGCGTTGTCAGCGATGGGTGCCCTCTGTCGTATCCCGCTCATTTACGGCTTCGTCGCGACACTCGCCTATCACCACGGCCGGCTGCTGCCGGCGGGGGCAAGGTTTCACGTTCCTGGCTTCAATATGAAGTCGCAGACGTGTGGCGGCCACCCTTTGTTAGCGAGCTGTTCGTGCCTGGCACAACACGCGTCAAGGGAGACGGGCCCGAGATCGAGAGTAATACACCAAATGCATGCAACCTCACGATGCCAGAGCACAAGAACAACGCACTATCGAAGCACTGACGGCTCGCGTTCCCTTAATTCCGAATAGCTAGTCGGCATTCTCCCCGGAGCTGTCAATCAACTTCACCTGAGGCTCTCCACATCGTCAGCCTCTCTTCCCCGTGGAGTCCTCCGCACATCGACGCCACCGGCTTTGGACTGCACGTCGTCGGAACTGGCAACCGTCAGAACATCATAGCAACTACGTGGGCACGGCTCATCTTCCGTCCACCCTGACGCAAAACCTATGCGGAATCTGCGAAATGACAAAACCCGGACGGCCCAAGCCGATGATCGCTTGCCTGGAAAGGGCTCTCCACACAGCCACCTGATGTTCGGCTATGAGGATCTTCCAGATCTAGTTTGCAAGAGGATATTCGGATACGCACGCTCCACAGGAATGTCTCATCCGAGCACGATTTGCCCACCATCAATCACAAGCCCAAGCATGATAACGACCAGAAGAGATCTTGACAAACGCGTGGCGAGGAAGGATGATCTATGGTTTCGGTACTGAATGCGGCGTCGTTGACATTTCTGCCGATCACCACCATATCTGGTCGTGATCTGGACCCTGCCATGGTGAGAGGCTGAGCTCAAGCTTCTTGATCCTCGCCGCCCAGAGGCTTCAGCTTTCTTGGTTATCACGGCTAAATAGAACGGCCCTTGGCAAGTTGCGACGTGGAGAAGATGTTGTCCGAGAGCGGGCTTGTCGCGTAAAGGTCGCATGCTAGACGGCCAGGGGCTTGACAGAGGTATTGCTGCGTAGGATTACACCGTGGCAGCCTCCCAAAGAATCCCGCAGTACCGAAGACTAACCGAAGCCGGTTATGCAGAGGTCAATGTGACCATCAAATGGTGTGGTGGTGGTCCAGCCGCCCTGCTCTTAACACATGCATTATGGGAGTCTTCATCCGCCGCCAGATTGGATCGGTACCCCATTTATCTTTCTCCAAATTGCTGTTCATCTGGTTCTGAACCCGTCCACTTGGTATGCATTTATTACAGTGTTGATCAATTAATAACCTAAAGTCGAAGCCAAGTTGGCCGAGAGTATTGGCAGCGCAACTGCATCTCTCGCTGAAGCTTGACGACTTCAAATCTATCACCGTCTGATCAGACGGTCTGGCGGCGACTGGAAACGAAATAGCGTACCAAGAAACCAAAGATGGCGTTTTTGAAAGCAAGGAACAAAGCGGTGCATGGCAGTCAATGCCGGGCGCCCAATGGCGTTATGCAGGGAGTAGCTCATCCCGCAATGATGTGCCATGAAGGTTGGGCAGAAGACCCTAAAATGGTGCCGCGAATGCGGGGAGCGACTCCAAAAGGCATCACTCGCGTATCTCTGGTGTATCACAGGCGAGAGGGGGGCACAAAGGCACATCCCGAGTTAAGCCGACGAGTCTGGCGATGTGTCTTTCGGCGGCGACGCAGGAACTCGGGAACATCGTGAGGGTTGCTGGTGGGGTGAGAGTGACGGGATCTTCGGGAAGCGAAACGATCACGAGGTGGCGCCGACTTTTCCAACTCAGGGAAATGAGACGTCTTGATTTCTCACGATGGCTTGCGCCTTTTTGCACAGATGTAGGCTGACTGAACGATTCGAGGCAGTGGTACTCGGCGGCTACCCCTCCGTGTTGGGCGCAGGGGAAATAAGTGCTCCAATGAGCTCGGCCGGGAGGCGTCCCACATCGGGCAACCTCAGTATGGATTTTCGACTCGGTCGCGCCAGCTGGTCTGCTGAGAGGTGTGACCAGCCGCATGGCCGGACGTGACATCGTGCGTTTACCTCGTTTGAATCGGGATCCTAGACAATTAGAACCCGCGTGGGCGGGTACCCCAATCTTGCCGCCCATTCTCCAACTCGACGATGGGTATGTGCCTTCTCCAATATTGCCCAATTTGGCTAGCCATCCAAACCTTGGCTCGACGACGAAGCATCTTGATCCATGGTTGGGTGTGTTCCTGGAAGATGCCAAGCCGACAATCTCGCTCACGCTTCTGTCCGGACCCGCGCCTCGCACATTGTCAACGATTTTGCCCCGCTATCTCATGAGCTTTTCCAGCCTGTCAAGTATGTCTGAATGGCTCTTGACTACGCCAGGCCAGGATTGCCATGGTCAAGATCGTCTCACGGCCCGGATGCCGTTTACTGTCGGATCTCGCCCTAGCTAGCCGTAAGCTTAGCTCGGAAAGCGGGAAGCTCGAAGGCTACTGTGGAAAATGCGCGTTTCAACCGACTTACAGATCATCAGTTCTCCTGGAGAATACCTCTATATAAGATCATCATCTCGCGACGAGAGTTCGGTTTCTTTCCTTTCATCCTCATCCCAGCCATCACACTCTCTTCCTCTTCTCAGCCCAGCATCCGCTCCAACACCACGTCGTTCACGATGCAGACCAAGTTCGCCGCTCTCGCAGCCCTCGTGGCCGCCGCCCGCGCCCAGCAGGCTTGCTCCTCTCAAGCAGAGGTCCACCCCAAGCTGACCTGGCAGACCTGCGCTACTGGCGGCTCCTGCTCAAGCGTCGCCGGCTCTGTCGTGCTCGACTCCAACTGGCGATGGGCTCACACAGTCGAGGGCTCGACCAACTGCTACACGGGCAACACCTGGAACAACACCTACTGTGCTGCCGGCCAGGGCGCCAACTGCGCCACCAAGTGCTGTGTCGACGGCGCCGACTACCCGGGCACCTACGGCATCACCACCAGCGGCAGCGAGCTGAACCTCAAGTTCGTCACCACCCACGCCTACGGCAAGAACATTGGTAGCCGTGTCTATCTCATGGAGAGCGATACCAAGTACCAGGTGAGTTGCCTTCAACTGTTAGTAGACGCTTCCGTGTACTGACCAACTGCAGATGTTCACCCTCCTTGGCAACGAGTTCACCTTCGATGTCGATGTCTCCAACATCGGCTGCGGTCTGAACGGTGCTCTGTACTTCGTCTCCATGGACGCCGATGGTGGTCTGTCCAAGTTCTCCACCAACAAGGCTGGTGCCAAGTACGGTACCGGATACTGCGACTCGCAGTGCCCTCGCGATGTCAAGTTCATCAACGGTGTTGTAAGTACACGATGAGCAGTCCTTGTTCAATTTGGACGCTAATCATCTGCCAGGCCAACGTCGATGGCTGGAACCCCTCGAGCAACGACGCCAACGGTGGTGTCGGCTCCCTCGGTGCCTGCTGCGCTGAGATGGATATCTGGGGTACGCAAACTCTCAACCAGCTTCTATATCTGACAGTTGACTGACATATTCTCACAGAGGCTAACAAGATCTCCACTGCCTACACCCCTCACCCCTGCCAGAACAGCGCCTACCACTCTTGCGTCGGCGACGCCTGCGGTGGAACCTACTCCTCTGACCGTTACGCCGGTGACTGTGATCCCGATGGTTGCGACTTTAACTCCTACCGCCAGGGCAACAAGACCTTCTACGGCCCGGGCTCCGGCAACACCATTGATACCACTCAGAAGCTCAGCGTCGTCACCCAGTTCATCAAGGGCTCCGACGGCGTCCTTTCCGAGATCAAGCGCTTCTACGTCCAGAACGGCAAGGTCGTCCCCAACTCCCAGTCGACCATCTCCGGCAACTCTGGCAACTCCCTCACCCCAGCCTTCTGCTCCGCCCAGAAGACCGCCTTCGGTGACACCGACATCTTCAACCTCCGCGGCGGCTTCGCCCAGATGTCCAAGGCCGTCGCCGCCCCCATGGTCCTCGTCCTCTCCCTCTGGGACGACCACTACGCTAACATGCTCTGGCTCGACTCCACCTACCCCGTCAACAAGGCCGGCCAGCCCGGCGCCGACCGCGGAACCTGCCCGACCACCTCCGGCGTCCCCGCCGACATCGAGTCCAGCGTCCCCGACAGCAACGTCAAGTTCTCCAACATCAAGTTCGGCCCCATCGGCTCCACCTTCAACAGCGCCGGCACCACCAACCCCGGCACCACCACCTCCGCCACCATCAGGACCAGCACCACCAGCACCGCCCGCACCTCTTCGACCGCCAACCCCGGCACCGGCACCGGCGCGAAGCAGTACGAGCAGTGCGGCGGCCAGGGCTGGACCGGCCCGACCACGTGCGTCTCGCCTTACACCTGCTCTAAGGTCAACGACTGGTACTCCCAGTGCTTGTAAGCGATTCCAGAGGCGAAGAGCTTTCCGTTGCTTCCTCTGACGCTGTGAGATGGGAATGAGTGACGACAAAGACTTGGGAGAAATAAAGACTGCATTGGCTGGGATAAAAGGGGGATCCTTTGAGAGCATTTCTCCCTTTCTGAGAACAAACCTTTCTTGTACATATTGAACAGCTTTTCCCCTCTGTTGGCATGGTTTTCATGCTGATACATCGTATATAAATCCAACCATTCGTTTGCTAAACCCCCTTCGCTTGATCCTGTGGGTGACGACGGAAGTCTGAAGTATCCGGGGCGGAAAGCTTTGGATGTTCGAAATATTCGAGGTAAGACAGTGAGTGGCTTTCTTGATCAAACTTCACTCAGCGCAGAACGATCAGTCTTCTCGTTGAGGCTGCCTAAGTTTCCTTGCTAGGGAGACTGTTTTCCCTGCAAGTTCACATAGAGTCGATATCAAGGTATTATTATCGTCGTTGTCGCAATCATCCCCATCGAAGTCACCAAGTGCATAGGAAAATCAGATGGCCTCTTCTCGTCTGGCAAGTTCGGCTCACAGGGTGTTGCATATCTCGTCTAGCCGGGTCGATGAGCAGCTTGCCTCACCTCGGTGACGTGTCTCCCTCATCCACCCTCGGTGTCTCCTTTCTCCCAAGAGGCAGCTGCCTGCCTCGGCCACCGAGCTCTTTCCCCAAACTCATCAGAAAGAATTTTCACCTGGGCGCGACCGCCTCGCTTGAATCTCACCGCCTGAGGCGGTCGTCGACTTTGTTTTCCTCTCAGCTCGCCCACACCTACTACCTCCTCCTCCTCCTCCTCCTCCTCCTCCTCCTCCTCCTCCTCCTCCTCCTCCTCCTCCTCCTCCTCCTCCCTCCCACCTCACCTTCTTTTCTTCCTCCCCATCCTTCACCCAACTCAACCTTCTTCCCTTCACTTTCACCACAACACCACATCACAAGAGTCACAATCGCACAACCACGGCGCTACCCCTTCTTGCCTTCGGCAGGAAGGGGGAGCAATCCTATTACTCTCTTTTCCCTCTTTCCGCTCACTTCTTCTTTGCGATTTCCATCCTGTGCGCCTTCTCAATTAACTCACGATCGTCTGGCCCATGTGCCCGCGAAATCATCTCACCAAAACCCCTCCGACGAAGTAGGTCGGGGACGCTTGCCGTCCAGGGCGTTGCCGTCAACTGCCGGGCCTGCCTTCCGGTGTGCTCCTCGTACTCCGGTACCGCGACACGTCCAAAACCACCACTGCAGGGCGAAAGCCGGGCAAGGGGTGCGAACTGTGGAAACCCAGATCTTTCCTTTTCTTCTTTTCAATCCACACCCCCAAGAGGCATGAGGCCGTACTTGGGGCGAATTGCCAACTTCCTACTCAATCAAACAACGACGACACTGTCCTCCTGCCTTTGCTCCTGCTGTTTTCCGCCAGGTCTGATGCGAGGATCGCCAGTCTGCCTACCTACACACACCTTCAGGTACGTCAACGCCCCCATTCCTGCCAGCACAAATCTTCTCTTTCCTGTTTCCCTGTCCTCGTCATGATTTTTGTACATCGGTTTCCAAATGCTTTCAGCTGCTTGGGTTCAAGAGGATGCGACGTTTTTTTCCAAACCATCTCTAATCCTTCAACCATGGCCTGTCTTTCCTCAAACGACGATTTGCTAACCTCTTGCTAGATCCATTCGCTAGACAACCCACAACGATCTGAATGTCTCATGGTCCTTAGCAATGACCTTAAACAGCTTTCCCCAGGCTACGCACGACTTTCCTTCAAGCCCTCGACCTCCGTGCACGGGTTCACCCTACTCAAAGTCTTCCAACGCCTTCCCGCCTTTCCTACTTCATCACTATTCCGAGACTCTGCTCTCACTCTTCGACGGATAGACCCGTTACACCCCGAGCCATGCCAAGCTCAACTGTTCGAAAAAGCAAATCTTCCTCGTCAAGTCAACTCGAGAGGTTTGCTCGTTCACCCTATCAATCCGAGACCACGCTATAGCGCCTTGGGATCTCACCTTGACGACGTTCGTATGCGTTCGTCCCTGTCTTCATCAACAAACTTCGGCCGGCGATTCAGTATGGCGAGAATGGAGTAGGGGGTATGCTCTGCAGCCCTTTTTTCTCTTTCTACAACTCTTTTCTCTGCTTATGCTTGCATTCCGCCGGACCCTGTGTATCAACCGTTACAATCGACCTTCACTGCAACCGCCAAACTGACTGACTGACTAATGCCGTTACTGGCTGGTGTCGTTGGTTTTCTTTAACACTGGACAGATTGGCGACGCAAACCGAAGCGATCGATTATAATGGACAACCACAGCAAATCCATCAAAGCCCTTGGCACCCTACTTTCTGTTCTACAAGATACTCAAAGCATGTCCTTGGCACCTGACACATCCTCATGCCTCGGTCAATCATTCGACGAAAGGAGGTCCCATGGCACCCTGTCCTGCTACCATTCATGGTAGTTGAAAACATGTCCCTGGTACCCAACCCACATCGACTGCACACCGGTCTCGGCACACCCGGCACCCCATTCTTTGGGATACCGAAGGCACACTCCGATTGAAAAGATCTCGTTTGATCTTGGAATCACAATTCAGCACGCATGGACTGGAATGGCTCTGGTCTTCCCGGCCGTCATCTCTGGTCCTGCAAACCTTCACAACACCACACCACTTCACAGCTGTTCTGATGGCTTCGGCCAATCTCTTCCTCAGTTTCCTGAAGGGTTCATGCCCTACTACTTTCACCGGCTCATGCCCAAGCCCTGATGGAAGCAAGCATGGGACTGTTTGCTCCCGTCACGTACGGATTCCCGTCATTTACGTTCGGTGTATACCGGGCTGTAACCCCTTTCAAAAGCCCAACCAACAGGAATATCACCTCGTGTGTTTTCTGTTCAATTGAAAAAGCTGAGACTGGTCCTGGGTATGCCTCGCTTCCCTCTTTTCTGTCCCGGCCGACGTAAAACTGCCCAGCGCACGCTCTCTGATGCACAACGACACCTGGCATCATAGCCTGAGATCTCCCCGACCTCCAGCGACATGTCCTCGTGCTTCGTTTCATGTACATCATCTCACAGCCGCAACTCCGCGCCCCGCTCTCAGTCCAGTGCCGAGAGCGGCCGCAAGCATGTTTGTGGTCATCACCGAATGGAGGGGCATTCGTCACCAAATATCAGCGTTGCGCCATGGTCAAGACAGAACAACAAAAAACTGCCAATTTGCCGGATGGCACCTTCAGTCTTGTCGACTACTCAAGTTCACTATGCTCACCCGGCCTTCGTGGCCAATCATTTGGAGGTCAGATCTGGCACCATGCCATACAAGCATGTCCTCATCAGCTTTGCATATTATCGCCTCTGTCTAACCCAGGACTTCCGGTCCAGGCGCCGGTTGCGGTAGACACCAAATGCACCCATTCACCAAATACCTCGATCGACATGACACAAAGGAAGGGGGCAGTTATTCGTGGAGTAACAACTATTGGAAGGTTTCTCCGGCCAGTCTATAGACACTGGCAACCAAGGCTTTCGTGGCGGAGGATGCTGGCTCGCCACCAGCAGGGAGGGGAGGCAGGATGCAGGTAGACTAGTACATCCGAATGAATGTCTTCTTTCCCACTTGACGGTTCTCGTGATGTCGCGATCGGACTACCATGCGTGAGGACTTTTACTAATCGATTGCACACTTCCGACTTTTGGGCCGTTGAGGAACTCGAGGATTCCGACAGCAACCAACGACGAACGAAACTCTTTGCAAAACTTTACAAGTTCAGGAAAATGACGATGATTGGTCTGGTTCAGTCTACATTTGACGACGACTCGGACAGTGCTGGTTGAAACCATTATCAATATCTTCAAGTACCCGGCGGAGGCGCATCGCTGCGACCACCGTCCGCATGCCAACATAGATCTCCCCACCCGATGTTTGACTCCGTGGTATATATACACACACGCAACGCACCTATGCCCAAAAAGAAATGCCGCCTCCATAACCAGAATGCCTCCAAAGTCTTCTCCGCAACCCCAAAACTCCTACTGTGTGTTTGTGTTTGCGTTTGCGTTTTCTCTGTTATCTATACGTTACTTTCATGCTTGGGGCCAGTTGGCCGCGGGCCCGGCGGTGCCGTTCATGCCCATGTTGAGAAGGGCATCAATATCGCTCATGCCCTCGTTCTCGAGGACGTTCATCAACTCCATCTGCTGCTGTTGGCTGAGACTGCCCTGGCGCTCCTGCGACCAGTTGAAGGGCTGGCCGCCGCCGAGATGATCAAGGCCGAGGCCAGGATTCTGGTGATTGAACCCGTTGACCTGGAGGGAGTCGCCGAAGAAGCTGTTGCTCATGGAGCTAAAGGCGTCGGGGTTGATGAATGGTGGTGGCGGGTTAAACCAGTCGTTGACTGGATTGTAAGACGGCAGCGGCCGTTGCGGGGGTGCTGAGGTCGGCGGCATGCCAAAGGCCGGCCCCCGCTGTCCCGGGTGCGGCGGTGGCGGTGGGGACATGTTTGTGCTGTGCTGCACCATATTCGGCGTGCCTTGTTGAAGGATAAGAGGGGATGAGTGCATAGCGGGAGTTCCCATTCCTCCCGGCGTGCTCATGGGTCCCGGCGTGCCCATTGGCCCAGGTGTGCTCATGGGTGGCGGCGAGATGGTGGAGCTTGAATTTGTTGGCGTCCCGATCGGCTGGCTCATAGGTCCGAATGACTCCGGCGGCGTCGGCAGCGCGTTGCCAATGGTACTCGGCGGCGATGAGGAAGTATAACCAGGCGTGGTTGTCGCCGGCGGAGTTGCATCGTCCGGCATGGGTGAATCAGGAGGATACGCCGAGAATCGGCGGCCCATGGAGTCGGCGGTCGGGTTGCCCCAGATAGAATTTGAGCGGAAAGTCGGCTGGGGGGGCGGGAAGCTGTTGTCCCACTGGAATGTGTTCATGGACTCCGGGGTTGCGTCGAAGACGAACCCAAATTGGGGAGGATTGTGGGGCGGGTTGACCTTAAACGTCGGGGCTGCCGAGGGTGCCGTAGATGCCGAGTTCTCTGAGCCTTGCGGCGAATCGCCGTCAAACATGGACGGGGGAGTCGTGAAGGTGCTTGAGGATTGCAAGACGGGAGTGTCTCTGGCTTCGTAGCTCTGCAAGCACGCCTTGGCAAAGATGGAGTAGAGTTGGACAGCTTGAGCAGTGCCTGGCCAGCGCTCCGTACATTGCTCGAGAATATCGAGCGTCTGGTCGCTCAGCTCTTCGACTTCTTCTCTTGTGTGAGCCTGCCGGATTTCGGGATACGAGATCGTCCACAGCAGGGTGTTGAGAGACATGTAGAGGTTCAGTAAGAAGACCCATGTGATGTCGACAGCTGCCTTCTCCATCTGCTGCTTTGAAAGGTTGATAATGTATGAAGCTCCCTCGAAGCAGATAGACGCGGCTCGAGCTGACGGCCTGGGGACTTGTGGTGACGGGCGGTAGAGGAAGATGCGCATCTGATGATATCTTCCGGTGAACCTGGGATTGTGCGATTAGCTGTGTCCGCAATGGATTTATCATCGCGATTGCACGATAAACTTACCATGGCCTGCACCAAGCCGGGTTTTGGGGCGACGAGTCGATCCAGCCTTGAATTTCGCGCTCCATCTTGGCAAACCAAGGGTGATTCTCATCTCTGGGTTCCTCCCGTTTCTTCTCGTACAGAACTCTCCTAATCTCGGCTTGCTCCATGCGCATTTTGAAAAAGTGCAGGGCGACAAGTTTGTTCTCGCTTGGGGGCCCCTGAAGAAGACCTTCGGAAGTGATGTACTCGTCGTCGACAGTAGCGAAGGGCTCGACGTCCATACGGTCGTCTACTTTGGAGAACCCGTTGGGTCGGCCCATGCTGTGTGCCAGGCCTGCCTCCATTGAAGTGACAATGTAGGCAAGACGACGGCGCATATCGAGGGTCAGGGGGTCCAGTAGGCCCCCCTGAGCAATGGTCTTCTCGTCGGTGAGGCCCTCTGCTTGACAGATGCGAGTTGCCAAACCGACCATGTAGTACACGGCGGTCCTCGTCGGAGTCAGCAACGAGTACTGGCCGATCAGGGCCAGACTCTGCAACGACTTGAGGTCCTTTGGACAAACGACCGCCTCAAAGTGCTCCATAGCCGCGAGGTAGTAACTGTCTGCCAGTCCGGCGTACTGCGGATCCAGCTTCTGTAGACTGATTGCAAACACCATGCGGACTATCAGATTCTTGTAGGGATCCTGGTCACCCGCGAATACGGCCTCGAGGTCTTCGAGGAACTGTTTCTCGTGCAGTGTGGGCCAGAATACTTGGGCTGTACGAGACATGCGTTAGAAGGTGAAAAGTTAGGATACGCGGCAAGGAGCTTACATCGTTGGCAGAAGACGTCCACCAGCTTGTTCGCGACGGGTCGTGTAGGCAGAGCAGCAGCTGGGTGCGCGCTGACCATTGGATAGCTCTTCTTGCGGTCCCTTGTCATGACGATTGACTGCATGCGCGTCATTCTTCTCGCGCGTACTTCTGGGATCAACTCGGATATTCTCTTTGAATCAGTGAAGAGCTTCGCGCCCTGGACAAGCAATCGGGTCATGGCAATGCCACTGCTTGGGCCCAGGTATCGAGGCGTTTCATCGGTATCGTTCAGCTTCACCAAACCACCAGGGCGCACCATGTCCTCGTCGATGTGGGAGAACTCGTCGTCTTCGTCGGTGTACTGGCGTAGTTCCGCCTCGAGGGCGCGCACCTTCTCCTGAAGCTTGATGACATAGTTGCGGTTGATCTTCTTTCCCTTGGTAGTGTCGAAATACTCGCATACGGAGCCTGCACGTTCGCACGGAAGGCAACGAGGTAGGGTCGGATCGCATCTAGTTTTGCGCTACAGAGGAGGATAGGTCAACACGGGTCAAAGGGAGGACACTCCTGGTATCACATGGTGGGGGCCAAAACAGGGCGAGGACGGTGTACACACCTGACGGCAGCGACAGCAAGCGGTGAGAGTATGGGCAATGCGATTCGAAGGACCATCGCCGTCGTGGTCGTCGCCACGACTAGGCGGCGGACCACGGATCTGCTGGTGGTGGTAGGCGTGAGGCGGAGGCGGCGGGGGAGGATGGTGATGGTAGGGCGGGTTTCGCGCCATCATGTTCATGTTGTTCACATTGCCCAGGCCATGGCGAAAGACGGCGGCGGCATCCATCGGCCGGGCTAGTAGCTGAGGAGAATCCCCAGCTTAGATGTCGTGAAGGGTCTGAAGAGGTCGCGAGGGCCGGAAGAGGCGGTGCTGCTCTCCACGAAGCTTGCGATGAGCGAGGAAGACCTAGAGAGTCCGGGAACTAGAAAGACAGATGCAGTTGGCGGACGACGGCAAGTGGTTCACGAGGCGGAGATGGTGGTAGATGAGGGGTTCGATCGGGTACAGGTCGAGGCAGTACGTCTCATGGTTTGACAACGGGTTCTCGTCTTTGGCCAGTGTCTCGGAAGAACGGGCTCGAAGCTATTCGCGCGAGGGAAGAGGATAAGAGGGGCGTTCTTCGTCGCGTGGACTCGGCGGTGGTCGATTGTTTGGTCAGAGGCGTCGAGCATGGGAGACGAAAGGGACGATGAAGGTCCCACTTTGGAGGTCCAAGTCCAAGTCCAAGGACTCACTCGCAAGGTCGTCCGCCCGCACGCCCGCCGACCGCGATCCGCAGACCAGCGGGCAGGGCAGGGCAGTCACTGGCAGTCAGCTCGCACGCCAAAAAAAGGGTACATCGACTTGGTACCTACACCACACCTCAGCCCATGCTGTACCTTAGGTACCTACCTTACTCCGTACGGATACTCACAGTGAGTGACGGTCGGGCGCAGTTGTCGTGCGGCGTGCATGGTTGGGGGCGCTGGCGGTGCGGCAGTGGTGGTGCTAGGTGCCTGTCCTGGTGCAGGAGGCAGTGGGGAATGTGGCTGCCGGGAAAAAAAAAAGATACCTCCGTGACAGCGATGATCACGGCGGGCCACAATGTACCTCTTAAGACGCAAATGCTGGAGAATAGCCCCCGAAGTCCACCAGAGGACGGGGTGCTGATTCGCTAATCATGGCATGTTGGAATCGGACAAGGCGACGGGCAAGGTTCACAGGTACCAAGGGCCAGTAGGGGCGTTTCAGAACCATTACAGTGGAGATCTTAACAGTAACATTAAGACGGGACGACAGCGCTGTTCCTTCTGGAAGAAAAAAGGGACGGCTTTCCTTGGCCTGGCACCTGGCCTTGACGGGAGACGTTGAACGCTGGAACAGTAGCAATGCGCACGGCAGGTGGGCGGGACTCCATTTGAAGTGCAATGTAGGTATCCGTATCGTACTTTGACACTGTATATGCATACATAGTACGGGCGCCATCTGTCAGTCAGTCAGTCAGTCAGTCTCTTCTCGCCAAGTACCTTATTACTTGACCCTACCAAGGTAAGTTGTGGGTGAAAACGGAGTCGAACAAGACGCCGCCGCCCCCAGGGAACATTCCATAAAGTGCCTATCAGTCATCACAGATTAATGTGGACAATATGCACTACTCCGGATGGTACAAGCGCCACCGGTAGCCCTACCCAGGGGGCTCTTCCCTGGAGCTTGGAAGATGGGATATTGCCAAGGGAGGGAAGGCCCAAGGACGGACATTTTGTGGAAAGGCATCTGCGAATCCAGAGTGGCATGAAGGTGTTTGGGGCTGCTCTCACAGGCTCACAATAGCCAGAAGGAGGGAACATCCATGAGCAACTTACGCGAGAGTTGTGTCTACTTTGGTTCGGTAAAGACCAGACAGAGATCCATGGATGGTAATCAAGTTTGCGGCACTCGGAAGAACACCTCAGAAATGGAAAGCAGCTTCCCCC
Organism: Colletotrichum aenigma; assembly: GCF_013390185.1. Classification (NCBI taxonomy): domain Eukaryota; kingdom Fungi; phylum Ascomycota; class Sordariomycetes; order Glomerellales; family Glomerellaceae; genus Colletotrichum; species Colletotrichum aenigma. Next base: position 4,048,484 of record NW_023500913.1, read on the forward strand.
GTCCCCCCCCCCCCCCCCCCCCCTTCCTCCTGCGGCCGCCTTACTCGAGTCGAAGTTGCCATTTGGATTTGGAGAGCTCCTGCTCCTGCTCCTGCTCCTGGCTGTGCCTGTGCCTGTGCTTGTGCTTCCCATCATGACGGGATCATGCTCCTGCTGCTCCTGCTGCTCCTGCTTCTGCACCTGCTGGCTGCCCTAGGAAGCGGCAGGCCTGGCCCCACCTTTTCCTTCCTCAGTGCGTTCTTTCTTTCCATTGCCCGCGTTCCCGACCATCCGAAGTTCTGATTGCAGCAGGTGCAGCACACTGTCTGAGCTCCTATTCTTTCCACAGCGACACAGACTTGAGAACGGGAAGGAACGATGAAGCAGATGTGACTCGGGAAAGGAGGCAGGAGAGAAAAGCGAAGCAGATGCGGGAAACAGGAGACGGGACAGACGCAGTCGCATCACCTCCTGAGTCCTGGCAATTACCTGTCCTTTCGCACACGCGCAAGTCCAAGTCCAACTGCGAGCTGTGACTGACTAACCAACTGGGCAGTCAGTCCAAGGTACCTTACGCAGTACCGCGACACGACACGACACGACACGACTCACCTGCTTTTGCAGCCCTTGGTCATTTCCCTCAGCAGCAACCCTTTATCGGTGATTCGGTGCTGCTGCTGCTGCTGCCTCCATGCGCGATCGGCCTGGCGGATAACCGAGCCGGCAGAATTTCCCCATGTTTTTCATTCTGCCCTCGTCCTCGTCCCAGGCTCGCCAGGCCATGCCATGCCATGCCATGCCATACCATACCATTCCGCGCCATGCCCACGTCCAGGCCCAGGCCTCGTCACATCATCCGAGCCGAGAGTCAACCATCGATCGTCCAGATCGCGACCGCTCAACACACAGACGACAATTTATTGTATTTTTGAACAACAGCACGAATCAATCAAGAGAAACAAGTTCAAACAGACACGGCACTATACGATGGAAAACATCAACGGCCGAAAGTGCCGCTCATGACGGAGCCATGACTAAACGACCCTCGACCCTCGCCCTTCCCACGTCCACATGTCATCACACCGCTGTCTGTCCGTCACAACGCTCCTTGTTCGATTGCCCTCGCGGCTCTGTCCCTCTACCCCGCCCTAAACCTCATTTCGAAGGATTCCCGGCGCTGAGCAAGCCTCTTCTGGACAAGCCCTGCATCGATCTCTGTTAGCGCTACCACGAACTCAGCTGCCTGACGCATGCGCTTCATGCTTTGGCATTCGCCGGTCTGGACTGCGCTCAATTTTCGGATTTTCAGAACGCCCTGGGCTGTTCGGTATACGAATAGTACTTCGTACGGACGGACCGGACTGCACTTGTCACTTTTGACAGCCATCCATAGTCGTCCATCAAGGCCCTGAGTAGTATCATCCATGCTAACGCAGCACTACGCACTTTATTCAATATCACGATCACCATCGTCTGTCAATGCCGCTCCAGTTTATCACAGAAATAAACAGCGAAGCTGTCAGAATTTTTCGCCTTGTGGGACACCAAGCAGCGAAGGGCCCTGCATCACGCAACCCAGGAACGCAAACGATACCCTCGCAACTCACCTCCTGGAATCCTGCTGGACTGGACCCCTTCGACCCCTTCCCTTTCAGAGTGGGGGAGGGGGATCCCACGGCCCTTCTTTTGCTTCTCCCAGACTCCCACTTCTTCTGCCATCCAGTCTCGGCGAGGGGAATTTGCTCCATGCCTACGGCACCGCACCGGCACCGCACCGCACCGCACCTTCAGATTGTCTCGTCGAACCTGCACGAAGAAAAATATCACCTTGTTTGACCTGCCATGCGGCGCGTGGCTGTCTGGCTCTGGTCTGGCCTCTCCACCGCCACGGATGGCGCAAACTGAGTCACTTCGCCCTTCGCCGCTGGTTTATTGTTTGTCTGCCGATGAATGAGCCGCCACTCTTATCTACACGTTCGCGAGCTCCACGTACCCTCGCGTCTGCGCCTGCGCCTACGTCTACAGTACGTACGTCCGCGCCTGCGTCCACGTCCACGTCCATTGTGCCCTGGTCTCCGGTCTCCGTCCCCCGTCTTGTTCGTCCCGAGTCACCTGTAGCCGCTATTCCCGATTTGGTGATTCGCACCCAGGTACCTTGGCACTCAACGCCAGAGACGAGACCACCTAACCCCCAGCAGGCACTGAACGTTTGATGGAGTCCGATGTACCCGCCGTACTTTGAACGACTCTCGCTCTCGTCTATCTCGAAAATGGCTTCCAAGGTCAAAAGGGAACAACAGGGGATGCCAGACGGTGGCTCCGAGCCGAGAAAAGCTGAAGACGGTGCCTGAGTTTGCGGCATCCCGCAGTGTCGATGCTGTGCATTGCGCAAGACGGCAAGTCATCTGATCAACGAAAAGAAGCGTGGGGCCATCCAGAGGGACTCGCGCCATCAAAACGCCTCTGTTGGCCCAACATGTGCCTATCACAGCCCTCGACAGCCGACATGGACGGTCTCGGTCAAGGTCAAGGACTCCAAGGTCGCGCCCAACTGACAAGGAGGCCGTCTTGGATGTGAGACGGGCCCGAGCAGAACCTTATCACCACGACAGGCACCCTCCTTTCTGGCGCAGGACCTTCTGATTGATTCTGCGATGCTTCTTCGCCTTCTCAAGGTTGTCGTGTGTTGCGCTGAGCGATAGTTCGTCTGCTATTTTTGACCCCAAACTACTGCGTATTGCGTTTATCGGCTTGAAATTACGTCGTATGCCTCGATGAAATCTTCCATGTCGGCGCTCCCGACGGGCACATCCGCGCACAAGACTTGCCAAAAAGTCAGAACCCCGGCATGATGCAGGCCAATTTTCGACGTTCAGCAGGACGTGAGTGGCAGTGGCCCAGGGGAAAGGGACCCGGGGCGGGCTTTATCTTGGGAAAAAGAGGGCAAGGGGCAGGGGAGGCTTGCAAGCGTCGTCGTCAAGTCACTTTGTACCTCCCTGCCCCAGCACGGAGCAGCTCTGGTGGTGCTTTCCAGGGCACTGAGCGCTGAGTATCCCGCAGGTACATCCGTACATACAAAGTAGGTATGTGAACGGAGCCCAGGCGGGGTAAAGACGGTGTTGCAACAACCTGGCAGTCGCACAAGAGAGGGGAAGAGTCGTGTCGAACTCGACTGTGCCGTCGATCCCTCCTCTCCAAAGCCCAAGCAAGACCTACCTCAAGACTGCGCCGTTGCTTGCGACCAGTACAACCCCGCGGAGTACCGATTTGCGAATTCCGTGTCTTCTTGCAGTCTACATCCCCCTAACTTCGCAGACGGTATACGAATACGTACAGAGGGACAGACAGACGGGCGGCACTGCTGCTATCTATTACCCATCCGCTTGCAAGGGCCCGAGGTGAACGACTCGCGCGCCGTCTCGTCTGGAGCGGCTGACCTGGAGCTCAACCCCCTCGCTCTCGCACTCCTGCTGCGCTTCGTCACGCATCTGCTGCACTTCTGCGCTGCAGATCACTCCCTGACTACGAGATACCTACCAACGCTTCGTGCTGCTTCCCAACAGCCGCAAAGCTTCTAGCCGCCTCTTAATCGCATCACCACTGCAACAGTGACCTACCTGCCGGACGCATCCAAGCAGTTTAAGCTTCAGCTCCAGCTCCAGAACCATCCGACAGCCGACGCGCCACTGCAGCATACGCGCGACCTGGCGCTTGCAATCTGACGACCTGTTCACTACCGGGCTCCGGGCTCTGCCATCCACGCTGCAGCCTTGTCTGGACCTCCAAAGTCCGACGACAAACCCGGCCTTCTGCCCGCTTACGTTCATCTCGTCCCGACTTCATCATCTTTGCTCACCCCGGCCCCTTTCCCAACGTTAATCACCGACGTCATACTAGATATATCTGGCACCGCCCTTATCGCCATTCATTCCGTCTGCAGCTCTCCGGAGGTCGATATCATAACCGCTTGGGTAACTCAACGGCTTGCAGTCGACAACTATCTCTGAAGTGCGGCGTCGAGGCACGGCACCTCGCACCCCGTCGCATCTCATCGCTCCCAATGCCGCGATCAAGTTTCTCAGATAACCCGTTGCTGCGGGTGTCGCGGCCCGTCTCAGCGTGTTCGCGATGTGAGTACCATGTTCGCGCGGCTGACTGCTTCTACCTCATGCAGAGCTAACATTGCCCCACAGGTCGAGCCGCAAAGGTCAAGGTACATTGGATCCTCCTCAGCTGCCCAGCCTGACGTATCAAAGAGGAAATGCTGATGAATAGGTTTGCTATTCTAGTGTGATGGCAAGCTTCCAGCTTGCACCGCCTGTGAGAAGGCTGGCCGTGAGAATGAGTGCTCCAGTGCTAATGACCAGTTTGCCCGAGGCAAAGAGAGGAGGTACGCTCTTCAGAGAACCTTCATCAAGGCATAGATCGCTGATGAATCGCAGCTACGTCGCCGCATTGGAACTGCGAATCGAGAAGTTGGAGAAGCGCTTAAAGTTCGCTCAAAATCGGAAGGCTTCGGTCAGCAATCATATTAACGACGAAGCTGCACCTCCGGCCGATCGCAAAGACTCATTGGCCAACATCCGAGCTGCCATCCACCGAAAAGCCGCACGTAGTAGAGAAGAGTCTGATGTCAACGCCCTTGTATCCGATTTTGGCTTTCTGTAAGATGGTCCCATAGCTCTGCTTCGTCTTCCTCACTGACACCTGACAGCTCGGTCAACGCAACAACCCGTGACTTTGAGCCATCCCTCAGCAACATGACGTTTGCCCGCTTGGTGTTGGCGGCAGCGACTAACGACAAAGTTCCTGATCCGACGGAAGACAGTTTCCCAACGAGAACGGACGCCGCGGCCACCATCGACTACTACATGAACAACGTTCATGCCCTGTTTCCCTGCTTCCCCAGGGACCATGTTTTCAACGTTTTGGACGCGTTCTATCAACAAGACGAGAGAGTGAAAGAAAAGCTTCAGGACTCCGACTACTGGTTGCTGTACATGGTCCTGGCCATCGGCTACTCCGCCCAAAGCAGAAACAAAGACGACGAGTGCTATTGCCGTGGCCTTGACTTTGTCGCTCGAGCATTGCCGTTTGCCGATAAGGCGCTGATGCCCGGTTACCCAACACAAATCTCATCCCTCATTCTCTTCACGCAGTATTCTATGCTGGACCCGGCTCACTTTGACAGCTGGTACCTGATTGGATTCGCAAGCAGGGCAGTAGTTGATTTGGGATTTCACCAGGACCCGCCTCAGTTGCAGGTTCCCGACAAAAACGCCCAAGATTTAAGAAGGAGAATGTTTTACTGTGTGTACGCGCTTGACAGGTATGTCTTTCCTCCATCTTGTTCTTTGTAATACTTTCTGACATTGAGCGTAGAACAATCAGTATGAGCCGCGCCCGATCGTTCTCGTTCACAGACGATTCAGTGAACGTAGAGTACCCCAGCCCCTCGGCACCACCATCCGGGGCCATCACTGGAACTCAGTCTGCCGATCCGGCGCTGCTTCTGTTCCAGCTCAGACGCGTTCAGTCGGAGTGGTATCAAACCCTGCACCAGGGAGACTCAGCGCCGCTCCCCGATCCTGCTTCTTTCATCTGGCAAATGTGCCTCGAGATGAGAGAGTGGCACGAAAACCTGCCCGAGAAGGACAGTCTTCCGGCTGGCATTCGGGAGCTATTTGAGCTCGAGCTGAGGCATAGCTACGTCTATTGCCTCGCGCCTAGTGATCGCTCTCCTCACCTAACCGACTACGCCCGAAAGCTGATCTTCGAACACGCGATTGCATACATGAACACCATTCATGCTGTCGCCCATAACTCCGTCAACCCGGCTTTCTACACCTCCCTTGATGCGCTCAAGGTCTATTTCGTGGCAATGCAGTTCTTCACTGTCTTCAGCGCTGCCCGCGAACTTCTGCTTTCTGAACAGCGCATCATACCGCCCATCACACGCCCAGGGACAGCACCTCCTCCTCCTTTACCACACCGTCAAATGGGTGGCGAGGATAACGTAGACAGGAGCATACGATGCTTACAACAAGTTGTGGAGACTCTCGGGAAATTCTCCGAGAGGTTTGATATCGCTTCATCTTTGAAGGATGGGTTTGAAAGTATATCATCGGAGTTGTTCTCGTGGCTACAGGTCCGACGACAAATGAGAGATCAGCAACCGCAACAGCAGCACCATCAACATCAGCAGCACCAACAGATGCCTCCCGGCCCGTCGCCGCCGCAGCCTCAACATCCTACTCATCCGCCTCACCCTCATCCGCAGGTGATCATGACACACCCGCAAATGCAGATCCCGGGCATGATGCCACAGCCTGGGCAACAGCCAATGATGCAGTACAGATGGGTTGGTGATGGCTCGGGTCAGATGATGCCTGGGGGCCAGCCTGGCCCAGGCGGCCCCCCTAGATGAGATATTGAGTTAGACTGGTAGTGATTGCGTCGGCGCGTAGGTTAGAAAAGTACACCGGGACACCCTGTATTCTTAGATTATGAGGAAATGCTCAAAGGATTTTATGCAATTTTGCCATCGCCAGCCTACCGTACATATGTGAAAACCACCTCAACGCCAAAAGCTTCTAAAGTCCATTTGAACTTCAGCCCAATTAACAAAACCGCTGGCTGATTGCCCATGTACTACCCCCCGCCTGACCCTGTGCATACGCGATGCGCCCTTGGAGGACTCGACCTTGATCAAAGCCTTGCTTCTTCTCTGGTGCTCGAAGATATGCCGAATAGGCCCAGGCTGACGCGTGATCGACCTATGGCCAATACGCCCTGATGAGCCGTGAATTCAGACCACAGGGGTAGATGCAGGCCCACTATCCCCCATATCGTCCGTCCCGACTCCTTGACTGTTTTGACTGTCTTGACTGTCTTGACTGTCTTGAAGGTCTTGGGCGAAGGTTCTGGACTTTTCCTTCGGAGACAAACCGTCGTCTTTGATTTCCAGACACAAACGAACCAGAGCCAAACAATAGCCCTTCCAAGGTTTCCTGGTGTTTACCCGAGTGAGGTATTTCATCATAGTTGCCTGGTATCTGAGACTCCCTCCATCCGTAGGTATAACCAGCTTGGTTCTTGGCTGGTGGTTCGACAAACTCCGGGGTCATCATGGTTGTACCACTGTATGTATATTCAGGGGCTTTGTCGTGTTCGGGAAGTTGAGTTCTGCAGGAAACATTTCCATCATATTCGGTGGTTTGAAATTGAGAAAAGAATCGGGCAAATCGTCCAAGTGCGGTGTCTCGTTGGAAGGGGCCGCTGAGATGGAAGAGAACGAGAACATAGAGGCTGGCGGCAATATGGCTGATGTGTCTGTCCACGCCGGAACATCAGCCACAGTGCCGCCAGTCTCTACGTCTGACGTCCCTTCTTGGTCCCGGCGAAGCAACCACGCGACGAAGTCGTCCAGAAATGGCATCTCGTTGGCAAGAAACGCTAGATGAGCTGTTGAGGCGAGTTAGAGAAGTCCACAAGCGGTGGCTGGGGTCAAAGAGCGCACCATTTTGGGGAATAGCTTCAATCCCCTCTGTCAGACCAAGCGTTTTCGCAATCAATCTCCATACTTCTCCTACTTCGCCGATATTGCTCACCTTCTTCACTTCTTCGTATCTCGCCTCATCGACAAGGGGCACGGTACCCTTGCTTTTTCTGGGTGTGGCAGGGCGGAAAACGTGATCACGCGCGACGTGTTCTCTGGTAGTGTAAGTGTCAGTTGAAGTGTTTCTTAGTACAGGGCTAGCAGAAGACGTACTTGAGCTTCTGGGGATCTTTAAATCCTTTCCCGTAGCAAGCATCAACTTTAACGTCGTATTCATGAAAACGGAAAAAGGCGAATGGACAACGAAGGTGGTTTAAGAGAGGCCGGAAGCCCACTTTAAGCCTGTACTCCGTGTAATACTCATGATAGGCTTGAATGTTCTTCAGAGTATGGCCCAGACTCTCTTTGTCGACATAACTCGATCAATCGCCGTTGCCCGTTCGCATACGTTTCGCCATCTTAATTGACAAGGGGAGCAAGCTGGCAGCTGACAGAATTGTGGAGGTTTCCCACCCGGGAAAATGGTTCGAAGAGGACGAAGAGAAGTGAATTTTCTGCTGCGCCAGGTCTCAGTGGTGGAATGTAGGAGTCGGGGCAGTTTCGAGAGTAGGAAAGGCTCAAACTTCCCATTGAGCTGCTCTTTTTCTACTTCTTGACTGTCGCTCGTCGCAGCTGCGTCGAGCTACGCTAACGGTAGAGAACAGGCTTGGCAGGTCGCAGCTGCGTCGGCCTACAATGGCCCAGAGGAGCAGGCTTGGTTGGTCGCAGCTGCGCCGGCCTGCATCAGCGGACAAGACTAGGCTTGGAACCTCCGCTGCGCTTCCGACGACGTCGGAGACCTCCCCCGCCCTGGACTCAAAATGGCTAATTGCGTCGCTGTCAGCTTGTCACGGTCAAACACTCTCCATGCCTATCTCTGATGTATGCACCAGCCACAGGTGGCATCTTTGCGTTGAGAGAACCAATTCGTTTGCTGAATCAGTAAACCTCTTATCGTTACGACCCGTCTTGGAGAAGACATCTTCATGAATCGGAACCCAGGGACAGGAGCAAGAGAAAAATTACGCCGTGTGTTCTATTTGGAGGAGAGCACATCGACAACCATACCGGGCGTCTGGTACAGCTTCTCTCAAGGATATGTATTACATAGAGATGACGGGGAAGCACTAAAGTGTACTCGTCGGCGAACCCCCAGAGCTATATCCTCTGGCCGGGAAGGGAAGACTCGTCATGGTCCGGTAGCAGTTGCGACGAGGCGAAGATAGCGACTCAATCGCGACGAGATCGTGGGCAGCAGCTCACTTGCGACGATGGCGAACTACTTCAAAGGCCGCGTTTCTTCCCTTTCCCTCCGAATCCACGATCCAGTCGCCTTCAGTCGCCTTCTTTACACCAAAGCCACTTCCAATAAGCTTCATCACCATCGTCATTTCATCATGCCAATCATCAACAATGCGGGCGACGTGGCGCTGAGCTACGTGTCGCCTACTCTTCGAATCCTACCCGTGGTCGTCGCCGGGAAGCACGACACGTTTTGGCTGTTCCACATTGATGTGAGGATGCAGCAGACGGTTGAAGAGACGATGATTCAGATACATGGGCTCTTTCAGTCCACGGAGTACCGCAGGAGCTCAGCTATTCCCCGTGGCTGCCTCTCCAACCTGTTCCTCAAGGAATACATCCACAAGGCGGAAATCTCGATGGTGAGTTCGGCCAGTTATATTATCAATCTGATCAGTGCCTCCATCACGAGGATGAGGATACATCGTGTGCTGGCATGTGCTGACGAAACTAGGTCGACGTCCCAGGCGAAGATCCCGAAGCGGCGCCCTTGCCCCGAAAGGTTCTGATCACAGCACGCCAGTACTCCCCTGAGCTCACGGCATTCTTCCGACGCCCGACGCTCAGCAAGTACTTTGGCGCTTTTGTCAATCGCTACCCAGACGTCCTCGATGACCCCGCGCAGACAAGATTCATCTTCATCCACCACGAAACGAGCAAGACAGCGGTTGGAATTACTGCGGCGCTGGTGGTTGCCTTCTGGTCGCTTCTCAGTGCCCTCATTGGCGTTGTTCGAAAGAACATGGAGACAGGAGTTACGGTCGCTGGTGTTGGCATTAGAGTGATGGCCTTGTTTGTGGCTGTCATCAAGGGAATCCAGAAGTAGGTTGCCTCGCAAGGATGCGTCGCTTGTTGGAGGACTTGGTAGATTCTCGACGGTGCTGTTCTTTTCTGATCCCTTCCTGTACTTACCGCAACTGTCCATATCGTCGTGTGAAAGATATACTGGGCAACTGCCAATTTACATATCAACAGAACGAACTCACGCAATGTCTGTTTTGGTTACGTAGCTACTGTATGGATGCAGGCAGCCTCGATTCCAGCTTTCAATGCGACTCCGCTGTAGATACGAAAGATCGATGAGGAGAAATCGATAGCCATGTTCTCCCAAAGCAGGTTCTTGGATCATGGGACGTCGGGTTGGATACGGACGGGAAGCCGTGGATCACCGGACGCCGGCACGACACCCGGATGTGTCAGCGGGTAAAAGGCGGGGCGCCGCTGCTAATCCACATGTCACTCCTCCAGCTCGTCGCACTGACATGTCACATGAGCTACCACGTGACGCTGTATCGGCCCCTCGAAAGGTACCTCGATGGAAAGAGCAAATCAATCATCTCCAGGAATGACTTACAAAGGAATTTTGCTGCCGAGGACTCACGAAACCGCCGAGGATTGGGGCGTCAATCAACATTTTCACAGTACACGCATCGATACCAGCATGCTTTATCCGAAATAACTAAGATTGCTACCATGAGCTCAATATCAATTGGTCAATAATTCCCCACCATCAACGTCCTTCGCGTCTCGAGTCTGTGCCGTGTGCCCTGGGAATTCGACGACAACCTTTTGCGACTCGACGTAGCAGTACGTTGCAGACCGGACAAACCTCTTCTCTAACAGTTGCGAACATGGCAAAGAAGAAGACCAAGCAGCCCGTGTCCGACGACGTCGACGGTGGTGTCCCCAGCGGAAGCGCATCGCAATCGTCGTCCAATGGCTCTTCTAGGGGCCGAAATGCCTCGAGCGCTGTCGCGGACAATGTTCCGGCGCTGATAATTTGTCGCAACAAGTCCGTCTAGCCCCTCGTGTCGATGCCGTTGTCTCCCTGTGCTTGCGCGGTCTCCTCGCCGGCGGAAGCGCAATGCGACACGGACACCCGGCACTGCTTTTCTCAAACCCGGCACGGCTGACCACTGAGCGACAGGCATTGGCGCTTTATCTCCTCCTTTCATGGCCCATGGCTGCAGATGCCCATCGAGATCCTCGAAACGATTGCGAACATCAACTACAATACCTCGCGCCCGCGCCCCATCGATCCCGCCGTCTTCTTCGACCTCCTCAAGATCCGCCGGCTCGTCGACGAAGCCACAACCCTTGCAGTGCGGGCAGCCAGTGATATCGCCTCACCGACGTTGGCAAATCTGCACGGAGGACTGAATTCACATACGGCGCTGGGGTATGGCGGGCATGGTGCAAAATTAAGCAGAGAACGCAAATTCCGAATGAGAGAGCAGGCCAGCCAGAAACTGGCCCGCGCATATCGTTTGGACGAGATCGCCTGCAGCGTTGCTACGATGCAGGGAGCGTCAACGCTTGAGGAGATCGGGTCTCTGGTGTTGCAGCGCAGCAAAGAAGATCCCGATGCCAAATACGTCCACTTTTTCCATGAAAAGATTCCCTCACGGCAACTGGCGGAGTGTACCAGTTTGCAACCCTTGGACGATATCATATCTGCTAGGCCGACCGAGGGCGAGGCACTACGAACCAGGGCTACCGTGAGGATATTCAAAGACGATTACGAGGGGGCTGCCCAAGACCTGAGTAGCGCGCTGCAAGTGCACCGCTTTCATCAGCCACTTCACCGACCACCGTCATCGCAGGATCTACAGCTAGCCACTGGATCCAGAAGGCCCCCGGACGTGATTCTTGCCGAGGAGCAACAACCTAGCAGCTTGGAAACACAGTTGCTATTTCAGCGCGCTGGGGTATACTTGACAATGGCATGTCAGCATGTCGTTGACGGCCTCCCTGAGGCAGCTGCATCTCCGCGGACTGGTAGCTCGAAGGAAGCATCTCGTGATGCCAGTCCCGGAGGCGAAGGCCCGTCAGACCGGCCTCCAGAGCCTACTGCGGCAGAGAAAGAGGCAGGACGCCAACGTATGGAGAAACGTAAAATCGTGAAGACGTACGCCAAGAGAGCTCTGCGCGACTACTTGGCTTACCTGTCCAAATTCGAATACACCCCTGATTTGCCCCTGAGGGTGACAAGAGAGTTCACTGAGAAGGTTAACCTCGCAGCTCACGGCATCCGTCACCCTCGAGTCCCCGACTCGGGGCCTGCCCCTTCTTACAAAACTTATCCCTTGTCCGATCTGTTCGCTGCCGTCCCCCCCGCAGATATCCCGCCGTATCCCTCTCAGGAAATCGTGCGTCAATCTGGCCCTGCCCAGCCGTCCGAGCACGAGGCCATCACATATCATCCCTTGCTGACGGATGCTCTTCATTCGCTTCTTCTTTGCCATTGCCTTGTTCAAACATCTACGAAAGAGCTTCTACGCCACGCGCACATGGTAGCTCGACTAGCGCGTCTTGCTGACGGATACCCGGTCTTTCAAGCGAGTCGGTCTCCAGCGAGAGCAGATTGGATTGAGGTACTTCGAAGAGCTGGCAACTGGATTTCAATGACTTCTTCGTGGGAACAACTTTGCGCCCCCGCACCGCTACCAATACTAGATGTTGCCATGGCTGAGCACCAGAACAAGATTCAATCGTCTCCGAAGGCTGCTGCCCTTGCGGCTGCGTCAATCACCAAGGACAGCAACACGCTAGCTCACATTGGGGAGAATGAGGAACAGCGCAAGGAGCGGATTCGTCAGCAGGCCATCATGGACTCCCTCGACGACGATAGAGTCGTTGACGAGGCAAGCCTTCGTGCTGCCATTAACGCTCGTCAGAAGCGAGCCCAGGAGGATCACGACTACTTGCAAGGCATCAAGAATGGGTTCAACGGGAAGCAAGACAGGGGTCTCCCTGGCCAGCCTTCACCTGCCTTGCGGAGGTGGAGTGTCGATGATGGACGAGAATATCCCATATTGACTGAGCGTGCCGCTGCAATTGCCCGCTGGGTGCTCGAGGCACCCACGGTGAGCCTGGGAACGGCCAAGCGGAAGAAGAAGTCGGGCCCTAAAAAGGACAAGGCCCCAAACGGGTCGGAAGCGGCGACGAGCGGTATGGCTAACCTGGCCGTCAGCGAAGCTGGTAGAGCTGTAGACGCGCAGGCATAGGGTAGTGTTCCCGAATCGCTCAAACCAGTAGGATGTTGTTTAGTCATGATATATATATGTATATGTATACACATTAGAACAGGTATCAGCCAACCGCTTAAGCGTTGCCAGCCAAGCTCACCGACAATCCCAAAGAATCATGATATTTTGCGGGCATCGTTCAATCTCGACTAGCCCCTGCATTACTGAGTCGGTCTCAACAGAGCATGATCACACATTGGCATGCAGCGACTGATCTTTGACAACTACAAGACTTGCGATTGAGGGTATAGCGCGAACGGCCCCGGCTTAGCCGTTGGGCCGATTCAACATTACTTGACAAATACAGCAAACACATTACTCATTATCCCAGCTCCTTCAAACAACTTCCTTCCTCTCGGTCTGCTGGACCTGAGCCCCGTCCTTCTCAGAACCGGAAGCGGTACCGGGGTGTTGGTTGTCGACACCCATGATCTGGCCTCCCTTCTCGATGTGGTTGGCGCCGCCAAAGAGCACATCAACCTCCTCCAACGGGATCTGCTTCGTCTCGGGGATGAAGAAGTACACGAACACGCCCAGGACCATGTTCATTCCCATGAAGAAGAAGAGACACTTGAGGCCCTCGTTGGCGAGGAAGGTGGGGAAGAACTGCTGGAAGATGGTGTTGGCGACGTTCTGCATCTGGGAGCACATGCCGACGGCCTGGGCGCGGACGTTGACGGAGAAGATCTCGGAGGTGTACATCCACGTGGTCGCGCCCCAGGACGGCTTGTAGAAGAAGGTGAAGAGGAACAGCAGGAAGACGATGGCGATGCCGACGGACTCGCTCTTGGTGCCGTCGGCGGCGGAGGGCGTCTTGAGGCCGACGATGGGGACGATGAGCATGCAGATGGCCATGCCGGCGGCGCCGACGATGAAGAGCCAGCGGCGGCCGAAGCGGTCGGCGGTCCACATGGCGTTGAGGGTGAAGAGGATGCCGCAGGTGGCGTTGAGGGCGTTGATGAGGTTGATGGTGTCGTCCGAGGGCCAGACCTTCTTGTAGATGGCGGTGGAGTAGCTGTTGAGGGTGCCCTGGCCGGTGAGCTGCTGGCCGACGTTGAGGACGAAGGCGAGGTAGAGGCGCTTGCGGATGGAGGCGTCCTTGAAGAGGGCGGAGTAGCCCCTGCTGATGGCCTCCTTCTCGTACTCGACGGCCTCGCGGATGGTGAGGAGCTCCTCCTCGACCTCTTGCTCGGTGTCGCGGATGCGCATGAGGGCGGCGCGGGCGGAGTCGATGTCGCCCTTCTTCTGGACGTACCAGCGGGGGCTCTCGGGCTGGAAGGGCAGGGCGATGATGATGATGATGGGGACGAGCATCTGGAAGATGACGACCATCTTCCAGTCCCACTCGCCGAGCGAGGCGCGGTGCTTGGAGCAGGCGTAGTTCTGTGAGATGTGTTAGCCAACTAGGAGGTTGATGTAGTGTTTGGTGGAAAGGCTTCTCACAATCCAGTAGGCGATGAAGCTGCCGACGCTGTAGAACATTTGCCAGCAGGCCATGATGTGGCCACGGATCTGAGAGGGCGCAACCTCGCCGATGTAGACGGGGCCGGCGGTGAGAGCCATGCCCTGTCCGAGACCAATGATGACACGACCGGCGATGAAGACTCCGATCTTGTGGTGCGGGGTGAAGGTCTGCATAAGGGTCGCGATGATGGTGACGAAGCAGCCGATGGCCATGCCCCAGCGGCGACCGAGGTGGTCGGCCTACAAACAGATGAACGTTAGATATGAGAGTCTTAGAGTGGTGCTGGGTTGAGGGTCATGAACTTACCAAGGGACCACCGATGAAGAAACCGGCAACGATAGCACCGATGGTGTAGGCCGTGTTGACGAGACCGATCAACTGCGTATCCTTCTTGAGGTCGACGTCGACCCAGGCGAGCCAGTTCTTGGAGCCCTGGAGCGAGTTGTAGACGGAGGCATCGTACCCGTAGAGGACCATGCACATGGCCGCCGTGAGGGAGATGTACCAGTTATACAACCTCTTGCTGGTGACCGCCATCTTGAACGACCTGGTTGCTGCTGTTTCGACAAAAAGATGGCTCTGCGACACGAGGGAAGCGTTTCGTCGTCTAGGTCCAGAGGCAGGCTGATGAAGACAGAAGAATGCGTGTTGGACAACTCGGGCAGAGAGGTGAAGAGAGAGATCAGGCCATGAGTCAAAAGAGAGATGCGAAGCTTGTCTTTAAAGGTTTGATAACAAAGGTGACCGACCCCAGTCTCATCCAAACCAAACTAAACTAAACCCTCGAATCCCCGCAAAAAAAGGACCAAATTTCCCTTCCTCCCCCAAGCCTCCCCCAAATTCCCCCGTCTTCGTTCCCCTCATTCCCCGGGTCTAGATAGCGAAGAAGGGGGAAGACGAAGGGGAGGGGATAGGGTTCCCCATAATTTGCATGTTCGAGTCGCCGGGGCTAGCGCTGGTTCCGGGGGAGTGGAGGTGGAGTTTCTGTTGCTCTCTCGCGTTAAAAGGCAGTCAGGGTAAAGGACCGAGTGCGGTGGTTGAAGCCATCGCCGCAGGGTATGATGTGCCTGGGGTCGTCGCTCATCGAAAGAGGTGTGCGTGAGCTGCACAGGGGGATATCTTCACACCCTCTCTTCATTCCGCCGCTCATCCGTCCAACAGCACAGCGAGCCGAGAACATGGGAGCAGGTCCGGCGGGACAAGACGAACCAAGAGAGGCGGCGACATCCATCAGAACAGAGAGAAAAAAAGGGCAGACCCGGAAATCTCTTGGCGCCGCGCCGCGTGTGGCACATCCGTCCGTCTTCCCCAGAACGAGGGCCCCCAACATCAGCCATCCCTGTCAAGGGCCGTTCTGGGGTCGAACTGGCGGAGAAACCCCATGCCCAAAACTTCCACCAATGGCAATTTCACCTTTTGTTCTGGCGGCGGCGGCGGCGGGCCCTCTCCAATCGCGTTAAAGTGGGCGGGCGAGTGGAAACGGACAGGACGATTCGAACCACCGCGTGGTGGTGGCTGGTCTCGGTCTGGGCAAACGCTTGTTTTTGGGCGTTTTCTTTCCGCCCAGCCCGCCCATCCATCCACACGCCCGCCTATGTTTCGACGTGCAAAAGAACGTTTGTGGATTTGCAGTAGAGTCAGCGGGTTCACTATCAGATTCGAGAAGGAGACGAGGTCGAAGGTCATACGGCCCACGCCTTATCGCGCTCTGTTGACGCGTGCGCTTCTGCTGGCAAGGCGGATGATGGCCCTTGGTGACGCAGGTCGTCCACCCACCACCTCGCCGACTCCAGATGCCGATTCCCGTCTTTGCGCACGCCTCTCCGTGAGTCCAGTCGGTCATCTTCATCTCTCCTCTCATTGTGTCTGTATCATGATGCTTTCTCTGAATGTTCGTCCAGTACTGGTAAACAGAACTTCAGGACAATTTGAATCTCCTGCGTTGACGACCTGCGAGTCAATTACATTAAAGACGCGAGAGGCTTGGACGTGCATGTGACGACAACGACTAGTTGGTCAGAGAGAGAGTAGCAACAGCTGAGAAAGAATGGGTCTCCCGGCGCCAAAATACGCGAGGTTATCTCTATGCCCCATTTATTCCCGCTCTCTCATGCAACGACACGAAGAAACGGGGCCGGCCAGCCCTCGTCTTTCACATGATGGTGCGCCCTCCAGCTGCGTCTGGTCTGACTAGAAAAGCATCGGCAGCGCGCCGTTCATTCTTGTCCCTTTTCCTTGCAAAACTCTCTGCCTCAATCAATCCGAGCATTAAACATCTTCAAAGAGAGAGATGAGTTGACATAAGCTTTCTTTGCGGCTCATTGCCCAGAGAACACATCGGGCACTGGAGGACAGCCAAGACCATTTCATCCGCGGATCCCGTGTTGGCACTGCAAGCCACCCGAAGCTGCCAAGGCGTTCGATATCGCTCACTGCTGGCCGTTGTGACTGTGAACACCTGCCCGAAAGGCGAACTTGATATCATTTCCTTCCCAAGCGCCTTGGCGAGATTCGTCGTGGTGTGCCCGCGCATCCCAACAGGCCGGTCACAAGTGTAACACATCAGCCTCAGGCCGACTTCTTCTCTCATCAATCTCATCCCGCCGGCACAATTTCTTCAATCCCCCGGAAAGCATGTCACATTTCTCCGCCAGGATACAGCATGACTCCAGCTTTTAGTTGCCGTCTTCTCCGCGTCCACCAAAATCTCTCAAATCTCCCCCGCGAAAACCCCAACAATCTGGAGCAAGCTAAGAGAAATCGAACCATCTGACATCCCAAAAATCGCGGAGTCCCCAACTTATTTCGAGGAGAATCCGGCGCCGCCTGCTGTCTGCGAGGCAAGCTAAGAATAAGCTACACCCCTGGAGCTGGCACAGGGGCCGGGCCCGCCCTCGGACGCGGGCTGTGATTGATGGAAGAAATCAGAGCATTCCCCAGATGGGCGGCGTAGTCACCCGTGGGCAAAAGCGGAATTAAGAGTGCAGGCAGGATGCGTCCACGCCTTGATACTAACATCAGGTCGCCGGTGACGGTGAAGGAACGACGGCTTGTGGGGAAACAGAGGCGAGAACGAAGGAGGCAAACATGTCCCAAACCGTCGAAGGGCGATGGCAGCATAGCAATCAGCCTGTCAAAGGGTCTGGCGGGCTGACGCAGCCTGCAACCCACTGCCTTCTTGCATGCTGCACATGTACAATGTACGCACATATCGATACATACGCACGGCAGCAGAAATGGAAAGACGGGGCTGATAGGGGGGACTGTCGGCCTTGGCCATTCTGCGATCGTTGGGCATTTGATTATGTGAATTCATTAGCTTACCGAGGGGATGGCACCATTACACTCGGCCTCGGGCTTCGGCAGCCATGGGATCGCGCTAGTTTCGGGTGATGGGAGGGTGTCGGTTGCTACGTTGATGGACACATTGTCCTGGTAAGGACCAGCTGTCTTGGATATTTGGTGGAACAGGTCAGAGATGAGTCGGAGGGTCCTGACGCGTCTGTCATTGACTGCTCTACTTTCGTCGTCGTCCTTGCCGTCGTCCTTTTCGCCGTCCTTGTCGTCCTTATCCCCGTCCTTGTCTTCGTCTTCGTCCTTGTATCCGGCTTCGTCCTTGTCTTCGATTTCTTCCTACCATCGTCTCTTGTCCACAAGCTCGTTTGTTCCTCTGAAGCTTTGATCTGGCATTTAAGAAAGTCCACTTCTTTCATTAGGGCGTTAACGTTGTCCTTCAAAGGGCTACGAAGTTGTCTTGTTTGAGAGCACCAAATGGTCTGAACACTGACTGTCGGGTCTAGTAATTTTCGACGAAAGCTGCGAGACGGATTATTCTACGAGCATTGTCACAAGCCACGAACCCTTCCCAAACCCGAGCTTTACAAGATGTCCAGGAGCTGGGCGTGTGTGATGTTTCTGGCAGAAGACACAGTACAGCTCGACCACCTTCTGATCCGTATCACTAGGGCCTTTGGGACAACCATGACAGATCGATATGCAGAGAAGTACAAGCCGACGCCTTTCCTACCCCGACATAATAGACCTCACATTCAAATGAGGACTCTGAAGACATCGCATAGATTGGGATAATTCGAAGAATGCAAACATGCGCTGCAGTTTCTTGACACACTACCCTTGTGAGATAGGACCTCTTTGCCAGGAAGTGTCGTTCTTGGGCGGCTATCACGGGACGCTGTGCCAATTTCTGTTCCACCATAAGCTGCAAGTGACAACTCAGTTACGAGTGGTCATCGAGACAATTCTTGTCAAAGATCTGGAGAAGTTGCTTGAGGGTCCAGGCCGAAAGTTGACGGCGTTGTTGTTGCGTCTGTACGTTGATCATGCCCTTTCATGCATATCATCCTTAAGCCCACAACCCAGACAGTCTCTACGAACAAGTCAAGACAAATTTATTGATTAAGTATTAATACAATGTCTCATCAAGCGTGTCTAAGGTTACAAACGAGTTCGCTTTTCAACGTGAATTACCAGTGGTCCATGGGGAAGGAAACCCATGCGACACCACATGCAAGTATTCGCCAGCTTCTAGCAGAGATGTCGACATTCCCACCCTGCGCAAAGTTGCGAGCATCAATGCGAAGCTTTTTGCCTAAAGTACAAATTTCATTTCGATGGTGTTGGACGGGTCTTGATAAGCCGCAATGTGGGGGAAGACGGAGATAGTGATGCCCAAGATCCATGAAAGATACAATAAGATATGCTACTAGCAGAATATGCACATGTTTCGGCATGAGCAATCTGGGCTTTTTACTATTGGTGTCTTCGCAGTTTCTGATTCCTCACTGTGAGACAAAGGATTCAACTTCTGGTTCCGCTAGATCTTGAGACAAATCAGTGTTGAAGACATCACAAACACTACGCTCATTCGCACCTTTCGCGTGTTTGGGTGGGTAGGCTAGCTGCAGGAAGAAGGCACGACCTTGGCGACAAACGCTGCTTCATTTTACAACAAACGCTTTCACCTGCTGCCTACTTTGGGGAAGAGGTCTCAAAAGAATTCTTCGCCTTTTCTTTCCGCCTTCCACACCAACAAACAAACCATTCTTCTCGGTCTTCCACACTCTACCAGCATCGCAAATTCATCATCCAAAATATCGGTAGGCGATTACTCCCATCTATCTTGACCTCATTTATTGACTTTTTGGTCAGGAATTAGACCTCTGCAGTTACCACAACGCTCGTCTGCTGCCACCGCCCACACGTGGCTTCCACCTCATGTCGAACAAACGGCCACCGGTGGCCTCCTTCGCCCTCGAGGAGGGATAAGAGCCCATGACACTGAATCGAACACTCTCTGAGAAGATCGGCTCGGTATCTGTCCCGTACGAGGTCTTCTTGCGCATCGTCGAAGCGCTTATCGAGGACATTTTTGACTGGGAAGAGCCAGTCGATTGGGATCTCAGATACCAATATGATTCCTCGTCCAGGATTTTCGTCCAGGAAAATCGTGAACGATATGGATTCTTCCCGACGAACTCACAGATTATTCGCTGGGCACGCTCCCGACTACCTTCTCAGATCAACTACGAAACCCGCCAGATGGTCAACAGAGTGCTTCCCCGGGCCGCCATGTTAAACCAGGACGGAAGCGTCGCTTGGATCGATGCATGGCTGCGCCCGGACATTGATGCTTTCATTCCTTTCTACACCAAGTCTCCTGGTCTCGACTTCAACCAAATGTGCTTCAATGCAGCTTTGACTTACCCATCCTCCCGGAACGCATTTGTTCATCACATCGAATACATCCGTCTCCAAGGTTACGACTGGATCACCGACGTCAATGACGACGATCTCGCCGCGTTCGCTACCCTTCCGAATCTCCAGGTGATCCAGATGGAAGTTCGCCGCATAATCTACCTTTACATGGAACAACCTGTGCACTTCGGATTCCGCCAGATCAACTATGAAGCCTTTCCTTGCTTAGGTGAATTGGTGGTGATTTGGGGTGAGAGTTTCATGAAGAAGTTTTCGCCCATGCAGGACAAAGGCGTCAGGCTCTACGGTGCAATGCAGGATTGGCCCAAGATTGAGATTCGTGGCACCAAGGTCGGAATTCTGGGCCGGATTCTGGGAGCTAATTGCACTTGCTGCAAGCCAGACGAGGGTGTGAGGGAGGTGAAGGTTGAAATCACGGACGAGTGGGAATGGGATTGGAACCCCTCCAGGTACCTTACGAGACGTCAGAGATATATCATGGACTATGTTGGACTGCTGTTGGACGCAGAGCAGTAAGGAATAAGGGACTGATTTGGCAAGAATAGATCAGATTCAAGGTTAGCGAGTACGGATTCTGGCTGCCAGGACCAAAGGAATCATAGAATGTCGGGCAATGGATTCATGAATGAGTGTTCGTCATGCCTTTGGTGCCGCTTTTCTCAAGTACAACCTCATGATTCGTACTCAGTAAGCTCGCTTCTCTACCGGAGATAGTTGTGCAACGAGTTCGAGATCTGAGTCCAACGAGCTTTGCAAGACTAGGCAGCGCAAGAGGACACCACGGGGGTTTGAACATGTGTTAGGATTCACTGTTCAGACCTGCTGACGTTGAAGCCTTCATAGTGTCTGACTACCCACTGCGAGGAAAAGGCTCGACTTCTTCTAGTGCTGCAAAGGCTTGGGACAAAACATTGCTCGTGGACGTTGGACGGACATTCCCATGGACTTCACCCAGATTCCATCTCCATCCAATCCAAGCTGAGAGGTAGGCCAACTGCGGGAAGGAGCGACCACTTCCACACATGCGACTTCCTATTTTTTCTTTTGTTTTCACCTTCGACCTGGACTTTGCCCGCTTTGGGCGAGCGTCTTCTGAAATTTGTTTTTGATCTTTCACAACTCAACACATTCGACTTTTTCGCAACTCGTGGCAGGTAGCTGGCGAAAACGTATCCGACAGCCAGTAAATTATGTACGTCACATTTCTATTCCCAATTCGAATTCGATCTTGATCTGACATTAAAATAGCCCTCGCTGCTACACGACTGGGCAGCTGCCAACACAACCTCCGCACCGAAATTCACATAACTGGGAACAAGATGCCAGACATCCAAATCTTCTCCTTCCAACCTAAGGAGGCTCCGCAGCCCATGCCGCTGCGGGGAACCCCGCCTGGCAAAGTTGGACCATCTTCCCTTCCGCGCGAACTGTTCCTGAAGATCGTCGATTCGCTCGTTGACGACGTTACGGCCTGGGAGACACCCGCAAGCTGGAAGCTTGAGTACTGCTACGACGCCCCGTCCAAGCTGGTCGTCAAGGAGGAACGAATGACAATCGCCGAAACCTCGCACTCGCAGATGAAGCGCTTCCAGCGATCCCGCCTTCCTTCACAAATCGATCGCGAGACCCGCCTCATGGTCAACAAGAAGCTCGTCCGAATCACCATGTTGACCGAGAATGGGACCATCTCACCCATTGACGCTTGGGTCCGCCCCCACATCGACCGTTTCGTTGCGCTCTGCGCCGCCGGCAAAGATCTCCGCAACCAGGAGCTGTACTTCAGACAAGCAATGATTCTCCCGACCCCTGCTTGCGACAGCTTGATCAAGTCCATCCAGCGACTCCACCTTCCGCAACTTGAGTACATCTCTCGCAAGAACGCCGCCGCAATCGCTTCCTTCGCTGCCCTCCCTCATCTCAGAGAGGTCAGCACCATCGTCGGAAACTGGGAACCTGATTTAAACGAACGTATCGTGCACCACGGAATGAGGAAGATCGATCGAAAGACATACCCAACCTTGCACAACTGGGCAGAACGTCACGAGTCAACTTTCGCGTCCATCTTTCGGCCCCTCAAGAACAAGGGTGTCAAGCTCTTAGTCGACATGATGATAAGTGACAACCCGTTCCTTGAGATTTGCGACACCGAGAAGGGAATTCGCATCAAGAATCTCATTGCCAACTGGAACTGCTGCAGCCATGACAAGTTTTATTGAAAATGGGACTTGGGAAGTGCAGAATAACGCTTCGGACAATTTGACATGGGGCAATCACCGGAGGACAGAGATACAGCATTGGAGTCTTGAAGATATAAGACTGGCATATTCTCAGACTAAGATACGCGAAGAAGAATTACTCGAGAGAAATTGAAAAATGAGCTGGCAAGGGCGAATCACAAGGGGAGGGAGTTGGGTAGAACTAGTAGTCAACCAAGTTTTTGACAATGACAAAGCCGTGCAATGGATAAAGACTCCTCCACCTTCTTCTCCAATTTCATTGACTACACATATGAAAATGGACTCAATGTACTGCCAAACCGGTAACCGAGGCCCTCAAGATTTGGATCCAACGAGCTTCGCCGCAGCCCAACATAAGCGCCGGCGGATTTGATGGCTGCAGCAGCACGGTGTATGTAACGCTGAGAATGACCAATAAAGCACTGTAATGAAACATAAACCCACGCAGGCGCCCACCGGGGCTGAAGCTTTTTTTGCCATCCCCATTTACCAGACCACCATCCACCAGCCTGAGCTGAACCGCAGAATACTGTCCAGTCCCTCGCAACGTCTTCCATCAAGACAATTGTCATAACAAGATAATTGTCCTCGATGAGCCAAATCTACACGCAATCGTTTCCAAAGTTCGGGCACCTTCCGACAGAGATTCAAGACTTGATATGGGGCTTGGCCCTCGAAAGCCCTCCGGCCGCTCACTTCGCTGATCTTGATGATGTGTCTTTTTTAAAACCCACGCGAGCTATTGAAGCACCAAAAGGAAGAAGAAAGTGGCACACATTGGAAGTTCTGATCAAATTTGGTCCACGCCCGACGTCTATAACTTCGGGTCATTCATATACCGCACCCCATGCCTTGTTGCTTCAGACGTGCCGAGCTTCGCGCAGGGTTGCGTTTCGACTTGCCAACGCCTGGGGTCCAGGAAGAGCTCTACAACTATACGCAGGGGAAAGGAGCACCTTGCACGACATCGTCAGCCTCATCGAGTTGAAAGGATGCTCGGCGGGAGGGGACGGAGGCGAAAGACAAAATAATCGAGGACACGGCGAGTACCCCTTACCTGAGACAATAGACGTTCCTGCTCTTTGGGTCGATGGCACACAAGATCTTGTTATTATACCTAAAGGCTGGGAACGCGAGGCGGAACGACTGCAATGTTGTATCTACGATTTCACATGGACCATACCGATTCAAAGGGCGCGCTATATTGGTTTAGAGTGGCCATATAGCGGAAGACGTGTCTTTGAATCTTTGGCATGCTTCCTGTTTTCACGATTTCGATGCGATGCCCTCTACGTAATCCTTGGCCCAGACGAGCTTGCAGGACCTCCAGACGTCCATAAAATGGCACCAGAGCTTGCTCGGGAGCAAAGACAAACGCTGGAGCAACGATTCAAGAGACCAGGAGTTCCAACTGAAGATCTAGCAGCGCATATACCCGATAGATTCTGGCGAGGGAAACGAGAATTTTACGTAGTCAGTTGGGAGGACATCGAACGAAGAATGGTGGACTCGCCCTGTTGGGATTTGATTGACATTACAGCCCAGATACTGGAAATCAGAAAGGCGGAGGATGATGTCTGTAAAGGTTGCCAAGACATAGGTTGCGATCTCAAACCAGATATGTTTCCAATTGCCTGGAGGATTATGTCGTGGCGCGATAAGGAGGAGCAAGATCAACATATTGTCTAAACTCACCTGGACCTAATGTTTGCCGATTCCGTTCTCATACTATGAACTAGAATACAAAGAACCAGTCCGGAACCATGAACTCCTACCTGACATGAGCTTGTTAACGTCCAGCTTTCTCAGACCCGTTTCTAGTACGTAATTGTCACGCACTTCCCTTTCAATGCCAGAACGTTTCCTTGGATAAGCTCTTTGAACATCCAGTTCGCCAAATCTAACCTGCTAATGGTATACCCTACGGTGACTCCTGGTTCATGCGCAGCACCTTCAATCAGGCCAGCATCCTCAACGGTCCAGCCTACCCTGAGGCTCTCAAGCCCTTTCTTTGGGCCATCAGTCAGCAGAGGTGGTCTTACCATAACGTACCCTCCGAGTGGCGACCCTGGCTCTGTTGCGCATTTCTTGATCGCCTTCTCCATAGCTGTCGTGTCAGCTTGGGGCGCGTGCAAG
This sequence comes from Colletotrichum aenigma, assembly GCF_013390185.1. NCBI lineage: Eukaryota > Fungi > Ascomycota > Sordariomycetes > Glomerellales > Glomerellaceae > Colletotrichum > Colletotrichum aenigma. The sequence goes on from NW_023500913.1 coordinate 4,072,964, forward strand.
AGCCAGATGTACAGTGGAATCATGACCAAAGGCTGGTCGCGTTTGATGTCTTGCCCAGATGAAGAGATCGGAACAAAGACAGGGCTATTGTTGATTGCCCCCGCATTTTTGAGCTGATGCAATGCCTCAATAACCGCAGCGGCTGAGTCTCCCGTGATCGTGAGGTCTTGCATTGGGACGGGTTTGAATGGGTTTAGTTGAAATTTGGGCAAGGCCGTGATGCGACTGAAGATGATTTCGGGATCGTGACGGAGAAGCTCAACACATGCGTGTACAGAGCGGGAAGATGGACCTTCTACGATGGCGAGGTTTGTGTCGATGACAGACTCGGGGACGTCGTATGAGATGAGCATTTTCCTCAACTTGGTGGCATCTCGAACGACTAAATGAAAACTGTCAGTTCCAGTCGACCTTGTGAAAGGCTTTCCGAGCTACTTACGTGCTGCAGCTTTGTGGCCAGCCATCAGTGTCCAGGCAAGCACATGACTGAGAGTTGCCCCAGTCGCCCCAACGAAAGCTGCTTTGACTGTCATGGTATTTGCCCTGATCCAAAAAGCTTAGACTGAATTATGTACTGCTAGGTGGTAAGAGAGAATATCGAAGTTAATGATTAAAATGTCAACCTGGCTATCAAGCAGAAGAAGCTGGCCCAATCACGGGGGGTCAGGATTGAAGATATATGCGCCCACTACACGATACCTCTCTCCAATCGGAATCCGCGGCCCCAAAAATGAGTAAAACAAATGGGAAATAGTCTGAATAAGTTCCGGATCATCATGTTCAATTTGGCGTTGGCCCGATGAACTCCGCTGCTGAGACTTACAAGTCCGTCCAAACTCCACCCGGACTACTCCGGTACGCTCGTGGGCGGACGCCAAGACGGCGACATGGAGCAACTTGGCCCCAACGGAGACCGACTCAATCAAAGGCTTCGGGCCAGTAATAATTTGTATATTTGATCGAAATCCCAGGTCTTGTAAAGAAGAGGCAGAGACAGCCTTTTTTCTATGGAGCTTTTTCGATTCAAGACCAAGCAATAATCGGCTTTACGACATCGCCTCTCTTCATCGCCTCGACGGCTTCTTCAAAGTTGGGATGCTCAAAAACCTTCACTAGCTTCTCGACTGGGAATTCACCGTTTCTCCACCATTGGACCATCTGGGGAACGTAGTCTCTCGTCCTTACGTGCCCTTGCACAGCTCCGAAGTACTGCTTGCCGCTGACCATGAAAGTTTGCATGTGGATCGAGATGTTCGACTCCGGCATTCCAGTGCCGACCTGGATTATCTTGCCCATATATCTGGTGCCATCAATTTGCGCGGCCAACAGTGGCGGGTAGGCACTCGTGTCGATGCTGATTGTTGAGCCGAGTCCCTCAGCTGCCTCCTTGATCTTCTCCGTCACCTGCTTCATATCGAGGCCGGTAGTGTTGATGACATGAGTGGCACCAAGGGATTTCGCAAGTTCAAGTCGAGACTCCAACCGATCAATTCCGATGATGGCCTTGCAACCCTGATTCTTCGCCGCAATTACAGCGGCGAGTCCAACACCTCCCATGCCGGCAATGGTGACGCAGTCCTCCGGTCCGGCCTTTGCGACATTGATGACGGTTCCGCTACCGGTTTGCAGTCCACAGCCAAGTGGGGCCAGGATTCTGAGGTCGTCCCGACTGAGCCCGAGACCGGCGACGTTGACGACCGACTTGTCACTGACAACGGTGTGGTGCGCAAGACTTGACTGCCCGAAGAATCGTCCCCCAATTCCGTCAGAGAAGACGGGCTCGCCCATAAAGTTGATCTCGAAGAAATTGGTGCAGTGAGAAGGCGGTCCTGTTTTACAGACATGGCACGAGCCGCAGTATGAGAATGAGAGAAGAACTGGGTCACCGGGCTTGACGTGAGTAACCGACTTGCCAACATTGAAAACATAGCCCGAGCCTGGAAAATATCAGTATTTGCAATTGAGAAGATTCAAGATCATTGTCTCACCCTCATGCCCAAGAACTCTTGGGTAGTATACGCCCGGAACACCGGCGTCTGCTGGAGTATTGCCACAGTGAAGGTCAGTATGGCAGATACCTGACGCAACTATTTCGACGAGAACCTCATCGTCACGTAGGTCTCGAAGAGTCACGGGCTCAATAGCCCATTTGCCCTCAGAAATCGGGCCCCTAGCCACAATAGCCTTGGACTTGAACGACATTCTGGAAAGGCCGAATAATATGTCCCAAGGGTATTGAGAAAAATACGGTCTTTGAAAGAGATACAATTGGCGTCCAGTGGATGGATGAGGGGAAGTCATTAATGAGGGGTCGCAGGGCGCCTTCCGGCGATAAGCGGAATTGGCCGGCGATTCTTCTGTGCTGCAATTTAGGTAAACCCCTCCTCTAATAAAATTGATAAGACAAGATGCTCACTTTAAGCACCTGTCATTTGGGGTTATCCCCATTATGATGCTACAGAACTATTATTGAAGAGAGACTCTCGTCAATGATTTGCGAATGGCATTTTGATTTTGACAGAAACACAGCCGCGCGAATGGTCCCCGGAGAGGGCAATCCGTGCAACACTAGATTCCGAACGGGAAAGCACGAGATGAACATTGCAGGACCTCAATTCTTTGAATGTTTGTTATGGGCCTCACAGTCTTCTCCTCTCTCCCGCTCTATGCAGAGCCCGTTCGAAGTCTGACATTAATGGATAATCAATACTGTCCCATACATCCCTCGATCTTTGATCATAAGCCTCTGGACTCAGCGGCTTTCTCTCCCATATATCGCGATAAATGCCAGTATTCTCAATCGGCTCCTCTGGGTCTTCTCGACGAGTGTTATGCTCGTCAGCCAGTATAGGCAGAAGGCTCAAGTTGGGGTTCTCAGATGTCAAGAATTCCAGCAGACTGAGCTTTTGGTCTTCATTCAGCTGGAATATCCGATACGTTACATCTTCCCGATCAGGATGGAACCATACGGAGTCATCTTGCACATCTGAGGCTGACTCAGGTGAGCGTCGGTCGAATAAAACTACGCCGCCGAAGATGCGGGACTCAGCCCAGTATCCGACCACATCCGCAATCCCATCAGGATACTGGTCATGATCATGATACCATTCGTGTCTGAAGAGTGTAGGCCACGCACCCTCTGGGTAGAATTCCCAGAACAAGTCATCTTTAGGTGGTTTCCATGATGCTATACCGTCCTCTTTGTGTAGGCTGGTGTCCAAATTGAAGATTTGAACAGCGATTTGATGGACTGCGACGGCAACCAGCTCAACCAGGCGCACCTTGAAGGCTCGCGATCCCACCGACGCCCCGCGGTAGTCGTTGATAAGCTGGCCATCAGTTGGCAAGAAGCTTTTGGCCTATGCATAATGGCGAAGGGAATCATTACCTTTGAATCTATCTGTATTGTTCCTGGGTCGAACTTGTCCCGAAACTCATGTGTCTTTTCTATCACACCCGGACAAAGCTGTTGGTGCAGGTCGTGAATGGGATGTCCGTTTGGCAATGATCCATTGCCGCTGTCTTGCGCAACTTCCGAGAGAGGCAGTCCGTCGATAATTTGTGCGAAGGTGATTTCCGCGATATTGGTCGCTAGGACGTTCCATAGTGCTCTCGTGAAGGCGTCGCGGTGGTCGCCGTCACCCAATCCAATATCGATAGAAATACGATGAGTAGTGCTTGCGTCTGACATTACGAAAGCGCTTGAATGGTTTGGCGACGGGCTTACTGGTGGTTCTATGATAGAAGTGGTTATCAATTTTCAGAGCGAGACGTGGTAGATGGAGGAGAGGTTGCAAGGTAAAGAATCTGAAGGGCTAATGCTGTCTGCTTGCCAGCCGAGATCGAATTCAGCTTCCCGTCGTTTGTAGGGGAAAGAATTCAGTTGGTCCTGAAATAGCGTGATTTGACAGCGCTACATGCCACATACAAGGGTTTTTGGTCTGGCGCCCGTTGGTCCGGTAGCCCCGCAGCCTACAATACGAAGGTAGCTTTCCCAGCGCTAAGTTGCGTAGCCCCGATTGGCTCTCCGAAAGAGGTTCACCAACAACATGCAATAAACTTTAGGATGCGCGCGGTTGATGAGGAACACATCATGAAAATGTGCAATACAAGGCAGTTCCGCCCAAATTTGGGACGACCTCGTCCATTGGTCTCCCCACAATGGCTTTGCGGCCTACACCACTGGCCGCATTATCGAACACGGACTGTGAAAGAGATTCAGATGTCATTGTTGGTTCGGTCGCTCAGGCAGACCGAAGCCCGCAGCAGCGACCTTGTCTAGCCGTCCTTTCCACCTCTGGTGAACGGCCGGGGCAGCCTCAGTAAACTCCCAGGAAGTATTCACTCCAATGATATACGAAGTCGGGGTTGGGTTTTCATGAAGAATATGCCAGGGGCATGCCGGAGTAAGCGCCGGTCCCTGTATCCGTGAGGCGCTGAGAAAGGGCGGAAGTTGGGAAGGTCTCTATCGACTGGCCCAACTCATGTAATCAGCATGCGAAATAATATTTAGTCGGGGACGCAATGATTCTTTGATGATGCCCGGAGGAATGCTGGTCATTATAATCTTATCTTTGATTTGTTTTTGAGCGCTTCAATTTTTTTCTTTGGCCGCGCCAATAGTCGACACTCTTGAATTGACGAATCTCTCTTTATCTGTATTGAGTAGGTATTACCGTCCAAGTGCTCAGGCAACTTTGGAGCTCACGCAATGATAAGATATACCTCAGCCCGATATGTCGTCTATGCCACAGAGAGTTAGGGGGCTCGTCGTCCATAACGAAGAAGCAGACAAAACACATGTGCCACTTCCTCCGAATTCACAAAGATATCGATGCGTCGAAGCTATCATTGACATGGCGCTTTGCATTCTGGAGTCGCCACAGGGGAAACAGAGTCTCGTCGCCCTCGCCAATTAACTAGTCGTATTGCGCAACGCCAAGAAAAAGCCTCAGAAACATCTCTACACAGGCTCTCCCGAGGACATGCACACGGCTACCAATCTGTTCTTGCAGAAGATCAGATCGAGCTTTCCATTTGTGTTTCTGACTCTTTTTGACGGCGAAGGCGTAACGACCAAGGAAAAGGGAGAATGGGGCGATAACCTTCAGAGCTACGAGCCGCAAAGGGCAGTCTGGTTGGCATTGCACAGCCACATAATCGACAACATGCTGTTCGCGCGCCATCAATCGAAAGAGGTTGCGGGGCACAGCTATGCGTTGTTCAAGTTTCAGATGGTGATCACCGTCGCTCACGAAATATGTCACATGTTGACCAATTTCTTGACCGGTGCAGATCGGCCCCATACCCCACCTGGCCTGAAGGTGGCAGGCTACGGGAATAGGATGACTGGTGAATCTGGCCGGTGGTGGGAAGTACAGATGTTTGGGGGTCTCGTCGAATTTTATGAGAATCAGAGAGACTCTTTGGGGGCTCGGCAAGCTGGAGTACCCTACTTGATGACGAACGGCAACCCCAAGTCCCCAGCAAGGCAGCTATCCATCAACTATGTCCTCGACTTTGTTAATGGCAGTGCGTTATTGATTCCACCATCTTGGGTTCAAGCTGGCTTACGTTGCGGTAGATTATTCATACCCTGCTCGGGCATCCTCAAACGCGCCCTTGACGACAAGACAGGCTCTTCGTGGTTCAAGCAGAGAAGTTTCAGAATTACGCCCGAAGGGCATCTCCAAAGCTCCTCCTACATCATCTCCCCCGCGGGGTAACACACCTTCAGGCTCTGGGTCTGTTGGGAGTTCGAGTTCAGCCTGGCGAAGACTGCCATTTAGTTTCTCTCGCCGTTCGGCAGGGAGTTCCGGGTAGTTGTTCTTTGAATTGGCAGCTTGCGCTGTTCAGTTTATTCGCAGTCGACTTTGTCGTCTCTCGTCGTTATCGCTATCATTTTCGTCGTTGCGGTTGTCGGTGGAGACTGGCCCATAGGAGCTCGGGAAATAACACTCAAATAGGAGGCTGGGCTTTCGCAATGGCGCGTGTGTCCTACAACTCTTGCAGCATGGGCAAGGGGTGAGCAAGAGTCATTTTGGCCAATTCGGATTCGAGTTCGGTCATCATCAATATATCGTCGAAAGAAGGTTAAAAGACAAGTGGATCAGATCAATTGAGATGTTTGGAATGGAGTACGGGGCTATACTCAAACATGGAAAGTATTCATAGGCCTTGCTGCACATCGTGACTTCACCTTTGAACAACTGCACGTTTCATTGCAGGGAACGCCATGCCTTTTGCTGACTGATTCTGGGAATTCCACGGACAATGTGCTGCAAGGCACCGGCAAGTTTTCGAAAGACGCGTACGCGCGTTGGTAGGGTCAGATCCTTAGCATTTCATTTGCTCGACCTCTGATTGCTTCATTTTACGGCCGAATTGTGATGTCGGCCGATGTCCCCGCAAACTCACTTGAGTTGGAGTTGGCCTCGGCTAGGCCTGCGAGCAATTTTGTCATGATGGGCACCATCCGATAGGCTCTGTGGCCACACCTCAGAACATAAGCTTCGCCCGAAGGTCAAGGACGCCACACCCGAAAGTAGTAGTTCATTCGGGAGGAGAAAACTCACTGGCGCGAGCAGGCTTTTCATCACCCCTCTTTTGGTGCACATCAAAAGCTTGTTAAGAGCAGCAATCGACTCGAATTGCCAACTGTTCCCCCCAGGCTAGCAGCTGTCTCATGGAGCTCATGCTTGTTGTTATTCGAGAACGGCTGTAAAAATCTCCATCGATGATTGCTCGGCACAGCGTGATAATGGAGATGTTCGGTGCTATCAGTCGAGGCCAATTGGACAGGGAGCAAGGCACATAAGGTAGCTCAGAATTGTTCTGAACTTCCTTTTCGCAGGGTGACAACGGTCTAGCCGGGCGCTCAAGCGAAGTTCAACTTGCCTGAAATGACATCACCTGCTAGGCACACTGTCTCTGCTTTGGCATGAAGTGACTAAGCTGCGCTAGACTTCACTCGTTGATTCACGATGCTTGGCGGTTAACGGCACTTAGCGGCGATCATTTACCAGGGTCTCCTTAGGCCTCGCCCTGAATCTCAAGTTAGTGGTCTCAACCCCTCTCAGTGCCCCTAGCTCCCGTACTCTTCCGTCCACCAAAAGGGCCGCGATTTTAGGCAGGATCACGCCGTCGAGTGTCTAGCTCTGTAATGTGGCCACGAAAGATCCTTCGAGCATTTCGGTCCCGGAAGTTCACCGGTTTACGAAGGAATAAAGCCTAGACCGGGTTGTCTGCCTGTATGTTTCTTTCAGGGGTAATACGTATAAAGCCCAAGCAGAGATTCGACGAAGCAATCGCAGTTGTGTTTTCAGATCAACGAGTCACTCAAACCATCCCTACCAATCATTTATAAAGTTCGCACCAAAATGGCCTCGCTCGCTAAGTTCGTCACCGCCACTGCCGCCCTCTGCCTGGCGGCGGCCCCTCTCACCGCCGCAGCACCGAACGTGACTGCCGAGCTGATCCCCGGCGACTGCTCCGTATACCCGGAGTACGATGCCTCAACCGGCCAGGCGGGGCCGTGGTCGATGCAGGCGGCGGATACAGGCGAATACATTACCGGCCATGGACTGACAGCCATCTACTCCCGCGGCTCAACTGGCATCCGATGGGGATTCGTAAGTTCCATGCCGGAAGCCGCCACCCCCGATTGGGGAACCTTAGTACACTTGCTTACTCCAACAATGATCAGATGGCCGTGCTTGACAAAGCTGGCGTGGCGCAGAACCCCCTTCGATGTGTCAACGGAGAAGGCATTCAAGGCTACGTGCCTACAGGTGTCTCGGGTTACACATGGCAGAACCTCGTTGCAGCCGATATTCCGTACGACGCTCTCCTGATGTACGAGGTTAACGGCACCGAAATCCAGCCGTACTCGCATTACATCAACGGAACGAAGCAGAGCGGAATCTTCTTAGGCTCCGAAGGCTACACGACGTGGGGCTTCAAGAAGGATACTGACACAGAGCAAGGGACTTACTGGGAGGCAAGACTTCTGGGAGCTGACAGCGAGGACCCTTCCACTGGCAAACCGCTTTTTGATGGGGAGATTACTGGCTTCCTGAAAGTTTACGGCTCGTAATATGACAGTGCATGACGACCTCGGCGTCTGTCAACCGGTGGGAGATGACACCTAGGCGCCCGCAAAGTTATCCGACGTATTGCTGTCCCGACTGGGAGGGCGAACACACCAATAAATCATTTTCAGAGTCTTAGCAATCTGAAAACAGTAGTTTCCTCCTCATTCAGTCTGCTGCAATTCCAGTATTTGCAGGTTTCGTCCAATCATTGGCCGCTTTGACCGCCTCTGAAAAGTAGCATACCGTGAATAGAAGCGTTTGAAACATTACAGGTGGCTTCCCGCATGAGGAGATGGGAAGCCTTGGAAGCGGGACAAATAATCAAAGCGAGGCTCCGAGAAGGGTTTCCCAACGAAGCTTTAGCGACGGCTTCTTGCTTGACATCGCGTGAATTCACGATGGACAAGCAACTCTGCAACGTAGCGTCTTACCTGCCATGCTTGCTTTCTAGGGCGCACCGTCCAGTTCTTATTTCTAAACGACGTCGTGCTTTACAATCTGTTTGGCTACTTCTGACGATCAGACTCGCGAATACGAAACCGATAGGGTCGTACATCGTTTACCACGCGAGCTTCAATCGGTCACCCTTGGCTCGGACTTTAAGTCAAGCCCGTCCACCTCCCCAACCTGGCTCCCCGCGTTTTGCCTCCCCCCAGCAAACTTGTCCGCAGCGCTAATGCAACTTCTTCAGATCACTTTGTCATTCGTCCCGTTGATCGGCACAGGGGTGAAGAGCCACCCTCCCTCCGGTAGTTGAGGCGGTTCCACCCGGTTTCGCATGCCGCGGGCAAGTTTCGTAACCCACCGGCTATTCGCTCTACTCGTACTCGTTCGAGGCTCTCCTGTCGGTAATGTGGCAGACTAACAGTGCCTTTCGTCATGGTGGGGGACCTCCATGCGAACAAGGAGGTCGGGGGAGCTGGCGCGGTGTTTGCTGTCATGCTGGAGCCAACCAACTGGAGCGCGGATCTGGAGGGTGTGAAGCACTGCGAGACTATATTACATCCTTAGGTCCCAACTTCTTCTGAGTTTGTTCATCTGTTCAAGCACACCATCGCAGACGTACCGATCGCCCAGAATGTCGATGTCGATGCTTCCCAACATGAACGCCACCACTGTGCCAGTGGTGTACACCACCGTACTCGAAGAGTTGGCCAACCGCTGGCCGATCGCAGCGACCGCTGTGTTTGCCTGCGTCGTTGCTGTTTTGCTGCAGAGCGTTCTCAAGAGCGACCCGTGGGCGGACCTTCCCATGATCGGGACAGAATTCGGAGGAGCCGAGAGTCGAAGAAAGAAGTTCCTCAGCGGATCAGCGAAGGATATGTATCTTGACGGATACAAGAGGGTAGGTAACAGCATCGCAAGACAGGTTGCAATCATCACGAATAACACCGGATTCTTGTAGTTCAAAGAGAGAGCTTGGAGGATTACTACGACCAGGGGTAAGTCTTGGCGGTAGTTGGACTCTTTCGACGAGCGTTGACACAACTTCAGCATCGCCGAATATTGTCGTCGCTCCCAAGTTCATGAACGAGCTGAAGAGATTGCCCGACGATGTTCTCAGCTTTAACAAGGCCATTGAAGAGGTTGGTCTCCGGAAAGAAAGAGTAGACGGTTAGAGGTGGCCTAGCTAATACTCTGTTGCAGTTTATGCACGCCAAGTACACCAAGGTCGAGACCGACATTGATCTGCTGCCTCACACCGTTAAGAGCAGCTTGACCCCAGCACTTGGTAAATGGTCTACATGTTGCATGGCTGCAGCTATCGTTGACTAACAGTGACCTAGTACGACTAAACCCCATCATCGCAGACGAAGTTATCGAAGCCCTGCGTATCGAGCTCCCACATTCTGGAGAATGGACCGAGGTCAAGATCATGGACAAGCTCCTTCGTATTGTCGCAATGGCATCTGGACGCGTCTTCATTGGCCCCGAGCTTTGTCGCGAGGAGGAATACCTTGACGCCGCGATCAACTATACCGTTGACTTGATGAAGGCCATTCGTAAGATCTCTGATCTCCGGCCCTGGACACGCCGATTTGTGGCTCCAGGACTGCCAGAGGTGAAGAAGGTACACGAGCGCATCGATGCCGCAGACAAGTTCTTGCGACCTGTTGTGACTGCCAGACGCGAAGCAGCCAAGGATCCCGACTACCAGAAGCCCTACGACATGTTGCAGTGGATTATGGATGCGCAGACCAAGTTCGGCGAGAAGGACGACAAGGAGCTTGCTAGGTACCAGCTCGGCATCAGCTTCGCTGCTATCCACACTACAACGGTTACCTCTACCAACGCGTAAGCTGACCACGTTCTTCTAACATTGACCAACAACTGACGAGGACTCTAGGTTCTACACATTGGCAGCCATGCCTGAGTTGATCCCTATTTTGCGAGAGGACGTCCAGCAGGCATTGGCCGAGAGCAATGGTGTCTTCACCAGCCTTGCGATGCAAAACATGAAGAAGTTGGACAGCTTCTTGAAGGAGACCATGAGATTTTATGCGCTTGGTTCAAGTGAGTCAATGTTCTTCCCATTGAAAGAGATTAGGAGGCTGACAGTTCCTTCCTTAGCATCGTTCACACGTAAGGTTCTGAAGACCTTCACCCTGTCAAACGGGCAAGTCATCCCCAAAGGCTCCATCATCGAGATCCCCATGATCGGCATCAACAATGATGACGAGTACTTCCCCGACCACGACAAATTCGATGCCCTTCGCTTCTACAAGCTGCGCCAGGCAAAGACAGAGCAGGAGACGGGCACAAAGCAGGCGGAGGTTGTTGCCCTCAACCAGTTCGTCAGCGTCGGTGGCCCCACGAGCCTGACGTTCGGATTTGGTCGTCACGCATGCCCTGGTCGGTTCTTCGCCGTCAATGAGATTAAGATGATTATGGCGACGACCTTGGCGAATTATGATATCAAGATGGTTGAAGGTAGCACTGAGAGATACAAGAACCTGGATTTCGGGTCTGTGGTAAGTTACTCACTAAGGCTGCTCTCCTTCAGGGTTAGAACCGCAACGCTGACTTCTCAAATAGACTCAACCTGATCCCGACAAGAAGATTTTGATGCGCAAGCTGTGAAGAGAATATTGCGTGACGGGATGCACACTTGCAGTCGAGTAATGGGAGGATTATACACATTGTAATGGCATTGATGGCGAGACTGATCCAAGGCGAGGAGAGTTCCGGATGCCTAGACCGTCTCAGCTTTAGAGCGAACCCCGCAAAGACTGACTTTATCGAAAAATCGTTGGATTTGTAGCGAAAGCAATTATATCCACGTGATTGAAGAAGTGCGACGACATAAGGCGTTCGGGAGTTGGCGCTGCTCCCCCTCTTCCGATCGCACCCGCCTCTTGGTGTCGATGTCGATGGGCTTGAGCTGCTCGAAGCTCACGCGATGATTACGCTCTTGCAAACCTGGTATTCAAACCAAGAATGCCCCAAAGTCCAAGAAGAACGCTGGTACCGAATCTGAAAACTCCCTGGCCTGGAACACCTTCGCAGTAGCACACGTAACCATCGACAGCTCCCATCCCCACGAATAGGCTCATCATAGTATCAAGCGCCTCGAAATTTCCCCGGAGAAAGAAGGTCCACATAGCAACTCCCCACAGCGACATTCGCATGCCATAGATCTTCCAAGCCGACTGCGCCTCAATAGATGCCTGAATGTGCGCGGGAAGGCCGAACTCGCGAATGGCGCCAGACGGGTTCCAGAGAGGCATTGCACCCCCGATCGTGAAGGTGGTGGCAAGCAGCAGTGGCAGGGCGTGGACGGGATGGAAACGAGGCATGTTTGATCGATTGACAGCTATCGATGACCCGCGATAAAGGCGTCCGCAACAATGAGGGTAGCTGATATTCCTGTAGGCTGATGCAGTTGGTCTAGAGTTGATGTCTTTGAAGTGCAAGTAAGGTGGAAAGGAAGCGGGGGCACAGTGCAGGTCTCACTTCAGACCACCCAAAGTCCCTAATAAAGGATGTTCCAATGCTATGCCCAGTGACGGCCGAGCTTGGGTTACTCTAAACGGACAAGTGCTGACGTTGGAACCACTGGGCTCTGAACGGGGTTCGCGATAGCAGTGCCAAGATCGCCAGATAATGCAAATGCTTGCATACTAACTACCGCTGCCTGATAAAGTTGATGCGAACACGACTTATTTGATCAAGTGATTCGGACAACAAGCGGTGTTGGCGCGGGTCCGAAAGGGGAGCAACCGGGCGTAGTGGATCCAACCACGGACCGGGGCGTCCGGATGCACTGCCGACCGAAGGAAGATGCTACGTTAGATCTCAAGCAATCAGCACCCCAGATACATAACGCAGCTAGGGCATTTCTGCATGAGTTTCAAACTGCTTATGTATTGTTTCTACCACAAGACCTTGAACCATTACGACGAGGGCGACAAGTAGTGGATCTGCTCTTTAGCTGAGAGCCTGACCTGGACAGATTGAAGCACAACCAGGCATTCTTGTGTTCTCTTTTCAACCTCAAGCTTTCATTTATGTTATCATACAGTCTATTTTATACAAGCCGTCCATGTCATGCGCTGTTGCTTCGTGTGCTCAGATATTGCACGAGCACCCAGCCATATACCCATTTCCCATCCAGCCCGAATTACAAATGAAAATGCCCGTCGACAGAAAAATCACGACGCTCATCGCCCACCGGTCGGCTCATATGCCCATTCCCTCCAGTCTTCGGTCGACACCCGAAGCTGTACTGCCGAGTCTGCGGGAAGCTCACCCCGTTTTTGCTGAGTCTCTTCACCTCCGAAAGTCTCCCTGGGTACCGTGATACGGCTCGTAGGGGCTTGGTGGTCCTTGATGCTGTTGCTGTTGGTACTTGGGTTGCTGATATTGGCCGCTCTCCATCAAGTAACCCTCGGACAAAACTTCTGAGCTTGACACCTGCTTGAGGCTGGTGTCACGGTTGTTGATGACGCGACTGGGATGGAACCAATTGAAGAGCACTGATGTAAGACCCATGAGAAGCGCGTCAAAGATGTAGATGTACATTTCCTTTGACTGGAGCTCTCCCTCGCTTCCTTGGACATATTCTGCAACACGGAACAGCGATCGAACCATGATCATAAAGCTGGTTCCGTAGAGAACCCAAAGGAGGCCTTTCCAAGGGGTATCAAGAGAGTATGTCTTCGGGGTCGGGTTGCGAGAAAGGCGCATATGGAAGATGAGGGTGACGACCATGAAGAAGCCGAAGAAGAGGATCTGAATACAGAGACCGCCGACAATGATGTTCTCTCCCAATTTAACGGAATCTGTGTCTTTAGCCGTTGCAAGCATACCGCCACCTATTTGAAGAAGTTAGTTTCCTATCCAGAAACGATATGTAGGGGCCTTGAACTAACCTCCGCTTTGGGCGAAGAAAGATAAGAGATCACCGAGAACGAAAACCTTGGTCAGCCACTTCGGCCTGATCAAAGAGTAGTTTCCGGCATCCAAAAGGTTGATCAAACGACCCAAGATCATGTAAATCGATGCAGCGAACAGGGCTGGTCCTAGCAGGAGAAGAATGGACTGGATGATGTAGGGATTCTTGGTGTAGTCCGGTGCTTCTTGTGCAGACATAGCGCGACCGACATAACCAATGGCCTCAACTGGTCCGCATTAGCCAAGCTCCAACTCACTGGATATTTGACATGGCAACTTACAGAGACATCCTATCACGAAGGGGATGAAATACCATGTTCGGGCTCGCACCAGCTGCCAAATGTGCAAGAGCCCCGAAAGACCGAATACTCCAATGAAAATGACAGCTGCTACCATGGACGGCTCATAGTGGTAGAATACGAAGCCCTTCGACGCACCCTCCGTTGTTGTACTATTGTCGGCCATGGTGTCTGTCTCGGTGGGTAGGCCTGAGTCGTTGATATAGTATTTGCGCGGTGTGATTCTGTGAAAGACTGGACTCTGTGTAAAAGAAGGAGAGTAAATTGCCAACGATGGAAAAACGAGAGAAAGGAAAAATAATGTATTTGTCGATGTTGAAGCTGATGATCTATCCACAAGTCCTTTTCATCTAGAAACTCGGGCGATATAAGTAACTACCCTCCCCCATTTTGTCCGACCCCTTTGTTGCACTGCCCGTGTTGACATGCGCGTTGTTTGTGATGCAAAACAGCCATCGATACGGCCGCCCCTTGCATACGGCAGAATTATGGACAACACTTGCAGATTTTGAGATTATACGCGGAGACCCGGTAGGGCTGAGCCTCTTCCTCCGAGACTCCTCCTCCGGCGCCATCTTCGGAGCAAATCCGCACGGGGGCCATTGAATGCGCATCGGATACGCGTATAAAAAGACAGCCGATTAGGGACAAGGGTGTGCTGCTCGGGGACGCCTTACGCTACACCAAAAATGGCTTCAGGGGCGGCCTTTAGCGGTACAAAGCGAAAAGCCCGAGTTGAGGTAGGCGAATGACAAGGTGCTCCATCCGCGTATTCGTCACCGGAGCGAGCATCCCTGACTCCCGCGCGTTTCTCCGTGGCTTTAGAGGCCAATCATTGCCAAAGGGACCCCTAAAAATGGATCCAGTTGCTTAAAAATTAAGCATTGACGGGTTGCTGCGCATTGGATAGCGTACCGTAACAACACGCGCATCGGGGCTGTCAAACCTCATTGAGACGTAAAGGCAGCCGAATCCGCGGATGTTTGTGCGATCGCTGTAAAGAGCCATCGAAAAAAGTGCGATAACACGACGATAAGAATTTTACCATGGTCTGTTTCTCTCGGCGCGGCATCCATGACGCGGCTTTACCATCTAGGAATGCCGGAGATCTAGCCTTTCTGAGGGTCCTGCTCTCCGTCGGAGGTTCATCCCACGCCGAGTCAGAGGCGCGTCGGTAGGCATTAGAGTCAATTTGAGGCTGAGGCCCCATGGAGGGGAACCCGTTCTAGAATGATGTAACAAGGTGGGATGTTAAATATTAATTAAGATCTTCGAGTCGCCTTCTTCGCGGTAGTTCTCGGCCCTCCAGCAGCCGACTTTCGCCTTTTAGAATTAACCTTTTCACTTACTGTTGTGGATGTTCTTGTTCTACTCTTCGCCTCACCTCTGCTCGGTCGTGCGTTCTCTCCTTCCAGCACGAACGGCTGTACGACCAGAGACTTGCGACCAAAGGAATATTTCCGGACACCGACTAGCCGTCTACGGCTCGTTATTTTGCTACCCAGGTTTTCGAGAATCAAACCAGACTTGCCAGTATGTCGAAAAGAAATACCGTCCAGATGCTTGAGGACGACACTGTCCCTCAAGACTACCTTCCCTCCTACGAGACGGCGATGGCCGAGAGCATGAGGCAGCAGAGAAACAGCGTGAACTGTCAGTACCTATCTTCTACCAATACCCCGAGTCTGACAAACTAACGAAAAACAGCTGATGGCAGAATCGACGTGAACCTCGACTCCCGCCTCGCGACAACCCTCGCTTGCTTCGTCCCCGACTTCAAAGACCCCTCCATCGCCGCGGCAACAGCAGCCCAAGGCCCCCCTCCAGAATACGTCGAGGCAGCAGCGCGCTTCGCAGACAAGAAGAACTTCCCAGTCAAGCTCAATATCGTCATCCAGGTCGTCGGCAGTCGTGGAGACGTCCAGCCCTTCATCGCGCTTGGCAATGAGCTCCAGACCTACGGCCACCGCGTGCGCTTAGCGACCCACGATGTCTTCGATTCGTTTGTACGAAAGTCGAACCTCGAGTTCTACCCCATCGGCGGCGACCCCTCCGAGTTGATGGCCTACATGGTCAAGAATCCCGGCCTGATCCCCAGCTTGAAGAGCCTGAAGGGCGGCGACATCCAAAAGAAGCGCAAGATGGTCAAGGAAATGTTGGAAGGGTGCTGGAAGTCGTGTATCGAACCGGACACGCTCACGGGAAGGCCGTTTGTCGCGGACGCTATCATCGCGAACCCGCCCAGCTTTGCGCATGTCCATTGCGCGCAAGCATTGAGTGTGCCATTGCACTTGATGTTCACCATGCCATGGAGCAGCACGAGAGCTTTCCCCCATCCGCTGGCGAACCTGAGGTTTGGAGAGAAGGGCGTCGTTGACCAGAGCACGGCCAACTTTGTGTCCTACAGCATCGTCGAGTGGTTAACGTGGCAAGGGTAAGCAGTCAGGCCTTGAGACTTTGCACGACGCCTATTGACGCTGTTTCGCAGTCTGGGAGACGTAATCAACGAATGGCGGAAGACGATAGATCTCGAAGAAGTACCATTCTCCGAAGGCCCAGTTCTTGCGGAGGTACAGAAGATCCCCTTCACCTATTGCTGGTCTCCAGCTTTGGTGCCCAAGCCACAAGACTGGCCTGCTTACATTGGTACGTCTACGATTGTTGCGGACTGTCCATGAGCTAACAGAAGTCTCTAGACGTATGTGGTTTCTTCTTCCGCGAGCCGCCGCAGTACACACCGCCTCCCGACTTGGCTGAATTCCTTGCAAAGGGTCCGACTCCGATCTACATTGGCTTCGGAAGCATCGTGATCGACCACCCGGAGGAGATGACCAAGACATTGGTTGAGGCGGTACGTGCTACGGGCGTTCGTGCCATCATATCCAAGGGGTGGAGTAATCTCGGAGGCATCGAGGCCGACGACGTGTTTTTCCTGGGCGACTGCCCACACGAGTGGCTGTTTGCAAACGTAGCGGCAGTCTTTCACCACGGCGGTGCGGGAACAACGGCTTGTGGTCTTCTGAACGGTAGACCAACCACAATCGTACCGTTCTTTGGAGAGTAGGTTACCCATCCAACTCGGAGAATGTCGCTAACGGACTTTAGTCAACCCTTTTGGGGAGACATGGTTGCCATCGCAGGCGCCGGACCGAAGCCGATACCACACAAGCAGCTGAATGCTGAAAATCTGTCCGAAGCCATACGGTTTTGCCTAACGCCAGAAGCACTGGCAGCAGCGGGTGAGCTCGCGGCGAAGATGAGGACAGAAAACGGCGTAGCAACAGCGGTGAAGTCTTTCCACGCCAATTTGCCACTCGAGGATCTTCCTTGCGACATCTTCCCGGATCAGCCTGCGACGTGGGAATACAAAAGGGGCAAGAAACACGTAAAGCTGTCTAAAAAGGCGGCCGGCATTCTCCTCGACCACCTCAAGATTGGTCAGAAGAATATGTCACCGTAAGGCTCCCCGATATTTGACCTCAACCGACACAAGACTGACATTGGCGCTCGCATAGACACGACACGAGAAGCATCATCATCGAGAACCGGCGATGGGATCCAGTCACCGGTGCCAGCTCGGCGCTTCTTGGCGCTGCAACAGGAATGTTCAAAGGCGCAACGGACATCGTCGTCAAGCCTGTACAAACGTACCACGAACGGTCGAAGATGAAGTCAGCTGAGATGGAAGACGCCATTAGCAGCGGCAGCCAGACACCGACCCGATCCGCGTCCGCCAGTCTCGCACCTCCGTCATCTGAGGCACTTGAACGTCCTCGAAGCGCGGGCCCCGGCAGTAGCAGTGGTAGCACCGGTGCTAGCGGAAGCACCACCGGCGCCGTTTTGAAAGCCTCGGCTTCGGGTGTCGGTGGCTTCTTCAAGGCGTATGGCAAGTTCTACCTCGACGTGCCGCTTGCCGTGACAGATGGTCTGCGAAACGTTCCCAAGCTTTACGGAGAAAAGGTCGAGCAGCGGAAGCCGATCAACGACTGGAAGTCTGGTACCATCGAGGGAGGAAAGCACTTCGTTGTCGGTCTGAGTGAGGGGTTTGCCGACCTGTTTGTGCAGCCGTACAAGGGAGGACGTGATGGAGGCGCAGCTGGGGCGGCCTTGGGAGTCGGCAAGGGTGTTCTGAATATGGCCACCAAGACAGCATCAGGTATGTGTCAACTGGCAGCCAAATGTTTCGCAAGTGAGACTAACATTGTGATACAGCAACATTGGGAATCGTGGCATATCCTGGACAGGGCATCTACAAGAGCATTCGAACTGCCGTTCACTCAAAGACGCGCCGCAATATTGCTGCAGCCCGCCAAGCAGAAGGCGAGTATTTGGCTAGCAACAGCAACTTCGAGGTCCAGGCGGTGCTGCACAGATTTGATACGCTGTGCCGCATTAGCGAAGAGAAGAAAGAGAAGAAAGGACGCAAGAGTGACGAGCCGGAGCTGATGGAGAGACAGACATACTAGATACCCATAGAAGCATAGACGTGATTTTAAGAAAGTAGGAATGAACTGATTCATGCCACTAATTTCACATCGACAAGATTTCGGATGGATCTTTCAACGTTTAAAAGTATCATACTTGGCACGATATGGCCAACGCAATCTAACATGAGGCTTAAACGTGGTACCAGATAGAGCGAGGCGACTGATCCTCTAGAGAGTAACTGACCTCTATGTGCGTTTAAGCCTTATTCTAAGATAAACGAATATGAAAAAGACGAAATCTTCGACGTAAAGGGTCATACGAGAATAGGTAGGGAAACGAGGTGGTGGACAAGACGGGGGACAGGGCTTGTCGTGAACGTACTGAGGATGGCTTTCGAGCCGCAAGGTTAATCATCAGCGCCGATGGTTTAGTGGTAAAATTCTCCGTTGCCACCAAGCAACGTCGGGGAGCCGGGGGTTCGATTCCCCCTCGGCGCAATCTTTTGCCCTCACTGAGTAATTCTTTTTGCATGTCGCACTTTGAAGCATGGGAGAAACAATGTCGCCCAATTGGGCGCGCACGCGGTTGAGGTTCGCTAATTACACATACAACACCTTGAAGACCCAGCCAAACTGGTCCGCGTCAATGAGCGCTTCATCAACCTTCACCTTCAACACCTTCTCATCGCCAGCACCCGAAGTCTCCCACTCCAGTTTGCCGCCGCCCTCGACGCCAAGCAGACTAACAATATCGCCCTCGACAATGGGGATCGGCGCGCTGATGGAGACCCACCCGTCGACGCCCACGGGCTTCTCCAAGAAAATGGTGTAAAACGCGTCCTCCGTCTGCGTGAACCTCACGTCCGGACCTCCGACAATCTCGCTCTGCACGAACCAGTACGTCGTGTTGAAAATCGCCTCCTCGTGCGCCTTGATCCACTTCCCCGCCTCACGCAGGTTGTCCATCTCAGCCTGCACAATGGTGCCGTCCGCCCTGGGCCCGATGTCGAGCAGGAAGTTGCCGTTCTTCGACACCATGTCGACGAGCGAGTACACGATCGTGGTCGCGTTCATGTACTCCTCGGGCTTCGTCGCGCGGTTGTATCCGTACGAGTAAGGGTCCATGCCCCGGTTTGACTCCCACTTGCGTCGCTGCGCGGACGCGAAAGTCTGGTACTCGGGCGTGTCGAAGTCCGCCGCCTCGGCGATGCCGCACCGCGAGTTGATGGCGACCTGACGGCCTTCCGCGCGCGCCTTGTTCCACCACTCCGCCGCGAAGCCTGCTGTGCCGTTGGCCGCGCCGCAGTCGCACCACATGATGTCGGTGCCGTAGTCGTACGCGAGCGTCTCCATCTGAGGGACCATGAGGTCGGCGATAAAGTCTCCGACAGGTACGTGTCCGGTGTACGGCTCCTTCTCACCAGTGTAAGGGTTCGACGCGAGGACACCGGGCCAGGAGACTGCCGAAGGAGTCGGGAACTGCACGAAGCCATACGGGCCAAAGTCCGGGTTGAACCACTCCGGGAGCGAGAAGTATGTGCCTCGCTTCAGGGAAGGCTGGTACGTCTCTGCGGCATCGAAAAGCTCCTTCAAGAGGTCACGCTTCGGGCCGTAGTGAATGGAGGAGCGGTTGGAGGTCTCGCCTGCGTCGAAGATGGCGAAGCCGTCGTGGTGCTTGGTCGTGATAACGAAGTACTTGGCTCCCGCGTCGGCAAAGAGGTCGACCCATTCCTTTGCATCGAAGTTGGACGCGTTGAACTCGGGGAACGTGTTGTCGTAGGCCCAATCAGGGCCGTACGTGTCGAGACGGTATCCATAGAAGTTGGACCGGTCGCCTTCGGGATGGTGCGTCGAGTACCACCAGAACCACTCGGCATAGCTCTCGTACGGTGTCGAGTTGCCCCAGCCGGTGACCGAGTACGGGCCCCAGTGGATGAAGATACCATACTTGGCCTCGTCGAACCAATCTGGACTCTCGTGTTTGGACAGGCTCTCGAGGTCAGAGGTCCACTCAGTCAAGCCGATCTCGACACCCTCAACCGAGGTGGTCTTCTTTGACGTGCCATCGCTGATCTCGACAGCGGCTGTGGTCGGCCCGCTGGAAGAGCCCTCCACACCGACGACGACCACCTTCTGGTCGCCAGGGCAGAGACGCTTGAGATGTCCAGCGCTCACGGTGGTGAATCCGTCGCCAGAGACAGTGACGTTCAGGCCAGCGCCAGCTACGCACTTCCATCCGGCATTGTTCACGGTGACCTCGACCACCTGTGTCCCGTTTCCGGTCCACTTCTGCGTCGGTCGCACCGATTGTACGCTTACATCGGAGGACTGCCACAGCGAGATGGCAAAGACGTGCAGTCTTCCCTCGGTCGCGTTATTCTTTGTCGGCAGCGTGATGGAGCTCAGCGTTTTCCCAGCTGGTAGCGCCGTGGTCCGCTCGAAGATGTGTGACGAGTTGAAGTCGGAGCCATTGGAGGTGAAGCGACTTGGGAAGATGATCTCGCCGCGGTTGATGGTTAGGAAGCTAAACCAGTTGAGCGTACGGAGTTCAAACTCGGACGTGGTGTTGTCGGAGTAGGTGAACGACACGTTCCCGCTGACGGTGGCGCCCTCAACATCTCCCGCGACGAGGAAAGAGGCGGAGAAGTAGGAAGCCGTCGGGACAGTGATCTTCTGGCCGGCGCAGATGAGGTTGTCCGGGTCGGTTGACCCGGTGTATCCGGGGAAGCTGTACTCGACGCCCGTATCGGTGGAGGTGAAGTCGGGCCCGACGGAGGGCTCAGGGAAGGATTGGTTTAAGGCATCAAAGGACGCTTCGCCAGGCTTGGTGCCGAAGGCTTTGTTGTTGAACAATGTCGAGAGGTCGAGTGGGACTGATTTCTTTTCACTGTCAACAAGGCGCGCTACGAAAAATGGGCGATCGCTACTTACTCCTTCACAAGACGATGAATTGGTCGCCCCGATCGCGAATCCGGCCAACGCCAGCAGCGGGGAAACAATGAAGCCACCAAAACTGTTCATTTTGGAGTATCGCGACGTCCTCCAGCAGCTTCAATTGCTCTACGGAAGCAGCGCAACACCGCGCGCCTCATTGCCGAGGAAGCTCGCCATTCTTAATGACCGGCCCCAGCCTCTCGCAGAGCTCCAGCGGGGAAATCTGGTGATCAATCCCTCATCAGGTGCATCACCCCTCAGTTCATCCAACACATCGCTAATGTCGACTTCGAATGGAACGGTAACATTCCCCAACACGATGTCCACTATTCATGTCACCATCAACAGCCGGCGCATTTGGGTTTGCTAGGCAGTGAGGGGCACCACTGATAAGACTGGTCAGAGTTGGAGATAGCCCAGCTGGCCGGGACGTCATCGCGACAGGGGTCAGCAGCTTTTCGTATCACACAATTGAACACTCCTGCAAGGTACGTTATCGCTCTAGTGGAAGAATGCCGGTCGCCGAAGCCGGCGTGTCTTCTTCACCTTTCAGCAGTTCTCTCTTTCATTTCCACCTCAATTGCTATCGTGAGGCGGGCGGACATCATCGACCGATCTCACGACGCCACCATCGCCAGCGAAATGCAGGGCTGTCTGCAGAGTTTTCGAAACAGCTGCGGCCTCTTCTCAAGAACGAACTTTACTGTGAGACTCATTGCGTGCTCGAGCTTGGCAGAAACACTGCACCAAGGCACAGACTGCTCACATCAACAAGACGTGCATTGGGCTTAGACTTTTCCCCCTCTCGTGCTTTGATTCTGTCATTCGCAAAAGCCTTTGCAACCTGTCATTCTTGCCATGTTGGAGTCAAATAGCCCACAGGCATCACGAGGGCGTCGTTCTCTTCGAGGGATCGAAAGTTCGATTGGCTACCGAGTTGGTGCGGCCAAAGCCAGTAATTGACTGATATTTCAACATTGGCATCCAATCTCCTGAGAATCGCGGAATGGAAATCGCACCACATCTCATTGATCGAATGCCTTCCGCGGCTCCCACTTGAAAACACTCCTCTCAATTACCTAATTGGGTAAACCATGAAGTCCGGCAGACTTTCTCCTGATTCTTCACGCACACCTGCTTTATCCGGAAACGTCATGGAGATAAGAACCGTGCCAGCTGTCAGGAGGCCAGCGTCTGGCCTGGCCATGGCGATAGTTTGCGCTGTTTCGGTCTCGCTCCTGCAGGGGCTGCAAGTGCGGCTCTCTGACTCTGCGCCGATCGCTGGTGCGAAAAAAAGCCCAGACTACGAGCCACCGGATGGGACCGACCGTAGTACAGACGATGATTTGGAAGGGCGACTACTGTCTCGACTAGTGGCAAAGGCGGCCCGAGACTCGACTCGATCTCTCTTTACGGGTGTTTGGCGATATTGACCCTGCAGACGTCACAATTGTCATGTCGGCTTGTCAGCCGAGGATCCACGCGATGGAATTGACTTGCCGACGCGCTTGTGGAAAGACCCTTATTGTTTCTTCGGAAGATGCCTAGTGGCAGGTTGAAGATGTCTAATACCACGGAATGAAGAGCCGTCGCTGGAAACCGAGAGACGTGTTTTCAATGGCTGTGAATATTTTCCGCGGGTTAATTCAAGTCGGAGTCGACGTGTTGGGGCCAGGATATCACCTTACATGTGGATGTCAGAATTGAAGATTCACAGAAGAACAATCATACGATAATATCACTTCCAGGATCACTCAGAGGCAGGAAAAATGATGGTGTTCACCAAGAACGCTTTCTATTGAGTATTTTTGAATCCCCTCAAGGCCGTCTTAGCTTGCCCTGCAGGCGCCCGACCGAGGGTACTATGATGAAAAGAATACACATCGAATATTATTCGCCATGCTACCCAAAAGTTTACCCCTTAGAAATGCACACCACCGAGGCGTCGTCTCACCGGGAACGACCGTCTCCTCTTCGTCATCTCCTTCTGCTGTTCCGCCGACTTCTGCTGCGCGACGAAGTTGGTCATCATCTCCCACGTCGCCATGGTACCGCCGTTCTTCTTGTTCTCCGCCATCGCCATCAGGTCCGCCATCTTCATCTCGAAACCCATGGCGCCGGTGGGGGGAACTTGAGGAGCTTCTTGTCTGCGAGCGGGACGGCCGGGCTGAGGGGGAGGCGAGCCGGTAATGGCACCGCCGCCGGGGCCGGGCTGGTTGCCGGTAATGGCGCCGCCGGTGGGAGGGCCATTTGGGTTGGGCTGCGCGGCGGGAGGAGCGGCAGGGGCGGGAGCAGCGGCAGGGGGCTGGGCAGCCGGAACAGCAGGAGCAGGGGCGGGCACAGCGGGGGCAGGAGGCGTCGCAGGTCTAGGTTCTTGCTGGGGAGCAGGCTGTTGAGGGGCAGGCGCAGGCTGCTGGGGACGAGGCTCGGCCGCAGGCGCCGCCGGTTGAGGCTGCTGTTGCGGCTCCGCGGCAGGCTGCTGGGGTTGAGCCGGGGTGGCCGGGCGAGGAGTCTGCGGCTGGGATGTCTGCGGTTGACCGAGGCCGCCCTGCTGGGGTTGACCACCGAGACCACCCTGCTGAGGTTGACCGGTGATGCCACCTCCCTGCTGAGGAGCCGGCTGAGGCTGGGTTCCAACAGGAGTTCCACCGACCATCATGGTGAGGATGAACTCACCGTCGATCTGGCCGACGGGGACGGCGATGCGAGCGTTCTCTCGGTCGAGGAGGACCTGAGCGTTGATGGGGCTAAAGGTCTGAGCGAGCAGAAGCTGGGTCGCAGCGGGGATGGCCGGGCCAGGAGCGTTAGGGTTTCCGTTGTTACCCTGAGGCGGGTTGTTTCCATTGCCCTGGGGAGGCTGGTTCGTGTTTCCTCCGTTGTTACCTCCCTGGTTACCTTGGTTGGGGTTTCCAGCCGCAGGAGAAGCACCAATAGCGGTGCCAGCGCCGTTGGGACTGGCGCCATTCTGCGGCTGTCCGTTAGGCTCATTGGAAGCAGTGCCGTTGTTGGCTTCATTGTTCTGACGCTTCTGGCGAGGAGCTTGAAGTCCACCGGTAGCGCCGCCAGGGTTCTGGAGAACGGGACGCTGGGCAATGCCAAGCGTGATGGATGACTGGGGCGAAGCGCCCGCGCGCATGGCCATAGCCATGAGTCGGTCAACATTGACTGTTTCAGGTCCCGGTAAGTCGGAATTCCATGAAGAGAAATAAGCTTTTTGGCTCATTCGGGATAGACTTACGCGGCATCTGGACGACGGCGGTCATCTGGTTGAGGCTAGGAACGACACCAGCCAAGTTGCTGGTGACGAGGTAGCGGTAGTTGTCTGTGGTATTCGCGTTAGCTTCCGCGACTTAACGTGTGAGGTGGTCCAGATGGCTTACTGATGGACATGATGCCGTTAGTGACCATGTCGGTGCTGATACCGTTGACGACATCGGTCTTGATGCTCATCGGCTGGCTCGCCCGGATGGACATGCGGAACCCGTCGGTGAACTCTGCTTCTTGGATGCCAGATCCAGCGATAGTGACGGGCTGGCCGAACGGGGTGAGGGACGTGCCGAGCTCGGAAGTCTGACGGCCAACAGCGACGTACTCGCCGTCGATCGTGTTCATCTTGACCATGCGGACGGTCGCATCGGTGATGTTGACACTCTTGATGCTCTCCTGAATGATCCAAGCCTGACGGTCTCGAGAAAGCATCGCGACGTAAGTGTTGTCGGCGGTCACACCAGCTTGTTGCAGCATGTTCTGGTCAATGGGCAGCTCGATCTGAGCGCCCACCAGGTCGGTGGCTCCATTCGTTTGAATGGTGAAGGAGTTGCGCGAGAGCTGAACGAACGGCTGTCCCGTCGAGCCGACGACATGGCTTGCCGGGAGCGGGTTGGGGTTCTGGTTGACGATGACTTGACGTTGCGTCTGGGAGAATGTCTCAATCTTGGAGTTGTCGGGGAACACAAGTCTGTTCAACCGCATCTAGTGATGCCATGTTAGTCTTACCCCATGATGAGGCGGGGCCATCATCATCAATCATCGTCGACACCATGACCCAACCCACGACTGACTTGATGGTGCACACCCAAAGGTTAATAACTTACATCCCCATTGAGGTTAATGACTTGATTGAATTGCGCCTGTTGATCTTGAGCAACGACCGGACAGCTAAGCCTCAAGCCAACAAGCAGAAAAGAAAGTGAAAACTTCATGAGCGTCATTATGATTAGCGAGGGTCAACCACCGGGGCTGTTAACAAAACAAAAAGGGAAAAAAAGAAAAAGAGGAGGATGACAAGGGAAGGGAAGGAGAGACACCGTTACTAAACCCACGGGTCCTAGGGGGAAGATGTTTGTATAGCGGAACGACCAACTCAAGGGATCATCAGCATTCAGACGAGGGCCAAGTAAGCTTAATGCCTTCGGGAAGGGATGCGGCTACCGACTTGGATATATGGCAAGGAAGACAAGACATTACGGTGACATGCCACATGGCGGCTCAGCCGGCAGAGTCTCATAGACAGTCGGGCGGTCGGACGCCCAGAGGAGCGCCCAGCCGAAGAGGAGTCGCATCCGCCAATCGCATGCCTTGGCTGGAGGGAATCGAGCCAGTGCCACTGCGGCAGACGCCGCTCCCAGCCTCTTCCGGCCGCACAATCGTTGATGGTGATGTCTATGCCTCCTGGCCGAGAAGAAGGTGTATGGGGGCATCCATCGGGCTTAATCATCGGACCATGGCACTTCCGACGGTGCGATGGGGCGGGCCTGACTGATCCTGCTGCCGAGGAGGAAGGACAAGAGACGTCAAGACAAGAGGCGCCCTTGTTCACAGGCTGAAAGAAAGGACGCAGGCGAATGAGGCAGATGGAGAGGCGAAGTGCAGTCACAAGAAAGATCGAGACCAGGGTCCCTCGGTTTCGTACCCAAGCGCGACGGTGTGAGGTGAGTTTCGTCGTTTCGAGCCCGGTCGCGTGGGGTTTCATCAGATGAGGCCGGGCGGGATGAGGAGGCAAACGTGACTATGCAATGGGCCTTACATACGCAGCTGGCTGTGGTCTCTCTCTCTTTCCCACACTCGTTCATGTAAAAGGCCACCGTCCTACGCATCCATATGCAGTCCTCAGTACGACGCAATAGTTGAGGGGGCGATCATCATAATAAACGACGGATCCTTGGCTCCCGGTCCGCCGTTTTGATCTTCTTTGCCAAGTCAAAGTGGAGAGGATTTTCGTTTCGTCGCGGCTGATGTGCGACCTGGAAGAAATGCTTGGCAAATGCTTGTCCACGGGCGGCTCTGCGTCTGCGTCTTGCAGCTCTCTCTGCGTTTACCTCAAGTCATAGAATGACCTGCTATAGCCCCCCTCTCCCCTCCCGCCCAACGCCTGTTGGCCTTCATCGTCACCTTACCCTTCACCCACCTTGCGACTCTTTGGAAACTGGCCCTTGCTTTTCTTTTTCCTTGGGATTTCTTGGGACTTGTTTGTGTCGTCATCAGAAACTTCATAGCATGAGTAAAAATGTGTTTTGCCTTGTTCGGTTTCGCTGGGCAACAGTCTAGTCCGTTACAGGCCGACGGGCTGTCTGTGCAACATTTTGCGTTGTAACACCTGGTGGTGATCTGTCCTCGAGGGTGTCGTTCATCAGCAAGGTTGGGAGAATTTGGCATCAGGTAGCCCTCTTGCCTCTTTTCTGCTGCCTCGTATTCCGTCATTCACTTGGCGACGTCCAATCCCATGGGGGCCACCACACCAACAGAGTTGACGAGAACGGATTTCGAGTGGGAGGCCAAGTCCGCCTTGCCACCGGAAGTGCCGTTCTGAGGAGGATAGGATAGTGCTGGTTCGTCGAGCAACATGAAGCATCTGTTCTTTACAGACTTTACGAGACAGATGACAGCCATCTTGTTTTTCCCCCTCTTCCTCTTCTCAAGTCAGCGAGGTGTGGTGTTGACTCGATCAGTCTGGCCTGACCTCTCTGTCCAATGAGCCTTGGCGCCGTTCTTCTTCATGATCGCCAAATGGCTCTTGCGCCCTCCCGGGCAAAATCTCCGACTGGGCATTTGCGGCAGACAAACCGCGAACCCCCCTGATGACTCCATCTGGGTCTCAACCTCTCCCATCCTTGTCGTGCTCACATAATGCTTCGTCTATGATCCTCCCCAGGCGCCCCAGGTCTTCCATCCACACTGACCCCCATGCTTTGCTCGATACCCTCAGTCCCCAAGCCATCCCATTGGCCGTGAGGCTCTGCTCGTCTTTTCTTAGAACCATGATTAGCTAAAGAATTCTGCTTTGTCTGCTTTGCTTAAACCAGCTCCCCTGCCACCCACGCCTTGGCGTTGCAACACATTGTTCTTGGCCGCGACATCTCGTCTGCTTCGAACGCATCCATCACGACTCCCCAAGCTCGGAGATGCGCCTGATCTCTCCCAAGAACCCCTCACCCATGACTCTCTTCAGACCAATATTTCGTCCAACGCGCCAAGCACAGTCTCAATTGTTCCATCTTCAGCCACATCTTTCTGCTTGCGGGCATTTGATATAAGTCCTTCCACCTTCCTGTTCGTCCTCCCACGTTTCCGGGCCGGTGAACTATTTCCGATCTCTGTCGCGTTATCTCTCCCCCATCTCACCTAATCAACCTTCTCTTCTTTTCCTTTTGTATCAGCGAATGGTCGGACGCCTTTGGAAGGCCCACCACTCGATCACTTTCCTTTAGTGGCGGCCACCCACACTACTACTCACGTCACCATTATTTCGCCTTTGTATCTTGCCGTCTTTTCTTAGTGCGCGTGTTGCTCTCTTCGTCCACTCGAGCTAGTCTTTAGTATCCACGACTTCAACAACACCGCCATAATGCAGTATTCGGTCATTTTCTTCTTCGTCGCTTCTTTCCTGTCTGCCTGTGTCTTCGCCTTGCCGACTGCTAGCTCAGCGGAAGGCGGAGCGGTGGACAGGAACTCACGGTATCCCGCTCGGGGCGTCAGACGCCTGGAGACTCGTCAACAAGCCGGAGCCAGCCAAGGTGCGAACAACACCGCCGCCGGTCGCAATGGTGTCTCGGATGCTCAGGTCATGAACGCCGTCATGTCCTGGATGCAGGATACCGGCAAGGTCACGAAGTTCCTGAACAGCGCCACCTCCTTCACTGGCGCCGAGTTCACCAAGCAAGCTACGATTGCGCTCAACGCAGAGATTGACGAGCTCAACCACAAGATGGTCCTCGACGCTGCGCTCACGGGCATGGACATGGTCGCGCAAGCCAACAACGTTCTCGCTACCCAAGGCACCTTCCAGCAAGTCGTCGACACCCTGCAGTCAATGGTTACCAACGGTCCCGACACCGCGCAAAAGGACGTCAACTCCATCAACAACAACCGCTGCGTCAATGTCCTTCCCAACATCGACATGTACTTCGCTGCCGCTGGTATGCCGCAGATTCAGGCTGTTCGTCCTACCGGATGCTTGGAGGTTGAGGGCGCAAACGTGACTCCCGCTGTCCCCCCCCCTGGTGGTGGCAACAACGCCGGCAACAACGGCGGTGCTGCTCCTGCTGCTCCTCAAGTTACCAACCGCCCGGCCGCGCAACCCGCCATCAACAACCAGAACCAGGGCAACAACAACGGTAACTCGAACCAGAACCAGAACCAAAATCAAAACCAGGGTAACAACAATGGCAACGCCAACCAGAACCAGAACCAGGGCAACAACGGCAACGCCAACCAGAACCAGAACCAGGGCAACAATGGCAACCAGCCCCAGAACCAGAGCAATGGTAATGGAAACGACAACACCGGCAACACCAACACTGGCAACACTGGCAACGCGAACACCAACACCAACACCAGCAACCAGAACCAGAACCAGGGCACAGATGGTCAGGGCAACATTGGCAAGGGTATTGGAAATGGCAACAACGGTGGAAACCAAAACCAGAACCAAAACCAGAACCAAAACCAGGGTAACAACGGCAACGCGAACACCAACGCCAACCAGAACCAGAATCAGAACCAGGGCAATAATGGCAACCAAAATCAGGGCACTGGCAATCGCAATCAGAGTCAGAATCAGGGTAACAACAACAGTGGCCAGACTCAGAACACTGGAAACCAGAATTCTGGCAACAACAATGGTTTGCAACCTGCTACTCTGGGCAGCAACGGCAACAACGGCAATCGAGGCGGTAACGCCAACGCCGGACAGCGCCCTCAACAACAACAGCAGTCTCAAAGCCAGCCTCTTCAGCCTGCCCAGTTGGGATCGCCAAGGCCTGCGAACAACTAAGGCCACCAGCATGCCAAGAGTGGCAGTCTGCCTGACAGGTAGCTGCCCACGCAAACCCCGGGGTCCGAGACCAGAACCTCCTTACGCCTGCGGGATTGGCAAGGCAGCCCAATACCCCCCACTCTTCGAAACTCTCGAATCCCGACTTACGCCCTCTTCAGACTTGCTTACCAAGGTCCTTCAACATATTCGACGGCAGGAACATTGACTGGGTGACACGTGTGGCGGGCCCTACAGGGCTAGTGTTACTGTGTTGGATGGTGTGTGTTTGTCTCTCTGTAAGTTGAGTTGAAGTGTCTCGGTTTCTGCATTTGGTGGGTGTGAGCAGGGGAGGGTCTTCGGCGCCTGGTGCGAATCGGTATTAGTTTGAAGGCCAGGTAAAACGTTTGGTCAAAAAATATTATTCCCTGTAACATATCATCCCGTTCTTCTCACAAAGCATTTAGAGCATTGCTGGTCTTCCATAATTGTCTGTATTAATCCCTGTTGTCGATCGGGTGGGGGGGATTGGTCGAACGAGTCACATACTTGTACATAATTGGGCAGTCTTAATTGAATCCGTGCTCGAAACTCTTCACAAAGTTGCGCCATCCTTGGAATGTTTGGAATGGAATATCATGAAACGAAACGTCACCTTCTTTTCCCCTTGCCATCCAGGGGTCCCGCTTGTCGCGCCTGGCTGGAGCCACATAGAGCCGCTTGGATCCCTCGGCCGAAGACCCTCTATCATTCGTAGATCGGCTTCCCCCATCGTCCTCGGAGAGTTGCGATTGGTTCCCTCGTCCGGACCAGGGTCGCCTTCCACAGTTTCGGGACGAAGAGAGGGGAACCATGATTGTTCCAGAATTGATGGTGGGCGATAGAGCCTGGGAAGGCTGAGCCCTCCCTCTCTTTGCGCTAAAGTCTTGTTCGCCCCTGGATTGATCTTTTGGTTTGTGTCACCTGACCGTCTGTCGTTCGAGGGCTCGTCACAAAATGTGACACTGTCAACTTGCCATTCGCGTCGAGCAGAAGAACACCCTTTCTCTGCCCCCAGCGTGTCTCGTACAGCCCGATTCCCGACTCGGGTCATTCGTACCTGCGACGCCGTTCAGAGTAACATCTGTCCCTGGACTGCCATTGGGCCCCCTCATGAAATGAGACATGACAAGCACGAACGCATGATGCAGTTCTGACAGTTAACGATAAAAATTGTCAATTCGCGAACCGGTCCGATTGCCTTTCTTCTTGGAATATACACGGCTTTGAAGTGTCAACAGCTTGGCGCCTTCTAGTCCCGGGCGGCTATCGTCCATACGGGATTTGCTCCGAGAGGACTTCGGCGATGGCCATCGTCTCGGCTCCGGTGGGCACCACGTAGGATCTGCGCTATTGCGGGTCTTCGGCACCTCGGATAAGCTCCAGTTCTCTGACGATCATGTTGTGGTTCGTTTCGATAATCAACCGAGTCTGTGGGATATATCTCGGCGCGTGTATCTGACCGATAAGCTTAAGCCAAGTTACCCCTTTCGGCAGATCATGTTGTTCAATAAGAGCAAGGGAAGGTAAATCCCCCGGATTACCGACGACCTATGCCGTTCGACGGGAGCCTCAAAAGTTGTTTTGTGTTAGTCACGATTTCGTAGATCACTCAAGGGCCTGGTGGTTTCAATGCATTGCATTGAATATAAAAGGCCAAGAGCATCTTCGTATGCCACGCGGAGATGCGCATCTCCGCGAAGGCGGATCGCAAGCCTCGCTCAGAAGAGACAGCTTCCGAAGTCTGTATCAAGATATCATGTCAGGCCGTCGGTAGCATCATATCCTAGGCGGGATCGGAAGTGCACGTTGACCTGTTTGATCTGCAGGACACGAGCCACGGAACATTGACGAGAAAAAAACCATTATCCTTGTCAGGTTATTGTTCTCGTAAGTGTATGTATGATCCCTCCTTGACCACATTCCGCTTCGACTGTCTGCAGATTCAAAGACCAGAGGACTGCAAGGTCCTTCAACATAATGAGCCCTAGAGTGAGGGTGTCTACTTGTGTCTTGTATCCTGATTGACATCGGCAACTGCCGATTTTCATACCCGAGGAGCGCAGAGTTTCTCCCAATTATCGCAGCACATTGCGCCTCATTAGTGCCGGTGGGAGAAACATATCTTGCAAAACCTACCAATGTTTTTGTTTTCTTTCTCTACGTATACGTGCAAAATTCTACGGCTACGTTACCGGTTGCGTTCGATCAAGCATAGTCTTGGTGCGCGCCTGGGATACCCTCCATAACACATTGCTGGTGCTCCGAAACGTTCACTCGCAGATGCGCCAAACCTCAGTCTGTCCAAGTTCAAGATAAGTGTAGTGTTACCACTCCTAAGGTGGGCTGCTGCAGCAACAGAGAGAAGTATTCGGCATGCTACTCATCGGGCCTTAAATGAACAGAAATGTGGAAATAAGTTGATGTTGGCTACTTGCCGAGCTTCAACATGTCGTCTCGCAGCTCCGAAAAGCCCTGCTCGCTCTTCATTCACAGCACTTGGTCACAATTCAAGGCCAACCAAATCCTGTTCGGTGAGTAGCAATGGATGTTTTTACATCGATGAAATCATCAGGAAACGGACCCCAGAATTTCATATTAGACAAAGACGTTATTCAAAAATGGGGAATGAGGAACACTACTTATTCGTAGCTTGCATCTGTCCAGTCACACACGACTACGCTGTCAAACTTAGTCTACGCACCACCAATTAATTAACACCAATTAGTTGTAACTTTGGGTTTCACGGTTGAGAGTTTGGCAGTCACAGCTACGTCTCTAATCTAGATCTTGAAAAGACATCAGATTTTGCCCATCTTCCAACAAGCAGTCTGAAGGTGACGCGTTTTTCAACATTTTCGACCGCGTTCGCCTTCGATGTGTCACACTTTCATTAACCAAAGTAGTCAGCGAATCAGACATCGTCAAACATTTCGGCGTCGGCCGAAATGTGGGGGCAAAACGAGCGGAAGTGGGACTGCCAGCTTTGGCCAAGAGAAATTCGCGATGGCGCTCGCTCAGTTGAAAACCCACAAGTTTCAGCCCACTCATCGCATATGTCATCACGACTGCGCGCTCTCAGAGTTGTGCTCATCTCCCACCCAATTGAAGCCACGAGACCCGGGCTGAAAGCTTCCTGCCTGAAACTTTGCCAAATCGTACCTGACGCGATAAGCCGCAGTGCACCGCCTGCTTGAGTCCCCCACCACCGAGGATGTTGAGGGTGTCGGAAAGGACAGGGAAGGTTACCCCTGAAGCCACTTCAAAACACCAGCCACAGTATGTCTTCACCCAACCCTCACTTTGTGACGGATGATCTAATTGGGCTGCTATGTAGCAAGTAAGC
Source organism: Colletotrichum aenigma (assembly GCF_013390185.1). Classification (NCBI taxonomy): domain Eukaryota; kingdom Fungi; phylum Ascomycota; class Sordariomycetes; order Glomerellales; family Glomerellaceae; genus Colletotrichum; species Colletotrichum aenigma. The sequence goes on from NW_023500913.1 coordinate 4,105,747, forward strand.
TATCTCCGCTACACTCTCCGACGCTACGGTAATTGACCCTATGGAGATGCTGTGCCAATGGGCAGGCAACTTGTCAAAGGTGCAGATGTCTCCAACTGCGGTTGCGTCGTCAAGCATCGGCAATGCCGCCGCCAGTCAACTGGGACATCTCGGGAACACCGTCAGAAAGGGCCATGTTCCATCATGTACGCAAGTGCACAGTTGCCGGCTTCGGGACCATCGCGTTTCTGGAGAAGCTATGGAGCAGTTACATTATCCCTCTAGGATACTATTCCGACTCAGTTAAACACGCCCTGATAGCTCTGGGATGTGCACATCGAGGCTTCATAGGCGACTACACAGGAGACCACCAGGTTGCGGATGCACAAACATACTATATGATGGCATCTCAACAATTTACCAAGGCCATGAACTTCACGGCCCTAGATATGGAAAAGCTTTCGCCTACCACTCTTAGGACGTCGCTCGTTTCTTGTTTGATTTTCATCTGCCTGGAAATCATGCAAGGACGCTACGACAAAGCTTTGCAACACCTTAGGTCCGGCTCAAGTATCATGATCGCCCTCTCAAAAGCAGCAACCGATGCTCAGGCAGGAGTACCTCTTTCAGCGCACCAAAAGTGTATGGCTGAGACAGTCAAGAACTATTATGATCAGTTATGTGATCTTGGCGATATGTTCACCTGCTTGGGCTCCGATGCTGCCTACTTACTTGAAGAAGGGGAGGTCATTCCGGACCTATCTTACTTCTTCCGGGCGAACAGCAGCACAGATGCTTCCAAGCCATATTCCTCCGCCACCGATGCTCGGTACGATCTCCACCTTGTAGATCAGGCCTTCGGGAAAGCTTTACGCTACAATGTTCGGGGCAGTATACCGATATCTTGGACCTCGTTTTTGAACTTGCCAGAAGGCATGTCACCACTGGGAGATGATGAGCAGTGGGCCGAGGAATGGCTTCACGCTCGCCATCTCTTCGATATCTTCAGTGCTCGGCTTGAGACTTACATTAAGAATCTCAAGTCAAGTCCATCAACGACCAGACAAGAGTTATGGGAAGCGCGGCTAATGGCAGTCATGCAAAAGGACTGGTCGGTAATCATCAAATGCTTAGAGGCTCCGAGCTCACAGCCCCCGGATCGGCAGTATTTCCAAGATCTTCTGGAAGATGCCGAATCGCTGGTGTATGCTGAGGCTGAGCCGATGCAGTATCCAGTCTTTACCCTGGCTGCTGATGTGATCCCGCGGATGAGCCTGATTGCCGGTTTCTCTGGTGAGCTGGATCTGCAGCAAAGGGCCATTTCGCTTCTCTATGCCATGCGAAGGAAAGAAGGCATGTGGGATAGTCGAGAGATTGCGAGTGTGCTGGAGTCTATCCTGCTGGCTAGGGAATGCAGCATCTGGGACATGGAGTACGAGAGGATTTCCCTTCCGCGACTAGCGGGAATGCTGTTATCGCTGAAGCTCTATGACGGTAGCAGCACGTTACCTTTGGCTACGCTGGTAGATCAGGCTAGGTTCTAATTGGGAGACAATCGCCACCTTTGTAACGGGGAACAGCAACCTGAACCTTTCCGTGAGATCGCGGAGATAGTAGCGAACGATCAGTAGACGGTGGCATTTGATAGATAAGCTGACGATCTAGAAAATTAGTGCAACTCAATTCAACAATCCGCTCCCCGAAAACCGGAGCCTGATGAACAGTTCCTGGACTATCTCAACCCCTGCTTATCTCCCCGCACTTGGGCGCCATCAATTTCCCCATCCACGATGCCGTCGATCCAACCTCGCGCAGAAGCCCCACAGTTGAATGGGCAGATTACTACCTCAACTAGGTAGGTCCCGATTGATGCTGATAGTGCCAAATATCTTGGCAGACTCGGCACTTTCAACCCCGACTCTGTCTCCGCTTGACCGCCGGATAATGAGCTCACCTTGCAACGAGGATAAATGAGTTGGAGGAGATGTAACGTCGCTATTTGGAGATGCTGTTGCCCCTCAGTCTCAGTGACATCCGCAACTGCGTTCTGATATGGCCGACGTCAACAGAAGTCGTCATGCTGGTGCAGTATGTGGCCCACTCAGCTTCCCGAGAAGCAACAATCCAAATCCCTGGGCCGTATGCTTGAGCAGTGGTGGCAATCCCCGCTGATATAACCTCGATCTCAGGGATTGGGTTCCAAGTCGCGACGTTATTGACGCGGCATCAAGGACAACTCTTCCATCATGATGCTGGGAAAAGTCGTCGGGCCTCTTGCGGCCTTGATTGCGGCGCTTCCCTTCGTAGATGGCCAGGCCATTCGCTTCAATAATCCAGAGGGCGTGGATATCTGGTGCGGCAAAGCCTACCGCGCGACGTAAGTAATGCAAACAGCAATGCTCGACGACATGCTCATCACCATTCTCCAGAAATTCATCCTTCGACCCGGGTGGCTGGTTCCCGGAACCGGCCGTCTCGCAGGTACCGCTCCTGCGCCTCAAAGTCCGACCCCGATTGAGCATTTATCTCGAAACCGACGACACCGCGAACTTGCTGATCGACGCTGCAATCTCGAATCAAGTCGGGTCACCTCTGCCTCCAGCATTCGGGCAGAACTCCACCAGTGCTGCACCGAAGACACTGAAGATTGAGATTATCTACGGGGAAGATGTCCTGGCGACCGAAGACATAGAATTGGGGTCGGTGGATAACGAGGTGCCGCTTCCTCTGGATACTTTTGCACCCCAGATGGATGCATACAACCTCACCGTGCGCACAACGCTCGACTCGACACACGTCTACGAGGGCTGGACCGATTTCTCCTTCCTCCCCTATCCGGAGGATTACGGTAGTGTAGCACGCATCGATAACCTCTATGGCGGTCTCCTTGCGCAAAGGGGAAAGGATGCTGAATGGGACTTGATCTTCGCGTACACCTACTACAGTCAGTTCTTCTTTTCTTCCACTCAGATCATTCTGCTAATTTCGAGAAGCCCAATGGACTCTCTACTGGAACGAGAGCGTCGATACCCTGAACGAATTTGCAGCGATGGGCTACAACGTTATCCACATCGTGCCTACGGGCAGTCTTGGAGAGATTCCCTTCCCATGGGACGAGTTTGAGCCCTACCTCCAGCGGGCCGATGAACTCGGGATCTACTTCCGCTATGACGTTCTCTGGACATGGCCGAACTTGACAAACATGGTTGATCAGGTTACTCGCCTGCGCATACATCCGTCAATCTTGCTTTGGTACCAGAGCGACGAGGCGGATGGAAAGGCGAACCCGCCCAACTCGACGGGAATCGCGTACGAGCAGATCAAGTCTTTGGACCCGTACCACCCAGTCTCTTTGGCTCTGAACTGCTGGGACTTCTACTACGTGGACTACGCTGCAGGCGCTGATATTGTCATGTCGGACGTGTACCCTGTGGCCATTAATGCGACCTTCTCGCCGGTATACGAAACGGTTTGTAATAAGACCTACGGGTGCTGTGGGTGCGACGACTGTGAAGGTAACTTCGAGGACATTTCCGTCCGGCTGGACGAGTTCTATCGCCGAGATGAGATTCTCGGATGGCAAAAGACGCAGTGGTTCGCGCCTCAGGCTTTTGGCAACGAGACGTTTTGGGCTCGATACCCGACAGCTGACGAAGAGGTCGTGATGACCATGCTCTCGGTGAACCACGGTGCCAAAGGTATCGTGATGTGGAATTACCCCGCCACTGATGAGTTGGAGAACCTCACCATTCGTCTTGCTGGCGTGTTCACAAACACAGCGGCGGTTGACTTACTGCTGGGCACAAAGAGGACGCAGGACCTTGCCGTTGAAGGAGCCCAGAGAGTCGACGCGACGTTGTGGGTGGACAAATCCAAGCCGCAGGCGCTGATCAGCGTTGTGAACCTCAACTATGACGGCATTCCAGGCGAGGTGAAAATTGTTCTTCCTGACGGAGTTGATGTTGGCGAAGTGGGCGAGGTTCTCTGGGGAGATGTGATCTGGGAGTTTGTTGATGGCGGTTTGGTAGCCACGGAGGGCCTGGCAGGGTTGCAAACCTCTGTGATCATTGCGAATCTTCTATAGTTGAACTTGACCTAGTTGACTGTTGATGTCAGAGGATGCCATCAAAGTCGTAACAAGGAAACGGCTGAATTCGGCTGCAACCTTGCAACCTGAAGTGATTCAAGTGAACATTCGAGCAAGAGCTTTTTTTCACAAAATCATGACAGAGAACCCAAAGCATTTCCGTAGCAGACGTCACTTAGTGGAGTCTATACGCGTATGGCCGGCTTGCCCCCCGTATTTGGACCCACTCGTCCCGCGTATACCGGCGGCCCCGCCCCGAGTGAGTTTTCGGATGGCCATACGATAAATTGACCATTCAGACTATTGCCATAGCCCCCCAGCCGTACGTATGTAGCCGCTCGCCCTTGCTTATTCCGTAGATGAAGACATGGGATAATGCCCACGTGCCCCCGCCGTCATTTCGGACTTCGGGTAGATCATCAACGTTCACGGGATGCCGCAGAAGCGACCACCCCAATTCTCGCAAGATCTCTCGGCACTAGGAATATCTGCTGATCAGCCGAGGAAAGCTTGGAAATCCGGGGGTGGTGGGGGGGAGGATATAAAGTGGTTGAGGCAACGTCAGCCATTCTTTCCCTTTCTTGTCATTCATTCCACTTCGAGTCAACAACTCCCAGGATGCTGTTCGAAACATCGTTCGTTGGCGCCGTCTGTCTCAGTCTCGCTCATGCCATTCCAACACAAGATCAAGCTCGGTTCGGAAATCATGTCAGATTATTTGAGACTAAGAACTTTGGTCTCATGGGCCGGCAGTCTGAAGTACCACCGCCACCCGAGCCAGAACCTATCACCGTCACCGAGCTGCCCCTGCCACCAGTGACAGCAGACACCGGGGTTGGCGGCTGTACTAAAGAAATTAATCCTCGGAGAACAGGATGCATTGGCAAATCCACCGGCCTTCAGTCAGGAGACTTTCTACCCGATGACCTTCACGTCGTAGCAGCGGTGAACTTCACCGGTGCCCCTGCTCTCCCTGACCCTGCGAGCATCTACACCGGACTACAGTTGATCATCGTCAAAGTCGATAACACCATATTTGCTAATGGCGATGCCTGGAAGTGCATAACCTGTGGAGTTCCTGAAGGCAATTTCGTCGGCCGCAGCGAGCTGCTCGATTACCCGCAAATCTTTAGCGATGGCAAGCGTTTGCTTGCAGGACCCAATATCATCGAGTGCGAAGACGATCTCACAAGCGAGGATTGTACCCCTGATAAGGTTCTCATATACCCTATCCGATGGAATACTGCCGCCGATGGGTCTGGAATTGGCGGCAGAATCAGAGAACTTCGCATCCATCCGGACGACAAGCACTTGGGATGGAGCTCTATTACGGTCAGGAGTGGCAAGGTGGACCAGTACGGGTATGTTGGAAGGCTCGAGTTCAACCCGAAACCATCCACAGGCGTGCCACTGGCACCTCGTTATGATCTCACGAACGTCAACGTTCTCTTCAACGTCAATGAGCCACAACCCATCGAGATCGACCCCGAGGATAGCACCCAGCTTCGGATTAACCCTGAAGCTATTGTTGTCGGCGAGCTTCGCGGATTCAGCGGGACTGGCAAGGAGGTCACATTCATTGGCTATCCTATTGAGTCGTCTAACATTGACGTGATGGCCGCCGACTTCACCACCGGAAAGGTTCGGAGGCTTACAGCTCACCCCGAGTATACCGACCCTGTCGATATATCCCCGGACGACAAGTGGACTGTCGCCATGGACACACGCGGCACTGGTAGGCAGATGTTCATGGCCGGGCTTCGGGGCATACCACCTCTGACGGACCTGGTGAGCAGTAGCGCCACATCTTCAACCAGAAACAACGGCCAGCGTCGCTTCTTTCAGCCTTGGCTTATCGATGGCTTTGGGGATCGGGGATCATACTTTGGCCAGAAGCTCAACGCAGAAGGAGACGGTATTCCTGGCGGTGGCGCCATCAACGATCCGGAATGGAACGGCCGCGCCGACCCGAGATGGTCCAATGATGGCACTCGTGTTGTCTACTGGCAAGCCCTTACCACATCTCCGGACTGTGGTGGCACGAACCCTCTTCCATGCTATGAATCCACTGCCCCGGGAGGCCGAACTGAGCGAATGATGCTGGCACATCTCACTAGCCGCAAGCCTCAAAGTCGGACGCCAGTGGAATACTTGCCCGACACCATCCCGTGGGCCACACCATACGTCCCTGGCAACCCTCCGCCTGCAAGACCGTTGCCGCTGAATGGGACCTTCACACTCAAGGGCAAGGCCGGAGGTTGGGCGAACATCACTATCACGCCAAAGAGCGATGGGACTTTGCCAGAATCTGTGACAGTAGAGTACCATGACTTTTCTGACGATGGTATCAACGTACTAGTTGGAACCGAGAAGGTCACGGCAAGGAATCCGACACCAACGCTGGAGCAGGTGGACTGGTTTTCCGATCTCATTCAGACAGGGCCTAACAATGGCACCAAGAAGACTAGCCCGGACGGATTTCATCTTTCGATTGATATTATGACCAACATTTTCGACGCTAATGGAACCTTGACAACCACTATCAATGGCGAGGAATGGCATCAGCCGGCGAACGGTACTTGAGTCAGAGGTTGAGTCGTGTGATCTTACTTAGAGAAGCCTGTTAGGTAAAGTATGTACATGAATGCTAAAAGAGATGAAGACACGTCCTACTATGAGAAGCTCTAATTGCTCCCGTTGCTACTTGCTACACCCAACCCTGTCATTCCGTCAAAGTAACGAGCCTTTGCCTCATGCGGTTGTTGTGAGTATTTGTGAGGGCAAGCTGCCATCATGGGTTGCAGGGGTAGTTGGGCGAATCTCCATAGTACTGACGGCCCTTGTTTAGGTTCGCGGTCGCCTCCTCCGCACTGCAGACCGGGATGCGGATGAGGCCGCCCCTGCGAATATCCATCCTTGAGCCTTTGTATTCGTCGGCGACGGACTTGTCTTTGATGTCCGGCGCCCCCACTGTAGCATCCATCACGTTCTTTCTGCCGTTCTTCTCAAACGTATTGACCGCACTGTCAGAGTCAGTCTTGCTCTATAAGTGTATGGGTAGGCCGGCGTCGTAGAGGCCGACTCCATCAGTGAAGGCTCTACTACTCTAGGCTGGAACTCACCCAATAATGAGGTCGTCCACTGTGACGCCTCCCCACTTGTCCAAGTCGCCATCCTGAAGTTGGCCGATGCCATCCAGTATGTCGAGAGTCCATTTGTGGGTCGGGTTGCACCCGCCGCCATCCCCTGGATAGCTCGGGCCGCATGAGCCTTGCGGGCCGTCTCGTACACCCGCTAGGATGTATGAGTGTCCATTGGGACATCCCCAACCGACGTTGTACTGCTTTGGCTCCTCAGTGAAGTAATCGCGCGCATCGATCTCACAGCTATTGCCAAAATCGACGACAACGGGCGCGGGACGGTTGGCGGTCCAGGCGGCGGGGATGGCGGCCGCATAGAAGGCCCGCTCAATGTTTTTCTCCTGTTTCCAGCTTGCTGTATATCCGTCGTACTCCTCTGCTCGCCTTCTACTGGTCTGTCCTCCCTTGATCATCTTGCCTTCCGAGATGAGATCAGTAAGAATCCTGATGTTGTTTTCTTCTCCGAGGAAGAGCGTCTTGAGTAACTGGTTCGTCTGCGATTTCCAGCTTGTGATGATTGTGTCGTAGATTGCATTGAACGATACCTCAGCTCGGTCGTCCGAGGCCTTACTCAGTGCGTCCTTGGCAATCGAGGCACCGGCATTCACAATATTGGAAGTTGCCGCCTCCCATGCATTTGCTTTGCCAGGACTCTGGAAGAAAACCTTTGTCATGAAGGCTGTCAGATTATCAGCAAAAGCTCCAGAGACAAACTTATTTGAAAATGGAGCGACAGCTCAAATTACCTCCTCCAAAGAAACGTGCTGCTGCTGTGTTGATAGGGATAGGAATCAACGTCAACAGGAGGTTGAAAAGGTCCGTTCCATCGTCCCTTTTTGGGGCAAAGGTGGCGATGAAGTTTTCATGGTCGCCTTTTAAATCGTTTCCGGCATTGATGAGGGCATTGTAGTAGTTCTTGATCATCTTCAAAGCAAGACTCGTCAGCATTCAACCTGGCGCGAATGGTATAGCATAATTCTTGCGAACGCTCGGACCCTTCCAAATCAACTTAGCCGGTGGAGCGAAGCTATCGAATTCCAGACTTCGTAGCTTGCGGCCCCCGTGTGCAACTCAGGCTCATCATTGGCGCTGTTGTGTGTGACACAATCCTTGGAGCTTTCGCAGTTAGTCGCAGCCGCCAGATCGTCGCAACCCTGCGAAAAAAACATTAGCCCAAAGACTTTCCGCTACGCAACAAGATCCTGTCACTCCTTACAACATCAGAGTCGAAATGGAGAAATTCAGCGACAGCTTGATGGAAGCTGAGTACCCCCTTCTTCTTATAGCATGAAAACCATACGCGGACTGCGTCAGTCCAGGCATCCTGGGCCCCAAGGGCTTCCCATCTTTCAGTGGGGGTAAAGTCCGATGGGATGGCGACCGGTCGTATCGTGCACTGCTAAGATGTCGTTGCCGGTGAGGTCATCGCACACCTGGACGAGAGAAGACTTGGAATCGGCGATGCCAGTGACGTAGAGATTGTTCAGGAAGGAGTCAAAGAGATGTCCTGCGACGCTAGATCCCACCAGGTCGGCACCGACGTAGACGCCAGCAGTGGTGCCGGACACTGTGCCAAATAACATGATGCGATCATTGGTTTGGCGGCTGTTTGCGGGGTCACGTCTCAAGTGCTCCACGCTCTGTGTCACGAGTCTGCCACCAATCTCGTTGCCAGATGTGGCAGGTGTCCATGCCAATTCAGGAATAACTTGCCTGGTGACGGTCTCATTCTTGGGAGAAGACAAAGCTGAGGCGCTGTGGTAATCGAAGTCGTTGACGAAAACATTACAGACCCGAATCTGCTGCTTGTCGGTCACAGGTATGTTGACCGAAAAGTCTAGCACCATCGGCCTCTGGCATGCCTCAAGTTGGTTAAACTCAGCAACGACGGTCCAGTTTGACGGATCCGACCCAGCCTCGAGACAGGTCACTGGGCATAGGTCTCTGAGCGGAGCCAAGGCATTTATGGAACGAGGAATCAAGCCCGCCAACCCCAATAAGGGGAGGAAGTAGCGTCGGCCCATCATGCAAGACCAAGGTAGCGTTTATCGGCGAGAGAAGGGTCAAAGAGTGAATGAACAGACAAATAATGTCAGAGAAAGACTGGTAAGGGGCCGCAGCAAGTAGAGGTGCTGTCAATAACCCCAGTCGCTGCTGTTCTTATATAGGAGTCTAGCCAATCACGGCAAAGAGGCCTGGCCAACCATCGATAATACCAACATCTCCCAGTCGCTGATCATCTATCACAGCTCCCTTGCGTCGGGAGGGCGTGAGGCGGGGTTTGGATTATTGCTCTGCATCAACTTACACAACAAATTTCAATTTCGGAAGGCCGACCCTGCGCCCAGTTCCCCGCTGATACTTTGAGGCCGTCGCCACTGCGGTCTTCTCCAGCTCATCTGCATTAACATGGCACAGTTGCTGGATGTGGTAACTGCTCGCCGAGGAAGGAGCTAACTTGTTGGATGTTGTTGGAATGACGGACCAGACGAAGATATTGTCCTGGGTCGATCCCTCGGCTGAAATGGCCGAACCATGTGTAAATTAATTGTTGGGGGCTTTGAAAAGAGAGCAAGGTTTATGGCCTTGACTTCACAACTCATGACTTATGTTGCTCAAATAAGAAGGCCGCAAAAGAAGCGAGGACTGATGAGGAACCGCTTAAACAATGCATTCGTTTGCTCAAAAGGTTGGCTCATTTCCGCTCTCCCGTATTAGCGAACAGGCCACAAGAGAGTACCACTCCTCCATTCGGGGTTGCGGCCCGCGGAGCGGAAAGTCTTGGCTGCTGTTCCGTAGCCTGACCTGAGGCTTGGCTTCATCTCAGTCACGCAAATGCAAACGTAGGTTCTTACTACGGTCACCTCTTCTGCCCCTTCCATCTGTCCAAATTCCCTTCACCACGATCCGCCATCTCTACCTCACCATCCACAACGAAACCACCACGAAAATGAGAAATCTCAGCTTTGTTCGCTCAACTGTGAAATTTTTCCTCGCAGCCAGCGTTGTGAACGCTGTACGACAGCTGCCTGCCGAGGTAGAAGTCGACCTCATTTTCCCGCGCGACAACGAGACGTACGCGCCGACGCAGCTACTTCCCATCGTCTTCGGTTTCAATAATCTTCACGCTGTTTGGCCTCTGAACATTGGTCTCGACGTGAGCGTGACGTCCATCGGCGACGACTTCAATGAGAGCAGACCCGATTGGAAATCGCGATGGGTTGGGTTTCCTAGCGATTGGCTTGACAATATCGTCGGAGATTCTCCACCTAGACAGTATCTTCACATTGAGTCGGTCAACATGACCAACGGAACAGCAGACTCGTTCAAACTTCTATGGGAGGTCAAACTCCCATACCGATGCTTTGCCAAGAACGACACGGAGTCCGGGTGGTCAAACGGGCCCGGGCACGCCTCACGTGGAATTTTCTTTCAAACAGCACACGGTGCGCAGCGTCCTGATATCGAAGCTGCCGTCAATTCATGCGATGAGTCCGACAAGAACACCTCGGTTGCAGTGCGTATCACCGACTTCAGAAAGACATACTCTTACGACAAGCCATGCCCGGTTTTCGAGACAGATGTGAATCCGAAGTGCGCATTCAAGTCAGCTGCTAAGGAGATCGCGGCGAACGTGTCTGCCGCGATGCTCAGGGGAATGAGATGCGAGGAGGGCGAGTGGCAGACAATCACTGCGCCATGCCCACGGAAGGAGAGCAAGGGATGTGCCTCAGGCTTTGTGGTTGGCTGGGCCCTACTTCCGCTCGTATTAGCCGCAGTCAACTTTCTTTGAGTCGTCACCATACATAGCAACACGAATTCAACAACACTGTTTTGTGGTTGCTGCGGGAGTCTTCAAACCTCACCTAGAAAGACATCCGATCATATTCTACATGTACTATCTTCGTATCGGCGTCTGAAATTAGCGTCAACATTAGCATGCAGATTATCAGCCTGAAAGGCTTGGTTCATGAATATTTCGCGCTCCAGTGCTCAGGTGAGCGTGGGTGCTTGCGGCGCAGTGTAACTTCCTGAATGGAAAAGCCTCCTCGGATATGTACTGCAGTGCCAAGGTGTGCCAAGTGGTTCCAACATACACTTGATTTGATTCTCTGCCCTACCCATGCTCCACCTCCACATTAGCCGTTAAGCATACTCTCCTTTCCGGGGTCCCCCACCACCCCATCAAGAAAGGAAACGTTCGAGTGGCGTCCTGGTCTTGGTGACGGAACTCGGCAATAATGACCGGCTGGGTTCGGCCCTAAGAGCTTAACATGCAGAGCGCGGGTACCTGACCTTACTTTTATGACCAAATGACCGTACAGATCATGCAGGGATCCCGAAAGCTCTGCCGCTCGAAAGCAGGTCCCAACTTGCCATGAGACATTGCAGATTCTACAGTTTTGGTATGAGCTTTATGGTCGGCTATTGGTGGGCTTTCTTATCCGAGGTGGCAAGCTACCATGTTATGATGCACAGCAGGATCCAGTCTGACATATGTATAATAATGAATCACGGGGAAAGTCATCCACAATCGATGTAGCATGATTTTGATCTCGCAGACCATGAAATAAGAGTTCTAGCCTTCCTTGGTCCTTCCTTCTAGCCATGTCAACTGTGCCACTTACGCCAGTGGGTAGTCCCGGATAACCGATGAGGGGCCTCCTTTTTCCATCACGAGGAGCTCTAGGCAGCCTCTGCAAGTTCGTGGCGCTGCTTCTTGTTATAGATGCATGGTCATTTTGAAAGCGCGCAACCGACGACGGATAGACCTAATTAGGAAGCTTGGATGTGCTGAGTTGTTGAGATCGACTCATCGAGACACAGACAGCCAGGATGTTTTTGACCCGATGACAAGAATCAAATTCGCGCAAATCTTGGCTTGAGGCTATTACGTGTACCAAATTGTAAACGAAATCTCATCCAACGTCCTCAAAAGACAGTCTAACACGGGTGTGGTTAAATTGTCGCCAGCGGACATACTCATTGTCGTGCTGTCAAGACGAAGGCGTGTCTGGGTACAAGAAGAGCCATTAGAGCGTTCGGCAACATCGTCTCCTCCTGAATTTTTTCTCATATGCGTAGTTGACAGGAATATTACTGGAAACAGGACGCTGTGCTACAAGATGCCTCGTCTGTCAGTCCTCGCCGCCGTTGGCCTTCTTGTCGCCCAAGGCACCGCCATCAGTGTGAAGCGCGTCGACAAACTGGCTCCCCGCCGTTTCGATAGCTCGGTGCCCTTCTACGACCACGACTCCAACACACCCAGCGACTGCACTCTGTGGTGGAACTCTGATGACGGCCTCAGCTGCGACACGGTCCTGATCATTGCGGGGATCTCTGCTGCACAACTGACAGCACTGGTGAGCTTGACTGAAACTTCCGACATGACTATACCAAACTTGGCACTAAACTGACTATCATGGCAGAATCCGTCCGTCAAGACGTGCGAGGACTGGAAGCGGACTACTCGTATTGCATTGAGTCTGCTTCCGGCTTTCCGGAGCCGCCAACTCCTCCGACACCGACGACTACGACCTCGACGGCGCCGGCGACCACTCCATCGCCCACTACACCAGCTAACGGTGTCACAACTCCTGATCCGGATCAGCCAGGCATGGTAGACAACTGCAACCGCTTCTACAAGGTGGTGGCCGACGACACCTGCACCACCATCGCTTCCAAGAACGGCGTCACCATCGCTCAGCTCGTAGCCTGGAATACGCAAATCGGTGGCGCTGCCTGCACTGGAATCTGGGCTGAATACTACGTCTGCACCGGCATCATCGGCGGATCGCCCACCCAGCCCTCTCCAACAGCCACGCCCAACCCCACGCCGCAGCCCATCCAGGACGGCATGGTTGACAACTGCAACCGTTGGCATCTCGTCAAGGCGGGCGATACTTGCAGTACCATTGCCTCGTCCGTGGGTGTTACCGTTGCTCAGCTTGCGGCTTGGAATAAGGGCATTGGCGGCACCGCTTGTACTGGTATGTGGGCAGGTTACTATCTCTGCACCGGCGTTTCTGGTGGCTCAGGTACGACGCCGCCTCCGGCCAACACCACGCCTCAGCCTATTCAAGACGGCATGGTTTCCAACTGCAAGAAGTTCCATTTCGTCCAGAGCGGCCAGAATTGTGACTCCATCTCGAAGCAGTATGGAATCACCGTTGCCAACTTCATCAAGTGGAACCCCGCTGCTGGGGCTAGCTGCACCGGTCTATGGGCCAATACCTACGCTTGTGTGGGCCTTTGAGTGATCGTCATGTCCGTTGACTAGGCTTGACTGCATGGGCGGTGGAACTGATTCGCTTTGAGCGACCTTAATTGTTGTTTGTTCTTAATGTTGTTTCTTAATGTTAACGCTTGCTCAATGCGAGTTATTACAACCCCATTGCGGTACGCAAATGTAAATCGAGTTCAAAACTTTCTATTAGTAAAAAGTTCTGGAAAAGCATATCATCCAGTCTGCAAGAATTTAGTACTGTCTACTCTGTAAACTACTTGATATTCTTGTCTATCAGGGTTTTTGTATTTTTATGCAAGTACGTTGACACCAAGCATGTGATACTAGCAACTTGAAGTAGAAGTGTATTCTCATTCTCATAGTCCAACTATGAGGCTTCCTTTTTCTTCTTGAAGAATGGTAGGGAGAATCCATGGGAATTTTGAGATTCCGGTTGTTTCGACTTTTGCTGTTGCTCCGGGGGAAAAGACTCCAACTGCGTGACAACCACCGCGAACATACGAACACCGCGAATGATTTTGATATTGATAGTGGCCATGATACCTGAGTCCAATCGCGAATGATTCGATTTCTCCGGCGCCGGCAGAGACTCAATCACTTCCTCGAGCCTGCCAGGCAACATTCCGTCGGCACCTTCCACAAGTTGTACGTTGCCCTGCATTTGATTACACCTCAGCGTTAAAATGACGGCAAAACACCCCTCAAAAGCAGCACACCAAAACACTGCAGCAGCCTTGAACATCCTATCACCATCGGCCGGTAAGGTGAGAGTCATTGATCTCGTGGACTCGTTGGATGCCCACATCTGACGCGGATACAATCGAACCGGTATAAACCGATCGTAGTCTTTGCGGATATACGAGTATGTGAGACAACATTTGCTGACCATGCTCTGGACTGCCCGACTTGTTCTGAGGAGATACAACTCGCTATGGTGCTCGGGGCGAAGTATTTCGCTGGTAGACGAAACCCGAAATTTTGACCTGGCTCTGCTGAGTATGACAGGCTCTGCTTGAAAGAGATTCAGACCAAGCACAACAACAGAGTCGACGTCTCCTGCAAAGCCGCATGGCAGATGTACCAGAGTTTGGCCCGTAGCGTTCTTTTTGAAAGACAGTCGAGCGTGGATTCCTAGGTTCGATATGGATATAGGACCAGCGACTGGGTAGGCTTCGATGCTGCCTGAGTCTTTGAAGAACTTAGGATGGGTAGCGAGAACGCCAATATGGGCGATGTTTTCCTCTGCCTGGGAAGCGTCCCATGCAAAGAGAGAATAATCGTCGCTTTGTCTGAGAATCTCCTCTTGTAGACGGATAAACGCCCTTGAGCCTTCTCCGTAAAGGAGGGGCATATGCACGTTGAATAGGCCGAGAAGACAATAGGCGATGTCTTCCAGCCGTGTCGTTTCTCGCGTAGAGGCCCAGGACATCCTTCGTGCAATGCTAGCACCTGACCAGTCTCCCGATATGAGAGTTATCTCATCGATTTTCGTCGTGGTATAAATTCGGGAAGCCAAGTTGACTTTCGTTTCGATGCGGTGCCATTCCTTGTCGAAAAATACCAAATCGGTGGGAGCAATGAGCTCCTTGTTACGGTCAGCTATCCGACAGTAGGGTCTGCTAACAGAAGCTGGGGATTGATACGTTCTAACAGTACACTGGGTCGTGGTCGTAGGTTGTAGTTCGTAGGCTGCAGTAGATTAGGTCTTCAGAGGCTAAGGTGATCAGTCTTAGACTCAACAAGTAATTCGCAGTGAAGGTAAGCTGAGAGTATCCATGAGGATGAATACTAAGTTGATTGCTGAAGAGCTATAGAAGTCTGACTATAAGCTAGGCTTAGGTTATACTATATACTAGTCCTAAACAGTATCCTTTATCTACCTAGGGTGATCACCTAGGTATATGAGGTGATTACAATCAGTTAGTCTGACTAACTGATCATTGAGCGTTTCCTTATGCGCTCCACTAACTGTGTCCTTATATTATTATCACGTGACTTGTATCATAGTTCTTCTGTTTCCAAGTGAGTCCCTGTTGTTCCTGTGATCCTGCAGAGTACAAATGTCCTGTCCTAGCCGCCCGACGCCCAAGTGGGTCGGTCAACTGTTATCCATGCACAACGGGTCGTAACAATAAAGTACGCTTCTAAGCGGCAAACTACAAAGAAAAAAGTTAGAAGGGAAGAAAGAAAGGAACTCTTGAATATCGAGATTTTCAATATGGATTAATTTCATCGTTGGGGATGTTATAGTTGCGATGTGTATAGATTGCGGCTGACCTGTAAAATATGGGTCGAGGCGAGATAGGGCTTTTATTTGTACCGCGTCTGTCTGCTATCTCCTAGAGGATTGGCTACGATACTTCCACTATTATATATGCAGGCTGACAAACATGGCGTAGGTGAGTGCTTCAATCAGAGGTGATGATAGGCCCATGGGGCTGGAACAGCCTGGGGTATTTTGCACATTGACGTAACCGAGTTTGAAGCTGTAGCATAAGTGCGAATACGAGGGCATGTCACGTAAGACAGATAATAGCCAATTGCAACGCCTAATGTGTTGTTTTCTAACCCCTGGTGACATACGAGCTGCATGGTACAGCAGGCATAGCAAATATTCAGTGGTGTCACTTTTAAGACTTTTGATAACGCATAGGTGTTATCTTGAATATTGCGAATCGGCTGCGTCTCTGGCGACGTGACAGAAAAAAGGATTGATCCAAACAACACGCAACAAATGAGCAAGTCCATTCCAGGAACCATCTGCAACACCAGATTAAATGCGAGATTCTTTGGTGTTCGGAGGCATGAATACTCCAGCTGCGCTGAGCTGCACCGCTCCAGGGTTGTACCGGTCGGCATACAACTTCATCACTTGCTTAAACACCTCTTTCGCATCCTTGGGCCCCTTTTCAACAATTTCCCCAAAATCCTGAATGTACTTCTTCGTCGCAGGAAGGTGCCAAACTCCATCAATCTCCTCAGCCTGTCGATGTCCTGGGATGACATACACCGGGTCTAGAGCCTCGACTTTCTCGACCGCTCTGATCCATTCTTCACGCTTGGTCTTGGTGTTGGCCTCGTACAGCATCTGGTGCACCTGTCCGTAGATAACGTCCCCACACGCAACGAGCTTGAGGTTTGGTTGCCAAAGCACAGTTGAAGCGTACGTGTCGCTGTGTCCGCACTCAATCGCATGAAACTCCCAGCGGTCTTCGAGTTTGAACATGTGGTTGTGCAAGGCCTGCGGCAGGGCGAACGGTTTGTAGATCTGGCCGGGAAAGCTTGACTCCCAGACTTGATTGAAGTAGCCTTCTTCGATCTCCTGTTCCATGTGCTTGATGGTGCCGACGGTCGCGAGCGGCACAACCTCGGGAAAGCGTTTCAAGAGGAGAGGGAGTCCTGCCCAGTGGTCTATGTGCCCGTGGGTAAAGTATGCATAGGAGAGTTTCCTATTGGGCGCGATCTTCTCAATCCATGCAATGAGTTCCTCTGTCTGCTTGATCGTGATCGGGGTGTCGATGAGGACGGCTTCTCTGGCAGAATAGACGAGGGTACAAGAAATTGGGGACCAGAAGATTGTAGTATCACGGCCAGGGACTTTGGCGGAGATAGGAGGTGCGACGTAGACTGCCGCTCTTAATTCGGCCATTTTCAGTTGATTCCACAAGGTAACGTTTGTATGAATTACACAGCTGCTTTGCAAACCCAGTTGTCGAGGGCTTGTTGGTGCAAAAGGCACAGGAGGATTCATTCGCTTCTTTTTATCTATGAACACTGCAGCCGACTCGACGAAAGTCTAATCGACACACTCGATAGGCCGAGGTTCTAAGATTTACAAGAAAGTCACTGCGTGCTATGATATGATGCCTCAAGTGGGATTCGGACAAGTTGAATAATCCAAAATTCGGTGAAGAATCACCTCCGTGCGGGGAAACCTGTGCATGTTCGATCAAGCGACGCGACTTAGCTGTGAATTTCTCATCACATGAAATTAATTCTGCTAGGATACCATTCATTGTGCTTTTGTGACTTGAAATGTTGAGCAAACGACAAGCCAACGTAGTTTACGTGAACACTGCCCTGGGGTTCATACCTCCACCGTCGGGAAAGGCTGGATCAGTAATACGGAATGTCTTCCCCGCACCAAGTCCATCCCACCCGATCCGTAAGGCTGCGGACGAAATTCAAGAACCCTACACCGCAAGGCATTTTTATTTTCTTTAAGTATTGCATCACGTTGAGCCCTGGAGCACCGAGAGTGCTGGCTCAGAGATGCGTACGCTCGAATCACTAATCCAAGAAATGCCCAGCCGGGAGCGAAGGGGCTATGGCTGGGGGCAATGTTCGAGATGGGAAGACAGGAAGAGGGAGGTGGACCGTTCTGTTTCACTGTCGCCTTGATCAAAAGACGGAAGACGTTGCCAATTGCTCGTCAATGGCCCTAGAGATCTTTTATCCATGCTCTTGGCGATGCATAATATTGCATTCTGGCATGCAGTCACAACACCTTGATCACAAGACTTCAAGCATGCACCATATCATTTTTACCTTTTGTGCGGCTCATGAGATGCTGTTTACAGTCCAAAATAAGGCATTCAAGTTCACGGATTCTTTCTCGTCTGTCAAGGCAGACTGTATGCATGCCTCCAGTCCGTATTGTCAAACACCTCAGCGTCTGCAGTGTGAATGAGATACGTAATGGAGGGACAAGCGAACTGATCACCGGAGATGTGAAATTCGGCGAGCAGGAGAAGAGAGCCTCCACTGTTCGGCGAGATGAGTACTGGTTTCCATCAGATTTGTCATTACTGCGAGAGAACCGGCGAACAATGCAATCACTGGCGGCCATCCACTCTGAGCACCACTTGGTGAGAGAGGTCTATCAAGACTTAGAATGCAGTGCAGCAGGGCTCGTGGTCCCTTTTGTATCAGAGAGCTGATGAAGCTGAGTGTCATGTCGGGGGACGCATAGATGACTCGCGCAGTCGGGGCGCAGGAGCATCCCGGTTTCGTGCAAAAGCGAGGGGCTCGCTAGGTTTTTATGATCAAGCAGCGCAACGCATGGATCGGGAAGCATTCATGGTCGCATTTTTGCCCATTCCAGCTGTCATGATATTGCGAAGACGTGCAATTGGCCATGAGGAAACAAGATTCCCACTGAAGCGACCCCTGCCCGGCCCATATCAGGGGCCCGGGTCACAGTGAATCCGACCAGCAGCGGGGACCCTTGCCAGGGGTGGGAGGACGGGCCTTGGATGAGGTCAGTGACAGGCAACGAGGTCGCTGTAGAGTGACCCTAACGAAATAACCTTAATGCTTAACCCTAACCTTGCTGGCGCCCTTTCAGCGTGTCTAACGGCTCCTCTAGCCCCTAGGTTCTCCTCCTCATCCACCATCCACCACCCGCATCTGCCCCAATACCTAGCCCCCCAATGCCCTCTCTGACGAGCTCCCCGAAACCTCGGAACCGCTCTGAGCCCCCTTCCTTCGCCCTGCTAGACTGCTCGTAATGTGGAAACTGAGCTGATTCCGTTTCGTACCTCCTCGTTTTTCGTCTTAAGCATGCCTGTCCAGGTGGGCTCTTGCAAGGGCTTAATCTTGGCAGATCTTGGCAGGGGTTTCGGATGACCCAGGACGGAGAAGCTGCAGGCTCTTCACACGCACTAACAGCTTGAATCCCGGCGCTGTGGCCCTGTGCCCCGGAGCCACCCCTGGCCGCCGCCACGTTCGTCTGGTCCCTCTGAAAGTCTGAGGGTCGCAGCGAGAGATCATGTTCGCTGGGCCGCTTCGGGTACCACCTGGCTGCTGACATGTGTCAGGTGCCGGTGGGGGTTTGAGGCGCTGTGTAGAGAGAAACAAACGGGGACGACTTCATGCGATGTTATCAGCTCTTTTGGGGCGACAGAGAGGTTCTGTATTGAGGTGTTGGACATCACTTGTCGTGGCTAAGTTTCCCCCAAGAAAGCATGAAGTCGCGAAGAGTTCCTCAGACCTGGGTAATGATGGAGGGCTTTACCAAAGACGAAGTCAGGATTGGCACCAAGGCATGGCATTGCCACTATCTCATCCCGCGGCACGACGGCCAAGATCATGATCGCAGAGATTTTCCCATGATCACCACACCCAACCAGGGGAAGACAGGCGAGGTGCAACCAGTCAACAACATCCAGTTTCATGTTGGAGGCCCAGCCAGAGCTGAGCTCGCGTCTTCCACGGCTTCACTCGATTCCGGATTTCCTCTTCTGATTTCGAGGGGCCGTTGCTTGTCCGACATGGCAAACAACCCCTGAAGATCCCGAGCACCAAGGCTAAGCCTCGAGTTCTGCCCGTGGCCCGACAGATTCTGCCCTCGACCTTCAGCCCTGGCTAAACTCCCCTGCCAGAGCCGCAAAGCCAAAACAGACAGACCCTGGTCTTTCATCCCTTCCCTCGGAAACCGTCCCGTCACTTTTCAGATGGCAGCGAGACTTGCGATCCCATCTTGGCACGGTTACAGCCACGCTGGAAACCTGCTAGTGCACCCAGTACCGCTGTCTCTCGTCTACAGGCCCTCACCGCATCTAACACGGCTTCAGCCTCCATCATGATCTAGCCCAATGCTCAACATCATGTCTGAGGACTCGCTCATGCCTTGTTACCCCCGGCCCCCGGCTCCCCAGGAATGTGACGACAACACCACGTCTCCATCACCTTCACACCACCCTCCGGCACTCCCATGCCCAGGCCATGATCAGGAAAAGCCACCACACCTCCTGCCCTGCTATCGCCCGCGCGCATCCGATCTTCCGTGCACCGGTTGTTGCGGACGATGTGCATTGGCAAGACCCATCCCAACCCAGCAGCCAAGGCTCGCGATGACCAGGCCCCGTCTGATATAATGACTTGGCTCCCCTCCTTTGCAGAGATGTAGTGATCAGCAGGTCTGTCCCCCTTCACTTCATCCGCACGCGCGCTCTCTTTCATTCGTTTCTTCCACGCAGCTAGCCCATCGCCAGCTCGCTGCGGCTTTTTGTTTACTTCGTTTCATTCAACAAACTCAGAGACCGGTATCTCGACCCCGTTCAGAGGCGAGCCTCGTACATTCCTTTATTCCTTTTTGTGGTTTTCCTTACTTTTCGACGTCCGGACTCGCAAGTACACGATATCTACACCCATATACCGACTCGAAAATCATGTTACTTTCAAGATACGCAATCCTCTCATGGCTCGCCTCAGTGGCGGTGGCTGCCCCGAATCCCCCAGCAGCAGCACCTGCTCAGTGCGAGCCCAAGACCGAGACCATCGTACACACAGTTCATGTACCGACAACAGTCCACGAGGTCAAGACGGAGACCGTACAAGTCACGGTGCCGGGAGAGAAGGAAGTTGTTCATGTCACAGTCCCTACCACAATACATGAAGTCAAGACCGAGGTCAAGCACCTGACCCAGACGGAAGTCAAACACGAAATCAAGACGGAAGTCAAGCATGTAACCGTCACAGCACCGCCCGAGACGAAGACCGAAGTCAAGCACGAGGTCAAAACTGAGGTGAAGCACGTCACTATCACCGCTCCTCCGCAGGTAGTCAAGGAGACGATCACCAAGAAGGAGGAGGTCAAGGTCACTGTTCCGGTACACGTCACACAGACAGTCCCAGTACATATCACGAAGACGGAGGTTAAGACAGCCATTTATACCGTCGTTCAGACCGCTCCGCCAGTGGTCCACACCGTGGTCGAGACGAAGAAGGAAGAGGTCAAGGTCACGGTCCCAGTACACGTCACGCAGACGGTTCCAGTTCACATCACCCAAACCGAAACGGCGGTACACACTGTTGTCCAGACTGCGCCTCCCGTTGTCCATACCGTTGTCGAGACCAAGAAGGAGGAAGTAAAAGTCACGGTGCCGGTACACATCACACAGACCGAAACCGCCATCCACACGGTTGTCCAAACGGCGCCTCCCATTGTTCACACCGTCACTTCCGAGCGCATCGTCTCTGCGCCTCCCGTCACTCAACATGTTACCAAGGAGGTTCCTGTTGAGAAGATTATCACGCATGTGACCACCGTCGTCCAGACTCTGCCGCCTGTCGTTCACACGGTGGTTCAAACCGCACCTCCTCTCGTCCACACAATCACCCAGGTGGCCACTGAGACCCTCCACATTACCCTACCCCCTCAAGTCGTCACCTCCGAACGGGTTGTCTCCGCGCCTCCCGTCACTCACGAAATCACGAAGGAGGTTCCCGTGGAAAAGATCATCACCCACACTTTGCCACCCGTTGTTCACACGGTAGTGCAAACTGCTCCGCCCGTCGTCCACACAGTTGTCGAGACTGCTCCTCCTCTGGTCCACACCGTCGTCCAGACCGCTCCTCCTCTCGTCCATACAATCACCCACGCGGTCACCGAGACAGTCCACGTCACTCTGCCCCCCCAAGTTGTTACCTCCGAGCGAGTTGTCTCTGCTCCTCCCGCTCCTCCCGTGACCCACGAAGTCACCAAGGAGCTGCCGGTTCACGTTACCCAGGTCGTGACCAAGGAGCTCCCAATCGAGAAGATCATCACCCACGTCGCCACAGTCGTCCAGACTCAGCACGCAGTCCAAACCGTCACTCTCCCTCCTCACGTGGTAAAGGAGACCGAGACGGTACACGTCACCCTTCCTCCCCATGTGGTCAAGGAAACCGTCCACGTAACTCTTCCTCCCCACGTCGTCAAGGAAACAGTGCACGTCACCCTGCCTCCTCACGAGGTCAAGGAGACCGTGACGCTCCCGCCGCACACCGTTCACCAGGTTGTCCACGTCACGCAAGTAATCAGCCACTGCGCGACAACCGTGACAGCCTCAGCCGGCCACCTTGCCTCCCCTCCTCCGGCGGCCCACCCCATGCCGCCCCCCGCTCATGAAGCCGCGCCGCCGGCACATACTATGGCACCTCCCCCGGTGCAGCATACCCCGCCACCGGCGGTGCACACCATGGCCCCTCCGGCCCAGCACACTCCTCCCGCAGCGGCACATCCCGCGCCATCTGCGCCGCCGGCTCACCAGATGCCCCCGGCTCACGTTGCTCCCCCAGCCGAGGCCATGCCCGCCCACCCTCCGGCCGAGACACCGGCTGCCCCTCCCGCTCACCAAGCGCCGGCGACTCCTCCCGTACATGAGGCTCCCGCAGCTGGGAAGCCCGCTGAGAAGCCTGAGGAAAAGCCTGAGGAAAAGCCCGCCGAAAAGCCAGCGGAGACCGAGAAGCCCGCCGAGAAGCCTGCTGAACCTGCAAAGCCAATGATGAGATTCATGAGGCGTAGGATTTAATGAGGAGGGTGATGGGAGAAAATAAAGTGCGACTCATGACGATAGGAAGCCGTGGAGGAAAGGAACGTCGATATATGCCTTGGAAGACGCAAGGAACTAGGAATTATCTTTCTTATATGTAATCTAAATATTAGACGGTAGCGATGACGCTGGACGAAGTTTGATACCCTGTCAGCCTGCCTTCAATGAGACTTAACACCTCTTATGATTGAAATAGTTGTTTTTATTCCTACCGTTGTAATTGAGTAGTTCCTTGAAGTGGTGAATTCTAAAATGAGACCAAATGCTTAGCCACAAGAAATGCATCAATATGAAAGAATTCTGTGATGAAGCAGCAACTACCGAAAGGCCATGTAAGTGATCTACAATGGGTTTGCCGTTTGATTATCGACAGCACGTGGATCGTTCGGTCCGTAGACTCGGACCGGCGAGCACTGATGTCGTTGAATCAGCGCTTATCACGGCATCCCACACGCTGCGATTAGACTTTGCGGGCCTCTTTTAATAACACGGCAAGTCCCGACGCTGGTGATAACCACGAGCCATCAACGAGAAATCAAGGATACTGGACGCCTCGTACATCTCATTACTATGCTAAGTATCATATTGAATCGTAACATCCATCATGGGGTATTCGTCGTGCGGTGCCATTCCGTCATCCATGTGGAACACATTTACATCAGGAAAGCCGCGAGCATCGTCAGTCCAGCCATCGACATGAGCATGCCCGGACCAGTGGCACCAGCCCCTGATGCCGGAACGGTAGATGGCGTCGGGGTGGCCGAGGGAGACGTGCTGTTCGTCTTGGAGGCGTTGAACTGAGCGACGACAAACTCCACGGCGTCATCGGTGTAGTTGGCAAAGTATGAGCCGTGGACCTTGGTGTTGTTACCGATGTCGCAATAGACATCGCCAGTGTCGCACCACGAGGCGATCTTGGAGGCGTACTGCTGGCATGCAGTAGTGTTATCGCGAGGGAAAATCTAGAGCCGGCATCGAGTCAGTGTCTCGCATCAGTAGCTGCACATCTTGGCTCAACTCACGCCGTCGCGAGTGCTCGTGCCTCGGTTCCAGGTCGAGTTGGCGGTATGGGTCGGGTCTCCGAAGAGGACGACCGCAATTACTACGAGAGAATCAGCGTTCAATGTCCGAAAGGTCCACGCCGAACAAGCTCTTCGTGAGCTTTTACGTACCGCTCTGATCGACGATGGAAGATGCAATTGGCGCTGTGTGGTTGAACTCTAAATCCAGCGCCTCGCCGGCGTCTTCGTCGACACTGCCGCACAGGGTATCACCCGTCACTTGCGCACCCTGCGTTCATGCACGTCAGCGGGAAGAAGAAAGCAAAAAGCGCAGCCTCATCGCATGTTGGTGTCCAATCATTGTCCGTGGGCCCTCCGACAGCGCCCCAAGAATGGCGTCTCGTCCCAAGTCGTGTCATGCATGTCATGAACTCCTCTATCAAGCTCAGTCAGACAGCTCTCTCACGTACCTGGGAATATCCGAGCAGGGCAACCTTTGAGTCGGGACATCTCGAGCTGTACGCCGTCAAGGCCAGGTTCATGGCAATGTCTCCATCTTCCACTGAGATTGAGTAGTTGTCGAAGGTCGCGGGGTAATCGAGCGGCTCGATCTGGGACCCGGGGATGGCGGCGACGACGCCATTGGCGACGCTGCCGATCCGGCCAACACCAGCTGGCTCGTTGCTGCCACGTGCGACGATGAGATGCACTCCGCTGGCGCAGGTGCTGGTCGAGTTCTGCGCGGCAGCGCTGGCCGCCAAGAGGCCGGCGATCGCGGCGGTGGTCCTCGTCGTGGATCTCATTTTCGGTCGGTCAGGTTCGGTCGTGGATGATGAGCGATGGTGAGACAGGATCGGTTTGGTCGGATCAGACGGTAGTCGAAGCTAGCAGATAGAGGAAGGCACAGAGGAGAACCGGGGAGGTCGGAGAGGTATTTATCTCGGCAGCCCACCGGGTTGGATGACGTCGCAGACCTCAACGATTCTTGGCGCAGAGGCTGGCATGGTGTATCCGTACGCGCATTGCTAAGCAGCACTGCATGCCCGCGAAAAGGGCCGGCGAGGCAACGCCATCCCATCGCAAGTGCCGCACTGCCGCGCCATCAGCTCGTTGAAATTGAGCCCGGCGGAAAGCCGGGGTGGCTGCGCTGCTGTGTTGTGATCGCCAGGGGTACCCCGTCGTGGCCGAACGGCGAATCAGACGGAGGTTCGTCGTCCGCCGGACGCCATGGATCGTCGACCACATGTTCGGACTGTCGTTCAAGTCGGCCAGGGGTCCAGGTCTAGGTCCGAGGTGGCTTCCGCGTGGGGTTAGCGCCTCGTGGTTTGGCTCGTAGATATGACTAGAAATGGCTGGAGCTACATAGGACAGGAGTTGTGCTGTGTGGGATGGGCGGAGGAGGATGGAAGAGCCTCGGCATTGCGTCCGAATAGAGCATCGTTCCTGTACCCCAGGTCCCTTAGGCGCGTATTTCCTGCTTTTACGTCCACTATTGGGCCCGCTTCTGGCCGTGTGACCCGATGAGGTTGGGAAGTTGGAGACGGACGGGCTGGGGATGCGGGGATGGCGGATGCGGGGAAGAGGGAACGGGACGCCCGGCTGGTTAGCTTGTTGGTTCATTCATGCGATTGAACAAATGATGAGTTGTTGCCTGTGAGGCAAGTCGGGCAGAGGTTGAGATTGCAAAGGATTACGCAGCTCATTCTAGTCTGGAGGGAGGTGAGGCTACGGGTTGGCTGCAATTGCAGGATGGATGCAACTCCGACAGTTACTTTGCCAAGGCTGAGCTCCGTTGCGTCAAATTGTGAATTCTCCATCCGTTGCTTGGCAAGTCTTCACCCTTGTCATCGCAAATCCACAGCCTCCAAGGCCACATAGCCTGGTGCCGGCGACGAAAATAATGTTCACGAACTTAAAGCTGCAGCAATTAAGCCTCTTCTACGTTCGGAGAAGCGTTCATAGGTTTAATTTCCAAAGACTCGAAGCTCGGATATTGAAGACTTATAAACATTTGAGGTCTCTTCAAAACTTTTAGTGCTATCTTCTGTCCAGGATCAGGTGCAAGCGGCTTTGAGACGCTGATGCTACCATTGAGACAAAGGAGTCGGTCTTGATTTCCTCCACTTTGCATTATCACGCTAAACTACATCTGAATTGGCATCAGACCGCCAAGGTCCGCAAAGCGCGGGCGAGTGAAATAATTAGAAGGTGTGCACTTCGACTTCAAAGTGCAATGGCGAATTTGCCTTTAGACACGCGGTGCACCTGTGATGAAACAAACGGCTCACTTGGGAAGTTGAAAGTATTGACTAAGTTGTTTTGTGTCTCAAACCCCCAGGATGCAAGCTGATGCGGCTGCCTCCCGACATATTGCCAAGCACAACGTGTAACCTTGCTAAGGCTCGTGGAAGCTCGTAGATCCGCCCGAAAGGTGAGCTGTCATAAGCAGCGTCTGTCTCCATATTCATGTGCAGATGGATGCTTGTTGGTGCGATAGCCATATCTCTGCTCTAATATTGCTTATTTTAAGCTTATTATAAGTTGACAACTGAGAACTTTCACGTCTCCCACAACCCCTGTGTAATGTGCTTTATGGTTCTCAGTTTCTGATGTTGCGGCCATGACATTCGCACATGATTGCTATCACTGACTTTGATTATGTGGAACAAAATTGTCTTGTGTTTGTGGCCTTCTTCATCCAGGAGGCTCGAGATGCTGACCTCCACAAGGCCTGACCGAGACATTTACTGCACAAGACTCAGATATACGGCCGTTTATGTTAGTGACCATTACCCTGATCTGAAGCTTTGTTTGGCTAGTTCGCAACATCTCGGATCACCTTAAGTCGTACGTCCACGAGGACACGAAAATCAGCACCATCAGCCTGATCACCGTCATTCAGTCTCTACGAAAAACTTTCTACTCGTCGAATCCGCCAGAGTCAGTTGCCTTGTGACCCTAGATGCCAGCTGTCATGAGACATCATCCATCACTTGGAACAGCCCTCGGCTGTCCTGGAGCAAGAAAGGCTGGAGCCTCAAGTTAGAGAGACGGCTAGTGACTGTAAGCATACGGATTTCGTGTGAGCTCAACTATAAATGCGGGGCCAAACGTCCTTGCTAAAGAAGAAGACGTCAGTATCAACTGCTCTGAGGATAAGAAATAAACACAAATCATCTGAATCTTACCATCACTTCAGCTTCTACAACTTACAATGCACTTCATATTTCTTCTTTTCGCCTCCATCTCTGTCATCGCTGCAGCTTTCACGCTCCCCAAGGATGTGGCGGACGGTTTCTACGTAGCCTACTACAACGAAACCGGCCATGAAGTTCACCTCAAGAACCCCGACATGTCGTGACGGCGAGACCTGGTGTGGTTGCAAGTACAGAATGAACAGCGGCAATTGTGACGGCGCAGTTCAGGGCCTGAAGAATCAGATGAGGAAGCAAAGGCTGGGTAGGGCATTTATCAACCCTGGAATGGCTTGGTACGAGATCAAAAGATCTGCCTCTGCCCGCCCGGTTGTGGCTTTCCTGTGCCGCACCAGGGGCGCCGGAGTTGGGGACATCAATGTCTATACTTATACTCAGAAGTTGCAGGAGATCACTGGATCCTGTGGGCTGTTCCTTGAACAAAGGCGCTTGGCGCTCTGAGGGTCGGATACATGATTTACAATGAGGGTGAGGACTTTTGCAGATCGGCGACGGGTTCTACTGAGATCAGATGCTAAGGGGACCATGGAGGGCTACGGGAGGATGAAGTATTTCGCTGAGATCAGAAATATTAGCACGGGCCGGTAATCTGCCAGGGGGGTTGGAATGCACTCTTTAGCTCTACAGTCTGTCTTTATCGTCGTGGCTTCATAAAAATCACATTCGTTTATGATTTCTTGTCGTTCCGCCGCTTGGTGTTCTCACTTGAAGGGTCAAAATGCTGCACGCATGAGGGCTACCATGTGGGAGGCACAGTTTATTTAGCCAAACCTGAAGGTTGTTGAATACGCCCCCGCGTCTTTGAGCCACACAACTGTGAAATGAATGGGTTCGCTGCAGAATTGCCCCTGTCCATCTTCCAGATCTGTTGTTCCATCGTCCTGTCCCACCACCATTCATCGTTATCCCAGATTGTTCTTCGGGAACCAATCTCATGGAACTGTCTCTTACTCCCTGCCTGGCACACCACCCACGGCTCTTCGGAATGTCGATATTCGTTGCCTGTATCCTCTACCTCGGCGAGATCTTCAGAGATCCAGCAATTAGCCCAGACGCGCTTCCCATCCAGCCACTCCGACCCCCATCGAGGTTCCTCCCTTGGTCTGTCCCAATCTCCCGAGTAAAAAGTGGCTTTCCTCAGTTGGCCACCCTCATTCTTCTCCACCAGGAACTCAAACATGTCTTGTGCGCTCGCAACATCCAGCCGCGGGTGAGCAAACTCGTCCTCACCCGGGCCGCAGTTGCTGCTCATTTCCATTTTCCATCTCTCCCGACCCAACACGCTGTTCTTCCTCGCATCAATGGCTCTGCGACAGTAGCTCGCCATATCGAAGAATAATGTCGCGTTCTTCAGCTTGGGGAACTTTGTGGCGAGGGCTTCTAAGTGTCTGTACGGCCAGACATCATTCTGCCGTATGTCAATCGTGACATTACGCAGATTTGGAGCCATGATCCCTAGCTCTGCGATCTGCTCCGGGTTGATGGACGATCTCCAATCTGCCTCTGCCTCGGACGCCCTACACTCAAGACTCGTGAGTAACTTTGCGTGATGGCGGATGGCAGGTTCAGCCAACCGCCACGGTCTCCGGCTGCTCAACCATGCCAGATGTGTAAGCGAGTTCTCCGGCAGCGCTGTAATCAGGTCTCCTGCCCAAGGCCCGCGGGCCGTCAGAGAGGTAAGAGACTTGAGGTGTGGTGCTAGTTGGGTGGAGTTGGGCGCATGGCTCTTAGACCTCGAGAACATGCTTGGCTCTGGTGGGATGAGCACGAGTGTTTTGATGTGGGAAAAGTCCATTGCTTCGAGCCACAAGTCGAGATTCGTCATCTGCTTCTGCTGCTCCGAGAGCCACATCCACTTGAGCCAACTCCAAGCCTTGCCGGACCCGAGCCAGTCGAGGTACTTATGGAAGGTCGAGTCGGTGCTTGACAGCATTTTGCGCGCCTCTTCCCACGGCTTTTCGTTAAACCTGTAGCCCTCTAAGTCGAGGACTTCTAGTTGCGACGGGTAGCGCGAGCCTGAGGGGTAGTGGAAAGGAAAGTCATAGCGGTCGGGTTCAAACTCGCCCTGGAGCTTGGTGAGAAGTAGCTTCAAACTTTTGACGGACGAACAATTGGAGAGCGTATTGTGTATTTCCTTCATGGTTTGCATCTCGGGATCACTTGGGTCTTCAAGCCTCCCATAGAGATATTCACTATACTGCCCAATCGGAAGGACAGTGTCAATAACACTCGGGCACTGGAATGGCGGGTCAAAGAACTTGATCGTGGCCATTGCCCCGATAGTGAAGAAGGCAAAGCTGAACATGCGCAGTAGGAGAGAGTCCATGGTTGATGCTCTTGGCGTGAGTCTCATCGCTGTGAGACGCAATCACAGCTAGTAAACGAGAATATGTCGTCTGAAACATTTGCTGCAGTGGGAGCGGAATTTTAATCAGAAAGCAATGGCACACGTGTCAAAGATGCAATGTCAAAAGTCAAGTGTCATCTCCAGACGATATTCCAGGCAGCCATTATCTTCCACCAGCATCCACAACTAGCCATTCTTGGCAGATCCACTCACTGCGGTCGATTCGGCAAACATTCTGACTGGTTCTGAAGTCGTTTCGGGGGAACAATCAAGTCCAATTGCTTAGAGCCTTCATGTCCGGGAGGATCCAGATCAAACACTGAGGCTTCAGAAAGACTTAGAGAGGGATCTAGCGAACGATACGAGAACAACTGGTCGAAGTATGCGGGTTTTCGAAATTGCAGGGCAGGTCGCTGCGTCGAAACAGACACAAGGTGGGCTTTGGAATATCAGCCACGATATGGTCACACAGGCTTCCTGATATTTGAAAATTATAAACTTAGCAATACCAATACAAATCAAGAGATTTCAAACAATCTACGAAACTGCTTCTTTCCATGCTTTCCTTCACCGATATCTTCTCAGTCTCGCCGTCACACGAAAGCTGCCGGAGAGGTCGCCGCCTACTCTCTAACTTTCCATGTCGTCCCGTCATCATCAAATCTCACTCCCGCAAAAGCCAATGCGAGGTCTTGAAAGTCCTCTCGGCTGTCTTGGGCGCTCTTGATCTTCCTCGCCAGAGCGAAATCGAGAAGAACGGCTTTGTTGTCCGATGTCCTGATCACAATGTTGCGGACAGAGGTCAGATCACCGTGGATCCAGCCGGCATCATGCATCCTCTTGACAGACTCCAATGCCTTCTTCGCATCGTCCTTGTTGTTGGGGTCTGCGAAGCGCGACTCGATGAACTCGATCAGAATGCCTTCTTCATCAACACCGCAATCATCATAGACAAGCGCTCCAAACTTTGGTCCTACATCCTTGCCGTCGATAGCTTCATAGGCTTCCTTCTCTTTCAAGATGTGCTGCTTGTTGGAATAATCCTTCTTCAATATCCACGTGACGCTCTGATCCCATCCGGGGGCGATCACGGTCGCCTTGAATGCGTTTCCGTCTTTGCCACCCCCCACGTTTTCACCAATTGTCAGTTCATTTAAATTCAGCTCCCCGAAAAGGTCGGCGCCACCTTCTCGCCAGAAACCATCAGGCTTCCGTTTCTCGATTGTAATATGCCGTGGTACCAAAGCATCGAGTGTAAGCCAAGAGCAAAAGCTGCCAGAAACCAAGAGTAAGTAGACGTTACCTCAGATGCAGATACGGGGTGGCCAAGTACAGCCTGGACACCCATGAGACCCAGCAGTTGAAAGGTAGGAAAGTACATTTTGTCAAAGATATGAGAATCGTAGTGTGGAACAGCTGAATACCGTGGAACAACTTGGCTGTGGACAATGAATGACCTCCAAATGGACATTTGCCTGTTTAATTTTCGCGTGCTCTTATAAACTTAAGAGGGGGCTTTTACTCAAGGTGTTGTCACCCATTCGGGCGATGATACATGTAGTCAACCTGTGGACTGCGCAATTTTCTTCGTGTGGCTGAGCCTCGGAATTTTCGAACGCATTTAACCGTCGTCAGCACGGAGTTCGGGGCTTAGACAGGACTCTGAGGATTTCAGTCTCAGCTTATGTACTCGGACTTTTGGCGGCTGTACACTACCTAGGTAATCAACATGAGCTGACATCGTGTTTTCTTCGCACTTTCGGCTTTTTCGCGAAAAGAAATAACCTCTCGGATTGGTTTCTATAAGCACCTCAAGAGAGCACTACTCGGTTTAATATACCTACTGGCTTGAGTCCGAAGCTGACATGTGGCATGCATTTAGAAATTACTGAGACTCAATCCTTGGATAACCGTGATTTGAAATGCGAATCTGATGCGTGATTTCAATTAGGTCAAATGGATGGTACCTGCACTTGCCAGAGAAATCACCTAGAGAAACCTTCATTTCCAATTGTGGCACTCCACATGAGCAAAAGTACAAGAAGAGGCGGCAAATAGTTGAAAGTTCAAAGAACATCACGAGTATTGCAGACGTTCCAACACGCGATGCAGACGTCAGCTGTACATTTGCTGATTCAAATGGAGAATACTTCTGAGTGATCCGCGATGTATCGCGTTATAAACTCGTGGTGTAACCCGTACTGAGACTTGTTCAAATTGTCATAATCATCTTGAAAGATACCTAAAAACGTTGCGACTTGGTATCTTATTCGGGCCACACAAAAATGGCAAAACGGCCATAACTAGGAGAATTGTTTTCCTACTCCGTCGTACTCTTCAAAGTCCATTGGCTTCCCTCATCAAGAGGTACACGTAAGCCCAAGTGTAGAAATGAAGCAATGTAGTAGAGAATTGCGAAAAGATAAACGACTAAACTTCAAGTTGACAAGAGCAATCTAAATGACAAAGTGATCCAGAACATTCTCCTAACTCGCAAACCTCCGCGAAAACACTAGCAGGCCTTTCCTCTTCGCTTTACCTGAATCAACTCCATGACAGTAGACGACAAATCATGCCGCCGTTCTCGACGGCTTGACTCCATTCAGACAATTCTTCCAGTTTTTGTTCTTGGAAATCGTGCGAGCCGCGTTCTTCATCTCATCGAGCGTCTTCTTGCCGCCACTTTTCGCAAGACGGGCACCGCCCCTTGCGGCCAAGTCCTTGAGACGAGCACTCGTCCGCTGACCGATGGTCGCGAATCTCCCGACCACGGTCCTGGTAGCAGATGCAAAACGCCCGACGAAGGCCAAAATGGCCCTCAGAATGGCCTAGATATTGAAAGTCAGCATCTGCCTCATAGTTTGGTGAGGTTTTCCTCGGAAAGTTTGTTACGTACCGCGACAGTGTTACGCTTGTTGAGCTGGTGATAGGTGGCTTGAATATCCGCAGTGGTCTCACCTGAGGCCTCCGTACGTCTGAATTCTCCTACCAGTTCCTTAGGCACAGGAAGTCTCGATGGCTCCTCGCGCTTCAAGCCGATGGGCACAATCGGATCCTTCCATCTCGTGTCTTTGTCATCCTCAATCGCGGCCGCGATCTCTACGTATGGCATTGTGTACTCGTCCGAGTCGATATCCACGTCAGGGGCGTCCCCAAAGTCGCCCGGCCAGAACTCGTCAATCGCGTCGCCGGTCACAAAGTCTTCGGAGAAGAAGTCCTCTGCGTATGAAGATAGGGGGACGATGCCGTCGAACTCGCCAAAGATGGACAGCGGAACGAGCAGCAGGCACTTGCCCATGCGGGTCCGCTTCTTGTTGCGCTTCTACTCGGTCCTCTTCTTACCCTTGACCTTGTCGACCATTTCCTTCTTGGTTTTCTATCTCTTCTTCTGTTGGTACTCCTTCTTCTTGCGTTCGATGGTGTCCTTGATTCTGTCATATGAAGTCAGCAAGGCGCCTGCCATGCGAGGGCTTCTGTTTACAGACTTGTCATTTTTGTTCTTTTTCTTATCGTCTTGCGCCTTCTCGCACCCGTCACCCCTCTGTTTGGCCTTCTGGCCGTTCGGGCACTTCTCGCATCTGCAAGTGGCGGCGTTGCGGAAGTATGCGGTGCTGCTGCATTTTCGCCTCGGGCAGGCCTTGCATGAATCCTTCTTCTTGCCTGGCGCCGTCTGTGGCTGCTGCCGCGCCAAGAGTTCAAGAGGCCTGTCGGCGAACGTAACCGAGGAGATGGCCTGGCTCTCTGGAACGGATACATCACCCGACAGTAACTGTAAAGAGAGCCGTGGGGCAATGGTAAATAGAGAAAGAATGAAGTGCAGCTTCATGATGAATACTGAGTTGTTCTGGATTCTAGCAACAGAACTGGACACAGAAGGGATGCAACCGCGGGTTTAAATAGAAGGATACATGTACTTAGTCACAGAAGTTGCAATCAGCGACGTCGATGTAAGGTATTTGTGGGCGTTCATCAACTTTATGATCTTAAAAACTGCATAATACGTCAAAAGAACATTCTGGTTATGGATCTATGACTTGAGCGCGAACCATCTTCAGTCCGAGATCCTGTGAGATGCGCTACCATCTAGCGTGGCTGAGTATTGGAGTTGGCTATTCCAACCAGTAAGCTAAGTCCGATATCAAAGAAGGAGCAAGCATGGTCCGAGATGAGATGAGAGAGTCGATGGGCTCAGTCTGAGGCTCATTCTGAGTCTCAGTCCGAGATGAGACTGCAACAAAAGTGACATACTGAAGCACAGGATCTGAACCGGACAGCCGTCGAGGCTGCAAGCCATTCCTGCTCGAACGTAGCATGGCCATCCTGAAATCAACCTTCAATGATTGATCGCAGGAGAAATCATCAAGGCCGACCGGACGGGCTACCTCGGCGAGTTTGTCATCGTCAAAGGCGTAGCCAAAACCAGCTGTGAAGCATGTATATCAGCAAGCAAATCGAAGCGGTTTGAAGCTTGTATGAGATACCTGTGTGGTTCAAAAGCATTCTGAAGGTGACGCGACTTTTCTTTGGAACATAGTGGAAGTCTCCTTCGGCTGTCCTCTGGAGCACCTGCACATGACGTAGTTCCGGTGCGAGCTCTTCGAGCTGGTCTGCGTCATCCAGCTTGAGCAAGCCTCGCTCAACGCATTGCATACAAGCTATGGAAGTCACCAACTTTGTAAATGATAAGAGCCAAAACGTGGTGTTCAACGTCATTGGCTGGGTTGTCGACAAGCCCTTCTTCCCGGATGCATGCTGGAATATCGGCAGACTATCTTGTCCAAATGCACAATACACAATCCCCGGAAGTTTCGGGTTTTCTACCGTGGTGTACTGGTCAATCAGATCGCGCAGAGCCTGTGCTGAAGCTGCAGTTATGCTGGACATCTTGGTCAATGTGTCTCGCGTTACGTTGGTTGAAGCTAGGCGGCAAACGTCCCCTATCAATGTTTCGTTTTTACACAAAAGCTGGCACGTGTATTTCTTCCATATCAAGCTCTCTATGGCTCCGAGGAGCATAGACAATGGAAGGTATTGATAATTTCGGTGGTGCGCAGCCGAGGAGGGTGGGGTTGCAAGCATTGTAAATATTTCCCGTTGCGGACATATTAAGCCCATCACTGAGCATGCCTGTCCTGGACCCGGCAGGTTATGGATGGACGACAGCAGCACTGCCACAGAGCTACTTTTGAGGAGCGCTCGTCCGGTAATTCAGCTAGGGATGGATCTTGAAATCTACGGCTTACCAGAAAACGAAACAACAAAGAGAAACGTCTCATTTCATCTTTGACAAATTCACACAATGGCAGAGTACATATGGCTGTCAGGCCCAGTCGGCGAGATGCTTCGCTCCTCATCCCTTGCTACCACGGCCACGATACCTTTACATGGTCACCTAGTTGTCACGACCGGACATGTCGGCGTCAACCTCTCAACAGGAGAACTTGTCAAGTCCAGCATTTGGGATGAGTTTAATGCCGTATGCGACTGTCTCGATGCAGCTCTACGC
The DNA here is from genome assembly GCF_013390185.1 of Colletotrichum aenigma. Taxonomy (NCBI): domain Eukaryota; kingdom Fungi; phylum Ascomycota; class Sordariomycetes; order Glomerellales; family Glomerellaceae; genus Colletotrichum; species Colletotrichum aenigma. The sequence continues at coordinate 4,140,586 of NW_023500913.1, forward strand.
GACGCTGGAGTCGAACTTGGCCTGGGGGGAGCGCACAAAATTGTTGCATATTTTATTCGTGCGGAAGATGAGGCCAAACTGCTGGAGGTCTTCCGGGAAAAGTACCCGGGTCATTCGCCAACGTGGACGTCGGTAGTGGTTGCAGCTTTGGTTGTCCCGGGCATACACGTTGAGGTTCAGGCGGAAGCTGTCCGCCATGTCCGAGACACTTTCTGACATGAGCTTCGTTTGGGGATGATAGCAAATCGTGTTCCAGCCAATCAATGTACATAGCCCCAATACTTTCTTTTCCCTGAAATTTCACTGCCGGTCAGGCATGTTTCTGTAAGCATTGTTCGGATCCGCCAGTTCTTCTTCGACAGTTGGGAGCTTCTTGACCACCTTTGCGGGGGCCCCTGTAAGGGGCTGGCCCCTAGGCTTTTTCAACGTAGAAGTGCCGTCGATTGACTATTCTAAGCTGAAGAAAGAAGAAAGGACTTTACAAGAGTAGGCACCTAACAGCAGTGAAGCAGACCGGGTTAGGCGGTGTACCGCGGCAGAGTAGTGGGTCCAACAGAGCCGGATCTCAGTAACTGCTCCGGCAAAGCCGGAGATATCAATCCGGGCTCTAGCCCGTGACAGCCCCCATAGCAACAGAGTATGGTGGAATGCTCTTTGTCACGATTGACCCTGCTCCAATAGTGCTTCCCTTGCCAATAGTGACCCCCGGCAGGATGATTGTACCCCCGCCAATCCACGCATCATCCTCTATGTAGACGGGATCGCCAAACTCGACAAACTTAATCCGAGAAAGGACACTGGCCTCGTGCCCTGCGCTGTAGATGCTCACGTTTGGACCCAGTTGAACACGGTTACCAATGACCACCAGGCTGGTATCAAGGATGGTGCAGCTAAGCCAGTATTAGAACAGTTCAGGTCTTATCTTGGAGGAAGTTGTCTTACTTGAAGTTGATAAAGCAATTCTCGCCAATTACCACGTTGCATCCGTAATCTGGTATGAAAGGTGGCTCGATAAATGTTCCCGGGCCCACCTTTCCCAAAATGTCCTTGAGCATTTCTTGCTGTGTGGCCATCAACTCGTCATAAGGCTTTGAGTTCGGATCCAGATTGTTATACTTGTGAAGTAGACATCTCGCGCGGTGACGTCCTGCGAGCAGGGGGGGATGCAATGGATTTTATCTATCATCGTTAACATTTCAAGGACCTCTGTTTGGTCATGTTGCATTCTCACAGCATTCCAGAAATCATGCGCTCGTACTCCTCGCACCAGGGGGTGCCCTTCAGCTGCTTGGCGAGCTGAATGATCTCGCTGTTCTTCGTTGTTCTTGCCATGGCAACTGACTGGTCCTCGGTTACTCTCCTCCCTTCTGAAATTGGCTGCTTGATTTGACATTGATATGTCATAACGAACAGGAACTACTTTATACATGGGGTTATTTCAACTTTTCCTGAAGAGGACAAAAAACATTTCCGAATCTGGAAATATTTGACCGCAACCTTTTACCCCGCTATGCTATCAGACCAACCAGGGACACACCCCGCTCAGACGCACACAGGTGTTGAAGGTCTATTCATGTCGACGTTCGGTTGACGACGATGGCTAGTCGGACTCACTGCAGTCTGCGTGCTATCCTTTGTCCGGCTCAGTTCAAGTCGTTGCTCAACAATACCCTCGGCCTCTGCGTGTACATGTAGCAAGGATAACGTTTGGGGTCTATCGTGCTGAGCTCCGAAAACTTCTCTTGGCAATGCAGTCACAATGTGTATCCGAGAATCCCTGTCTCACGCTTAACATAGACACTCTGGGTAGGCGAAAGACGTGTAAGAAACCTGATCGCAGAGACAAGATATCAGCCACTATCGGCATGCAGAAGTTCCCCGTGATGGACCCCCACCAAAGATAGCGGGTTGCATGGTAGCTAGCATCCGTGCGGTTCAAGATAGGAAAGCTCGGCAAACTAGGATCTTTGCGGGGAAGCGGCTTGGAAATCTGGGGAAGGACCTGAATCAATCATGAGCCATGGATGTAGATCTACGACGCATTTTTTGGACGTGCAAGAAGATTCGGACGGGCGGAAACATGGTTCTAGTGGTATCTCTCTCCATGCTGACGAGGCCCAGTCACACTGCAAGCAAACGAATTGAGCGACATGCCAGCCATGATTGGGACGTTGGTGCAGGCAATGTATCGACTGGATCTTAGTGTATTCAGAAATGTGTAGGTGTAGACGGCATTCAATCTGTAGCTGAAGACGGGGAGGGAGGGGTAGTGCACGTACCTTTGTCCGGCTGTATTTCCAAGGTCTTGATAAGACGTGGGCGTGAACAGCGTACCGCAGCTTTTCATATAAAGTTCTTGGAGTCAGACCACGGAATTCAGATTCCTTACAACCATCTATCAACATACGATAACCATCCCAGAGTCTCAGGTAGTGCTTTTCTCGACCGATCTTTGTGCAACTATAGTACCACCAAACCTTTCATTGGGCTGACTATGACCGGCGAATATCCAAATGACGGCAAAATAGCCGAGCCAAAAGCTGTCGGAAGCGATGGGCAATCAGTTATCCTTGGAGAGCTCCATGGTATGGACGATGATGCCATTCTGCGAGCACAAGGACATGCTCCGGCATTGAAGAGGACATTCAATACTCTTGGAACCCTTGGTTTAGGCTTCAGGTGAGTTGAACATGCTGTTGAAACCTTGCAGGGTTTGCTGAAAACTAAAGCGTGGATGAAGAAGTGTGCTAACGTTGTGATGTCTTCAGTATCACAAACTCGTGGTTGTCATATGCGAGTTGCTTTGGGCAGAGCATGGTATATGGTGGCCCGCAAGCAACGGTATTTGGCCTGATTGTGGCCTGCTTTGTGCAATGGATTGTAGCCGCTGGCATGGCTGAAGAAGCCTCTGCTTTTCCATCTTCGGGAGGTATGCATTTGAATCGCTAAAAGAGCGAAATGTGCCATCCATGGTCATTGACAAATAGTTACAGGGCAATACCACTTCACATCTATCTTGGCCCCGAAGAAACACAAGAAGTTTGCGGCCTTCTCGGTTGGGTTGCTCAGCATCGTCGGATGGTGGGTGATCACTTGTTCAGGGTTGTCCAATAACGTTCAGTCGATCATGGGCATGGTTCAATTTGTGAATCCCAGCTTTGAACCCCAACGCTGGCAGTTTTATCTCGTGTACCTTGCACTTTTAGTTGTTAAACGTAAGTCCCGTCTCACCCCATCCATCAGCAGGCGCTTCCCACCAACTCTTGAATGCTAACTCGAGTCTCCCAAGTCGCGCCAATTTTCACCATCCCTCAGCGCCATATTGGGAAGTGGACAACGCTCTGCTTAGTTCTGTCAATCCTCGGATTCTTCATTGTCACCATTGTCATCCTGACGATGTGCAAGTCATTTCAGCCTGCCAGTCAGATCATCAAATTCGACGGTGCCAGTGGATGGCCGAATGGGATGGTTTGGTTCATGAGCATCGGCAACGCCATGTACGCCTTTGCGAGCCTAGATACCGTAATCCACATTGCGGAGGAGATGCATCATCCCGGGAAAGAGATTCCTCGGGTCATGTAGGTGTTACAATGCAAGGGCATCGTGTCACTTAACGGCAGCTAATGCCTTTTCCTAGCAACTTGACTCTAATGATTGGCTTGGTAACATCAGTGCCTTTCATCATCGCGATGATGCTCGTTATCAAAGATGTTGAGGCTGTGCGGGGTGCAATTTTGCCTAGTCTTGAAGCGTTTTATCAAGCCACAGGAAGCAAGACTGCAGCATTAGGCTTGCAAATACTGTTGACTATTCTAATTTACAGTAAGTCCAGCCCCTCGAGATCTGACATGCAGAGAGACTGATGATACTGTTCAGCGTGCATGCCAAGTCAGTGGATCACATGCGGACGCCTGACATGGGCTTTTGCTAGAGACGTAAGTGCTGAGCACTGGTAACTCCAAACAAAGGACGGAGACTGACACTTTCATCAGAACGGACTTCCGAGGTCACACTACTGGACTGAGATCCACTCAAACTATCAGTTCCCTGTACGAACTACTCTTCTCTCGGCAGCCTTCTGTGCGATCTATGGATTGCTATATGTTGCGAGTACCCAAGCGTTCAACTCCATCATCGTCTCCGCAGTCCTCGCAGTAAACATCTCCTACGTTGTACCGCAAGCCATCTGCCTCGTGCAAGGCCGAGGGAAGACCCTTCCCAATCGTTCATTCGATCTTGGAATCTGGGGTTACTTTTGCAATGCGTTTTCTCCTGTTTGGATAACTGTCATCGGTATCGTTATCTGTTTCCCAAATATCCTACCTGTGACGGCTGCTTCAATGAATTAGTAAGTTCCGTTCCCGTGACTTGATCCTTTCCGTCTGGAACGTTTCTACTGACACGTAATTTAGCGTATGTGTAACTTTGGGGGAAATTGGCTGTCTCATCATCTTGACATGGTACTGTATTAGAAAGCAGTTTCAAGGGCCTTCTATCGACTGGGCCATGCTCAACGACCAGAACGCTATCGATTAAGGGACTGGAATGGCCCGCCTATATTGTCATGACACACCTCAGGATATCGAAAAGAACGTACGAATACTTAGCAGATTCAATATTGATGTTTTCAATCACGCACTGCAATTTATGGCTTCTGTGAACCCGTGTGATGACGATTGATCCTCTTGGTTGAAAGTTCTAGTACCCTACAGTTCCAAGACTATTACTTGTCTTCGCCTCCGACGTTCCTCACGATTTCTATGTTAGCCTGGTGTGTGGAAATGGCTGCTGCACTTTATCGCCATCTCCAGCACGAAATTCCAGACCACGTACGCTGAGGAGCAGGTAGCGGAAAAATAATCCAATTCTTGTAAGAGATCTTCTAATTGACAAGTGCGCCTTCCTCTTCCCAGTTGTCTTCGTCAGAGGCGAGATTGACCAAGCCTCCCCTTAGGTCTGAGTTCCGTGGCAATCGTTTGAGCATTCATGATGCCCTGTTCAAGTGCACCATCAATAGAGGCTCGCCAGCCATGAGCCCAATCACCACTAGCAAAGAGGATATCTCCATGTCTTCTCTGAAGCTCATCCTGATACTTGGACATATATCCAGGCCTCCACCATGCCGGACCCCCTTTAGAGTATGGATCGGTACACCAATTGTGGAATATCTGAGCATCATTAACATATGCGGAATCGTATCAAGATAGTCATAGTGACTTGCCATTCTCTGAACATTCATCGGATGGAGCTGCTCAAAGGCGTCGACGGCTGCCTTTGGATTTTCCTCTGGTACAAACGCTCCCTTTTTGTCCTTCCCGAAACCGACAAGATGGACATTCCCATTAGGAAGGACACCGTCGCCGTAGCCGTACATCAGAGCACCAGGAAAGCGCATGCCGTTCCAACCCTCGAGCTCAGGGTTGCTTACATCGACGTGTATCTTCGACATCTGGTTGACATGTCCCAGCTCGATGGCTTCGCGGCGAGTCGTCGAGAGCGGGGGTATGAACTGGACATCCTTCAGAACGTTAAGTGGAATGGTGCAAACCACCTTGTGAGCCCTGAACGTTTGCCCTGAAAAACCGCGGACCTGAATACCATCCAATCGTTGGATGACGGAGCTGACAGGGAACGAGAAGATGTACTCGACGCCATAGTCAACGGCTTCCCCGAGCATTCGCTTAGCGAGGGCTGTCTGTCCTTGTCTCAACTTGTATCGAAGCCAGATATCACCGAAGTTTTTGGAGTCGTGCGTCATAAGAGCGTGAGATCGTGCCATATCCCAGAAGCTGCTGTTCTCCATGTCACCGCCCGAGATGTGCAAGAGCAACGATACAAGAAGTCCTCTTTCTTCGGCGCTGAGCTGGTCCTTGATTTGCACGTATCGGTCCTGACAAGACATCTGGTCCCATTTCTCAATGGTTGATCGATTCACAACGATGTTATTCAGCTGTGCGTGGGGCAAAGGGCAGATCGTGCGACAATGTTGACCATCGACGTTCACGAAAAGATCCCAGGCTCGAGATGTCATGGCTCCGGCTTCTTCGTGGGTTGTTCTTCTCGGCTTCGCACCTAAATAGTGCGATAACATCAGTTTCACCGAAGCGAGTGTGATGATTTCAATGGTAAAATACCTGGAACGTTGATGGTATAGTATCCATCACTTTTATCCGCAATGCCAGTTTCCATGAGATCACGATCCATGTTGTATCTTGTCATCTCTCTGAGCAAGTACCCCATGTGGTGGGTGACCCAAGTACCTCCCATTTCGTAGAGAAATCCTGTTCGACGATGTAAGCAGAAGCGTTAGATGCACACGTAAGTGTCATACAACGTACCATCTTTTTTTACTGTATAGGTTCGTCCCCCAATACGGTCTCGAGCTTCAAGCAGTAACACGGAGTGGCCTGACGCTAGTGTATTAGTAGCTGGGACAGCAAGAGTCTTGAACAGGTCCAAGATCCTACCGTTGGTTGAAAGATCTCGCGCGGCTGCAAGGCCAGCATATCCCGCGCCAATTACAATGGTGTCATACAAGCGGTTGGGAATCGATTCCAATCGTCTAGGAGGTTGAACAACTGCATCACTTTCGAGGCCTTTCGAAACCGAGACAGACTTGGGAGTCCATTCGTACCCATCGTTGGTCTTCTTCTCAGGCGCCATGTTGTAAAAATGTCAACTGAACTATGCAACGAATGGTAACATGCCCCAGGTCTAGTGCCCGATCCACAGCAGTTAAGAAGGTTGATCCGTTTTGACAGAAGATATCAGATAATTCCATCTTTGGCCCAATGCCGTGTGACCGGAATGCACTCCAGCTATGTCTTGGAGAGTCCTGTTCTTTGGGTGCATCCAACCCACTGTTAGTTTCAGGACTTGGCCATTCAACGACTTTTGGAGAAAGTTTGCGGGGTTATTGGCATTATTTCCTAATTAGGAAATATTTCGTACTCCCTGGACCGGGTCCGAGCTCCGGTCCTCCCCGCAGCAGGTGGGAACATCTACCTAACAAGGATAGGAAATTGGTTGACTTGCCAGAAGAGGCGGAGTTAGTCCACTCAGGAGTCATCGGTCGTAAGGTCGGCGATGATGATTGCAGCAGATATGCATCGTCATCAATACGTTAATTGTAAATAAGAACAAGCGACAAACATCAGACATCTTCCCCTATTCATCTTCATCAAACCTTCATATCCGATACTTCACGATACATTAGCAATCCAATTGCTGTTCGTGTGTCGTCTCGTTGTCATTCCCAGATTCAGCCATGGTAGACTTTAAGGGATTGAGCCTTGAAGGCAAAGTTGCAATCGTCACTGGAGCTTCTAGGTATGGACTGGAATCTCACTGCTAGTATCATGGCAACGCGGTTTGCTAATCGTAAAATAACAACAGAGGGCTTGGTGCAGGCATTGCCGAACTCCTTGGAAAGCGCGGGGCCAATGTAGTTGTCAACTACGTGTCCGAGGGCAGCCGTGAGCGTGCGGAGAAAGTTGTGAAGACGATCGAGACCAACGGTACCAAGGCCGCACTCTGTCAGGCAGATGTCAGCAAGCTTTCCGACATTCCTAAGATCGTTGATAGCGCCTTGAGCATCAGTCCTACCGGGAAGATTGATATTCTTATCCACAAGTACGCCTTCTCCGTGGGGTGATGACTTGATGCTGACAATCGCACTCCAGCGCCGCCCAAGGCAATGAAGCCAATCTTATGGACACCACACCTGAATTCTATGAGAGGCATTTCGATACAAATGTGAAGGGCCCAATCTTTTTGACCAAAGCCGTTGAGCCACACCTCCCAAAAGGTGGACGTATCGTCTTCATCTCGTCCGCAGGCGCTCGCCTGGGTGTCGCAGGACAAACGGTATACGCCGCCACCAAGGCGGCCAACGAGGCCCTAACTCGGACTTGGGCGAAGGAACTGGGGCAATCTCATGGGATCACAGTCAACAGTGTCAACCCAGGTCCAATCGCAACAGGTGAGTCACTACACAAAGACACGTTTCACGTATGTACACGTATACGGGATCCCCGCTAATCCTAGGCCAAATGTCTAGACCAATGGTTCCAGAGTGATGAGCAATTTTTGAAAGATATGCAGCCCTTGATTGAATCTACTCCGGCGGCTGCTCGAGTTGGCGAGGTTGATGACATTGCTCCTTTGGTAGCGTTCCTGTGCTCCGACGACGCTCGTTGGACCACCGGCTCTACCTTGTCGGCAAATGGAGGGTTGTACAACTAGAACTCGTAGAACAAGGATCTGTTTATGACGTATGACGTTTGGATATATATCTCGCATCCCATTTAGTAAAGTAAAGCATGATTCCAGACCCAGCCGCAAGAATTCTCGCATCAATCGATAGTGAACAAGGGATTTTGAACTTAACTGATGTCCTGACGCTTGTAAGATAGGCTGATAGTGAGATGGGACGCAGATCCCGGCCTCTGGACTGGAGCGGAATATATAACCCGCAGGGCGGAAGAGGGCCCGGCACCGGAGTCTGCCCACCAGTCTCCAATTACCCCGCGTTAGCTCGCTATTTTGGGTGGGTCGGGAAGGCATAGATCCCGATAAGACATCACAATGGCCCCGATACGGCAACTGTCGCCTATTCGGAACAGAACCTGGGTCCTTTGAACTCTCCAAACTCGACGCTCACATTGTCTGCTCATGTTCTTCACGTCGACCGTTTCATCACTGTACTATTTCTGAACATGCCGCAATCAGCAACGAAGCCGTCACGAGGATTCAGATTCGTCGGGGGGCCCAGCCGTAAACGCAAGCCGAACTCTACCCCTTATCGTCATAACCGAGCTCGTCGTAATTTGAACGACCATTCTCGAGATCATCCAGAATTGCCTGATGTCACGAACGACGATCTACATTCTGCAGCTAATTTTAATGCCCAGGCAGAGGGGCAGTCGCAGGATTGCATTACTGTAAGACCCGAGGATGAATCTGGTTCTCGGACGCCACAGCCCATGAGTATGAACGAAGCAGCGTCTTCAGAGCCATCAGGGCTTTTTGGTACCACTCTACCTCCAACTACGCCTTTGTCATCACAGGTGCCTGGAATTGACGCGACCTTGCCCATGCAAGCCCTGCCAGTGTCGAATGTTGATCCTTTCTGGGGAGCCAACGGGCAGTTCACGGGCTACGAATTCGACTCCATGGAATTTTCTTCACTGTTGACACCATTCCTGGAGACCCTAGATGGCCTTGCTGGAGTCGATGACTTTTCCTCCTGTAGTCCATCAGGCACTGACGCCTCCGAGAATCTCGAATCACAAAGAGATGACCAGATACAAGGTATCTCAAGCCAAGTTGACCCCGCCATGATCTCGATGCACCGTGCATCGAGGACCATCGAATCGCCGAAGATACCTTCACCAAACGAGGTGACTAGTACACTCGATGACCTTTTGCTTCAGTGTATTTATACCTATCTCGATTAATGCTACATAGCTGACCAACCAGGTAGACGACCAAGAGTTCTGCGTACTCCCACTGACATCTGATTTTGACGCCAACCCTTTCAGATGCGGGTCCTTGAAGTGAAAGAAATCCGATATTCTCCTCCACTCGATTCTCGCATTATCCTATCGACATATCAATAGAGTCACAGGGAAGTGTGGAAGAGAAGCTAGCCAGCACAAAACGACTGCTTTAAAAATGCTTGAAGAGAGGCAAAGGAGTGGACATACTCAGGCTGCTGAGAACGGTCTCCTTGAAGCGCTCCTCATTTTATTCACTCTCAATGTACGTTTTGCCGAATACGGCGTTTCTCAGATCATCAACTGACCGTCCAAAGTGCTCTTTGTCCGCGTATGGCTCGTGGACGTCGCAGCTTCACGCTGCACATCGGGTTCTCACAACATTTGATAAGTCCGGAGGACAAAGAACGCCTAGAGTAGAGGCTCAGATTTCAATGCTCATTTGGTAAATCATGTTCTCTGTTACAAGTGTGAGCAGGTGCTAATACTTACCTCAGGTGGGACGTGACTTTAGCTCTGACAACACGAAAGGGTTGCGTTTTACCTCACAAATATTATTCCAATCTTCACTATCAGACTCCCGATAATGAAAAGGCATTCTACAACGTATCTGGCTGTCCTGAAGAGCTATTTGGATACATGACACGTCTAGCAATGTACGCAAGAGAATTCGAGCTCGCCACCACGATGACATGCGTCACATTTGATACAGGTCCTGCTCTGTTGGTGGAGCAAGCTATCAAACACTGGAGGGCACCGGCGTATTCGGACTGCATTGATATCGAAACTTTGGAGAACGATGACTCCCAAAACGTGGATCAGCAGGAGATTGAAGAAGCATTGAAATACAAGCAAGATTTACACCACTGCGCCGAAGCGTGGAGATATGCTCTGCTTCTTTACATTGAGAAAGTATTCAAATGGGACCGGAAATCTACTTCCCTTCCAGTTTTAGGTTTGCTGGCCCGAAAAGCTCTCAACCATGTGAGCTCGTGCCGGCGAGGCACCATGCTGCAAAAACAACTCCTGCTCCCAACATTCTTGGCAGGGTGTGAAACAACGAATCTGGAGCTGAGAGAACAGGCGAAGCAGTATTGCGAGTGGTGGAATGATAAGACAAGGTATGACATGTTCTTGACAGCTGCCGCTTTGTTCGAGGAAGTATGGGCAAAATATGGATCCGGAAGTTGGTGGGGGTCTATCACGGACGAGAAGTGTCAGCCACGGGCACATGGATACACGCAAAATCAGTATCTTCTAGGATAAGATGCAATATCATGGGCTATTTCAAGGCTTTTGCTTGTGGGTTATTCAGATTACAACGGCAGGTTGAGGAATGCAGACGTCTCTTGGTTGGGTTTTCTAAATATTTGTCTCTGGATACCCATTCAGGTTAGTTCTCAGCTCCTGCTGGAGCAAATCTAGTTCAAACTACGTCAAACTCAATAGTACCCCAGCCTTCGAAGGTGCAAGACCAATGACCCACATCCTCCATCGGAACTGCTTGTAGACAACTACCAGGCAAGATGACTTGGCCTGGGTTGAACTCGACATCATACTTAGAAAGCTTGTTGACTAGCCAAGCAACAGCTGAGATGGGGTTACCAAGTACGTTCCGGGTGTTGCCAGTCATAACCTCTCGGTCATTGAAACGAAGAACTCCTCGAGTGTTGCTCAGGGTGAGGTCAGTAAGCCGCCGAGGGGTGCCACCGAGAATCACAGTTCCAGTAGAGCCATTGTCTGCTAGAGTATCCGCCAAGTCTATGGCCCAATTTTTCACCCTTGAGTCAATGATTGATGGCGGGTATGGCGTAGTCTATGGCGTTGATGACATCGGCCACGGTAACATTCGGTCCCTTCAGATGACCCTTCAGCACAAACGCTGGTTCGAGCTCAACAAATGGCTTGATGTAATCCTTCCGCGGTAATGTAGTGCCTTCGTAGATGAATGTACTCGCAAGAAGAAAACCGTAGTCTGGCTGATCGAGTCCGAAAGCATCTTGCATGACTTTCGCAATATTTCCTAGCTTGTACCCCACAAGACGGTCGCCGTACTTGCTGACCGCATTCTTGACGGTTACTTTTTGGACTTCAAAGGCGCTGTCGGGATCGAGGCTTCCCCAGGTCTTGGCGGGCGGGTCGATGGGTTCTCGGCTTATACGAGCAGCTCTAAGAGCTTCAGAGATTTGTTGAAGTTCGGATTCCTGCATTATTTTATTGGTAAAAAAGTGAAACCTTAGTGAAATAAGCCGCGATCAAAAGTCAAGGGCGTAGGATAGTGACGCGATATTTGATAAGAGAGGCGCTTTGATGATTTCTATTATCTCATGGTCTTGAGAGTAACAATGCCCTCAAGCTATATAAGTCTCAAAAACATTTGAACATGCACAAAACTCAAGGATTCTTCTGCTTTCCCAATACCTTTTCTGATAAGCCGACTGAAGACCAATGGTTGATGCCCGGAACGCCAGTAGCACCTCGGGATCTACGTTGACCATCGGCGAGGTTCGTACCTTATCTGGAACGCAACATGACAACCCGAAACTTCAAAACAACTGACGAATGAAATCAGTCCCGTTGTCATAGTCTTATCTTGTGTTCCGAGCCTCCTGTTGAGATTGGACCCCACTGTAGTCGGGCGCCCGGTTCTATCAGACCCGAGATCCCTCTCCCGATCCCTGCAAGAACGCATCCGAGATTCACTTCGGAGGCTGAACCGACTCGCTTCGGCTTCACCCAACGTAAGGTATTGCATCTTAAAGCCATAGGCGCCACATACTGGATTCTTTGGTGCTTTTGCCAACTTCTCCTACCAAGAAGTGTGTCATAGTGTCGCCCGTCTTGGCGCCTCTACCCCAGATGATCGCCTCCAGCTGTCCGGTGTCTCGGCTTTGTGCAGACGTAATGTCAAGCAGCTGATTGGTCCTGAGCCCGAAGGGGCCCTCACTTTCTAGCTTGATATCCTCGTAATAGATCAAGAAAGCAGGGCGGAACCTTACTGGATGAACCATGTGATCGACTGCTCAAGCTGTCAGCTGAACCTATCCCATCTCGGGTTAGAGGTCGGGGGGCTGAATGCCATCCGACCCTTACGAACCGATGAAGGCGACCGGGATTGTTGCGAAGTCCTTGGATAGGCTAGTCCTGCTGTTTTCAGTGCGTATACGCGACGCCGACGTTGCAATGATAATTAACCTTGATTTGGCCTCTACATGTATTTTGGCAAGTTTTAAACATTGACCTGTCCGCGAAACTTTCCACTCGTCATCGAATTTTCAATCCACTACTACACATATCTTCCTTTCCCATTGGTATCAGTTTACGAACATCTTCACCTCATTAAAGCCAGACAACTTCGGAAGCACACATCATGAGCGCAGCCCTGGCCTACTCTGAGTCAAAGCTGTCCGCAAAGATGACTGAGCTGAAGAAAGACAGCGGCGCGAGTGAAGTGGGAAGCGGCGAGATTATCCACAATCCCGAACACCTGCAACGCCATCTCACTCCACGCCAAGTCCAATTCGTGGCAATCGGAGGCTCGATCGGAACGGCCCTTTTCGTTAGCATCGGGTATGGTCTTATGCGTGGAGCAGGCAGCCTGTTGGTAGCATTTGCTTTGCAAGCCTGCGTAATTGCCCAAGTCAACAACTCGTTGGCGGAGATGACTGTCTTCATGCCAATCAGTGCATCTTTTATCCACCACGCCAGGACCTGGGTTGACGATGCCTGGGGCTTTATGGTCGGCTGGAATTTCTTTCTCTTTGAGGCGCTGCTCATTCCGTTTGAGATTACGGCTTTGGATATGGTCTTGACCTTTTGGCGTGACGATATCCCCTCCGCTGCAGTCATCACGGCATGCATCGTCCTCTACGCGTAGGGTTCCAATTTTCGTGGTCAAAACTTCGGTGATGCTGACGATAAGGCCTTCAGAGCATGCAACGTGCTCGTTGTCAAGTACTTTGGCGAAACAGAGTTCTGGCTGGCTGGGGGCAAGATCCTGCTTATCTGCATCCTCTTCTTTTTCACCTTCATCACGATGGTGGGAGGCAACCCGCAACATGACGCTTATGGTTTCCGTAATTGGTCCAAGCCGGTAAAGCTCCATTTTGTCTGTTTCTGTGTATCACATCCAACGCCCTGATAAGTACTGATCAAACTGCAAGTATCCCTTCGTTGAGTATATCGACACAGGCAACCTCGGTCGATTTCATGGTTTCCTTGCCGCATTATGGCAAGCAGCCTTCACAATCGTCGGTCCCGAGTATTTGGCCACTGTTGCTGGTGAAGCTCAGAATCCTCGGAAGACCATGAAGTCTGCATTCAAATCCGTTTACTGGCGCTTCGGGATCTTCTTCATTGGCGGTGCACTATGCGTCGGGATTGTTCTGCCAGCTAATGATCCTACTCTGCTCCGGGTGCTGAGCAACGGCGAGACGGGAACCGGCGCCGCTTCGCCATTTGTCATTGCCATGAAGAACATGAACATTGGGGTTCTTCCACATATCGTTAACGCTTTGCTTCTGACAAGCATCTACTCTGCCGGAAACGCTTACGTCTACTGCTCATCCCGCAGTCTCTACGGCTTGGCCATCAACGGACATGCGCCGAAGTTCTTGACCAAATGCACCAAGCAAGGTGTTCCTGTCTATTGCCTATTAGTTTCGGTCGCTTTCGCCTGTCTTTCTTACTTGAAACTGGGAAGCGATTCCGTTACTGTTTTGACCTGGTAAGCATGCACATTGACTGATTCCATTGTTCGGGGTCTAGGCCATGATTGAGGTGGATTCAATGCTAATCGGCACTCCAATAGGCTGACGAACCTAATTACTGGTGGAACCTTGGTAACATACATCGTCATCTGCGTCAACTACCTCTTCTTCTATGGAGCTCTTCAAGCCCAGAACTTCAACAGATCGGATCTCCCGTATGTTGGGTACTTGCAACCGTATGGCACATGGATTGCCTTGGTGTGGCTCATTGCTGTCGAGCTTTTCTACGGTTACGACATATTTCTCAAAGGCCGATGGGACATTGGATCATTTTTCAGCAGCTATACTATGGCCATTCTTGCGGTTCTTCTCTTTGGTGGATGGAAGGTCTTCAACCGCACACGGTTCATCAGGCCTGAGCATGCTGATCTAGTCGGAATCCGACCTGCAGTTGATGAACACGAAGCGTCCATGATTGAGAAAGAGGAAGTGGGCTTGCGCAGACGCATGGCACAGTTGCTCAATGCTCGCTTTAGATTTCACCGAGATTCGCGACGCTCGGTCTAGGTCATCGGCACGCAGGCTTGCGCTCAGGCGTGCACTTGCGAAGCCGCTCAATGATGGGCTATCGATCTAACGCTTTATTTAGGTAGAATCGGCCCGTCAATATCATGCAATCATGCAGTCTATGTGTGTTCTTATGCAAAACTCTAGTATGGTCTCAACGGTTTAGCGGTAGGAGACCTACGTCTGTCCAAACGCCCACTGTCAGCAGCTCCGTTGACAGCTTCTGCGAGCGACACAACGACGAAAATCAAACTTCTAACGGGCCAAGAATGCCAACGCAGAGTTCTCGAATTTTGAATCAAGGTGTGACTGGCCCTGGTCGGGAATATGGAAAGTGATTGTAGGTTCATCCGGTCGAGCCGGCGTTGTGGGGCCTGCCCAGCCGGCGTATCCCCGCGCCGGAGGCTGACAATATCCGGGTGTTCGGAGAAAACCCCCGCTATCCTGCGCTTACTTTGTCGCCAGGGCTCGTGGTCCCTGAAAGTGATATGCATGCTCTGTGACGAACTCTCAAGGATATGTCATGGCGCCGGCAGTTATTTGCGGGGTGTAGCTCTTGGATACTGCCATCATGACAAGGTTTCTAGCTATCTTCCGCATCCCCTCTTTCAACTTTGAAGTATTTCGTAGTAATCTCCATGGTGTCTCACTAAGGAGCGACGGAGGGTCGGGGATAACAGCACCGACAGACGCAAGGAGGAAGACGACAGCTGTTGGGTCCCGGCGGCATCCCACAGCTCAACTCCTGCCAAGATTTCCGGGACTCCCGACGGCACCGAGAACATTATTCCCGAGCGACTTCGTCAATCTATCTCAACAAAAGCACGCGATCAAACACTCGTATTCCAAGTGAAAACGCTGCCGCAGCAATTGCGGACCTGGGATCTCGTTTCACGAACGATCGAAGTGGAGTTGTCCATGGATTGCTAAACTGCACTAGGGAAGGATCATCACTGAACCGGTCCCCTGCAGAAGCTCTCGCCGCAAGGTGGCATTGACGCGGCTGCAGAGGCTGTTTGCGTCTGACTGCCACTTGTCCGGGACTGGCCTGATGGCCGTTTGAGCTGGCGATGGTGTCAGAAGTGGCTTGTTCATCTTTCAACCTTATTTCAGCTAATGTGACACGACAAGAGCCTCGGAGGCTCCAGGAAAGCTACGACGACGGCAATTGACCTTTGTCTGAACTTCAGCAAGCAATGTCCGCGGCCGCATTCGTTCCCTCTCTTGGACCCCGGGAGCCCTCTCGGAAACCGCAACTCTCGCACCCGAGGTTGGCATTAGGTTTCTGCAAGGCGAACTTCACCAACAGCTGTTCGCCTGAGGCTCATCACAGAGCTGCCCACCTGTGACATGTGCAAGCGCCCAACATGTCAGACGTCGGTTTCCATGGTGACACTCATACCAGTCGCCAACCTTTCGACGCGCTTCTCTCTCAGCCACCTGTGCGGGGAAGGGCTCAGCTGCGGCAAAGGAGGGTCGATCCGCCGTCTTTGGTTAGCTTCGGAGCTCAATAGTGGCGCTGTTTGGCGCATTCGGATCCAGGGGTCTGTGGCGGAATCCTCCTCTCTGAGCTCCTCTCCGCGACCCCCAAGGACCCCCAACGCCCCCTTCTTTTGCCCTCTGGCACGTCAGAAAACAAGCTACGTGGCAGGGGCCCGAGAGTGCCCAGACTTTAACGCGTTTGTTTCCCTGCCTTTACCTACCAAAGAGCCGTGCCGACATCCGGGGCTGTGTCTGCGGGGTGGGCCGTGAACCCTGACGCGGTCATCCCGATTGGACCGAGACGAGGATAACGCGCGGACGTTCTGAGTCGAGACTTTCATCAGCCTCTCTCCACAATGGCGGCGGTGTAAAAATATCTCGACGATTGGGTAATCTGTAGCATCACAAGCTTCGGATCGACCCATTCTTGGAGGCTCAACACTAGCTTAGAACTTATTTAAAGGATACAGCTTCCCCGCATATCGCTATGCTTTCTTATCACTCAGATCTTCGGACTTTGATACCAATAAACAAACACAGTCTTTTCATTCCTCACAAGTAAAACATCATGAGCTACTACGGCAACAACAACCAGGGCGGCGGTTACGGCCACCAGGGCGGAGGCTACGGCGGTCCCGGCGGCCCTCAGGGCGGCTACGGAGGACACAACCAAGGCCCCGGCGGTGAGGCCAACTCTTACTACAATGAGCAACAAGGCCAGCAACATCAGCAACAAGGGTTCGGATATGGCCAGGGCCCCAACCACCAGCAGAACAACTTCTCTTCCCCTCCTCCTTACCAGAACCAAGGAGGCTACAACGAGCACAACCGCAACGACGGACCTGGAGGCTACGGCGGCCCAGGCGGCCAGCAGGGCGAGGACGGCGAGCGTGGTCTCACCGGTGCCCTTGCCGGAGGTGCTGCCGGTGCTTTCGGTGGTCACAAGGTTGGCGGCAACTTCGGCCACAGCAAGACCAGCACCTTCATCGGTGCCGTAGCTGGTGCCTTTGCCGGCCACAAGCTCCAGGATGGTGTGTCTGACTGGAAGCACGAGCGTGACGACAAGAAGGAGGAGGAGAAGCGCAGAGAGGAAGAGGAGAAGCGTAGACACGAGGAGGAGGAGAGACGCAGGAGAGAGGACCATCACCGCCCCGAGGAGCACCACCACCACCACGAGCGCCGTGGCTCTGGTGACCGCCCCCGTGGCGGCAACTTCGCCGGCGGCTTCACCGGCTCTTCCCGCGACATCCGCATCGATGCTCACGGTGACTACAACCTCCGTGCGTCCTGCAAGCGCCGCGACGGCGGATGGCAGGAGAGCTGCATCAGCCTGAACCGCTACCTGGAGAACGACCAAGGTAGCTTCCGCTGGACTTCCGGCGGTGGCGGTGGCGGTGGTGAGCAGAACTACACCGTCCAGCAGGGAGACACTCTTCGCAATATTGGCGACCGCTTCGGCGCCAGCTGGGAGGAGATCGCGAGACACAACAACATTGCCAACCCTGACCAGATCTGGCCCGGCCAGAACCTCCGCATTCCGGGACGCGGCGGCGGCGGTGGTGGCGGCAATTTCGGTGCCTCGGCCCGGGATGTCCGCCTCGTCGACGGCGGACAGCGTCTGGAGGCGGAGCTGTCCCGTCACGGACAGTGGGTCCGCGCCTCCATCAACCTGGATGAGAAGATTGGAAACAATGACGGCACCCTGCATTACGTCTAAGGGTGGTCGAAATATCACGGCCGAAAACAAAAAAGCGATGTTGAACCGGTTTGATTTTTAGCGACACCGGAATACTAGATGATAAGGATTGAACTATTGGGTAGTCTCAATGCAAATGACTTTTGATCATTACTATGCGCCCATGATACTTCAGGCACCTGACTGAATTCACCGATGTCTACTACTTTTGAATGATGTTACAAGTTTGGTGAAATACCACCCGTCACGATCATTTTTATGGTCAAATAATCCTCCACCCCGTACTTGCTGCCTTCACGCCCCATGCCGGAATGCTTTACGCCTCCGAATCTGGGAAATCATCAGTTCTCACTCTGCGTATACTCATCCGGCCGGTGTGGGTCACTTACGGAGCGGAAGCATCGGAGATGACTCCGGTATTGATAGCAACCATGCCGAATTCTAGCTGTTCCGACACGCGATGCGATCGTCCCAGGTCATTAGTGATGAGGTATGATGCCAATCCTACCTCGGATTTGTTGGCCCTCTCGATAACCTCTCTCTCCGTCTTGAACTTGGTCAACGCCGCCACGGGACCGAATGTCTCCTCTTGCGTGACCTTCATGGAGTCATCGACGTCTCCCAGGATCGTTAACTCATGGAAGTTCTTACCCACAGAAGGAAGTTGCTTTCCTCCAATGAGTACCTTTGCATTTTTGCTGACGGCATCCTTGATGTGCTCTTCAACCTTCGACACGCCGTTCGTGAGGGGTCCGTGAGTAACCGATGCATCCGTGCCGTGGCCCACCTTGAACTTGCCGACTTCTTCAACTAGTCTTTGAGTAAACCTGTCATAGATGCCTTCCTGGACGAATATTCGGTTGGCACAAACGCAAGTCTGACCAGTGACCTTGAACTTAGAGACGAGAGCGCTGGAGATAGCAACCTCGAGGTCTGCGTCGTCGAAAACGATGAAAGGTGCATTACCACCCAGCTCTAAGCTCAGTTTCTTCAGAGTGTCGCTCGATTGCTTCATCAACAACTTGCCGACTCGAGTCGAGCCAGTAAAAGAAATCTTTCTCACGGTATCTGACTGGCACAGAGCGAGACCGAGCTGGGGTGTGTTCTCCAACGCCGTCACAACGTTGAGAACACCAGGAGGAACACCAGCGCGCTCAGCCAAGACGGCGAGGGCATTGGAAGAAAACGGCGTGAGTCCATCTGACTTCATGACAACCGTGCATCCGGCAGCAAGAGCGGCAGCGACCTTTCGGGCACCCATGGCAAGAGGGAAGTTCCAGGGGACAATCAACCCACATACACCGACAGGCTCCTTGATAACACGGGTCCTGTAACTCGGGTTGCTGTGGGGAATGATATCGCCGTAGATCCTGGAAGCTTCTTCGCTGAACCACTCAAAGAAGCCGGCTGCGAATAGCGACTCGCCCTCAGCATCACCCTTTGCCTTGCCGTTCTCGGCGGTGTTGATCTTCCCGAGATCCTCCTTGTTCTCTACCAGAAGCTCAAAGATACGCTTGATAATGCGACCACGTTGTCGGCCTGACGTTGCCCTCCAGGCCGGAAAGGCCTTGGCAGCGGCCTCAATAGCATTATTCAGGTCATCCGTGTTGGACTCTGGGCAAGTCCCAATAAGCTCTTCTGTTGCCGGATTGGTGACTTGAAAGTCCTTGTTTGTTGTTGATGAGACCCATTGTCCGTTGATGTAGGACTTCTCGACAAAAAGGCTGGGGTCCTTCAAAGAAGACGCCAGGGAGGGTGACATTGTGTAGGAAATGAGATGAGATGAGACGGAGACAATAGAGCAATGAAGATTTGACGCCTCGTGTAGAAGGAATAATGAGTGTGTTTCGGTATCTCACTGGCAATACTTGTTGAGGCTTGTTTTATGCCTGTCTATCTAGGAGAGATGTGCATCGTCATATTTACAAGATGGTGTCCGACCCTTGCTGCGCTACCCGAAAGTGGTAAACCAAATGAGATCCGATTTCTCCGCACACCTGAGCGGGGTTCGGGGTCGGGAGGGGCATGCAGGTCTCGGCTTTGGTGGGGTGGGCGCGACCAGGATCGGAACCCTCTCGGCTCGGGATCCGATTGTGCTGCATTACACGAAGCCGAAGCGAAGCACGCGGCCAACTCTCCGCATGGAGCTCCTTATCGAAACAATCACAAGGCTGGAGTGAAGGGCATGTGAACCACAAGCTCCAGGCCAATGACTATCTCATGACTATCTTTTGAGTTGATGCCCGACATGAATCATACTTACGAAACCATCTCGGGTCGGGGAGCAAAACGCCGGCCAAGGAACCAATCATGCCAATCTCCGGACCTCATTCTTTCTAGGTTTGGGGGTTTCGCAAGATAGAAACACGGCCTGAACTCCGTGTTGCCGTCCTGGTGACCTACCTATATCATCTATAACAATGAAGCTGTCGTGGAAGTGATGTCAATGAGCAGACCAAAAACTCAAGAAGACAGAAACTCAGAAGCAACCTTAACACTCAAGATTACTCCCAGTTATCACGCTCTACGTTGAGAATCGTATTTTCAGTCATGGCTGAAGTCGTCTCCGCCACGCCATCTCCCTTGGCCAAATTGAGCTTCAAGCCTATCATAAAGGATGAGCTGAGGCCAACATCTTCTGAGAGGCCCACCGTCACTTTCAACCCAGACCAGCACCTTGCCTTCGTCGAAGAACCTAAGAAGCTTACTCTCAAGGATGTTTCTCTTTCGGAGGATATCGGCATCTCCCCTGTTGCTTGTTCAGAACCATTCCCCCTGTTCACTGAGGAGGCCATCCAAACCATGAGGCAGGAGATCTTCACGACGGAGGTGTGGGAGAACTGCTTGCACAGCACGTCTTTCGCACCTTGTCAATTGCGAGGTCATTGTCCGAAGTACGTCCCCCCACTTTCACGCCATGTCCTTGACTAACCTTTCCAACAGGTACGCACCATTCATGGACCAAGCCTGGAATAATCCGAAGACCCTTGAAGTTATCTCCAAGGTTGCAGGAGTGGACCTGATCCCTAACATCCAGTACGAAGTCGGCAACATCAACATCTCCATCCAGAAAGCTGCTAGTGACGAGGACAAAGCTGCTGCAAAGAACGGGGACAACACTTCGGTCACCAAGTGGCACTACGATGCCTTCCCATTCGTGTGCGTTGTGATGATGAGCGATGCTACCAACATGCTTGGAGGCGAAACCGCTCTCAAAACCGGTACTGGGGAAGTCCTGAAAGTCAGAGGACCTCAGATGGTAAGCAAAACATCACTGCGCCCAAGTGTGTTCTCCGCTGACGCTTTTCGAGGGCTACGCTGTCATTCTTCAGGGGAGATATGTCGAACATCAAGCCCTGGCAGCTATTGGCGGCGCCGAGCGCATCACGATGATCACTTCATTCCGACCTCGTGACCCTTGCGTGAAGGACGATTCTGTCCTCACCTCAATCAGACCGATCTCGGAGCTGTCCGAGCTCTACTACCAATGGGCCAAGTACAGAGCCGAGGTCGTGAGGGCGCGTCTAGATGCCATGTTGAACACACTGGAGGAGGATCATGATGCCGGAAAGCAAACGGACGTTCGAGGCATCAAGCAATTCTTGCTGCAGAACGAGGAGTACTTCGCAATTACCAACAAAGAAATTGTGGAGATGAGGGAACCGCATCGAGCATGGGAAGGATATTAGCACAAATATTGATGGTTGATCGAGTTTCTGGGTACATAGTCAGGGTAGTTCAGAAATAACATGAGGGCTCGGGAATGAACACGACCATTTGATGGGAGATTCCAAGATCTCTGTCTCAGATGACACTCTTCATAAAACACCTTACACACTGTCATGACTACGTAGAAGAAAAGGAACTACATGTCACTCCAAGAGCACCATAATTCGAACATTGTATTGCGGGCTTTTTGGCCTTCAATCGACGTCAGGTTCTTCGAATCATCTCCAAGATCTGGTTAAGCCCATCTCCAAGTCCTAAAACGTAGGGCTGACTCTTTTCCTCGAATTCCATTGGAACTTGTGAACCTGCAAGTGTAGTGGAAGTGCTGAATGTAGCTTGTTTGAATCGTTTCACCTTGTCTTTAAGAAACCTAAGATTCCTTTCCCGATCATCCCTTCTTGAAAATACCGTGACAGCCGCAGAGTTTGGAATATGACGATACGTTCACGTATCATGTTTGTTCCCGTTCTTCAAAATCCGTTTCGAACATCGCCGAAATTGTTCATTGGCGTTCGAAAGTTCCTCTCGACTGCTTTCTACCTAGCTTGAGGCTGTTCTCACATGTTCCCTAACAAGTCCCTCCGTGAATCAGGCTCTTCCCTTGCGAGATAGAGTGGTACAAATCCCCCGACGGCATGATCATATGTTGAACAATTGATAATCGAAAACACTTTAACTCAACTGTGGTTATGAACTTGCATCTATACTGGAACGCGTGAGTCATTTTTGGTTGTGCGATGGGACCGAAGAAGTTTGAAAGCGTAGTAAAGCAAAGTGCAGTCGCACATTAAAGACTCATGTCTTACCTAGGGATGGAAGCAAAGAAACGATGCACATTGTTGGCTTCTATTGTCATCTTTGACCGAGTGAAACGTTGCTAAAAAAGAATATAAAGATGGTGCCAGAAGGGTTGGATCATGGCTAAGGTCTGATGGCAAGATTGAGAAAGAAAGATCAATTCTGTCTATGTTCCACTCAGGGGGTGAAAATGCGGTGGATTTCCAACCATCATTCAATGGTTGTGTGTTTATCTTCTGCGGCCTGATGGATTAATGTGTTACCAACACGCAGGTATCGATATTGAAGAATAGAGATCGGGATATCTAGCGGCGGTCTCAATGATAGGAAAGTAAAGGTAATCAACGTAAATCTTTGGAGATTTTGTGAATACGCTTACAAATCATATTCAAATCGGAAGTTGTATTATAACCCATAAGTAGTTGTGACTTTCCGCAGCCGATCAAAACTGGGAAAAGGACCAAGTTCGTTGTAAGGAGAGGCGATACCATTCCCATTCCGTGGGCTTATTAGTGACTCACGGCCTACTGTCCGATTTCTTCCTGCCATTCTCGTCTCTTTAGGAGAACTCCCTCATCTTCGCGGCATTTCATCTTCCAGAACTCCTTCAGCCTATCCATCCATATCGTCATATCTACAAGCGCCGCATCAAGCTCTTGTTGGGACAGCTCCGACATTGCGACGGCTGCCGCCAGGTAGTCTCCGAATCGTGGATTCAGAGGACCCTGCTCACGCAGAGGGCACGGTATGAAATCTTTCTGGCTCCAGTGATCACATACCAGCTCCCACCGTTTCTTGAAGTCGCTGTTTTTCTGCCGCGTCACGCACAAATTATCTTCCCAGAGTATACAGGGCTTTCCACCAGGCATTGGAAGTTTGAACGTTTCAACCAAAAGATCAGCTACCTCAGCCAATTCCCAGTTGAAAATGACGTACTGTTATACGTCGACGTTTCGCCAAATCCTCTGCGGGGTTTGGAGACCGTCCTTTTTGACGCGGTGCAGCATGCTCCAAAGGCTTGCACCATAGCCTCTGTCCCAGTCACCCGGACACGTCTGAAGGAATATCTCTGCCATCTTGGGGACGTCCTTGGCGATCAAGGCCTTGGTCATCTCCTCTTTCAGTTCGGCATCGCGAGAAACCCCTCCTGTAGATCCAGGGCGCGCTGTGACGGTCCCATTGGTGTTACTTGTGTGAGGTACCAGATCTCGCTTCATGACTTTAGTGCCGCAGACGTCGACGATCGACCGGGTGTATGCGTTGAACGTTGTAATTTGGTTCTGGTTCGGATTGTCACGTTGCATTGAAACCCCATTCGTGAACGTTAACGATTTGATGACCGTGTTTGCGAAAACCAAGCCCCATGCGCACTCCCTGTAGATGTGAGAGTCAAGGCCAACTTTCTGCTGGTGGTCCTCGTCAACTGCCGCCATCTTGGTTGTTGAAGGAGAGATGATGGTCTCGGAAGTTTCTCCGCGTCTAAACGCCATCTGACAGGCACGAAAGGATCTTCTACAAATTAGAGCTTTACCGAAGCAAGAAAAAAAGAACTGAAATACTCGAACCGTTACTTTAGAAAGCAGCGGTGTGCTATGAGTAAAGGCAATTAGCTGGCTCTGGAGATTCGCAATTTCCTTCCGATACAAATGTGGCTGGTCATAGAGGTTCTTCTGCGAAGCCTTAACCATCCAGGTGGCTCGCTTCCATGACTCCTCGCCGTTATGTAAGTCAAAAAGGTATGCCAGCAGGTGGTAATCGGCTGTACGTTAAAGAATGAGCAAAAACTTGTTTTCGTACGAGGGAAAAGGGACAGAAGGTTCCCAAATGAACACTCGTAGAGGTCACTAAGGACTCTCATATGGAGCGTTCAGGATCTAGAGCCTAAAGGTGGAGACCGTAGAAAGGAAGCTGGCGAGATTGCGGGATTGCAAGAGCTGCGTCTAGTGATAATTTCCTACAAGTTGTCTGTACTACATATAACAAGGATTGGCGCAAAGCGTAGATCATGTAAGATACATAGCTCCCGTTGATCATTTTATGTACGTTTCGTTTCCATAAACGCAGATGAAATTCCACTTAACCATTACCCAGACCTGTATGGCCCACACTTCCCAAAACCGCATATCTTAGCCATTAGGCCCCCCTAAGCACAGGGTCCCCAATGGTTTCTATCCGAAAGGTCTCATAGAATAGCGGCCGTGAATGAAGAAACACCTCTTTTTCCCAGATTGAAGAATTGAGACCAAAAGTCGTACTGGCTTTTGGACCTATCCAAATCCTTCAGCCAGGCATGATCTTCCCAAGAACAGTTGATTCAATTGAGGCGGCGGAAACGCCTTCGTAACGCTTAGAGCCTAGAGGATTTCGAGGCCCTTGTAGAAGGCGTCGTTGCGGGGGGTTCCTCGTCCTTAAAGTCCTAAGTAAGCTGAGATCTGAGTGTCGTCGACTGCGAAATTTCCGATACTAGAGAAAGCGTCTTGCTATTCGCAAGGTGTATGACCGTATGACGAGGCAACGCCCAAAACACTCACCCCATTTTGGCATGACCGCCGGGATTGGGGCTGTGGTGGACCTTTTGGTTGGCCGCAGTTATCTTGGCACTTAATTCGGCGAGTCTGGTAATTGGGGTGGTCCAGCATGTATTGAGTGGATTACAACTCTCACAGTCTTGATTTACGTGGGGAAAAAACCTGGGACGCGATTGTAATAACTCAGGGAAGAATCACACGCTAGGCGCCCTCAAACATTTGAAGGGCATGCAATTCATGGTAACTCGTCCTTTGGCTGCAAATTTCAAACTGGCTCGTTCACTCGATCGTTCTGCGTTTAAGTCCAGATCTGTGCATTTCCTGAGCCATAGGAACGAAGTCGTCGCCAAACGAAAGTGCCTCTGCAAAAGATGCAGAGTTTTGTGATCATCGCCTCCTCAGATCAGTCTCATCTTTTTTGACAGGGGATCGGTTTCGATGAGCAGATGTGCCCGAGGAATAGGATAACCATAGACCAAGATGCAATTCAGGTCATTGTTTGACAATGCCGTCATAGCCTCTCTATTCACGCGCGTAAGTCTTTGACATTTTCAGATTTCTGTTGTTCTTTTCCCTGCTCGGAATGTGGGAGAGCAGCCCGACAGTAGCCAATATTTGGCCATCGGTGAAGTGGAGCAAATGCGGTCTTGTGAACCAACATCTCGGTCGGCGCCGCCGTTAAAGCCACACTGTCGAACGGGGGTCCGGAATTCGGTCACAAAAGACTGCGCCTGAGCCACGATTGCGCCCCATCTTCTCCGAGATTTAGACTCTTGCATGGCCCCATTGGTCCAGAACAATCCAGTTAGCTCGGGCCCTGAACAAATGACGAAGACGCGAGCAACCAGACGAATTCACGTGTCCGCCATCTTTACCAGAATCCCAACGGCAACCTGTCAGAAATCCTGCACTGTCCGTAAAGATGTCATCAACGAACAGACGTGGGCCAAGCTCAACTGTCCCAGCGCGAACACTGACTGCGGCACCAAAATGCCGGCCCCCAAGACCAACGGCTCCAATTGGCCGGCACACCGCGGGGCTGGGCTGACTCGCATGGTCTCGCCTCAATGTGTGGCGTCACTCTCCGCGAAGCGAGAAACCTTGCCGACCTCGGTGTGGCTCGGCATTGACCGATGAACCTGCTTTTCCGTTGTGGCTCGACGGTTTTCTACCCCCAAGCCACAACGCGTGATTTGGGATGAACCTTGAGTGCGCATTGCGCCTAGCTCGGGGCTCAGAGTGACGTTATCGGTTTAATACGCTGTAACGAGATCGCGTGCGGAGCCCCCAATTGCGCGGCCCCTCATGACATGAGCCAAGTTGGCCCTTTGATCCAAGTGCCGAGCCGGGCGTGGGCATCTTAGCGCTCGGCCGACGAGCCGGAATGACGCACGAAGGGTCTTGATCACAGCCTCAATGCGGGACTCTGTTGAAGAAACATTCTGCATAAAGTTGTCCTGTTTTCCCTCTCCATTCCTGGGTTGCTCATCACTATCAACCAAACATCTTCAAGCAATTGAAACAAACTAAGATCTCAAGTACAACCCACACAATTCCACACAAACACACCCTTACAATCAAACAATCAACACAACCCAAACCAATACTTCAAACCACCACAACAAAACAAATTACACAGTCATCATTGACAAACAAACCGAGTACAACTTAATCTACTTCAACTCAATCTACATCACAACATGTGTTTCGGTCTTTCACGCAGACACCACGGTTACGGCGGTGGTGGTTACGGTCCCCGTCCGGTAATGGTCCAACCCCACCACCACCATCACGGCGGCATGATGGGTGGACCCCGCCCTGGATGCGGTGGCCGTCCGGGTTTCGGCGGCGGCTTTGGTCCTCGCATGGGTGGTGGCTTCGGAGGAAGACACCATCACGGACACCATGGACATCATGGCGGCGGCTTCGGCGGTCCCGGTGGTGGTTTCGGTGGCCCAGGCAGATGGTAAGCCAGTAGAGGCTTGCATAGGAAGGGATGGGATTATGTTTACACGGCGCAATATTACTTAGGGAGGGATGAGATTTAGACAGCATTTCAATGATACCAAGTCAATTTTTTTTATCAACAAAACTTTCCTTTTTGCAAGTGTCTGGATCGTTATGGATTCCCACCTCTCAGTGATTCAACGGGACTCGCCATTAAAAAGTGTCCGGTCGCCGCAGAGGCGCGTCTTGACCATAATTCGCGGAATTTGAAGCACTCGTGGCCAGCACTCGTACTCGCTTTAGGCAACAACTTGCAAATTCTACTATTTTCGGGAATATGTCTCCGAAACAAGTTACTTATCACGTCCACTAGGGAATACTCCCGATGCGGGGAACCGCTGGGGTAAGGTGAAACTCTGAGCATCCCGCCGGTTGGGCAGGTATCCCAGCTTACGGATGTAACACTTGGGCCAAGCTGACATCAAAGGTGACCACAAGCGGACCGTCGGCCTGATATTAAATGGAAGAGGAAGCATGTGGTAGGAAACTCTGATATCGCAAATTGCTTCCGCGCCGCGGCGCCGGCGGGGTGCGAGACTACATTTATGGGCATGGTCCTCAGCATTGAGAAAAATTCGACGGTATTGCATCTTTCCCACGTTAATGTGTTCTATCAAGTTATATGTGATCATTCATCAATAGCTTCTCGTCAAGATGCAAGATATTGTGCTCGCGCAGGTCGCTAAGTTCGGCGGCGCCGCAAATTTCTCCTGCGGCGTGGCCGCAATCACCGGTCTTCTGTCACACTGGCTTTACTTCATCAACGGACCCAAGAGCATGAATGCCGCAAGCATCGTGGTATTTCATGCTATCGCGCTATCCATGCTACTTGCGAGAACGGTTCTGTCTTACGGCTTCTACGACGGACTAGTAGTCCACGCAGCCATATCAGGATCTTACTTCGCGGCCCTCTACACTAGCATCGGGGTCTATCGCATCTTCTTCCACCCCCTCCGCAGGTTCCCGGGCCCGTTCCCCGCTAGGATCACCAAGTTCTACTCGATGTGGGCCAACCGAGATTGGAAATTACATGATCGAATCCTGAAGCTTCATGAGAAACTCGGAGATGTCGTTCGGCTCGGTAAGACTTCAAGTCTTCTTATTCCCCTTTGCTGGAAGAACAGACAGAGCCTAACTCTGAATTCAGGTCCTAATGAAATATCGGTGTCGGATATAGACACGTACATTAAGTTCCACGGCCCGCAGTCAAAGGTTACCAAGAGATGGACTGGGTTTTACGGCGCTCTTGCTTCAAAACACGAGCTGAACCTTGACGCTATTTGGGAAAACGAGGCGCATCGGGATCGACGAAGGGTCTGGGACATGGCACTAGGGACAAAAGGTATGCTTTTTCACAATCTGTGCTTGGAGCATGATATGAGGAGCTTTCCACTGATTCCGCGGTATCTGTAGCTCTAGAACGGTACGAGGAAGAGACAAGAGCAGTTCTGCGCGCTTGGCTAGGCCGCATCGAAGAGGTCGAAGGCAAACCCATTGACACCGCCCTCTACGCCAAGCTGATCCCTTTCGACAACATGGGCCGCGTCGGTTTTAGTCACAATTTCGGCACGGTACAAGATGGCCGTGACGACCGAATGCTCGAGCTCATCGAGACATCCTTCAAATTGGCTGCTCGGATGGGTGGGATTTCGTGGCCACTGGTTCTGCTCTCGAGTATGCCCAGTTTTGGGATGGTGAAGGAGTTTGAAGGCCTTGGGGCGCGGTTGGTGGATGAGAGACTGGCTGTGAGACCAAATCCAAGGGCAGTAACTATGGGCGAAAGCTGACTTTGCATTGTTTCCAGACCGACTCCGAACAGTCCCACGACATGATGAAGTACTTTCTTGACGACTACAATTCAGAGAAGCCAAAGTCTTTTCGCAACATCAATGTCTTGTACTCCGACTCATTGGCCATCCTCATCGGGGCAACGTACGCAAGAATCTACCCAAACAACTTGCAAAGAAGGTTCCACTGACAGCTTTCTAGAGATACAATCTCTTGCGCATTGGGATATTCCTTCTACTTCCTCGCCAAAGACCCGAAGCTCCGCCAGCGTCTCTACGACGAAATCGCCCCAGTGCACAGCAAAACCGTGGCTGGAGAGTTTTCTGTCGCCGATCTAGTGAAGATTGAGTACCTCGACGCCTTCATCAACGAGACACTGCGCATGCACCCCCCGGCCGCGACCAACGGACCTCGAGTCGTGCCCCCTGAAGGTGTTACCTTGGCAGACGGAACGTACATCACCGGTGGCGTGACAGTCTTTACCCCGTTGCATGTGTACCAACGAAGTAAAGTTAGCCCGTGTCTCTACATTCGCAAGATGAGAGAAGCTGACACACTACGAATAGGCTCCAAGTACTGGAAACAGCCCCACGAGTTCATCCCCGAGCGCTGGACCACTCGCCCGGATTTGATCATCGACCGACGAGCGTTCGTTCCCTTCCACTACGGTAAGTCACACATGATTGGTATTTTCAAAATGAAGCTCACTCTTCACGCCAGGCCGCTTTGATTGTGTGGGTAAACGGCTCGCGATGAACGTCATCCGAATGACCGTGGCCTACACGCTCTGGAATTATGATTTTGAAGTCGCGCCGGGTGAGCATGCAGAGAGACTTCACAGAGAGTCAAAGTTCCAGTTGATTGTGAAGCCGGGCAGTTTGAATTGCGTGTTCAAGAAGCGACCTGAAGCTGGCTCGTCATGAGCAAACCGTCAGATGGGGTATGTCGGATATCTGAAGCTGATTCCATAGCTCTCAAATTTGAATATGATCTGTTCCAAGAATGAACCAAACCCGACGTTAAACGGTTTGCCGAACCTCTCGCGGCTTCGCTTGGTGTAGGACTTGGCTACCTAAGCGGATAGCGAAGATGACGATAAGGACGACGACGACGCCGACGCGAACGACGAGAATGACGACAGACACGCCAAGGACGGAGGCAGGGGCAAGAGTGATGACGGGCCTTGGTCGGAATTAATAAACAGGGGGCTAAGGTGCTTGGTGCCTTATATTGTACGCAGTTAATTTAATCTTTTATCTAAGACGGCCGTGGCATCTGCCACCTTGTCGCGACCCACGCCAGGTCATTGTCATGCGCCTCCGCTGGCATGTACCCCCACCGCTTCTTCTCAGTAAGCCACGTGCGGCTAGGCATCATAGCCTCGAGCATGTAGTAGTTATCGCGGTGGAAAGGTAGCTCGGTTGTGACGGGCCCCTGTCTATCGAGGAATAGATCGGACTGAGACTCGATGTCGGCCTGCGTCATCTGAAAGTGACGTCTCTTATTGCCCTTATTTTGACTGTGACGCTTGATGGCTACAACGGTGTTCTTGAGGTGGCTCTCCAGGATACACGCATGAAGCAGGGGAGAAGTAACTGCCCTGGAGACGAGGTTCATGGTCTGGTCGACGAGAAGACGATTCCACTCGGGCAAGGGCTTGCCTCGATCCATCATGGGAATTGGCTCGCCCTTTTCCAGGTTCTGCTGCCAGTTGGAGAAATCAACAGCGTTGCAGAGAGCGTTCCATCTGATGACGCAGGTGAGGCAGGTGCAGGTGCGATAGGGATCAGCGGGAGGGATATGCTGATAACGACGATGAATATTAAGCGCGGCCACTCTGTCTGGATGTTGAAGACGGCCGTGGGTCTCAAGTTCTACCTCGCTTAGATGAATCGGAAGCCGAAAGCATTTCTCCAGGATGGGGTATCTGGCGGCGATGATTTCGCGAGCGAGGATTGCCTCGTCGTGCTTCACGTACTCGTAAAGATGGCGACATGTGCGGGAGACTCTGAAAAGATCGCTGGGTAGAAGAAACACCATGATGTTATTGAGGACCTCATTGGGAAGGTCGAAAATGTGTGTTGGCTGTGACGACTTCTTGGCGGTCTTCTTCAGCATCTTACGCTGACGTCGCTCGGTGCGTTTGGAGCGTATCTTCAGATTCCCGGAGGCGGCGACGCGATCACTATCTGTGACGGCCTCTGTTGCCTCACCCCGAAGAAAAGTCTGGTTTTCTTGTGAGACGTCGGTTGTGGTGGCGATGGAGGCTGTGTCGGTTGCCGTCTCAGTCGCTTCAGTTGCTTTAGTCCCTTCGCTGGATGATTGAGAGGTCTCCAGATTATCCGAGACGGTGAGGGTCTCCATCTGAGGAGGAAGACTCTCATTCTCATCTCCAGTCGGTTCCGAAGAAGTGCCCATTTTTGAAAGGGACATGAAGAAAGTCAAAGCCGTCCCGGAATGATAAAAAAGCTGCGGTGAAGTCGAACACTCAAGGTTGCAGCTCGCTAATCGCCACAGGCCGCCAAGGAAGGAGCGATCGCTGAATGTGTCACGCCGGACCCCGCCAATGGGCGGTCTTTGGGGGCTGCACGGAGAACATCACGATTATGTAAGCGGCAGAATCGCGGATGCGGCGCAGAGGCTGGTCTGACCGCCTGCCTCCCATGACCAACCGCCCGCCCCCTTGCCGGACTTCACCTTCTCCCCTTTGCCTTCACTTCACGATGTTTGATGCCAGATATCATTACCTCAATCTCTTGGAAATGGCGAACTCGATGTTTTGGCTTTCGGAAATTTATGGTCCGAAATATCTATCAAAGCCCACCTGAGATCTCTCCAAGCTATCTGGACCAAATGGGCCAAACTGGGTGCCGTGAGCACGATGTCCATCAAACCAGTTGCTTGTTTTCTGAAGTGAAAGCAACTCAAAGCAACAGTACAAAGCCGTAAATTGGGTATCAATGCAAACGCCAACAATCAAGTTCAAAAAGCAATCCCGTATCCTACCACACTCCATCTACCACCAAAACACCTGTCCGCTGTAGCCGAAAAGATAGCACTCAGTTGTACGCGCTAGGCTGCGGCGCGCAGGGGTCATGGCCGTACTGAACCTCCCAGTACGGGGAATGAATGCCGCCAACATCGTACTCGCGCTGCAAAGCCAGGTATGCCAACTCCGCCTGGTTGCCGAAACTACCAAAGCGGTACTCCACGTCGCCCATGTCCTCGTTCATGACGATGGTGATGACCTCGTCAACCTCGAAGGTGATCTTCTGCTTGAAGTACGCAGTGAGAGCATCCTTGTTGACCACGTCGGGGCGGCCCTTGATGCGGAGCACGCGAGAGTTGTTGCGGCGGTTGTCCTGCGCAGTCTTGATGCGGTTGAGCTCGACCTTGGTGACGTGGCCGCGGACCTTGAAGCGGCGCGCAGGGTTGCAGCTCATGGCGTAGAACTTCTGCGCGGCGCCGAGCTCGAAGAAGACCACCTTGGCAGCCGCGGTGTGGTGGTTCTTCGCGGGCTCGGGGCCGCTAATCACCACGCTCCAAATGCGGCCCATGTTGCGGATCTCGGCGAGGATCTCGCGGTGGGTGACGTCGGGCGGAAGGAAGGTGATCCAAAGGGCGCAGTTCTCGCTATCGGGGATGTCGGCGGAGCGATTGCGTTCGATGGTCGGGTCGCCGGCGTAGTTGGGCGAGATGCCGTACATGGCCTTGAGCGCGGCCCTATCCTTGTCGTTGTCCTTGGCCTGGCCCTGTTTGGCACGCATGGCAGCCCAAGTGGGACGGAAACCCTGCGGCTGTCGACCTTCGGTTGGCTGGGAAGAGGTGGCGTTGCTGGGAGGGCCATACTGACGGGGGCGATGCGCATATCCAGAGCACTGCGAGTTGCCCGTGGCCGCCTGATATCTAGCTTGTGAACGTGCCAGGCGAGTCTCCCATGAGCCTGCGATGCGACGGCTGGGCATGGGCATTGCTTCCTCGTCTGAGGAGTGGAAAGATGGACGTCTGCGGTGTCTGACGGTGACAAGGCCCAATGGATGCGGGAGCCTACTAAAGTTGTGCCAGGGAACTCCCCTAGGCCCCGGAGGAAACGCCGACAAAGGGTCTCTAATAGGCGGAAGCGCATTCTTGCGCGGCCAAGTTAGCATCAACGTTTCAGAACGTTCTGGTACGAGGGGACTCACGAGGAACCGAAGCGGAGCATTCTCGACGGTGGTGGGAGCCGAAGCGTTGGCACGGACGGAGCTCGAATTGCCCATTATAACGGGCTCGCGACCAGAGTCCGACTCGGAGTCGAAGTCTGAATCCGAATCGGAAGAATCAAAGGTGACTTCCGCAGCCGACTTCGCAGCACCAGTCTGAGATCTAGGGCCCGGGGTAGGACCCGAGCCGAT
This sequence comes from Colletotrichum aenigma, assembly GCF_013390185.1. NCBI lineage: Eukaryota > Fungi > Ascomycota > Sordariomycetes > Glomerellales > Glomerellaceae > Colletotrichum > Colletotrichum aenigma. The sequence goes on from NW_023500913.1 coordinate 4,173,781, forward strand.
GGACAATCGACTCAAGCCAAGGCTTGGGTTGACCGCCATGATAGCGTCGCGATCGGAAGACGCATGGTTGGCATTCGAAGTCGACCTTGGGGGACGGGTTGGGTATTGAGGGCCCGAGGTTGGAGTCAGGTTGGCGGGCAACTGGCCTGAACCAATGCTGGGGTTGACCACCCTGATAGCGTCGCGGTCGGAAGACGCATTGATGGGATTCGAAGTCGACCCTGCTGGACGGGGGGGACGAGTTGGGTATTGAGGGCCCGAGGTCGGAGTCAAGTTGCCGGATGATGAGGGAGTGAGGATTACCCCATTCTCGATGAATCTGGATGTGGATGTCCCAGAGATTCCGAAGAGCGAAGTCGAATTGGGGGCAGATGTGGTAGACCTAGAGCTGCAGTGGTAGGTTAAGGGAGGGACCGGATCCAAACGGACCCAAGGAGAAGAGTTGTCGCCGATGGAGGGAGGTGTGGGTACTGGCCATGGCGCGGGAAAATCTGACTGGTTGCGGAGAGACTGTACACGGGAGCCATGATGTATGGCGGGAGTTGGAGAGTCGTCCTGGTTGAGGGCTGCGAGGGTCGACGGGGTGTAAGGGCGGAAAAGGCCATTGGTTGGCTCAAGCCGGTTGGCAGTGGGAGGACGCTCTGCCAGGGCACTGGGGCTGTCGTCTTGGTTGATGATGCGCTGGCTATTGAAGTTGTCTCGGGTGTTGTTAGGCGCCATCTTGAAATCGTCGACGGGTGGTCTCGAGGTAGGGCTGCGAAGTGGCTGCGCGATTCAATGAGTCAGTTTCACACCCCTCACAGACTCAGTCAGTAGAGACTCACTTGATGTGAAATGTTGGACGCGGAGGTGGTAGCGATGATCTGCTGCGTTGAACTGGGACAAGAACGATCGCGTGCAGAAGTGAACGAAAGATAGCTTTCTGTGATGATGTCTGTTACCCTTTGTTGTTTTGGACGGAAGGGTTGTGCTGTGGTTGAAAGCTTTTGGATTGAGTGAGATTGTGAAAGAAGATGGGAGATGAAAGTGGGTTGAGGTGATGATGGTGGGTGAGGAAGATGGAAGCTGTGGATTGGAGGAGAGATGGGACGATCTTTTATCCCCAGACGTCGGGGGAGAAGAGCCGTGGTGTGTAGGTGGCCTGAATGGTCTGGGAGGTGGGAGAAGGCAATCGCGATTTGAGATGGGCGTGGCCTGAACCTGGTGGAGGTGAGGTGAAGGTTCCAACGCGTCGTCGAGAACAGTCCTGGGTGCCAAAATAGCAACAAGACGCGCCTAGAAGCGCCTCGGACGCGATGAAAACCCGAAAAAGGTGAGTTGAAGGGCGACAAGGAGACGACAGGCAGCAGTATAATGAGATGATCGCCTGAGGGGGGTCCTTACCCGTCTTTGTTTCGTCTCCTATGAAAGGTTGGCGAGTAGGTTGTGAGGGGGCCCGGGGCACTTCGAGGGGAGAAGACGCAAAGCAGGCACCGGTGGAGAAAGGGAGCGCAGGATCGCAGTGAGATTGAAGTTGTTGAGGTAAGGTAGGTAGGTTGGAGTGAAGTGAACTGAAGTAGGCAGGCTGAAGTGAAATAAAGTGGGTAGACTGAAGTGGAGTGAAGCGAGGTGGGATAAGTGAGGTAAGGTGGGAGGAAAGATAATGAAAATACGTACCAGGAAGGCAGGCTCTCATGATAGAGAGGCTCCAGGTGAAGATTTGACCCAATCGATGAGGTTCGCTGAACCTGGAAGGTAGCAGTTGAAGTGCTTAAGTTTAAGCGATATTGTTGCTCATGAACTGCTACCATAACGGACCACTCGCCGCAAGGATCTGTCCTACGCATGGTGACTACATACGTACGCGAAAATACTATTCAACCTTTGTGTGTCGGCCAGGCCACCAAATCGGAGGATGAGTTGCATAAGTAAACTTCGGCCCAGTACGCTTTTGCTTATTAATGACCAGGGATAAACGAAGGTCTAGTATACCGCAAAGAGAATCGAGGTACTTAGTATCATCGCAGAGCTTCCGCGTTTGTAGGTAGACACGGCGCATGAGACAGGAAGTAAACTTGCTGCAGCGTATTCTTGCGAATAGCAGGGCCGGGAAAAGAGAGACTCAAAGTGCTCGCTTCTTTCACTCCAATGCCTGTACAATGGTGATTCCATGAGAGCGGGGTTCTGAAGCCTATATGACTACCCTTGGCATCGAAATTCGTAGCAGAATCACCTGGGCGATGCCGCGATTAGTCTGTACTCAAGTAAGATGCTCTCTGGAGGACTTGTGGTGAGTTGTTTGAACCAGCAGGCTCTATTGAGTAGAATCGCATTGAACCCTCCAGCCAAATGTAGCAGCGGAGAAAGAATTTCACGAAGGTTTAAGAGCTCTGCCGAGTGGAAACATACTGATTATCGACGTCGCGGCTCAGGCCATCGGCGTGATGGGACGAAGCTGCTAGATGGTTCAGGAAATGGTGTCGATGTGCCTTTCATAACTCAGGAAGGTAGCAGAGTCTCGATGATGCTCCCGCGGTAATTCTCTAAGATCGACTTGCATCCAGACAAAATAGGAGTTCGAGAGTCGCTTGGTGATAGGATTTGAATGTCCCAAAACTTGGAGCCGGGTGTTAGTTAAGGGTAGTGAAGGAGGTGTGGTCTTTCACAGAAACTTGAGACTGGCTAGAGAGTTGGAGCGGTTTCTATACACATGTAGGCGGTGATGCGACGAGTTTGTAAGTTTATGAAATGAACCACATTGGGTTTTCAAGTCAGGCATTAATATTAACGATATGGGCGAAGCAATCGGTCTGGTCAAGGGGAATTTTCAGTGAATCATAGGCAGAATCATAGTCAGAGTCTCCAAATTGTTTCCTGAAATTGGGATGTTTGATTCGATTTTCTTAAGGCCTTTGTTAGCCGCCAGTCAGCGAGGAGTCGGCGTGAAAGGCCAGGAGAAACATCTGGGCTGTTCCAGCAAGGAACAAAAGCTTTGAGCAGGCTTTTCGTGGGGTCGAAATGCTATTCCGAGATTCCAAGCAACTTCTAACTTCATGTCGTCAAAGAAATATGATTCACACGCATTACAACCTTTTGCGCCTTGTCAAGCCAAAACACGATTCTCAACAAGCGATCGTCCTTGCAAGGTGAATATTTAAGTAACACGCCACGAAAAGGATTGATGTGGGCATAATTGTGCTCTTTCTGTGCATGGCTTCATTATTACCGCGTCGCGCGATGCTGCGTTCAATATACTCCCAATAAAGCTGCCTGACAGGAAGCCACGAGAATAGAAAATCAAGAAACCCACTGTGTCTTTAACACATTCCGGTGTTGTCCTTTCAAGTGTGGTTGGTTTTGAATCCAAACAAACAGCTTTGACTTATTTCAACAAAGTTTTGATACTAGCAACGCAATGAAAACACATAGAAAACATCCAAATTTCGATGGAAGTGACGATCAGTTCATCAATATCAGCCCCTACTATTGAGTTCTCAAGCAGGAGATGAGTCAGAAAGCACGCGTTATGCCTATAATATGGTGGCACGCTACCTATTTGACGAAGTCGACTTCGTGAGAGCTATCACCGCCGACACACCAGACGAAATTCCCGTCAGAGACTGCAGAGCCTCATGCTGACCACGATTCTACTACGTCCACATCTGAGCCTCAAACCATGTTCTTCTGAAGCACATGGAACAAATGGAACCCGCAAGGTCAATGTAGCAGATTCTGCCTGAACGCCGTGTTCGAGTCCAACGTTGTGTCAGGTGCCTTGTGTCTCGCGTCTGCGCCCAGCGGTTTTGTCACCACGTTACAATCTCGGTGTCAGGTAGGACAAATCTCGTTGCGAGGATTCGAGACATAACGCAGAGCGAAGAGCCACCCAATCACCTCACGTCCATTGCACATTTCTTCCAGCCTGTTTAGCCTGCAGTCGGGTGGCTGCTTACGTCGGGAAAACGGCTGCAGCCGCCCGAAGACTTGACTCTTTGCCACGCGTTTGAGGGCGTCGCCAAGTTCAAATTCCCAATCGGCTTTTCCAACCGTCCCCCGACGACATGGAACGTCGTTTATTCTGACCACTCTCGGCCGAACTCTCTCTGGCCCGCCGAGACAATCTCATCTTACGATTTAGAAGCCCGTCTTGAACCATCTCGTGCACCAGAGTCGGAGCGAGATCGAGGCAGTATGGACCCCAAGTCTTGTATCAAAATCGATCCTCCGTGCCGAGAGGTCTCATGATGGCATAGCAGAAGCCAGAAGGCAGATTTGCGGCGGCTGAGTAAGATGTCCACCTAAATTTTCACTCCCTTCAGGTGTATCAACTTCCAAATCAGCCTCGGTGATCTGCTTCCACGACAGACTATTGCATTTTCTAGTTTTGTTTTGTTCCTCGTATCGCAAGATCAGCCCTGTTTGGGCTCCTTTGCATCCTCCCTTGCGCCGGGAAGTTTCCTCACGTCAACCATCACAGGAGAATTGGTCACTCTGTCTCACCCGGGGAACCAGCGCCACGGAATGGGAACCTTCTCGAGCAGCCCGAAGCGAGAATTCCTCTTCTGTGGTTCAGGGATGGCAAGATTGTCGGGGTTCCACAAGAACATGCGGGGCATGGGCCCCAAAAAAAGAAAGCTCGGTGAATCACATCGCCTGGCCAAGGAATTGAGGGCATCACGACCGGAATGCCCTCACAAAAGAATTGACAAAAACAACTGCCGCGTCACAGCAGCGCGACCATAGCGAACTCTAGATGCTGCAAGCTGACCGGTCATCTGCACACGTTTAGGCCAGTGAGGTAAGATGGTCAGCTTTGTTGTTTCTTTTCGAATGTGACAATCGGATGATGTCTTTACACCCAGCACGACAGGCGGTTACACATCACTGTTCTGATGGAAGCTCACATGCATCGATCGACCCCGACCGGCCCAACCTAATGCACCTATCCACGCGCCCGGGGGACCCAACCGGATCTTGGGCTCTTTCACAAGACAAGGGGTGTAGATCTGGGGAAAAGCAAAGCTAGAGGAAAGGGGCCCTTGACGAAATCAAATTGAATCGAGTAAGCGCTCAGCTCTTCCAATGGGTTCGTCGCGACCGCCTCATCGTACGCGAGACCTTGCATCATGGTGTCTGAGCTCGCAGTTCTAGTTGCTTGTTGGGGCCCTCGGATCTCCTTATAATTGCTTTTTTCTGCAGTGATGGGAGAAACTCTCCTGCGCCGGGGGGCCCGTCTCCTGTCGGCCGGCCGGTTATCTGGGAATGTAACCATTATGTAAACCCGCAACCCGCTACGTATCGACACCGTTCTTTTCTCAACAAGGGAGGGGAAACACTCGGCAGACCGTCCAATGACGCCTCGCTGCATTAGATTCCCCCCCTCCGGCTTTCTCCCTCCCTTCTTCAATAACACGAGTTCTCACTTTCTTCGAGTCACCTCTTGAACCGGGAACCCAATGTCTCACGTTAGCGTGCGACTGGGCGGGCTGATTCCCAAAAGATTTTGTTTACTCGGATCGACCCCCTACATTTGATCTACCGACGTCTACCAGGTGGGAGGATCTCAGACAATGCGGCGTCTTTATTATGATTCTTTTTTCTTTCGAGAAAATTTTGCAAATCACACAGGGACCCAAACGCGCACATTGTTCACTCGAGACTGATTTCGTCAGCAGTTGATGCGACCACAGTCGTTAGATCAGAGTTGGGGGCTTTGCTAATTGCTCCGGCGCACCTTATTACTGTAGTCCGAATCGAAAAGCGCCACATCGTCTGCGTCAGCAGTCATCTTTGACGTAACGTTCTGACTTACGGCGATCCCCAAAATTAACGGAGGTAGACCTCCAACCGGGCATTTCTCAGCTTCATCTTTCCGAGGAGACAAATAAGATCCAATTCCATCGGAAGATCATTTTGCATGGGGCTGCCAAGGGTGGTCTCGCCCGTCCACCCGCGGCGGCGGGACATATCCCGGATCCCCCCTCCCGGGAGACATGGCTTCGACTCAGCGAAGCCACAGACCAAGGGCAAACACGCCGTGCTTCTTCACCCACCGAAGCCAAGGCGAGCAAACTACAGGGCTACTGCCACCGGCTGCACTTCCGCATGTCTTGTGTAATTCTTGAGCCCCATCCCACACGGCCCTGGCGTCCTACACCGGGATGGGCCTAGCCGACATAACTCCCAAAGGCATCCGACCAACAGGGCCAAGCTGACCTACATGATCCTTTTTGCGATCTCCACTGCTATGGGAGACTAGGGTTGGATGTTGTGCTCGGGTGACTTCTACTTCGAGTAGGAAGGGGAGCAAACATGGCCAGGGTATTCGTCCACTTCGAAGAATACAAAAGCCCGGGGCCGCTCACCTGGATCCTGTGGCAGTAGCCAGAGCAAAATTTCACCTCACTCCCACATTGGAGAACGCCGGCCAAGTCACATCTTTCCTACTTATATCAGGTGACTTCCCATCATGAGCGGCTTCCAGAATAACAACTCGTCATCCTCCCTTCCTCCTATCGAGGAGAAGGATATCGAGATTATCACGACTCACCATGCCACCGAGGGCATGTTCTCGGAAGAGAAGTATGAACCAACATCAAATGCGCCTGCATCGTCAGACGGCACACAGTCGGACGACGACACCAGCAGCACCATCAGCGAACCCAAGCAGGCTCCTCTGTCCAAGTTCCAGGCCATCGCCCTCACGGCCACCGCAACCGGCGCATGCTTCTTGAACGTGAGTCGATCCATCATCCCGCCGATCCCCCAAGAGACACGTCTTCTAACGTGTTTGTCAGACCCTTTCTATTCAAGCCGTGGTTATTATTCTCCCAACCATAGGCCGAGACCTCAACATCCCCGAATCTCGCGTTCAATGGATAGTCTCCGCCTACTCTCTCACCTTCGGCTGCTTCCTTCTTCTCTGGGGCCGTATCGCAGATATCTACGGCAAGCGTCTCATCTTCGTCCTCGGCACCGCCTGGCTTGCCGCCACTACTGTTGCTTGTGCATTCATTCCCAACGAGATCGCCTTTGACTTCGTCCGCGGCCTGTCAGGTCTTGGTGCCGCTGCAAACGTTCCCACAGCAATCGGCATTCTGGGGACCACATTCCCGCCAGGCAAAGCCAAGACGTATGCCTTCGCAGCCTACGGCGCTGGCGCACCCCTTGGAAGCATTTTCGGCAACATCCTCTCTGGCATCATCGCCGAGTACGCCAACTGGAAGTGGGTCTTTGGTGTCCTGGCGCTTCTGGCTGGTCTCGTTGCTATTGCTGGTGTGTTCGTCTTTCCTGCCGAGACGGTTACCCTGCACAAGAAGGGCGTGAGTACGAAGAAGTCCGTTGACTGGATCGGCGGCGGTCTCATCACCGTGGGTCTTCTGGCGCTCATGTTAGCGTTGACGGAGGGTAACGTCGTCGGCTGGCGCACGCCCTGGATATCGGTACTTCTCGTCATCTCTATCATCATCATCGCTTCTTTCTGGTTCTGGCAACGCCACTTGGAGTTCAAGACCAACCGTCCTCCTCTGATGAAGACCTCAATCTTCCAAAGCGTCAGATTCTGCGCCGCCATGGCCATCATGGCTCTGTTCTTCTCATCATTCAACAACTTCCTCACCTACGCGACATACTTCTACCAGCAATACCAGGGTCAATCCATCATCACTACGACGCTCTACTTTCTTCCCACGGGTGTGGCTGGAATTCTCGTTGCATGGGCCGCAGCCCTTCTTATCTCTCGAGTGCCCACCTATTTGCTACTGGTCTGCGGCAGTGCTTCCGTTTCCAGTGCCTGCCTGCTGTTTGCGATACCCATCCCATCTACGACGTCGTACTTTGCATACGGTCTGCCGGCCATGATTCTGGCCGTCATTGGATCAGATACAGCCTGGCCATCTCTCATCCTCTTCGTCTCAAAATCACTTCCTCAAGAAGATCAGGCCCTGGGCGGTGCGCTGGTCAACTCTGTCGGCCAGGTCGGTCGGTCCATTGGCCTGGCTCTTTCGACTGCCGTCCAGACAGCCGTCATGGCAAACTCCAGGGGCACGTCTGTGGAGGATGTGGGGCCGGTTATGGAATGGGATCAACCTTCATTGGATGGTCTCAGGGCAGCTTCTTGGATGAACTTTGCCCTGGGCATCACCTCCCTTGTCATTGTTTGTGTGTTCTTCAGGAGTTCAGAGATTGTTGGCAAGGCCGATTCACCTGATCCGAAGAGGGACGAAGAGGCCGCTACGTCTACAACGGAAGTCGACGTTGAGAAGAGGTAGATAGGCGCCCCTGGTTAGAAAAAAGTTATGCATTTTCTGTTCATCAAATGTCTTTCGCAAACTTGACCGTGATGATCTTCTAAAGACCCGCAGGGACCAAGACACACTGTAGCAGACGGTCGCTCCTAGAGTAGATCACATTCCATGACAAAAACGAGTCCACATTGCAACCGAAGCAATGAGCAGAATGTCAGACATGCTAGTTTTCATTGCTAGGTCTGCAACGACTGAATCGCAATCAACTCCACCCGAGAGAATACGGGCGTCCGACCAATGCGATGAGATTAAAATCTCCCGAATCGCACCATCACGACGATCTGTCTCTGACAATCAGAGTCATCTGGTAGCGCCGACCTCGTATCCTTGTCTCTTGGCCGTGCGGCGTAGGGCCGTAACGCCATGTTTGCTCCAAGACAACCCTGTTCCGACCTCACTGTGGGCGTGTTGGGAGCAAACAATCGGTGAACAGGGTAGTATTGGTGAAGAAACATCAAAGACTCTGCTTGAGCTTCCGGCCACTACGGCTCTTGACCAACGTTGATTACACAACAGCAACAGCCTATGTGCAGGGGCCGCTATGCTACCTGCATTTAGCTCGATTCCCGTGTGTGCATGCCACCCCGCACATTCATCTACCATTATATGTGAGGTGGTCAGTAGGATTTGGAGGTTGTTGTGTGAATGAATCTGTCCTCAGCTGCAGGTGTGCACCCCTTGGCTTGCCATCAAAATGTCGGTAAAGATCGCGCAGTGCCGATGTCATGGTCACTGATGAAGGACACCAATCATCCACAAGAAGTCCGGACGGGATGACCATCACTGAGAATTTCCTTGAATATAATTGAGCAAAGCACCGAGACCGGCACCCAAAGTCTTCCCTTTGGGCGGTGGACATATAATACTAGCCTGGGCAGAAAAGGCTGATGTTCGCTGCTCGCCTACTGTTTAGCATTGTTTCATGAATGGTGATGATGGACTTGAAGGATATGGTTCTATGCAGCGGTCAGTAAATCGAGTTTGTTTCCTGTGGCAGCCGGTAGCCAGCCGTTCTGTGAACTTAGACGCGCTCAGGGACTATTGTGCGCATCCTATGCCGTTCAAGTCTTGATGCTTTTGTGGTGTAGACGTCCTGATTTATGGTCGAGGGCAAATGGGTCATTCTCTTGGTGAGTCATATCGTAGGCCATGGAGGTGGACCATACACATTTCCTGGCTTTCAGGGTTCTATGTTCCCACGTGGCTGGGCGTACCTTGGCTCAGATCAACGCGTTATCAGCCGGTATCTGTTGACTTGACCATCTGTTGAAACTACGGTATTTCAATCAGAATGCTGGTTGATTATCTCCTTCGGTTCTTAGAGGTTTACTGCCCGGCCTTACGTGAATATCTCTTGCTCTTCGGGTAAGGGTTGTGGCAAAGGGTTTCCATCCATCTAGTGGTTGATCGTACCCTTATGACCTCCAGGCAGCTCATATATCACCAGCCCTCAAGAGAGTATATACACGAATTTCCAAATGTGCAGTAGCCTAATAAGGTTCTGCTGCCTTCCATCACACAAAATTTGTCCATTGTATCATCACTGCACCGTCGTGGGTTTCCACAATGGTGACTGTTAGTTTCTCCGATTGGAGACGCAAACGCATATATTCCAAGCTTCAGGCGCACCTCCAGGAGAATGTTTTCGTCCGAATTGTCATCCTCAATGCTGATTGTCGTCTATCCACCATCATCGTTTCAAACATCTAACAACAATCAACTTCCTCAGACGCAACTACTTACCACTGCGACATTATTCAACACATATCCAGCCTATTTTAATGGGTATTTCTGCATCTGCAATCAGAATGCGTCCAATCAAAAGCTGCATCAAGACCAGCTGGTCTTCCGACTACAATCCATGCAAAAAGCAGGTTCGCTTCGTTGAGGATACCATTGACCCTCGCCCATCTGCTCTCTCACACACCCTGGAAAATTTCATATTCGCCCACCCCGAAGATATGGCTGCCTTCGATCACTTTCCAGATGAGCCCGTGGCCATCCAGCGCACACGGCACGTCAGCACACCCACCAGCAGCTCCGTTCAAACCGAGCAGATCAGCACGTGCTCTCCCCTCAAGAGCTGTCTGAAGAAGCCTAAAAACATTGAGCTTCACGCGGAAATACCCAAAACCGTACGCTTCAACGAGGCGCTTCAATATGACACCGATGCCATCAAGCATGAGCCTCCTCGACGACAAAGTCAATCACCATCACCAAGGGACTCCTCTTCTCAAGAGTCCAAACCAAAAACAAAATTGCCGGACAGACCTCTCAAGCGCACCAACATGGACAAACAAGAATCCTTGAAAGCAAAAAGGGTCAAACTCGCAGTTGACGACAGCGGCAGCGACACCGAGGAATTCACCGACGACGAGGAATTCGCCTTCCGCATAGAGGATCTGGTGACCGACATTCGCATAGACACTGCTTGGCAGAGAATGAAGGCGCAGGAGCTCCGGGAATGGGATAACTACATGTTCAGAAAGTCGCTCATGGACAACAAAATCCGAAAAATGAAAACTTCGATGATAAAGAAACGAAGACCCTCGTTACCGCAGGAATGGAGTGAGGGCGTTGAGCGTAGTGTCAAATCTGGACTGGCTGGGTCTGTGCAGTTGACTTCGGGCAGTCTCAAGGCCGCAAGAGCGCGCCATCCGCTGTTCCGGGTTTAATAGTTGAAAGCGTTCAAGGCGGATCAAGGATGGTATATTGGCGGCGATAAGAAGGCGAAGGAGAAGGCTCGATACCCACGCGGTTATATCAACTATGTATGCGGCAGGTCAGGTACGCAGAGCAGACAAGATTGGGCCCGAAGGGTTTGGCACCGGTTCAGAACTGCTATTCCATGCTTCCTGGTTGGCAGTATTGCGGCCCAATATAATATCTATAGCAAATCTTGATGTATGGCTCATCGAATAAAATACGAAGAACCACAAAACAATATTGAGTCTTTAGTTACGCATCGAAAATTGTGCCATCTTGCTATGTCGATATCTTATGGCTCCATACATACTATGTTAGACTTTAGAATTCCTTCCAATGTGACGAAGACCATCACTCCTACCGCAACCTCAACCAGTACAGATTGAAACCCATCATAATCACCCTTTCAAGAACCCCATCTCCTCAACAACATCCCAAGCCCTCCTCGCCGCAGCATCCAAATCCTCCCTGGTCGCCGGTATCCCCGCCGCCACAATCTGCCACTGCAACTCCGGCACCAGCCTCGCCAGCACGTCACATACTCGATACAGCTCCGGCAGCCGCACGGGGAGCCGAGCCTCCAGCGCGTCGTACGCCGCGATGAACTCGTCGTAGCTCTGGTCCCGCCCTTGTGTCATGCTGCGCAGCTTCGAGACGGTCTCGAGGAGGCGGCGCATTATCGCCTCATCAGCGGGGTTCGTGAGAGGTTCCATGAGTTTGGAGGGTAACCCGTCTGAAGGAGTACTTGAGAAGGGTCCTGTTGGAGTCAAAGCTCGTCGACACAGAATGTAGTCAAAAACCAGCCGGCCGGATAGTCATTAAACAGGCACAACTCTCTCACAAAGTTCCCATGTGGGTCTGCGAGTTCATTCTCCGTGGGGTGTCAAGTTTCACCGGGATACGTGCCGGAAGTGCTGGTACCTGGAAATGATCATAGCTCCGACGAACCTGACATCATTGAAGAGCTTCCAGCCAGTGAGCTTTCGTCTAAGACATGACGGAGGGCACCATCGCGGGGCATCTTCCCCGCAGAACGAACACTATGACCACGATGTCACGAAATGGCGTCAAGAGTCACGAAGACAATTCCCAATGAACGTCGTAGCTCTTGGACAGCGCTCTGGGCGCCTTGCATCATTCAGCTATATATGGCCTAAGTCGAGAGGGCCAAGCAGGCGTCCACAGCCAGTCCGACCCTGCCCTGCTTCTGGTATACCACGTCCGAAATAATGTCCCTGTCAAGGTCGGGAAACATGCCAGCAAGGGTTTCGACGACGTTGTTGTGCTCTGCTCGGTGAAGTCGCTGAGCCTCTGCAGCCTCGGCACTCGCCTGTCTCGCGGCCGCCTCCTCCGCCGACAGCTGATGCCGGGAGCTGGGCCGTTGTCCCTCAACTTCCATACTGGGTCTCGGAGACAAGCGCTCGGGACCACCTGGGGCTCGGGGCGGGTTGCTTGGTCCTGCCGGCGGAGGCGAGGGCTCGTCGGAAAACATGCGACCGATTGTGCTCAGGGGCTTCTGTATTGAGCGGAGAAGGCCGCTGATCGGAGCCTGGTCCGTATCTGGGGTGCCCTCATTCGATGAGGTCGAGCGACGTGGGACTGACGATTCGCCGACGGTGATGTCTAGCGATGGCCTCGTTGTGGAAGCCTCGCTTGGTGGAAAGCTAAAGCCGGACTTTTCTGAGAATACAGGTTCTTGCACGGGATGAGGAGAGTCAAGGCGGTGCTTCTCTGCGATGGCCGAAACAGCTGCTTCGACATTCTTCTCAAATTCTTCGTCGGTGATAGTCAACGTTGTCCGGTCCATGTTCTCAATGAACTGGATGGCACCCATCTGAGTGAAGTTGGCATAAAATCAAAGTGTGAGTCGAACAATGATTGATAACTTACTAATGATGAGAGGTAGTAGCCTGCCTCGCCGCCGAGCTTCTCCTGGTTTCTGAAACGCAGAATGTACTGTACGTTGGAGACCAAATGCTCGGGGTTGGCTTGAAGGACAACATAAATTAAAAGAGGCATGAAGGAGTCTGCGGAAGAATCCGATTTGGAATGCTTTAGTAGGCCTTGGATTGGTTAGACATCGAGACCGGTACATTCTCAGCGCAAGACTCACCAAATATGACCTTGCAGCAGTTCAAGACGCAGATGATCTTGTCTCGAGGGGCCCTGTAAGACTTGATTTTCAGAAGTTCTATGAACGGTTAGCAGCGAACAAAGTTGTCTCGTGACAAGGCCACCAACCTTGCTGGGCGAGTTTCAGGAACCGTCTACCACTCTCGCCAGCGGGAGGAATGTCCAGATGCTCTTCTCTCAACCAGGCGTAGATCTGGATCTTTTGCGTCAAAACGTCGTCGCGCTCAATGTCCTCTTGGTGTTGCCCCCTTCGTCCGGGTCCCATGGGTCGCTCGCCACCTCTCCTCTTTGGCTTCGCGCCGGGGATAGGTTGGGGCGGAGGAATCGCAGGAGAGAAGGTCTGCGTGTAGAGTCTGTTCATGACGAGCTTTTCCATACCCTCGCGCGCATTGTCAAACTCGGCGTCAGAAACATCCCGCCACACCTCACACTGGGCCATCTTGTTGGCGATGAATGCCAGGAAATCACTAATGATCTTGACCTGCTCGTGCACCATCCACTGTCGCTTTCCAAACTCGGACAAGAACGACTTGAGATATCTGGCGACTGGGTCTGCCTTTTTGTTTCGTAGTTGTTCTAAGAACCGGTGGAAATCGAATGGTAGTGCTGGCTCTGGCTCGGGCTCAGGCGGCGGCGGTCGGTGCAGTCCTGGAGACATTTGAGAATCGACACTCGTTTGGCGGTCGTCGTGCGAACGCGCCGGGGTTGCGGGCGGCCCATCCTTAGGGGGCACCGGCGGCCCTTGATCGTCGGTTGGCCTTTCGCGGGAGAGAATGCTCGAGGGAGAAGCAGTGTGTATCCTAAGGCCCTGCAGCTCCTGCACCTGGTGGGAAAGCGACGGCGCCACCAGAGGCTCGAGACTAGACTTGCGAGGAGGGTGCTGGATTCCGGGGCTGCCCAGAGTAGTTCCCAGCATCGGCGACGCAATCTCCAGTCTTGGGCTCATGACTTCCTCCTCTCCAGGCCCTCCGCCGTCGCCAGTGAACTGCTCCATGATGCTCTGGATCTCGGATCGCGAACCCTCTTGCTCATCTTCGCTCGCGTATCGACGCTCGTCGTAGCCCGCGTCGGACCTTGTTGGGGAGGATTCGGAGGATATCCGGCGCTGACCTGCGTTCGAAGGGGTTCGGGAAGGCGGTTGGGAAGTTCGCGGTGTGGGAGGTGTAGGGTCCACGTAGGGTGCCGAGGTCGCTTCTATCGTGAGGAACTGTGTGGAAGTCTCCGCTGGCAGAGGACTCGTAGGCTTCAAAGTAGCGATGGAGGAAGTCATGGTCTCCACGGTTCCTCCAGGGGCTGGTGCCGAGGCGGTCTGAGCAGATCCTTCCGTCTTGTTCTCGACATCGATGACTACAGGAGCTGCTGGCGCGGGAGCTGAAGAATCGTCGCCAAAGTCGATCAGGTCGTCGGTGGCCTGCTGCTTGCCGGCTGCTTTCGCGGACATTCTAGCTTTGCCATCTTCGTTGTGGTTCTGGAGACTGGCAAGGTCTGTTTCAGCCTTGGACCCCGCGGGCTCGGCGCTCGTCACCGGAACGGTCTTGTCATTTTGCGTGGCGCCAGACAGGCCGGAGGAGTTATCTGTGGGATCCGTAGGAGACATACACCACAGATATTCGGATCGAGTGAGAATTCGGATTTGGAGCTTGAGCTAGGGCGAGCAATCGAGGCTGAGGTTGTTGTTGAAGTCGGCGGCGGATTGTGGGGGGCGAGGCTCGAGCTCAGCAAAGGGCGGAGGCGGGACTGTTGCTGACATGCAGATGCGCAGTCTCCAGGGCCAGGGTAGGTGCAGGGAAGAAGCGTGAGTGATCTTCAGTATGGATACGAGTGTTGAGGGTGTTGGAGGGACGGTGCTGCAGACGGCGAAGCGGGTGGAGGGTGTCGGCAGCAGGTAAGTAGGTTGGTTGTTGAGATATCGGATTGGAGTATCACGGGATGGGATCAGCAATGTAGCGGGTTGACCGTGTGACGGCGAAGAAGGCTGCAGCGGTCCTCAGCGATTCTAGACCCCACAATTCGTGGGGGATTGCTAGAACTGCAGTGCACCACCTGCTGGGTGTGACTGCTGAGTGTGCTGCAGCTGCGGCGGAAGCCAGAGTTTTGCCGAATTCCAGGGTCCCACGACCTGCAGGAGCCGCTGTGACCTCACGACGTCACCTGAGTGGACGGGAACGCTTGGACCACTGCACGGTCTTCTCGGGGAAATCATTCGCCGACAGGTGGGGTAACTAGCACGTGATGGGCTGCGGCTTATGTAATTCAACGTCCGGATTCTCGTCTCCTCCGCTGCCCCGCATCGGCCGCACGTCGGATCCGGTGCGCCGGAATCGGGGTTTCCAGCAGTTCTTCCGTCCCGGCGCACGGCTCCCTCTTCCATCATTCCAGTGTCTCAGCTTGACAAGGGGGCTCGACTTCTCAAATACTGCCCTCGACCTCGGCTCATCAACTTGCATCACCGTCCTCGACTCATTCTTGCATCAAAGTCGATGCCCTCAAGGAGAAAATCTGCTCCCATCGTCAAGTGCGGCCAAGTCTGCTCCCAAACGCTTGACTAGCTCGTCGGATCAGCACAGGGGGACTGTACCGCCCCGATCCTCTCGCAAATCTTTCTTTTTCGGTTTGCTCAGACCGCGGCTCTGGGCCCGTCTTCCCGCTTTTATTTTCCCTCGACCGGAGCCGTTTTCTTTCATCGACGTCTTGTTGCTTTTGGTGTTGAGCCACCGCCCGGTCGGCGGACCTGCAATAAACGCCAGTCTCTCGTCAACTTACTTTTTCCCAGCACGCGGGAACCTGAACTCTGCGCTTCCGGCGCTCCGGCCCATCAGGCTGGGCCCGCGCTCGGTCCTCTGACAAGTGTCAGCGCGGCAAGAGCCTTTCGCCTACTTGTCCTGAAAGGGTGTGAAGCTGAACTTCCCTCAACCTCCGAAGTCCGCTCCTTCATGCCCACCACACCTCACGTCAAACCCAGGATGGTAATTCACTGTCCTGGTTGTTAGGATGAGGCGTGGCGACCGGATTGTCTTGCTCGCTGAGTGGCCCTCACGTCTGGTGCGATCCCTGTTCAGGAGTCTCCTCTGTGAGCGTTTTCCCGTTTCGATCTGGTCATCCCAAGTTTCAGGTTGGAACTTCTAGAACGTATCGTGTTCAACCCAACTATGACGACCCACCACGGGCGTTGTCAGATTCGCAAGCTGCACTTTTATCGACAAGCGCCGTTCGTCCACCAGGGAAGCCTCGTGGTTGGTGCCAGCCCTCCATGTCGACTCTAGCTTGCCAAGCGGCAAAGTCATGGTTTCGATGCCGTGGTTGACAGCTAGATGAGCTGAAGACAAGAGTTATTCGCTACGTGTTTTGTTTCTGGCACGACTGCCGTGCTCTGTTGCCGAACCTCGGCCGAAGCCCTTCAACTGAAGAAGCAAACACCATCCCCGGCCGGTGACTGTTCAATGATGAAAGCTGTGAGAGTATGATAAGTGATATCACATCTCAATCACATACTGCCTCATGGCCCAACTGAGATGGGCCTCTCGGCTGGGTACGAGGCCATCGGGTGCATGAGGCCAGAACGATAGACTTCGAGACCGTTGCCCTGGTCTTAGCCTTGCAGATCATGGGTCGTTCTGCAAACAATCACTTCGAAACGACGGCCCCGACCCCCAAATCGACAAGACTCGATGGGGCTACCTTATCGGATTTAGGCTACCGAAGAGAAATGATCCCAATATGCCTCGGCTTATTGACAAGATCCTCCTGTTGCTCCCGTGCCTGGCCCCTGGATCTCTGATAAACGATGTGCATCAGGCTACATGCCGGCTGCGGCTGTAGACGTCAGGGGAAACCAGCCAGCTGGGTAGAGCGAGAACGGCTGAACGACATGAGTCTCTGCGCTGCTCCCCGATCCCGATGGCTTGGCCGCCGCATCCCAGGAACCTGCGACCGTGCTTCCCACCCATAAGAGAACAGATGTTTCCCAAAACGGACAGACTTGCGATTCGGAACCTGCCACCAGTCCACCTTCAGCCTGCGCCTCAGGAGATCTCTGTCGAACCCCAGATGTGTCTTACATGCCAAGGGACGCCTCTTTGCGGGATGTCTCTTGTTGCCTGTGGCGCTTCGAGAGATGCGACTGGCCAGAATTCTGGACGGGGAACGGGGTCGATGCCTTTTGGGACGAAATTGGACGACGGTTGTGTGTGGAAACGTCCCCGAGGTTGACAATACTCACACCACACCATATCGTCATCTCAACACCAAAAGGCTCGGCGGCGTGGTTTGACGTGCAGAAGAATTTTGTATAAGATGGCTGCAAGACCCTTTTGACTCAAACTCATCTCATCAGCACCTGCATTAGTCCAACTCTACCACAAACCCGCCAACGGTCAGCTCGTTCCAATTCATCCACGCCCAGGAGGCAGTCATTCACTCTTTGCGACGCTGTATCTCAAGTCTGCTCTGCGAGCGTTTTCTTTTCTGCCCACAAAGTTCTTCTTGTCAAATCCAAAACTTTCCTTTTTACTTCCTCCATCATGAAGCTCATCAACATTCTCGCTTTCGTGACCGCCGCGGCTGCCTTCCCCGGCCTCCAGCAGCCTTCGCACAACGAAGAGCTCGAGGCACGCGACCTCGAGGCCCGCCAGCGCGGCCGCGTCGGCAGCACCGCCAAGGAGTTCACGCAGGGCGGCTGCAAGGACGTGATCATGATCTTCGCCCGCGGCTCGACCGAGGTCGGTAACATGGGCACCATCTGCGGCCCGCCCACGGCCAACGCGGTCAAGTCGCAGTTCTCGAGCATGGCGGTCGAGGGCGTCGACTACGCCGCGGGGCTGTCGACCAACTTCCTGCCCGGCGGCGGCGACCCCAAGGGCATCTCGGAGATGAAGCGGCTCATCAACAAGGCAGCGACGGACTGCCCGAACTCGATGCTGGTCGTCGGCGGCTACAGCCAGGGCGCGGCTGTGACGCACCGCGCGGTCGAGAACCTGCCGCAGGCGCAGAAGGACCAGATCGTGGCGGCCTTCATGTTCGGCGACACGCAGAAGCAGCAGGAGGGCGGCGTCATTGCCAACTTCGACCCGGCCAAGACCAAGATCATCTGCAACCCGGGCGACGCCGTCTGCGTTGGCACGCTGAACATTCTGCCTCCCCATCTGGCCTACGGCGCCCGCGCCAACGAGATGGCGGACTTCATCACGCAGAAGCTCACCGCGGCTGGCGCCCAGAGGCGCAAGTAAGGGAATCAATCGCATTTGCATATCCATCCTCGAGATGGAGTAGCGGGGGTTTGACGCCCCAGTACAGCATTTCAATGTTTCTTGGGACGGCGGCATAACTGTTTTCTTCACATATTTCCATTCTTCTCTTCTCTCTTCACTTCTCTGTACATGGCTGGCATTAAGAGATATCCGTTTCCTCTGTTGCATATTTTGGGAACCAAGACTTTTGTGTGTGACATCAGCATATGGGCCTCCTTCGTAGGGGGAGACTGTTCTGGCGACGGGGCAGCCAGAGAGTTGTGAGCTGACTGGACTGGGATATTGGGGGAGGGAGTTGGCGGCAACCAAGACAGGCCTCAGACACTCGTTGATCGATGTGCAAATGAATAGAATATTCTCCGAACCTTGTGCTCCATCCGACAGTGTTCTGTAACGGTGACTGATCGAAGGCCTGACATGTCACTGAGTCGAGGAGGGGGTATGCCAGCGGCCACATGGCGGAAGAGGCCGAGGTACCTGCACCCAGTGTTGAAGTGAGCTTCTCGATAGTAGCACTGTGCCTCGTAGTCGAATACCGCGGCTAGATGCAGCGTCACAGTTTCCGCACTGTATCTGGGTCATTCTCTACCTCCAGTCAATAAACTCCGTTTCTCCCTTCCTTCAGCTTACACCTCACCAAAGAGATTATCGTCATCGGCGTCCTCTCAACACCCGCTTCCATCACTCCGGCTGAACGCAAACAACAGACGATGGTATCATCCCACCGGACACCGGACCAACTCAACTGAGCTGGAAGCAAATGCCGAAGGGCTGAATCCCGAGGGTGTCAATTCGCCAGCGCGCAGTGTCGACTGGCCATGATTCCATGATTCGATGAAATACCTGCGTGCGCCGTGACGACTCCACCAGCGTGCGACGCAGCTTCAAAGGGTCTTGCCTGCACCACCTTTCGCCTGAATAATTCCTCTCGTATGACGCCCGAAAAAACCCGCGGCCAAATCCCCAGGATGCGCTGTCGAGAACACCGGATGGCATCCGTGCTGCCTCGCCCTGCCTCGCACCTCGGGATTCCTGGGTTTCCCGCAGTGTGAACCTTACGATGCAGTCGCTAAGAGATGCCTCGGGGACTCCAGCAAGGCATGGACGTTGAGGTTCGGACCGTCACGACGCGGAGCCGCCTGGCCCAAGAGACCTGGGTCGAATTCCTGCCCGTTGTTGATCCATCTGCCGTTGCGGAGGCGCAAACGAGACACCGGGACGGTCGATCCCCAGCCCTTCGCGGCTAGAGACGTTTTTGGCAGTGTGTCCGAGGCAGAGGCCAGCGAAACGGATCGCCATCCCTGATTTGTTCCGTCGTGCCAGGTACGTTCTCGGCGGCAACTGTCTTCGTGGAGGGCAGAATATCACTAACCTTTCGACTTTGTCCAAGTTCATGTGTACCACACGTGGGACAAGATGCGGCTGGCAGCTTTGGCAGACGATAGCGTCGAGTTTGTCGGAAACCTTGGGAACTCTCAATCGACCTCACCAACTTTCCCTCCGCTGATGTCTCCGCCGCCGCCGCTCAGCTTGGCAAACGGGGGTTCATGACCATCATCCGCTGCTCATTTGCTTGCTCGCTCACGGTGGCTTTGCCTTCTTCGCCTTCGACATGATTGACAGACGCACCACAGAAATGTCCTGGAATCGCCTCCAGCAGCCGCCTAACGGCCCCCCGGCCAGCGTTCCCACCACGTGGGGAGATCAGCGCGGGATAACGGTCCCAACGGGGGACGCCGCCCGCTGACGCATGCGCGGACGACTTTCTGAAAGCTGCTGGATCGATATCTTTAGCATCCTGCAGTGTCTAATTTCGCGAGGGTGTCTTTGGCCTTGGCAGCCCACTCCGGGTGAGATGCACCTCGTTAATGACGAACTCGATGCCCGCTGTTTTTCCCTGCTCACTGGGTCCGCGTCTCCCCACGATTTCCCACGGCTTGCCGCCATCCTTTCGCTTCTTGCTTCCGTCAAAGCATCAGCTGTTCGCGGGGAGGCGACAAGATGGCTATTCTTCGCATTGTCCAACTCAGTCCTCTGCACGTCCGACGACGTTAAAGCATCGCCATCAGGAGACCAACCTTCGCGAGACGAACAATCAAAGCGCGCGCGCCCGACCGAGTCTGATGCAGCCCTACGAACCGCAGCACCTGAACGAACCCATGCGGTTGACCCGGCTGGCGTCTTTTAATGAATGTTTGAGGCACGATCGAATCTGCAAGAAAGGCGTCTCGCATCTGTCACTCGGTTTTTTTTTTTTTTTTTTTTTTTTTTTTTTTTTTTTTTTTTTTTGTGATGAATTGAGACCGCGACCATGAGCGAGAAACCGGGCACCGAAACGCCACCGCCGGGCGAGCCGCCGCACGGCGCCGACAATAACTCAACGGGGAAATCACAGCAGACCATCACATCCTCCGGGCGCGACGCCCTCACCTGGTGCAAGAGCATCTTTTTCGAAGTCGTCCTCGGTCGCAAGACGTTACCGCCATCAAAGAATGGGCGCCATATCCCACTGCAACTGGACCAAGATGCGCCGCTTACGGACGAGCGACGAGGCGGTCATCCCTACGTATCCAATGCCATCCGAACGTCCCGATACACCGTTTACGACTTCATTCCCAAGCAATTGTTCTTCCAGTTCTCCCGCATCGGCAACTTTTACTTCCTCTGCGTTGGTGTACCGCAGACCGTACCAGGGCTATCCACGACCGGAAACTTCACGACTATCCTCCCGCTGTTATTCTTCGTCCTGGTTACTGTAGCGAAGGAAGGATATGACGATTTCAAACGACATCGGCTTGACAAGGTCGAAAATGCGTGCACCGCCAAAGTGCTCAAACACTCGAACCAGCACCACCACGCCAGCGCTGCCAGCTGGTTTTCACGACTCAAGGGCAAGTTGCGGAAGAAAGACCGGGATGAGACATTCGAAGAACAAGATGAACCTTGGGCTCGGACGAAATGGGCCGATATCGAGGTTGGAGACGTAATCAAGCTGGCGCGCGACGATCCCGTCCCGGCGGATATCGTGCTGCTGCATGCAGATGGAGAGAATGGTCTGGCTTACATCGAGACAATGGCCCTCGACGGCGAAACGAACCTGAAGAGCAAACAAGTTTCAACTGCGATTACTGGCTGCGATACTGTCGAGGGAATCACCACTTGCGACGCGGAGTTCGTTGTCGAAGACCCCAACCCGGACCTTTACAAGTTTGATGGAAAGGTTTCCGTCAACGAGAAGTCGCTGCCACTCACGTCGGCCGAAGTAATCTACCGTGGCAGCATTCTGCGCAATACTAGTTGCGCAATCGGCATCGTGATCAACACTGGAGAGGAATGTAAGATCCGCATGAACGCGAACCAGCATCCCAAAGCAAAGAAGCCGGCCCTCGAGACCGTGGCCAATAAGATCGTCGTCACCTTGGCCATATATGTTGTCGTCCTTTCGATCGGATGTTCTATGGGTTACATCATGTGGCAGAGGTCCCAAGAGCGGAGGACGTGGTATCTTCAAGATGCGGAAGTCAAACTTCACGAGATTATCATCGGCTACATCATCCAGTTCAACAACGTTATTCCGCTGGCCTTGTACGTCAGTCTTGAGATTGTCAAAGTCGGCCAGCTACTCATGCTCAACTCCGATATTGACATGTATCACGCCGAAACGGACACGCCAGCTCGATGCAACACAAATACCATCCTCGAGAACCTGGGTCAAGTTGGCTATATATTCACCGACAAGACTGGCACGCTCACTGAAAATGTGATGAAGTTCCGAAAGTTGAGCATCGCGGGCACAGCTTGGCTGCACCAGCCTGATGTCGACCTGGAATGCGAGAATAGCTCCGTCGATACCCTCTCCGAAGTCAAGGATGGACCTTATATTTCGACGCAGTACATCAGACCCGAGGCAATCTCGGACGACTACCTCCAGTCCCCAACGTCGTTTGGCAGGCCTTCGATGGCCCAGTCCCGAGCACCGTCTACAAGGAGGTCTTCCTCACAGTGGAGATCCACAGGCCGCCCCGACCATGTTCAGCCAGACGTAACGACGAAGGACCTATTGGAATTCATTGCCTTGAGGCCGCACTCATTGTTCGCCAGAAGAGCAAAAGATTGCATCCTCGCCATGGCCTTGTGCCACACTTGCCTTCCAGAGATAAGAGATGGCGAAGTAGAGTATCAGTCTTCATCCCCCGACGAGTTGGCTATCGTCCGGGCTGCTCATGAGCTTGGATACACCGTGGTCTCTCGATCCTCCACCAGCGTCACCCTCCGCCTCGCTTCAGAAGCCGACAAGGACTTCACCTTCGACATCTTGGACGTCATCGAGTTCAGCAGCCATCGCAAGCGGATGTCTGTTGTCGTGCGATATCCTGATGGAAGAATCTGTATCATTTGCAAAGGCGCCGATTCCGTCATCCTGCCGAGGCTAAAGATGGCCAACATAGCGATGCAAAAGGCTCAGGATGTGAGAAAGAGCGCAGACCTCGAGCGTGAGCTCCTCCGAAAGAGCGAGCAACATGAGCCAAGGACAAGCATCGGCGGGCGCGCTAGTATGACACTACGTCGAAGCGTTGGTCTGCAGCGCCCTGGGCCTGGTCCAAGTTCAAGACCGACAATGGATCGGAGTGTATCATTTGAGGCCAGCAAGCTTCGCAAATCCGGCGATCTCTTGCGACCTTCGATCAACGTCCGAACAGCGTCTTTTGAAGCATCCCCTACAGCGCCGACCTTGTCCCACCAGACCCCTGAGAAATTCGCGTTTCTCGACGACCCGTCCATTGCGGACGACTCCAGCATTTTCACAAGGTGCTTCAAGCACTTGGACGATTTCGCCACCGAGGGACTCCGCACCCTGCTTTTCGCTCAAAAGTTTATCTCAGATCAGGACTACCGCGCTTGGAAGCAGTTATTTGACGCCGCTGCCACAAGTCTGACTGATCGGCAAGAAAAGATCGAGGCCGCGGCAGAGACCATTGAGCAGTCCTTCAACCTTGTCGGCGCTTCCGCCATCGAAGACAAGCTTCAAGAAGGTGTCCCGGAGACAATCGACAAGCTCCGGCGTGCGAACATCAAGATCTGGATGTTGACGGGTGACAAGCGGGAGACAGCCATCAATATTGCGCATTCCACCCGCATTTGTCAACCAGTGTCCGACCTATACACACTCGACGTCACAAAGGGAGATCTTTCGGGCCAACTGATTGCGCTGTCAGAAGATCTGCACTCAGGCACTATTCACAGCGTCGTGGTCATTGACGGACAAACACTTGCCGCCGTGGAGAAGTCGCCCGAGCTGACGGCGCAGTTCTACTCCGCTGTCCCACTCGTTGACTCCGTCATCTGCTGCCGAGCGTCTCCAGCACAGAAGGCTCTTATGGTCAAGACTGTACGATCGCAGCTTCGCAAGAAGAAGGGCGGCCGTATGGGCTATGGCCTGACGCTTGCCATCGGGGACGGCGCGAACGATTTGGCCATGATTTCTGCCAGTCACGTCGGCGTCGGCATCTCAGGCAAGGAAGGTTTGCAGGCGGCGCGTGTAGCTGACTATGCTATCGCCCAGTTCCGCTTCCTACAGCGACTGCTCTTGGTCCATGGCCGTTGGAACTATGTCCGCACTGCCAAGTTCATTCTTTGCACCTTCTGGAAGGAGATGTTCTTCTATTTGCCGACTGCCTTGTACCAACGCTACAATGGGTACACTGGTACTTCGTTATATGAGATGGCCAGCTTGACTGTCTTCAATACCCTTTTCACCAGTCTGTGCGTCATCTGCATGGGCATCTGGGAGCAAGACCTCAGTGCCGACACGCTTCTCGCCGTCCCGGAGCTATACGTGTACGGCCAGCGAAACATGGGACTAAACCTAGCCAAGTACACCGGATGGATGTTTTCAGCAGCCTGCCAGGGTGTCCTGGCCTGCTGGGGTGTATGGGCGGGATATGTTTGGTTTGCACACTCGAGCGATCAAGGCCTTTTCGCTGTGGGTGATTTGGCATTCACTCTGGGAGTTGTCTGGATCAATTACAAGTGCTTGTAAGTATTCCCAATTCTTATTCGACGACTATAGCTAACAATTTTGCAGCATTCTCGAAACACACCACAAGACCGCCATCGTGATGGGATCCTTCTTCATCACCTTCTCCGGATGGTGGGCATGGAACGCCTTCCTATCAGGCATCTACACCCCATCACCATCACCATACGCCGTCCGCGATGGCTTCTCCAAGATCTTCGGCGCCGACGCTGTATGGTGGTTGACTCTAATCATAATGACCCTGCTCTTCATCCTAATGGAGACCATATTCCGCACCTTGCAGCGGTGTCTCATCCTTGCCGGTCTATGGAGATGGCCATGGGTCCGCAAGGAAGACGACGTTTGCGCTGACGAGTGGCGCTTGGAGTTGTGGCAGGAACTGGAGAGGGATCCTGCTGTCAAGGAGAGATTGAGAAAGCTGGCTCGGGATGAGCCTGAAGATGAGGAGGAGGTCGACGTCGCTGTTTTAGAGGGGGCGGTATAAGTCATTCCTTTGCGCAAGATACCCATCGCTTCATAGAAAACACGTGTTTGTTTTATGCTCGAAGTCTTTGTTGTCATGCTCTACACGCTTAGGCTTCTGCCTCTGCCACCAAAAGGAAAGCTCTCCAACTCCAATCCCAGGACGACAAGATACAACTTGACCAGAACAACAGTAGCGTAACATCTTATTCTCCGCGCTGCGCCCTCAACAGCTCCGCCTCATCAGTCACCCGTCCCTCTTCGAACCATCTCTTCTCCATCTCGCTCAGCCTGGCCGGCGGCGCCACGCCATTGACCCTCCACAGCTCCCTCCTCGACTCGTAGACGCCCGACTCCCAGGTGATGCCTTGGCCTTGAACACGGGGCGCACGACGTCGTCAAATGCGGCGAGAAACGCCTGCTCCTTCTCGGGCTTGTGGAAGACGCCGGCGATGTGGTAGATTGCGACGGGGGCGACGTCCGTCGACGGGGCGCCGGCGGTGTAGACGCTGTCCGCGGCGAACTCGACGAAGTGGGCGTGGCAGTAGAAGGCGGGCAGGCCGGCGCTGGTGTAGATTGCGGCCATGCCCTCGGCGATGCGCTGCTTCTCTGCGGCGGTGAGAAGGCGATGGGGCGTGTTGAATACCCACTTTAGCATGCTGGGATGTTGTGTGGGATGGGCAAATTCGAGGGAACTGCTAATATGTCTTTCTTCTTCTTTTTTCTTGGGAATTTCTTTTTGTCTGATGATGTTTGTAGAAAGTTGTTCCAATGGTTATAATCGCTGGAACTCGATTTACTTGTAGACTTGACTCAGACGCGACGAGCTGGCATTTGATCGCAGGGCGCGTAGTAGGACGCGAAAGTGTAAATATGTTGAGAGGTGTTGAGATGTTGATCTCAGTGATATGATTACTGATCGCTACCATCTTAGTATTTTCAATTCCCTCACACTTTCTGTGAAGGACGGCGAAGAAATGTCCATTATGATATTCCGACTAGGTGCAAGAGTGACAAGTCATGTGGGGTGACAGTCCCAACGGGGCCGTAGTTGAAGAGCTGAAGCTGTGATGCCACCTCCAGCCGGAAAGCCTGCCTCAGCCGGAACAGCGATTATGATTTCCGTATTATCCACACACCATCATTTCACAGGACTTGCTGATGAGACGTTGCTGCCTTTGGGGACCTGGAATCACCATATGATAGGTAGCAACTGATAGGCCATATCAGCCATGAAGTAATATCCACGCCCTATGTTCACTCTTGCCTTCTTCACCCTGTGAGTCATGGCCGAGATCATGCTATGAAGCGTCAAAATACTCAATTCATATCTCACACAGTAATTCCCCTC